>NC_140587.1:455228904-455828904 GCF_964204655.1 Triturus cristatus
TTATCTATTAGTCGATATTTCAAGACAAGATATAATAATACATTAGTAACAATTACAAATAAAATAGAGAAAATGTTGCAAGTTTGTTCCATAAAGTAAAATCCCTGATCTAAATAATGGCATATGGCATAAAGGGCAATATTTTGCAAAAGACAAGGTAAGGTTTCAATTTCAGAAACCCAAATGAAAGGCTTTGATGAGAGAATTAGAATGCATAGGCATGAAGCACTCAAGAAATGAAAATGACTAAGCAGGAAAGTATCAGCTCAAATACGCATACATCCCTAAGATCTGCTTCCTAAGTTTTACAGCAAGCTCTTCTTACCTAGTCTCTGGATGTGAAAGGGGAGCTCTCTGAAAGGAGCCTCTCTGGGCAGGACACTGATGGGCTATCTCCTGAATAATCTAAGGAACACAAACTAATATAATTCTAACAAACATCAATAGCGACAAATCTTGAATTCCCGTTCCCACCAACCAATTTGTTTCCAGAAAACTCTGGGATCTGGTAAACTCCCTAGTTTCTCATGTCTTCCCCATGCTCTATGGAATCTTTGATCAAATCTTTTGGTTCAGACAGTTCTTCCTACGAGTCGTGTTTCCTACCATCTCCTCTCCTCCCAGTGAGAACCTCATTATCAGTTGTCTAATACATAATGAAAAGCCTATTTACTAACAGAAGGCTTCTGTAAAATTACAGCATCTGCAGTGGAAAGTGAAAAACATTTTGTCCAAAAGCATGTTTCATGTAAAAAACTGGCTTCTTATCCCTAACATGTAAAGTCGACATTTAACATGGCCTCAGTAGTTAGGCTAAATTAAGTCAATACATTATGTCACTTCATGTGTGTGCCTTTATGGTCTAAATATGGCAATCTATTGTCACGGACCCAGATTGGGTCCCAATCGATGCTATTAAATCACAAACGTTCCTATGGGTGCCAATTTTAAACCAAGTCTGCAATGCAGCAGCAAAAGGGCATTTCCCATTCACATGGAGTGAAAATATTATAGTCCCAATATTCAAAAAGGGGGATGGGGGCGTAAAGTGCTATCCCCCAATATCCCTATTAGACACTTCCACCAAACTAATGGGTAGGGTAATATTAGAAAGGTTAGAAAGCTGGGCTTCAGAAAACAAAGGGCTGACCATTTCACAATATTGATTCAGGAAAGATATCGGCACAGTGGAAGTGTATTGATTTAAATCTCATTATTAGCAAATACACTATAGTACACCAAGGGCATAATCACCTATGTTTCACCGATCTGGTTATAGCTTTTAAACTTGTCAATCATGCACAAATGTGTGAAACACTAGTAGAGATCGGAGATCAGCCATTTCATAGCTGTAGGCAACGCTTACAGCACATGTCGGTCTCTGGAAAAATGGAGAATGCACACCAAGATTTTATGTGACAAGAGGAATTAGGCAGGGCTGCGTCCTCCCCCCTTTTTTATTTTCATTTTACTTCAATAGGGTGGACAATTGTTTGCAGAGGACAAAAGCCAATGCACCTAGAATCAACCACCGCCCGACCCCTATCTTATTTTATGCAGACGATGCCTTGTTGCTGTCCAGGACAGCAAATGGTGTACATAACTTAATCGATTACTTTGTGGCCTTTATGGAAGGTAAAGACATAAAATTGAATCTTAAAAAAACATGCACCATGGTCTGTGGTAAGGGGAAAAACAGGGTAAGATCACATATTGTATCAGGGCAGTAATTAGAACAAGTAAAAACTTTTAGCTACTTAGGCATATTGGCTTTTGACATTTAGGTAGCAAGGCATATTGTTCTCTCAAGAAGGACATTGGGGACCACACTTAAATATGACAAAGCTTACATTTTTCAGAGCCTCAGAAGCGGTCTTTAGATTTGCCTAAAAACTTGGCACTAAACCCATAAGAGAAATGCTTGAATTGTATAAGAGCAAATGCTTACTAGCCGCGACCTATGGGGCAGCAGTTTGAAGCATGACCAACACCACAACACTACAAACTCTGGAAAATTAGTTTTTATGCAGGGTTTTGGCAGTCCCACGCTAGACCCCAACCTATATCAACCACAAAGAACTAGATGTACCCCACATAGATGATCCCTTTTAGTCTAGTACAGTGGCCAAATGGTATAACAATGAAATCAACAATAGAACGATATTGCCAAAGAACTTTACAACTAGGGGTACAAGGTTATCTGATTAATGTACCAACTGCACAAAACAGATTCTACCTAACTAGGCTACTTCTATTGACTTTACACTACCTAGTCGCATTCCCAAAAGCAGAGACATGGATAGAAAAATTACCTAAGTGTCCATTTGATGGGAAAGCTGATCAATCTACCATACATCTTGTCCTGTAAATGTTATAAAGACATTAGATTGCTTGTATTGTGCCCACTAATTTTATCAAAGAAGCTTTTACATTTTTATGAAATCTAAATGGTGTCTATACCTGCTGTGTCATACTGACTTTGATAAAATCTTCTATTAGAAGGCAGAAGTCAATGAACCATTTAGAATTATTGTGTTATTTTTTTTAGATTTTATATAGCTTAAACTTGACCCGAAGATATCAGGTATCGGAGAGATCTACATAAGCACCAGTTTCATTACAGATGAACATATTCATTTTTGTAAGGCACAGGGAAATTAAGTGATTTGCCCAAAATCCCAGGATGGCAAGGGTCCCTGCCGAGACTCAAACCTGGTTCCCCAGCTTCGAGGTCAACCGCTCTAGCCATAAGGCTACATCTAATGCATGTTACTAGTAAGTGATTAGTATTTATATGTCTGCCTATATATTACGTCAGTTCAATAGATTGGCCACTATTTTTGCATTTATTAGCTTTTTTTCACGCATTGCACATGCATGACAGATTACCTTCTATGCGTCTATCTGATCATAAAGTTATTTCTACATATTGGTCACAACTCTCATATTGTATGTATATATTTTTAATTCTTGTGAGCGCCTGTACTCTCCACATATGACCCTTAGACTAAAACATATTAAAATTATGCTTTTAATGAACGTTTATTCATTTACTGTCTCATATGTCTCACCCAATGAAATTAATTGTCACTCAGAAGACTTGGAAAGTAATCTTCAGTTAGAAATGCACTCTAATTGCTCTTAACAAAATTGCAGTATGCTTTTATTATGGCTTGCTGTTTTATATCTTCTTAATTTTTTTATTCTTTTATGAATTCTGTGTAACCCGAATAAAGATGGATTTGATATCTGGAGGTAGGGTTTTTAGTATAATCAGGAAGATTGGCGCTCAGACTAGTACGCGTTATGTGGATTATGTTCTGAGTGTGTGCGGTGCTGCCAGGTTGGGGGAATTACCCAATAACCCACAACAGTCTTGTAAACACAGTCCTGGGCACGCGTGGTGGGGGTATAATAATGATATGGTAGTCTTGTTTAGATCGAAATTGCTGTGGTTGACATCAGTGTAATGTTGAAAGTTATTTAATAAAGCAACAGCAGAATGGAATCAAACAACCAGCCGACACGTGTTTTCGTCACAAGGAAACTGTCCTGTGACTCTTCAGGGCTGTATGGTGCTGTTGAAAAGGTGGATGGGGTCCCGTAGAACCGGTGATAATTTCGACGCTGTTATGGGTGCCAGGAGAAGCTCAAGTGAGTGGTGCACCGTCTCTGGTGCCTAGCGTGGCCATCAACGAGAAGAAGTCCTATGTTACTTGAGGTGTCGTCACGGCAAGTACATCATGCTGTGGGTAGGCGTGGCAGCCTAAGTGCCGGGTATAAGAACCTTCCAGTGTCTTGAGACGGAGCGCATAAGCATGGACGTCATACTGTGGCAGAAAGTATCGAAGCCTGGGTGTGCCGTGTGAAGAGTCCTCCAGAATAGCGGGGGAGCGAGAGGGCAGGTACGCCTGTAATTGCACACTTGTAGTGTTCTGCCACAGTATGACGTCCATGCTTATGCACTCCGTCTCAAGACACTGGAAGGTTCCCATACCCGGCACTTAGGCTTCCACGCCTACCCGCAGCACGACGTACTCGCCGCGATGACACCTCAAGTAACATAGGACTTCTTCTCGTTGATGGCCACGCTAGGCACCAGAGACGGTGCACCACTCACCTGAGCTTCTCCTGGCACCAATAACCGGGTCGGAATTATCACCGGTTCTACAGGACCCCTTCCACCTTTTCAACAACGCCATACAGCCCTGAAGAGTCACAGGACAGTTTCCTTGTGACGAAACACTTGTTGGCTGGTTGTTTGATTCCATTCTGCTGTTGCTTTACTAAATAACTTTGAACATTACACTGATGTCGACCACAGCAATTTCGATCTAAACGAGACTACCATACCATTATTATACCCCCACCACGTGTGCCCAGGACTGTGCTTAAAAGATTGATTTGATTTGACTACCTATTGTTGCATTATTTGTACTTGTGTTATTCAGCATTGAAATTAATATTTTTCAGTTAAATGCGTTTCATTTGCAAATGAGTAGATTCACTCTATTAGGACTCAGCGCGTAGCAGTATATTGGACGATACAACGCGTGAGACAGGCATGCAGTTTTATGGTTTTCATTATGCTGGTGGCTATGAACAGCTTTGTTGGTCCCTTTATGTTATTTTATAGGATATAGTCTGCGTAGGTGGTTACTGCACTGTTTGTCCAATCTGAGATTTGTGTGCAGTTGTGATCCTGAGGTGGCATGTTTGCAGGGAGAGAGAAGATTTGTTGGGATGGCCATTTTTACTATCATCCCATACCTGAGTGTCTTTATGAGATGTAAAGAAGCTGTCAGATTATATAGATATTTTGGACCTGCAGTGGTGGACTATATTAAATGACTCCAAATTGTCCAGCAATGTGCGACAGATCTCTTCGGTTTTTCCATGCTTGTTCATTTGGTGATATTTGTTTTTTTAACTGTACAGTGCTGTTGATGGACAACCCTCAACCAAATATGACATGTGAATTTATGAGGTATAAGTTACAATTTTTGCTAACCACTATGTATTAAGGTTTTAGTATTATGGTGGGCTGTACCTGTTATATATGGAAGAACAAAGTGCAATGGTGGACCATAGGTCAGCCCTTCTTACCTTACCTGCATATCGAATGCAGTTTGCTGGTTGAGTCATTTGCAATCCTTGGGTTGTAAGCTGAGGATTGCACTTGAGGGTGCAACTGATTCCTGGTCTCTGTTGCCAGGGTGTGGGTGGGACAGTTGTTTAACAAATACCCATGTTTCAACTGTGTTCCGGAACTGTATATGCTCCTGAGAGTTTCTAATGCTGGCTGGTAGGGCGTTTCAGAGCTTGACGGCTTGTAAACAGTACATCCTACGGATTTCTTATGTTAAATTAGTATGATGGTACGTGGTGCAAGTCTTGAGCGCAGTGTTCTGCTTTGTGGTTGCTTGAATCTAACTTGTAAGTATAACCAACATTTTCCTTGGGAGGCTCTGTGGACATTGAAGAGTGCATTGAAGGCCAGCCCCCAGCGCGGCGCACAGGAAATTAATTAGGTTAAAGCCATTTGCTTTGCTATA
The DNA here is from genome assembly GCF_964204655.1 of Triturus cristatus. Classification (NCBI taxonomy): domain Eukaryota; kingdom Metazoa; phylum Chordata; class Amphibia; order Caudata; family Salamandridae; genus Triturus; species Triturus cristatus. The sequence goes on from NC_140587.1 coordinate 455,234,460, forward strand.
CAATACCATTAGCAAAGCAAATGGCTTTAACTTAATTAAAGGCGAGACCTATTGCATTTTCAGTGCTTGTTCTCTCCTCCTGAGGCTGCATTTTGGTGAGACAAAGACATTTGCAGCAAACGTGTTTCTCCTTTTTTTGATCCATTTCACAGAGAAAGGAATGACGGAAAGGTGAGGAAAGAACAGTCGCGGTTTTCTATAAGTGAGGAGGAGCGCAATAGAAAGAGGGAAGAAGAGGAAGAAAGAGAAGCAGCAGAAGTGGACACTGTCCTAGTCTTGTCCAGTAAAAAGGAAGAGACCGCAACGGTTATGGGCTATGCAGTCCAGCCACAAACTCTGCATACACTCCAGTCTGTGGCATAGAAAGGCTTTGAGTTTTGGCCAGATTGTTCTTGCAGCCACACATACACAGTGTACTGCTCTGCAGTCCGGCCACAAACTCGGCAACACTCCACTGATGTAGCTAGGCTTTGGCACACCAGGGGGTTCTGGCATTCGATTCCTGTTTTGGCCACCCCCAAAACTGCATATGCCACTGACTCCAGCCCAAACCCCTCCCCTCTTCCCCGAGGGCACTTACTTTTGTTTTCGATCCTGGCAGTTAATTACCACAGAAAAAAACAAGACCTGGCAAAACCAGCAACCTGGCATGCACAGTAAAACAATAATTATAACGAGGGCAGCTCTTGCACGCCATCGCCTTTAAACAATCTTACCTGTTTTTTCATTAGCACCAGTCACTTCGGAAAGAGTTCTAAGTAGGGTAAAGAACATGTGAAAGTTGCATGCTTCTGTCCGGGTCAGCGCCACCTCAAGGACTTTCGAGGGCCTTGGCGCAGTAGTTTGGAGATGCGCAGAGGTGAAGTACAGCTTGCTTTGTTGAGTCTTGGCCTAGGGCGTTGCACGTGCCCCGCTGGCTAAGGTTACCACATGTTTTTATTAGGCACATCTGGGACACGCTGTCCTTATGGCACTGAGCTAGCAATTGCAGAGTTCAGGCCTTTCCGAGTTAGGGGTGCTGAGGGCGGGGAGACTTAAGCAACCTGTGTTGTTTTACTACTTTGCCTGGGATGTTACTTCGGGAAGACCACTAAGTTACACAGGGTTGATTGGTTGTCCTGAATTCTAGTTAGGCCCTAACCCCTGTGACAGAGAAAACAGCTTTATTAATATCATTGTATGCAGCAAGGACCTCTAGGCGCTCCAGAAAAATAGACTATACATTTGTAGAATAAGGATTTACCAGAATTCATTGTGTAAGGAGAGGCAGTGCCTCTCAAAATAACTTTACATGGAGGAGTAATGTCCACAGATACTGTACCTGTCTCAGATGAACAAAATAGTTTAATTCCTCTGACTTCACCAGGTAAATAAACACAATGACGGCGAGGGAAGGTGATGTCTCGTGGCTTGATTGTAGCTGTAAAAGGCTGGTGCAGAGCTCACTCCAGGGGCTGAGCGGAGCCCCGGAAATGGGTCATCTACAAAAATGTTTCATTTTACTGTAGGCAGGCAAAGCACTGGAATCAGGAAGAGGGCTTGGCGAGGCAACTCTGCAGAGAGCATGGCAGTAGTATTTTCCCGTTATAACATATAAATACAGACAAAGGAAAACTTGTTTTCCGTCTGTATTTATATGTAAAAATCAGTTTAAACGGAAAACCGGGAGCCCTAATTATTATTATTTTTTTTTTTTTTGTTTAAGAAGTTTTTATTGAATTTTCAGAGAAAAAGAAAAAGAAAAACAAATGATACAATAAACAAATATTCCAATATAGCGCCATAATGAGATAGTATATAAATGAAGTTGGTTTACAATAACTGGGCAGACAAAAAAGGATCAATAATAGGGCAATTTAAGGAAAAGGCACTGATAAATGGGATAGGAGGAAAAAGGGGGGGAGAAAAGAGAAAAGACCAAAGAGAGGAGAGGGAAAGAGAAAAGGGAAAGCCAGAGAGAGAAGAAAATGAAAAGAAAATGAATTATCACATAGGAGGGTGCGAGGAGAGATAAGTAGTAAAAGGGAGCCAAAGAAGATCAGCTTTGATTTTTTGGGAAACAGAAGAGGAGGAAACGGAAGCAATCCTATGTTCGTCACAAATAAAATTCCACCAAGTAATTGACGACAGTTTAGAATTGTCTTTCCATGCAGACAGGATCACTTTAAATGCTAATGCAATAAAAAGATCAAATAACCTAGAACTAGGTAAAACAGTTTCCATATCAGGAGCTAAAGAACCTAAAAAGATATTTACAAAAGTTAAGGTTGCATTAAAGTTGAAAACTGACATGCATACATTCCAAATTGAATTCCAAAAAGATAGAACAGATGCACATTCATATAGCTAATGAACTAATGTACCAGTTTCGGTAGAGCAGGACCAGCAGAGGGGAGAGGATGTAGGGGAAAACTTACAAATAGCAACAGGAGTAATAATGGCTCTATGATACAGAAAAAACAGAGATTGGGTTATCCTGGCAGCAGCCGAAACTTTAAATAATTTCGACCATAATTTGTCCCAACTATCAATAGAAAGAGATATGGATAGGTCCATTTCCCATGCACTCTCAATGTAGGATTTAGAACGAACATTGGCATTAGATAACAATAACTTATAAACAGTGGCAGCTTTAAATTTATGCGCCGGGAATAGAGAGTATAATGGTGAAGAGGGTATTAAAGGGGGCGAAACTAATGGGAGAGAGTAAGTAGCTAATTGGGTTTGTATAGCATTAGAGATAATAATGTATTCCTTGTAAAAGGAGTCAGGGAGCTGATAACGTGTCTGTAGATCTTGGAAGGAGATGATAGAAAACCCATTCAAAAGCTGATGCACAAAAAAGATCTCCTTTTCCTTCCAGTATTTATAATAGAAAGATCTACCTTTATATTTAAGAAATTTGTTATACCATAGGGTGGAGATTAAAAAACATTGGATAGGGGATAGATCTTTAAGAAATGTATTGTAGAGTAATTCACGGGAGTATTTTAGTACAGGACTTTTAGACAAAAAGGTGCAGTTGGACATAAATGTAACATGCTGAAACTGAAACTCTTTTAGAAGCGACCGCTCAAAGATAATCCAACGAGGAATAGGCGTATCCCCGAAATCGAAGGCCAATGAGAAAGATTGTTTAATCAAGAAAGCAGAGTGGTATACTTTAAAATTAGGGAAGCGCACTCCCCCCTCTTCTTTTGGGCGAATAAGTTTGTTCAAAGCAATGCGGGAGTGCTTATTGTTCCACAAAAATTTAATACATAGAGAGTTTAATTGGGAAAAGAATGCGTTAGGGATTTTGACAGGGAGCATAGAAACCGTGTAAAGGATATGAGGAGTGACCATCATCTTAATAGTATCTAGTCTACCCCACCATGATAAAAATAAGGGGGACCACACGAGGAGAAGAGATTTCAATGTATTCATTAGTGCGTTAAAAGTAAATTTGATAGTATCCGCTATATTAGAGGCAAACCAAATACCAAGGTATTTAATTTTGGAGGGACACCATGCAAAGGCAGTATCCGCAAACATAAATTGATAACATATCGAATTTAAAGGGAGAACCTCTGTTTTAGATAGGTTAAGTTTGTACCCAGAAATGGAAGAGTAAAGGCGGACTTCCTCTAAAAAAGGGGGAAGGGATTCACTCGGATTGGACATGTATACCAATATATCATCCGCGTAGGCAGATGATTTAGTTTCAACAGAAGCAGAGGCAAAACCTTTAATTTTGGAATTGGTTCTAATACGTTCAAGGAAGGGTTCCAAACACAGGATAAAAAGTAATGGGGAGAGAGGACAACCTTGTCTGGTGCCTCTAGATAGGGGAAAAAATTGAGAAAATTGGTTATTAACAAAAATACTAGCCCTCGGACAAGAGTATAACAGTTTGATAAAAGAAATAAAATTAGGGCCAAAACCAAACCATTGTAGTGTATGAAACATAAACTGCCAATTTATACGATCGAATGCTTTTTCAGCATCCAGAGACAAAGCAGCCAGAGGATCTTTATAATTTTTACCATGGGACAGGATGTTCATGAACATTCTAGCATTATCGGAAGCCAATCTACCTTTGACAAAACCCACCTGGTCAGTCTTAATCAGAAGGGGTATGACAGAATCAAGCCGAGACGCAATAATCTTAGCGAAGATCTTGCAGTCGTAATTGATTAGGGAGATTGGGCGAAAATTTTTACAAAAAGAGTGGTCCTTATCAGGCTTAGGGATAATGACGATCAAGGCATCCATAAAGGAGCCAGATGCTTTCGCATCAGTAATGAAGGAATTAAACAGTTGCAATAATTTAGGGGCAAACAAAGATTTGAAAGTACAATAAAACTCTACCGGTAATCCGTCCGGACCAGGGGCTTTTGACTTCTTTAAAGCTTGTAGGGCAGTAAGTATCTCTTGTAAAGTAATATCCGCCTCTAAAGCGGAAAACTCAGCATTCAGAGACGGGGGAGCAGGGAGTCCAGAAAAAAACTTATCAAGGTTGTGAGAGGAGGGGAATGTGTCATCTGAATAAAGAGATCGATAATAGTCATGAAAGACCGCTGCAATTTCTTCATCAGAGGACACCAGATTATTGGTGGATTCATCCATGATCGGACCAATGGTCTTACGTTCAGAGCGAATTTTTAAGTAATTCGCTAGCATTTTACCTGCTTTATTTTGCCCTCCATGAAATTTAGACTTAATTCTAAGTAAAACATTGCAGGCATCAACAGTCGCAATTTTGTTAAGGTTGGTTTTGGCTGTAATTAAATTCTTAAGTGAGTCAGCATTTTTGGAGGAGAAATAGTCATGTTCTAATTTTTTGAGCTGTTGTAATTGGTCCTCATACTTTTTCACATTGGCCTTCTTTTTCCTGGACACAAAGGAAATAGTAAAAGCACGGAGAGCCGCCTTAAAAGCATCCCAATTGTTAGGAGTGGAAGTGTCTGATGGGTTGTTAAAGGTAAAAAATTCATTAATAAAGGAGGTGGCTTCTTTAAGATAAACTGTATCCGATAGCAGGTGAGTGTTGAACTTCCAGCGATTAAATTTGGTGGAGGTAAGTGAAAGGTCAAAAACAGCATAGACAGGGGCATGATCTGAGATAAAGATAGAGCCAATTTCAGATTTTTGGATAGATGGAAGAAGGGATTTGCTGACCAAGATATAATCAATTCTGGATCGGGTTTGGTGTACATTAGAAAAGAACGTATATTCCAACAAATCAGGGTTACAGGTTCTCCAGACATCATACATTGGGCGAGAGGCAATGGCCGATTGAAAGGATTTATGGGTCTTATCCGGTTGAAATTTGTACTTTGATAAGCGGTCCGAAAAAGGATCCAACCACTGATTAAAGTCGCCTGCTACAATAATATTAGGACAGTCAGCAGTGGAGAGGAGAATTTTGATATCATTCCAGAATTTTGGATCCGGTTTCACAGGGCCATAAATGTTTAACAAAACTAGCGTTTTATTGTATAAAACAATCTTGGCCATTACCCATCGACCTGCATCATCATTTTGAGAAGAAATAATTTGCACAGATAAAGTTTTGTGGAACAATATGGCAACCCCCCCCTTTTTTGTTGACAGCAGGAGAAAAAACAACTTGGCCTACCCACTGCCTTTTTAATTTCAGCGACTCGACATCATTACAATGAGTTTCTTGAAGAAAGGAAATTTGAGAGTTAAGTTTAGATAAATGAGAAATTACCTTTTGTCTTTTAACAGGGTTTCCAAGACCACGGACGTTCCACGTAACAAAATTACACATACGCGAGGGTCAGGGGAATGAGATACACAAGATGAGGAAAAACTTCAAGGACAAAACGACACTGGAAGACAAAATGCGCATAGAGGTTACAAAAGGCAGCAACAGAACATAAAACCACATTACTAAGAAAAATCAACAAGCCTTTATCAATGTAATAAATAAAGAGAGGTCTAAAAGCGTCACAACCGAGGAAAAATGAAGGGAAAAAAGCAAAGAGGAAACATGGGAAATCTCGAAAGAGGAAAGGAGTGACGCACCAACCAAAGGAAGACTGAAGTAAGAAAGTGTGAGAAAGAACAGGGGAAGGAAAGAAGGTAAGCAGACGTAGAGAGTATAGGAAAGCAGAGAAAGAAAACAGGTCAAGGAAAAGAGTCCAGACCTGAAAGACATCAATAAAAAAGTGAAGTTGGAGCGTGATGAGACCGGAGAGAAGACAGCGGTATAAACCACATGGATAAGATTGGAAGCAGGAATAAACCTGGTACTTGTAAGAAAGGAGCAAAGAAAAGACGATATGAGGGAAAGAAGAAAGAATTGAACAGGAAGAGCCAATAACGAAGAAGAAGAAACGTGATTAACAAACATACAATACATAATAGAGCATATGGAAAGCTATATATACGAAGTATCTAAGGTAACCAGAAAGAAAGCTGTTGAGAACACCACACTAAAGCAGCAATAAGAAGAAGCACTCAATGATTAGTGTCCATATTCCGAGAGGAGATGTTATTAAGAAACAGTTTCAATTTTCCCGGGTCATCAAAGGATCTTGTCTGGCCGTCGTGGGTGATCTTGCAGATGGAGGGATGGAGAATGCCATACTGGACGTTCAAGTGTCTCATTTGTGGACGCAGTGCGAGGAATTCCTTGCGTCGAGCGTTGGTCGCATTGGAGACATCTTGTGAGATAAAGATATTGTGACCAGACCACGATAGGTGACGTTTAAGTTTAGCTGCTTTAAGTACAGTCATAAGTTCTGTGAACTCCAGAAAAAGCATGATAATACCACGGGGTTTGGTGGAATTCGGTTGAAGGCGACCTAAGCGGTGAGCTCTCTGTATATTCAAGGGTGTAGATGACTGAAGGCCCAAGAGCTCATGAAGGAATTTTCGAAGGAAAAGCACCATATCAGGACCCTCAATATTCTCTGGCAAGCCAAAAAGACGGAGGTTATTCCTTCGATTACGATTCTCCAAGTCCTCAGTATGGAGCTTTAGTTTGTGAATCTCTTGTTCCAATAACAGTATTTTTGTGGCAACATCCTGAACGTCACTGACGCGCTGTTCTAACTCAGTCACCCTACCTTCCATGACAATCCATCGGTCCTCTATTTGTTGCAATTTTTCGTTCGTGGCAACCATAAAGGGTTGAAGACCACGCACTTCCTCCAGTATATTATCTAGAACTGGACTTTGTGACGAAAGAATAGGTGAAGGCGGGTCATTCTTCTGCCTTTTGGGCTTTGCGCCAGAAAAAGACGGTTTACTTGGAGGATGGGAGTCACTGGACATCTTGGGAGTTTGACTAGACACCTTCTTGGCGGGAAAAAATATGCGGTATTCTCTCATACGCTATAAAATTTGACGAAGAGACTCATAAAGCCATTACAGCATCACCTTAGAACAAATAAAATAAATAAAGCTGAATCGCATCCAGCCTGTCGCTCTGAAAATACCAGAACATAGGGGTTAATCACGGCTCCTCTGAAGAAAAGACAAAATTATGAGACCTTCTCCTGAGAGAAAAACGGAACAGAACAAGCATGGCCAGGGGATATTGGCAACTGTTGAACTTAGAACAGACTCCCTCTCGGAGAAAAATGAGGCATTGAAGCATCAAAGCATGACTGGATCCAGAAAATGCGTGCGCGGTGCTGCAGAGATAAGATACGGGCGCCTCGATACAAAATGGCCGCCGTCGAGGATTACCTCAGGAATTCAGACCGCCACGTCTCCGGGTGATAGGAATGATGAAAACAGCCGACGAAGGGCAATTCCGAATCACGACATGTTCCGATGGCAGATTCTTCTGGAGACAGCAACCGCAGCTCGCTGGGAAGCCTTCCACACAGCTACATAGCACCGCGTCCAAGCGGAGCTAACGGAGATCCGCCATCTTCCCTCGGCGTCCAAGCCACGCCCCCCGCCCTAATTATTATTACTCCTAGTGTTCTGGGGCCTGACCTACTATAGATTCTAGGCAAACGGCCAAGTACCCCTTCCGTGCCTGACTCTCAGTAGTGAAGGAGTGAGTCGTCAAAGGCTCCCTCGGGGTGGAGGTAGAGATGCAGAGGAGGAAACACAGGCTCACAACTCAAAATGCATTCAGCAGCAGCAATAATTATTATCCAGCCAAATACTCACTCTTATGAAAAAAGAGAAGCATTTTATTTCTACTGTTACGCTCACAAATGAAAAATACAACATTCACAATCAGTTACACAGCCCCCTGAGGCTGTGGCTCTTGTGTTTCATTAGGTGGTTCCCTTGGTCCTACTCCCTCCCCGCTTCTAGTGATAGTAGCCATTACCCATTCACTGTAGGCAACATCCAGGGTAAGCCCCACTAGTAGTCGGAGTCTCATGAGTCCAATACGACTCTATTTTTAAAGTCAACAGAGTTGCAGTGATGCAGCGCTACTTAGCAGCAAGTTCCCTCGATGCGAATGGCCTGAAGTCTTACCTGCACTTTGCACGATCGGAGCTACCGGAGTAACTTGGTGTGCCCCTTTCAAGGGAGAGACAGCGGATTATTCAGGTGCGTTTGCTACATGCCGCCCAAGTGGGTTGTACTCAAAGTTGTAAAGTCCTCACATGTGATTATCCCCCCCGCAGTGACAAGAAGTTCTTGACTCCCCTTTCTGCAGGGTAAATTTCTGTTTCTGCCCACGATGGGGAGGTGGTGATACAAAGCTACTGGTGCATATCCTTCGTCTTGGGCAGAAGCACAGGGTTCTAAAGTGGCCTCACTTCCCTAGGCAATGGCTTCAATCAGGTCACACAGCTTGCTGGTCCCTTGACCGTTCTGTGGCATACAAGGTCATTGTATCCGCATGGTACACAGGCTCTGGCCGGATCAGCACAGTGAAGTCCTCTGCGGCGGTCCCTTCTCGCATACAGGGTTTCAGCCCACTACCACAGTCAGACTACGGCCCTTACCGATTGCACTTTTCTCACGATGGGCCCTCATGGCATATGGGGACGCCACTCCCCACTACATACGGGCTCTAGCCCAATCAGCGAAATGATTCATACGGTTCTTTCCTTTTGACCTCTCACTGAATCAAAGAGCACCCTTTGAAGTGTTCAGGGGAATTCTGGCACTCCCTTCTCCAGGAGGTGTCCCAATCAGCTGACAGGAATGCAGCAATACACAAATATTTCTGGGGGGGATTTCTCTACCTCCTTTCCATGTATTGTACCCTTCCCAGGCACACATACACCCAAGGCAGATACACCTCTCCTGCGCAGCACTACACACCACACCAAGGTAGGCCATGGATGAGTTGAAAACACAGCAGTGGAACTTTAATTTGAGTGCGCCTGTAGGCCTCACTCCAATGACACAGGTTAAAAAGGTCTTGTTTACAACTATTGATCACTACACGGTGTGAAGTCACCAGCAGCATGTGTTACTTAAATCCTATTGGAGGCAGTATCCTCTTATCACTATGAAGATAGTGCTTTGGGCGCCCCTCCCAGTACAACAAGACTGAAATCCATGAGAAAGGCATATGTCATGGTGCTCACGAATAATCCGCGTTTGCTTATGACACAAAAATCTGAATTAGGGATCCATGGATCAGCACAGTTGGGGCACTCCATTACAATGCAGAGGACTTTTCCATCACAACAGTCATTAACAAGAGGTTTCAAGCAATACATCACATGCATGCAACAGTTCACAGCAGCTAGCCCTGACATGTTTGTATCTTACACCTAGGTAAACAGCATCCAGACAGTTCTTGTTTTTTTGCACTGATTATCATACTAGGTCTACTGAGAAACTCTCTCTTGTCCATGCCCAAGAATGTGCTTCTACAAAATGAGACTCTAGACTCTACTGCAAGATGGAAAATGTTACATTTAGATATAGAGGATTGAATATCAGGCACTGCAGCTGGGTCAGCAATGCCTGTCGGTATTTGCAAGAAGATTGCCAAACCTTGTTTCATGGCTTTTTACAATCTACACAGGAGTGGAAAACCTGAAGGGGGTACCTCTCACAGGTAAAGCTTCAAGGCCTGGAGTCTGGTGGTATTGGGCAACCTGTTCTTTCCAGCCAGGTACAAATAGTACCACAGATGGGAGTTCCTAAAGCAAGATTCCACTGAACAGGCAAATAACTTCCTGGGACTGATCAGGACCCTAGATCCAAAGCACCGAAGACACTGATAAACGTATTGCCAAATTTCTATCTTTAAGAGTGTGCCTGTCTCCTTCCAGGATCCCATTACCACTTTATTGTTTATGGTAATATCAGGGACTGGCGATTGGTAATGTAGGTCCACATAGCATTCCTCTCTATCCTAGATCTGTATTATTCTCCTTCTCATCGAGGCCTCAAACTAGTAGATTTGCCAGCCCAAGGTGGAAAGAAAGCTAGACGGAATAGAAATCTGAGGCCAATGATTTTACTCCTCCTGCCACTCCTAAGTGGCATCTCAATGCCATGCAGAGACCAGAAAGCTGAAGCTTACTGTAAGGAGACATAAAAGTCCATATGATGACACCATGATTCAGCGGCTTAGTTTTAAAAAGTTTTAAAAAAGATTTAAAATTCCAAATAAGTAGAAAGGAGTTTGGACATAGTGCTGAAACTCATGAAAGAGAATTAGAAATGCTGCTAGTGATATAAGGAAGTTATATTGCAATGGGAAAATATGCACGACATCCAAAATACAAATGCCATTACACTAAAAATAGAACCCAACAAATTTCTCCCTAAGCAGAGGCCATTTCTCTCAATAACTCTATTCAGTGTTACTACATCCATCAATGACTACCACCTGCTTTGAAAGTCTGCACCCGTGCAGACTGCTGTATTTATATAATACAATCTTCTGCAAGCAGCACCAAACATTTGGTTACTAACCCAGCATGTTTCTGAAAGCAACGGCCACTTCGAACCTCTGCGATGTGACACTACAACAGGCAACTACTTCTCACATAAAGCCACATGGAAACTCTAACATTGAGTTACTCCTACATGACACTATACCACTTAACAATCACATTTATTTTACTGTGAGTGATCGTCCCACTTGCAGTTTTATTACAAGGCCGGAGCCTCATATTATGCATGATCTTTTTTTTAATCTTTATTATTCACTGTACTTTACAGCACTACAACACCCACTATCCTGCAGGCCCAGCAGTAAGTGACAAAAATATAACCAATCAAGACACAGTAAAAATAGTATCAATCTGCACATGTTGTCCTCTTTTGTTGCTTCTATGTTGCGTTTTATAGCGTGATGCTGGAAAGTTTTTTGTTTTTTTAAACTTGGTTTTATTGGCATTTCAGAAATTGTAAAAAGCACAGTATTACACAGTTGGCCAGTGTTGTGTGCCCGGGTTAGGCCCATGTAGCAAAGCTGCACTTTTTCTTACATTGTACTCTTTTGCACAATTGCTTTATTGATGAGACTTCAACTCATCTGCAAACCGGAGACGTCCGTGGTGGTAGGAAAATCCGCCTCAGCTGAGTAGTTATACCCTATGTATTAGCTGTAGGTTGTTCAAGCTTGTAGGATTAAACTTTCCACATTGTGCTTATCCTAGCTCCATCAATTCATCTATTTCTTTCCTTCTTCTTTAAAATAATGTCCGTAAACAGGGATAATGGAGAAAAGAGAAGAGGTAAAAGATCTAAACATTAAAGAAAACTGCAGACATGCCATTATTATAAAATTATTACAATATGGTCTCCAGCAATGGGTGAAGACGTTACTTTTGTGGTCAAGGCACACAAAGCATTCAGAACAGAGGTATTCTATTTTTGGGTTAAATTCCCAGCTGCAAATGCCAGTACACAATTGTTTCACACTTACATTGAAGATGAAATACCAGAGGAATACATTCCATACATAGACATGGAAATTCTTGTCTCTTACCAAGAGCATATAAATTGGTTTAAAAGCACCCTCCCCCACACTGCAGGAAACCTGAGACTCGGTATACTCAGTAAAGAAGGCGCAACATGGCTGGTCTTAGCTGCAAACACACCATCCTAACACTGTTAACTTAACTGCAGCAGAATCGTATACAGTATACAGAGATTTAGTAACAATTTGCAGAAATCTTAGACAGTTCATAATGAGAACACTCACAGTTAACCCTGTGTGGACTGCTCAGGCCTCACAACCACAATCGGCTACCACGGGTATCAGACGACAAACACTGGATGCCATTATAGGAAATAATCCCAACAGCCGGAAGTAAATTCCATTTCAGATAGCACAAAAAACAAGCTAGCTTGAAGCAGTTTTTCTCCATATGGGCCCGCAGGAAAAACAGAGATTATTGACTATTTTCTTGCCGATGGGGATGACTCCCCCGGCAGAAGATTGTGCCACTTGGGGTACAGTCTTCACTACAGTTTACACCAGAACTCATGGTACCTCTTTACTGGCTGTCTTACCTGAAGTACAAAACACGTGCCCTGGACTTGAGAATGAAACTGATGGGCAATTTTGCCATAGTATCAGCTATTATGTTAAGTGACATTAAGGGAGAGGCAGCAGCATTAACTATACACCAATGCCTGAGGGAGTTCACTTCTGCACAGCAGGAGAGGGGATTGCCTAAGATTATAAAAGAAACCTATGCTACGGTAGGTAGAGATAATTTGGGAGCCAGACTTGGGAAACCACAATTTAAGAGTAATTATGAAATAGATAACGTTAAGCAAGCACCTGATTCCTCCAAGCAGAAATGAGACAGTAAACAAAAAAATAAGCAAAACAAAACACAATCACAGGGTGGGTCTCTGCCCCAGGGGACCACTGAAAAGAAATACAATTTTAGGAACCGTGATAATATGAGAAAGCTTGACAGGTATCAGGATACTGAGACACGTTCCTCTTGTTCCTTTCAGGAATCATCCGATACACATTCAGAGAGAAGTGGATGTTCAGAGCAGAGATAAGAAGAGTATGTGAAACTGAAGAAGGAATCCCAATGCTCATGAGACTACATCATTAAAACAGAAGGCAAACAAAAGAATACTAAATGTCAAGTCAAAAAAGAGAAGGTAGCTGGAATTAAAATAAGGCATGCCTAGGCTACTGAGGACTCTGCTTCTGAACTGGGAATGGGCAGTGACGATGCTGGACAACATGGCAGAAGTCACAATAGCTCGCTGGAACCTGATGGATCATCTGGTGGCAGTAGTGCTGAGTGAGCATACCAGGGTAAGTGTTCTCCATCATTTATACGAAATAACACTCCAATTGGAGGGAAACATACCCAGGAACATCAAGGCTTCTCTTTAGTCAGAACCAGACATATGGTTACGATATTCTTTTAGATAAAAAAAAGACTGGACACCTGAGTTCATAATAGAATGCCCAAACGGGGAAATGGTAATTTTACCAGCTTTCTCCGACCTCATTCCGGAATAAATAAACATACAAAAGCGAAGGAGTGGGCATTAGCGCTAGCTCCTGCCCTATACCAAAATCATTTTTTGATGGGATGATGAGACACCTCATCATGAGATCACATTAAAATCAATTCCTCAACCGTAGAGGCAATACCCAATAAAAAATGTAGCTAAAAAACAAGTTAGGGAAATCCTAGAAAAACTTGAATACCAAGGTATAACAGAAATGTGCACCTCATCAATGAATGATTTCTTGTTTCCCGTAATGAAACCAGAAAATTCATACCATCTAGCTTTAGACTACCGGCATTAAAACACATCTACTCACACATTCACAGTGCACAATGCACACAGTGCTGCACTACTGAATAACATTATGCGCCAAAAATACAAAACAACACTAGATATCTCAAATGGATTCTTCGGCCAGAATACAGCACCTGAAAGCGGATATTTGACAGCATTTTCAGTGCTAGGTTCACAGAGGCAATACAGAGTTACTTCAAAATTTTGATGAGGAGACATTGTCCTATGTAGATGATATTTATTTGACCAATGATGGATTAGTGGAACACTTGGACAGAGTAGACCGTATAATTCTAGAGATTGCTCACCTGGTATACAAATTTTATTTAAACAAATCAAAAATTTACCATCTCATTGTCGTTTTTTGGGGATATGAGTTGTCAAGTTAAGGTAAAAGCCTGGCGAACCATTTTCTAGAAACATGCACATTGCTCCAACCTCCAACGACTCTGAAAAGACTACAATCCATGTTAGGAATTTAAAATTTTGGCAGAACATACATTTTGGATTACGCAGAACGAGTAAACCCTTTCTATGATGTAATTAGACCTGATTTTTCAATTGACCATTGGGCACAGGAACATACAAACATTTTACGTTCTGTAGAAGCTGATATGATAGCTTCCAAGCATTTACACACACGTGTTAAACACAACCAACCTGGTAATCCGCATAGTCGCTGGACCAACCAGGTACATCTTTATCACTTTCAACGAAGGTGAACAGTACCTATAGCATACAAATCGCATTTGTACACAAACTCAGGACAAACACATTATAGTTGTCACCCCAATACCGACCTTAGGGGACATTACAAAAGCGAGTATTCCAAATACCAAAGCATTACATCCACAATGGATACAATGGACTAACTCTCTTACTGCAACAGATGTAGATTACAGATTTGATTCTACATTACAAGCATTCTTGCAGTATGAGGAAGAATATCCTCTGCCGAATGAAACAATGCCTTTAGATTGATATGATAACATTATCTACACTGATGGATCCGCTCTGCCTGCTGTAGGCACAAGACACCAATATTCTGCGGTATGCACAATCATAAAGGGGCGCAGGTATTACAGAAAGTTTTGTCCTGAAAAAATGCACACACAGTCCCTAAGGGACTGTACAGCACAGCTGGCAGAACTAAAAGCCCTGATACTGGCACTACAAAATACGGATCATGGATTCCCCACACTTATAGTGTGTGATTCATATTACTGTGTCCAGTCCTATAACAAATACCTTCACTATTGGGACCAGAATGGATTTCGAGATTCCAAGAGTTGCACACTAAAGTACAAGCTGCTTTGGGAACAGGTGGAAAAGCTGAAAGAATGTTTACCACAGGCTCATGTTATCCTTACATTAAGTCATCAACATGTTGGCGTTCACATTGCAGGGAGTTTGATGGCTGATGAAGCCGCTAAGGCTACAGTTCTCACTGCTGCTGTTGCTGCAATCACTCGTTCTAGTACAAGATTAGACAGAGACATCATGGTGGCTGTTATTGCTGCTCGCAATGACACACACCTGCTGAAAGGCTTTACACTCAAGCACTCCCACAGCTAGATCCATAGAATATTTCCATATGCTCAGATTCTAGGAGAGGGGGATAGAGTTATACCAAACACTGATCGCAGATTGAGTTTAACACTAGCTTCACATGAGGGTCTGCGTTCAGCACACACATAGATTTCTGCTACAATTTCATTATTAAAGCATCGCTATTAGTGGCTGGTCTAACCAAACAGCCCAAGGACTTCATTCTCAAATGTGACATCTGCCAGCAGATGAAGGGTTCTACCATAGCACGTCCTCTATAGACACCTCTGTTGATTTCAGACAGGCTACTGGCAGTTGGCTATTTGGATCACTGCGGCCCCTTACACTCAGACGGGGCTTACAAGTACATCTTGGTGGCAGTGAATTCATGTTCCAGATTCCTGTGGGTTTGACCACAGTGTCTGGCTGAAGACCAAACTGTTTTAAAGGATTTGCAAGTCTTCAATGGGACATACTCAATTGACAGGCTACATTCTGACCAGGGTCTGGCATTTAGCTCTCAGGCTCACAAAGAAGCCATGGGAAGTTTAGGTGTGACCTTGCAATACTCTTCCCCTATCATCCAGAGGGAAATTCAATTGTTGAAAAGAAAAATCATTACTTGAAGCAGTTCTGAACAGCAAGGGTATTAGGCTTGATTCGCAGTTGGGTCAAACACCTATATGGGGTCAAGCGGGCACGCAATAACTTGCCAAGAAAATTCCTGAGTGGTCGTACTCCATGTGAAATCATGTTTGGAGTGAGAATGTGGGTCTCAGACCTCGATTATGTCAACACAGTGGTGGCGGAAGCACCATTTGACATCAATGAATGATTGGCTGTTTTACAGGAACTCAGTGAATTCCAGGGTGCACAAAACAACGTCCAAGCAAAACACACCGCCACTGGGGAAGTGAAGGTTGTTCCTGCAAGACCTAGCTGGGTCCGCAATATTGGGGATCTGGTCAGGGAAAAAATTGTGAACAAGAAAGAATTTGTGCCATCTTACAGAGCCTGTACCTGTCCTGGCTGTGGAAGGTACCAGAACTGTACTTCTTCTGCCTCTTGCCAGCTGCCAAGACAAAAGATTTGTCTCAAATAATCTGATCAAACCACATTATGTGGCTGATTCTCAACAGTAGGCCGCATGGGCTCCTGGGTAGCCACTGCACACCGCTCGCTATTGTCCATGAAGTTCAGTTGGAAGTTTTAAAAACTAAAGAAGATTCCCCTCTACAAAGAGAAACTGTAAACAACAATAATGTATTTCTTCTTCATGTTGAAACAGCTACAACTGTTTAGTCAATGAGTACAGAAACATAAACTTTAATTCCAAATATTGATGACAGCCATGTGAACATGCCACAGATTGAGTAATTTCCCAGTTCTACAAAACCTGCAGAGCTGCCAAAAATAGACCAAATGGTGTCTTGCTACTATGTGGACTATGACGATTCTCATCAGATTCAACTGAACCTGAGATTCTATTGCCGCCCCCTCTTCCTTTCAAGCTACAAATGTGTGCTCTCTATCTTTTGCTAAAAAAGACATACTTTCTTGCTCCTTGGTTACACCTCTGGATTACAATCGGATTACTATTCCTGTTCCTTTGGATTGGTTTGGTGACTGTCTTTTTCCTGCTTCTGAATGGACACTTTCTCCCAGAAAGGTCTGCAGTACAATTTATGAACTTGGTACTGAAACCACATGCATTATTGCACTGTAAACAAAGGGACTTGCCCTTGGTGAACATTACAGCGGTTCCAGTTCCATAAGGAATTGTGTGGTACAGGGTATTTCATGATGTCTATGGTCCTGCTGATCTTTTAGAAATACCATATTTGTTTAAAATTTCCTTAAATGATATCATCACCTCTAGTACTTTCTCTGATGACTGGGACATTGAAACAGTGCGCAATTTGCTTGGAGATTTAGAACAATCGTCTGCATTTTCTTCTGATGAATTGCATGATTGAACATCTAATTATGGTGATATGTTCTGTTATCAACAGAATGGTCACCGTTTTTTACACAAAGCTGGTATCTAATGTGCTGTTTATAATAACACCCAAAGGGAACACTGCAAAACACCGCCTAAAGGCATATCAAAAACATTTGTGCAAAATTGTGGTTATTTTTCTGGTTTTGACACATCAGATCCATCTTCTTACTACTATAGGCTTGCACCTACACCTGCAAAGAAAAGTATGCTAACAAACACCAAGCTGATATACTCTGCTTCCTTTCTTTCCCAGCTGTCTGTACAGGATTTCAACTTTTGGAAATTCACCATATAAATAAGATCTGTCTGGGGGACTGGGAACTGTGGCATTGTTTAGAGCATGGCTCATAACACATCAAATTATTTTCCTGAATAAAACAGTGCAACAGAATTTCTGTTTTGGAATACCCAAGATGAAGGATTTGAACACACCTTGTATTCCAGCATTATCACGCTTTGAGAACTGGCAGCATTTCACACAATACAGTGAGGATACACTAGATACCTTTAAAAGAAATGGTTCTTACAATTCATCAGACCACAATTGGAAGGGATGATCGGTTTGGCCTGTGGAAACTAATGGGTGTCAGTCTAGATTCCTGGGCAATGCCGAAGGGTTTAGGACCAATAGACCTGACCAGCGATATGTACACTCGGAGGTGGTGACATCATATAGTGTTGAGATGTTGTGCCTTGATTGGCTAAAAACTTCAGCACTTTTTCAAGTGACGCAATACTTGTCCCTTCTTTCTGGTGACATGGATCTCAGGGATTTTTTGTTATGTGCCCAGAACCCACATCAAAAGCGCTTCTTGTATGTAATATACAGCGAGCTGTCAAAAGTTTCTCAACAGGAAGCTGCCGAGAGACTGTGTGAGATTGCTAGTGTTCATCTAGAAAAGGCTTTGGCATTGGCTGACCATGGTATGACCATATTAATATCCAGAATATATTCACTGGGCAACATAGTATCTACTGCAATATACATAATACAAGAGGATATGTCTATCTTAAAGCATGGACAATCACAACTATGGTCCATTGTATTACTAAGCTAGACATTTCCAATGTTACGTTCTGGCCACATGCAGTGGCATTATATCAACAGCACCAGCCTGTTTTCAGCATACGAGCTGACTGAAAGACAGATGTTAATGGCATGAAAAGATGCTAAGTCTACCATGTTGCACATTGAAAAGTTAGATCAATTGCCTTTCACCGTGGCTGCGACACTATCCACACACTGGATTATCCATGGTTACATCACGCTACCGTTCATGACTTTCCAGTTCCAATATTGTCTACAATACCAAGTTGGTAAATATGAAGTGCTAGGGGAAGGTTATGTGCATGAATACTTGGTAATTACCTTTCAGGTTTCAATGCAGGAATGGGGACATATATGTTTTGCTTTGTGGTTCCGAATGGGAGGATGCTTTGATCGGGTCTTTAGTATGCAAGGACATTTCACTTCATGGGGCATGCAATGCTTCAGTTGCGACCATGTCCTGTTATCTGAAGGGTTCTCCGGTTGCTGCAATTCATTTGGTTTTCAAGCTGTTCTCTAATGGGAGCTATTTGATGCTGCATGATCAAGATTGCTGCGGAATGGAACCGGGCATCTCTTATCTGGTAACGGTTAATTCCATAGTCACTTGTTGCACACAAGTACTGTTTCCTCCTGCCCGCACAGTTACGGAGGCAACTCTGTGGCCTTTAATACATGTTTCCACCATACACTTTGATTCTCTGAGCAAATTGAAAGCCAAGCTTTTTCAAACAGATGTGTCCTTACATCAGCCATGGAGATGTTTGATCTGCAGTTTGCAAGTTCCTCGTCTGAGATACAGACGCTAATTTATACTAACTTCCTGCTGTATTTTGGGGAGCTGGTCCACCGTATCTCTAATATGTCTGATACGAAGGGAATAGCACACTTTTAAAAATATATTGTCTCTGGTTGGTTTGCACCTTTACGATAATTTTCGGAGTTATACCATCCTTCATACACTCTGTTTTGGGAAGCGTTTTTTGAGGTCTCCCGCTTGTCCTGCTACTTGTGGTGTGAATTCTGATTTAAAATATTTTCTGCTTTGCAATGGCATCCCAATTCAATCGGGAATGGAGACAGCACTGGCTGTGCTGTGATGCCGTGAGCACATGATACACTGCTTTTGGACATCTCGGCTTTGACAGCTGAATGAGCACTGGCTCTTTTTTTCCAGGCCTGTTAGGCTTCATTACATACAACCTGTATTCCTCTCCCTGCTTTGCAGCCATGAATGAATATTGGATCTATGTCTCAGGTCACAATCGGTTGCGTCACCGGACATTGAAGTACTAATGGACCCCTTAAAGGCCCATGGGTACTGTTGTCCCCAGTGTATTCCATTTCTGATTAATGCATTTTTCGAGCCACCCTGGGATTCTTTGGCTCCTAGTGAACTGGATACCAGCTCTGCAATACGCGTACAGGATGCAGTCCCTCCATCAGCAGCTGCTGTGGGAACTGGCTGGAACCACCTTTGCTCCATAAAGCTGCTTCAAGGTGCACCCCTGAGAACGTCGTCTGGGGTTCCTAGCGACAGCAATGTTGTGACTATCACTCGGAACACATAAACAATTGCCTTTTCCTTTTGGTGGGAACGATTTGGCCTATTTTCTTTTAACAAAATGACTAAAAAACTATATTTTTCTGCTTTTCTAGAAACCATGGCTTTTTGAGTGCTTGGAGTTTTAAACGGTATAATGACTTTTAATTGCTTTTTAAGACTATTTTAAAGGTAAGCTTGCTTTGAGATGATTTTAAAAGTGGTTTTAGACCTTTTTAGTATGAATATTGTTATGGCACGCTGCCCTTTTAGATATCTTTTATAATATCGACCCTTAGTAGGAGTGGGTGTTGTGTGCCTGGGTTAGGCCCATGTAGCAAAGCTGCATGTTTTCTTACATTGTCCTCTTTTGCACAATAACAACAACTGCTGTGACCTTTTGCACATATTTGCGTGTGTGACAATGTTGGATTAGTTTCTTCTAAACTACTTCCGTTTACACATGTGGCTTGCCATGTCATTATCACAATGCCTCAAACACCAAGCACAAGGCCTTTGCGCACAAATATCGTTCTATCTTCATCCACGGGGCGACAGGGCTATCTACATATCCATAACATTGCTAATGTCTACGTACATCACAAGGATGTTTTTTATTATAAATAATCAGCATCTAATAGGATTAGTAGAGGAGGCACTTCAGCTGACACCGAGGGTCCCTGCATGCTGAAACTTCACTACGCAGTGATCTGACATCTCCGTGAGGGGTGTCCAGTTCACGACCAGGACGGGGTCCTACATTGTCTCCCACCAGGTAGTGGGGCTGAAATGCCCCTTGGGGGATTCTTGGCATCACACCTACACACACTCTATGTATACACAGAGTAGGGTTGCATAGTAGCAGTGTGTCTGTTTACTACCTTGTTTTATATGCCTGCATATATACACTGTTTTAGCACCATGGTTAAACTGTATCTACTATTTACTCTTTTGGTGCTTGTAATCACTTTTATCTGCTTCTGTCTACTGATTTTCGCAGCACATGTATTTTATAGAAGAATAACTGTTCAATAAATATATTGAAAACGTCCCAGTGTGTATTCTCTGTATATTTCTCTGAGAACAAAAGAGTATGAGTGACTGAACGAGAGGTTCTGATCTGTTACCACGACGCCTGAGGGGTCAGGGTTGTCATATCCAGTGGTTGCCGGAAACCATTCACTCCCTGGTAGGATTAGGGGAGCTTATGGTGGCACTGTGAGCTAGCTGGTCACTAGGTCAATGTATCTTGTGGGGGTGCTTTGAATTAGTCTAGGCACCTCACCCAAAGTTTATGTTCTCCAACAAACGTGCAGATCGCACAGACTAGTGGGAACTACACAACACCATTTGACATTAAATAGATAGTGTATATAATCATGTATCCCTCTAGTCGAGTTTCCCTCCCTTTTTTCCCTATGTCCTTTTGACTCCAATTGCAAGGCCAGCTGAGTTCCTACCTGGAATGTTGGAGTGCTTATTTGATTCCTTCAATGTCTACGCTACACAAATTCTAGTCCATTTCCTGGTGGTGCAAAGTTTGTTGTGGGAAAATATCTGGGTACTGCTCATTGCTTGAGTAGCTTTACTACTGGATAGTGAGGCACGTTATGCTGAAGGCAGAGTTTGGTTCCTCTTAAGGAAGCAGATTGCTCTATTTACAAAGTGTGACTTAGCACATGTTTGCAATGGATACTTGTAGCCCAATTTGTTTTTTTTTCTTGCCACTGGGATGTGCTTCGTGTGCACCAGTCCCACAGACTGTTGCTGATAAGCAGTGGATACATAGTGTCTGTTTGCCTTTTTGCAGTTACTTTGTTGAATTGAAAGCCTCAAATGTGCTGGGGAAGTTTAGGAAAGCACAAGTACTCTTTTCTATTAGAAAGTGTACTTTCGGGCCCTGTGAGAATTATTTCACTATTTCTTTAGGATTTATTCACAGTATATTTGTATATAATTTTTTCTATTTACAATTAATATTTCTTTTTTAATTGCTTTATCCACATTTACATTTATTTCTTAGGATGTGGAAGTTTGTTACCTCATTTAAAGGAGGTAGTTCTCTCAGAATTATTTTAAGAAATATATTGAATTTGAAATATATTTGGAGTGGGTTCAATCCCCTGAAAAACTTGAGCAAACAGGTCATTATGGAGAATACTAGTGGCAATGGCTAGTGGCGACTGCTCCAGATGCGACTAGGTAGGGTGGTAAAGGGGGGGGCGTCATAAATAAATAAAAAAATATATATATTAAAAAAAGCATGACTTACATGTCTTCCTCCTCTGCTGATCCATGACTGGCACACACTGCACAGGCTCCCAGATGCCAATCTCAGTGCTGCTCTCATACTGGGAATACTATTCTCATTTTCTTCCCCATTATCTGAATGGCCGTTGCCTGCGGCGACTCCTCTGCTATGGCGGAGGAGCATCACCCCTCTGCTGCTACCCAGCAGTGGCTACACTGAAAAAGAAAATGATAATAAAATATTTGTATTTTCATTTTGTTTTTCACCGTTGCCTTTGATGCATAGCCAAGTCACTGGGTGGGGCCGGGCCATTCTCTTGAGGAGGAAGAGTTTTGGGCATAAAACGCCCAACCAAACCATCATGCACACTTAGTAGTGCCCACAACTCCTTCTTCTGAAGCTTAAGAGGATGGCCCAGCCCTGCCCCATGACTTAGCTACCCAGCAAAGGCAATGATGGAAAAGAAAATGATAATAAAATGATTGTATTATTATTTTCTTTTTCAATGTTGCTGCTGCTGGGTAGCAGCAGAAGTGTGATGCTCCTCCACCATAGCGGAGGAGCCGCCCCTGGCAACGGCCATTCAGATAATGAGGAAGATAATGAGAGGACTTGTTAAAGAGAAAGTTATGCAAATTCCTTGATAATCCTGTTTCTAGCTTTATTACTAATGCAGTATTCTCCTCTTTTAAAAATGTGGCCTCTGAGATAGGCAGGTCAAAAAGTAAAGTAAGCACCTAGTACATGATAGGCAAGAGCTTGAAATGTTTGATGATGGTTCAATTCTGAGAGGTACTGCGTACCCCTGGTCAAGCTGAATAGACCTTTTTGGCGGTCAAGTAAGGGTATGGGGAACTCAAGATAAGAATCTATTCACTCCCTGTGCAATTGCTGTGGGCAGGTTGGCTCTCTTTTTACAGGAATGGGAAATATTTCCAAGGATACCTGGGTTCTGCAAACTGTGAGAGGTTTTCAAGTAAACTTTTATGCAAATCCTTTCCATTGCAGTCTTCCCAATCCAAAGAGATTTTTCAAAGGGTACAGAACTTAGGGGCATATGTATCAAACTCCCCTCTAGCGAATCCTAATTTGCGATATTTTGCGATTCGCAAATTCAGATTCGCTAAACGGGATGTAAAAAATAAATCGCTAATCATTTGCGATTACTTAAAAGTCGCAAATAAATCGCAGAATCCCGTATTGCGATTTCTTAATAGTGAAATTTGCAAATTAAGAAATCGCAAAAACGGGAATCTGCAAGCCTGGTGCAGGCTGATGACATCACAAACAGGAAACTGGAGTGATTGCCTGCACCTGCTCACCTGAGCCACACCCAGAGGCTGCTTGTGGAGTGTGAGGAGGCTTTCCTGGAGACAGCAACCAGCAATGGATCCCAAACAACAACAGCAGAGCAAGGCTGCTGAGAAAAGAAAGCGAAAACACAAGTTTTCTGAAAAGGAGCAGGAGGTCCTCATTGAGGAGATGGTCTCCAGCCATGAGCTCCTCTTTGGGAAGAAGGCACTCAAAGTCCCAGAGGCCAGGAAGAGGTAAATCTGGCTCGAAATACAGAGCAAGGTGAATGCTGTTGGAGTCACCACACGTACCATCGAGGAGCTGCGCAAGCGGTGGTACGATATGTGCCAGAGGTCCAAGGAGAGGGTGGCAGCCAGACTCAAGGATGCCAATCAGACTGGAGGGGGACCATCCACTGCAGAGCAGCCAACCCCCCATGAGGAGCTCGTGGAGTCTACCCTCCTGCCTGAGAGCGTTGGTGGTGTGGCTGCAATAGACAGCTCCGACCCCTCATCCAGCAGACAAGGTAAGATGCATGCAAAATCAACCTGCACTCCTCCCCATCCCTTGCACACTCCCCCAAATGCGCATAGTAAACTCCCAAAATGTCAATCCAGGCCAGGTCTTACAGCACACACAGCAATGCATCATGGGACTCGTAGTACTGTGTCTGACTGTGTGTCCATGACACCATCAAAATTAAATGCAACATATGTGTTTTGGGGATCATTGAATGAAAATGTGTCAGAGGTTAGCCGTCAAAGAATTGTAACTTTATTGAGTGCCACATGCAGACAGTAACACAAACTCATGTAGTCCCCTTTACATCCACAGCACATGGCATGCCACAAGAAGACAGCGCAGAGGGAGAGGAGCCTGCAGACCCTGCGGACTCCAGCGATAACACAGACCAGCAGCCAATTCAGTGCAGGAAGCGCGCACATGTGCCCCCACTGCCTCCATTTGACGAGGAATTCCCAGCACCAGGCGATGACACCGATAGGAGAGAGGGGAGTCGGGGTGTGACAGAAATGCCCTGTCATGACGCACAAACATCAAGGCAAAGGGCACAGGCCACATCCAGATCAAGGCCCAGGAGCAGCACTGCAACAGAAGGAGAAGGGTCCGTGTTCTCCAGCTTGGAACAGTGCATGCTGCAGGAACAGCGCCTGCAAAGCAAGGCAATGCGGTCAATAAATCGCCAGCTATGCCGCATACACCAGGACAATAGGAACATGGTAGCGGCAATATATGAGCTCTGTGCCACTTTGAGGGACACCCAAGCTGCCAATGACAGGGCTGGACGACGTGCCAATGCACGCCTACACAATTATACAAAGGCAGTCAACCGCCTCTGCACCACCACCAGCGCACTCACACGCAGAAGCGTAACAATGCAGGTGGACATGGCACATTGCTGCCAGGACATTGCACGAGGGCTTGCGCAGGTAACCACTGCTGTGGAACAGCTGCAGACAGCCAATGCTGGTGGCAGCGCACTAATGGCCTCTGCTGAGAGTGAGGACACATCAAGTCGCAGCAGCATCACTCCAACCTTGCCAGGTGAAAGACGCCACAGTGGCGGACAGGTAGCAGGCCAAGGGAGCACCATGGGGGGCACTCACCCTGGACGGCACCGACGGAGGTGATCATCTGCGGGGACACTGCCTGCAACACGGGTGCATTAACCCGAAAAGGCTGTTTGCCCTATTACTTGTGCCTTCTCTGCACTGTGTGTACAACATGTGCTGGGGACAATTACTATTTCTTGCATGTGAAGTGTGATTAAACACTTGACACATCATCAGGCTTTGTTGTCTCATTTCATCCATACTCACCTAAAAGTAGTTTGTGTGATCTCAGTCCGTCTCTGGCGTCCAGCAGCTGCCCCAACTCCTGGTGCTGGTCTGGCAGGGGCAGCAGGGCGCTCGTCATCCGATGTGTCTGTATCGGTCACATCAATTGTGGTGCCTTTCCTCATTGCCATGTTATGTAGCATTGCACAGCTTGCCACGATTTTACAGCAGGTCTCAGGGCTGTATTGCAGTGCGCCTCCACTTTTATGCAGGCACCTGAAGCGGCTCTTCAGGATTCCAAAGGTTCGCTCAATGACGCAGCGTGTAGATCTGTGTGCCCTGTTGTAGCTCCTCTCACTTGCATTTGCAGGATCCAGGTATGGGATCAGGATGAAGTCGCGCACTGCATAGGCACTGTCACCTGCATGGAAAAAAACACAATAGGTAAGTCAATGTCCCCCTCCTCAAGTGATGTAGTGGATGTATTGATGTGTGCAATGTATTTACCAAGCAGGTACCCCTCCCCAAAGTCTCCAGCACTCAGACGTCTGTGTATTCCACTGTGTCTGAAGATGAAGGAGTCATGTGTACTGCCGGGGTATTTGGCTACGATGTCTGTGATGAGATACTTAGCGTTGCACACAATCTGTATGTTGAGGGAATGGTAGCATTTCTGATTCCTGTAGACATATTCAGTTTCTGCTGGGGGTGTGATGGCCACATGGGTCCCGTCAATGCAGCCAATGACGTGGGGGAAACGTGCAATCTGGTAGAAGTCCAGTATCGTTTGCTGTAATGCCTGTTGGGTGGTGGGGAAGTAAATGTGATGTGAGAGCCTCAGTAGCATTGCATCTAGGAAGGCATGGAAGAAGCGCGAAAGTGCACTCTGTGACACCCCACCAACCTCCGCTATGACCCGTTGAAAACTCCCTGACGCCAGGAGGTGCAGGGAGCACAGGACCTGCACATGTGTGGGAATTGTTTGTGTCCTGCGTGTAGGGTGCTCCAAGTGGGGTTTCAGCTCCTCAATCAGGTCCATTATGGTCTGTGGGTGCAGTCTGTACTTGTCATAGATGTCCTCTTCAGTGTTCTGGAACAGGGTGATGCGCAGCCTGAACATACGTTCCTGTCTCATTCTCCTGTGAGCAAGGGCCCGAATACGCAGCCTCCTGGCTATCACGTACATTGCAGCCATTGTGGGTGTGTTTGTTGCATTGTGGGCTGGTTTATGTACCTTGCACCAGTTTACCACCTGCAAGCAATTGGTGTTAATAGCGATTTCTTAAATTGCGAATTTAGTAAAATCGCAATTAGCGAAATTTTCATACATGTGTTTGCGATTTCTTAGCTTGCGATTTCTTGTTAGCGATCTTCGCTAAGCTAAGAAATCGCAAATTAAGTATTCGCAAGGAAATTCGCTATTTTCATGTTTCGCAGCCTAAGAAATCGCTAATTTAGCGATATCTTATTTTTTTGTGTGGAAGTGTGTCATACATATGAAATAGCGAAAAATCAGTCACAAACGCTGTTTTTTGCGATTTGCAGCGTTTGCGACTAATTTTTCCTTTCATACATATGCCCCTTAGTCTCTGCAGAGGTCAAGGAACCTCTTATGAAAAGTGCAATAGAACATTGTCCCAGAGGATTTGTCAGTAATATTTTTCTGGTCCGAAAGAAGAACAAAGATTCAGGCCAGCGATAAATCTGAAGGAGCTAAATCATTTTGTGTTTTACATCCATTTCAAGATGGAAACAGTGATTTCTTCTTTCGGGGGACTAGATAGCACATCTAAATTTAAGGGATGCCTATTTGACAGTTCCCATACTTCACAGGAAAGATCTCCAGTTCATGTAGCAAGGGGAAATGTACAGATTCAGTTCCTTCCTTTTGGTCTGCCTTCGGCACCTTGGTGTTTCACCAAGCTGCTAAAGCCAGTGGCAGCATTCTGCCTCAGCCGAACACTGTATTTAGTTATTATTTTCTGTTCTGTTCAAGGTTGCCTTCTAACTTAATAATGAATAGGCCATTCTGCCTTTGCATACCTATCCGTATCTCTGCTCCCACGTTAGGAGACACTAAGACCCAGCACGGCAACCTTGAGACTGTGATAGCGTGTAACCATCTAGCAGGTGGTAGCCCATCCTTCTGTGCCTCCTTTGCTCATGTTCGGCCTAAGCCGGTAACTTTCCACTGTGGGCGTGGTTGGAGGTTCCTGGGAGGAATGGTTATGCGTTGCAGACTGTTGGGGGGTCAGTCCCTCGGCAGACATCTTAGGGTGCTGGTCAGATTGGACTCCTCTGCAGAGTATCGCTATAAACAACTGTTTGCATTCTCTGCTGTCTGACTCTTCATTTTTGTAGAAGGCGAGTAGGAGGTTGTAGATAACACTGGTGGCCCTTAAGGGCCACTTCCTTCAATTCCTCAGATTAAAGGGTCTGAGAATGATGATCTATCTAGATGATGTATTTTCCTGAATCAGGAAAGAATTCTATTAGATCAAGGGAAAGAGGCAGTGAACCTAGTTCAAAGATGTAGCAGTTAATAATAAACAAAGAGAAATCAAAATTAACGCCACCAGGAAAGATGTTTTTTTGGGGGTTCCTGGTAGATTCAAAGAAAAGTGTGTTCACTGCATACGCTTACAGAAGCAAAGTTGAAGGTAATCAGAAAGGAGTCAAAAGTAGTTTTAGCCTCTTCACAGGCACCCCCTCTAGCATACTGGGTCACTGGATTGCACATTGCAAATGGGCAACAGCCCCATCCACAGAGCAAACTTCATGGTGGCCATCTTTGGTACACAAGGCCACAAACTTACACAACGTACATGGAAGACGGCCAGATCAGCAAACTTCATAGCAGCCCCCTTTGTCATACGGGTGGCTGATTTACACACTGCACTCGGATGATGGCCTAATTGGCAAGCAAACCTCATGGTTGCCGACTTACTCATCGTACATGGGTGAGAGCCCGCTTGGCATGGCAAACTTCATGGCAATCCCCACAGGTATACGAGATCACCAATTTACACACCGTACATGAGCGCCTCCCTTTGGCATATGGGGTCACCTACCTGCACTCTGCACGTGATCTGAGGCCTAATTGGCATGGCAGTGATGATGACCACAGCTAACTTCACGGGGGCCCCCACTAGCATACTGGGTCACCGATTTGAACCTATACACGAGCAACACCCTGATAGGTGCAGCAGCCGTTTTCTTACACCTCGCTAAAGGTATCCACTCACCAGGATCCCTGACTGGACCTCACTCCCAGCAATGTCCTCTTCCTCACAGGGCAGACTCATCTTGGTAAGTAAGCAGTTACTGGTGCTTCAGGCTCCAGGGGCAAGTGGTCCTGGATGTCCCTGGGTGCTATCCTCTCACCCAGCTAGGACATTGGAAGGCCTTAACTTCCAGCCCTGCTCACCGGCAGAAGTCTTACAGAGCACTCCCTGCTCACACAGCCCGTGTGGCTGCTTGCCATGTTTGAATTTAGGCGCCTCTGCCTCCCCTTCTTATAGCCCATTTCCAGATACTAATAGTGATTTAGGGTCTGAGACTTTGAAGTTTGTGTTAGGAAGATGCTTCCTTTTGAAGTGTCCACTCCTCTGCCCTACCCTTCCTCCAGAAATCAATCTGTCAAAGCAGGAGTGAATTCAAATCTTGTAGCCCCATGACACAGGCCAAGGGAGTGACTAGAGGGCCGCACCTGGATGTCAGTCCCAATGGCATGTGTATTAAAAGTTTACTACAGGGAGTCAGCCCTCTTGTTTATGATTCCCTCATCAGCCTCACCTCTTTCCTGAGACATGTCCATGGCCCCTTCCAGTGTCCTCTCTCTGAATCAAAAAGTCTGGCTCGCCTTCGTCCAGCGTGTTTCCCTCCTAGCTCACAGGAATGCAGCAATACACAGATCTGTCTAGTGGGATGCCTCTAAGGCCTCATGCTTTTCTAGTCAACCCTGGGTCTCCCAAAATGGAACTCAGAATTGCTCATGTATTGTACCATGTACAGGCTCACATACACCCAGCACATTCATACAGCACACATACACTGCACAGCACTACATCCTAATTTGATGTAGGCCAAGGTTCAGTTAAGACCACAGCAGCGGAACTTTACATGAATGAGCCTGTAGTCCGCACTCCAGTGGCGGAGGAAAAAAAGAGCCTGTTCACTTCATGGTATGGTGCATCCACTGCTTAACTCCTGGCAAAGGCAGTAACCTTTAACACATATGAGAGTAGAGTTGTGAGTGCCCCTCCAGGTCCGACAAGACTGAAATACCTGATACAGATATATGTCATGGCGCACACGCATAATCTATAAACATAATATTACATGTATATTTGTAAAGAGCACACTCACCCCTGGGCATCTTGGCACTGAATAACAGATGTTTATTGTTATCCAACTCAATGGTACTCATTGTATTGACCTCAGAAGGACAAAAGGCTGAGTGGATCCACTGGGATTTGAACCTGTGATCAGGAGGTCAAACACAGGCCCCTACAGTGGATGCATTAGTCCACTAAGCCACTAGACCCGGCATACCTGTGTTAGCCCAATGCAATAAAAATCAGATTCAGGACTCCTGACTGTGGTGCAGGTAGAGCATTCAGGGTAGGGGTACACATCCGTCATAGCACTTTGCTGTCCCAACAGTCAGTTTAGAATTTATTCTTTTGACAGTGCAGTCACAGGAAAGAGTGCAGTCACAGGATGCAGTCTCCACTATTGAAAACAAAAGATGAAACAAGTAATTAAATGATAGGATATTATTTATAAAGCGCACTTATACCCGAGGGTGTCAAGGCGCTATAGCAGACAAACGATGAGAAAAGAAAGAAGCACACCTGTAGCAACCTAACATGAGAAAAGCCAGGTTTTCAGATGCTTTTTAAAAATTGAGTTGGAGTCCGCGTTAGAGGTGGGTAGGGAATTCCATAGCTTGGCGGCCACTACCAAAAAGGAGCGGCCGCCCCATCCGGTCCTGCGAAATCTGGGAATCACAAGTTTTTTCTGTGAGGAGGATCTCAGGAGCCTCCCAGGGGTGTACCATTGAAAAAGAGATTTCAGATGTGGCATACCCTTATTATGCATGGCCTTGAATACCATGCTCATAGCCTTAAAGCAGATACGCTTCCTGATGGGGAGCCAATGCAGGGAACGAATCCCATTCCTGGCTGACTGGCGCTTAGGAATTTTAAGAATCAGCCACGCCGCTGCATTCGGTACCACCTGGAGCTTATTAAGGGAGACTCCATTGATGTTCAGGTACAGAGCGTTGCAATAGTCCAGCCGAGAGGTGACTAGAGGGATGATGGTCGACTGGTGTAGTTTGGACAGAATAAAAGGCAAAGTCTTTCTCAGAATCCTCAGAATATAAAAACAAGTACTAACCGTGTGGCTGACCTGTGCGTCAAAGCTCAAACCAGCGTCAAAGATGACCTCCAGATTTTTTGTTGTCCTAACCGGGACAGGGAGGGGACCACAGACTGCCGACCACCAAGTGTTTGACCAGATGGAATTCTGTGAGCCAAATACCAGATCTTTAGTGAGTTGTCCTTCTTCCAACAGATAATGCTGGACATACACTGATTCAACCTGTTTGAAACGGATTGCTGGTCATTCGAGATGAAGATGATAATTTGTGTGCAACAGGATAATTTGAGCATTTTTCTGAAGTGACCAAGCATGAAGAAATGTCTCACCAATACACGAATGAACATATATTGTTGTAAGAGTTAATTGCCTTGAGACAAAGTACACCCAAGTCCCCTGGTCTAATTCTATGGACTGATGAGAATATTTGCCTTTATATAAGTGTTGAATAGCTATATATGTCACCTATACTGGTTTACATAAGAATTATTGCGGTTTGTGGTACGTATACAGGTGTGGGATGAGTGAGATTGCCTGGTTGAGGATTGAGCGAATGAGTATGAAAGTTATGGGGTAAGAGAGAGAATAGCAAGGAGACAAAAGAGAAAAAAAGAAAAGCCAAAAAAAAAAAAGAGGAAATCTAATATATGTTTTTTGTGCATTTACTGTTCTATAAATTATTTATATTTTTGATATGATATTTAAATGATCCAAAAAATTGCAATAGGACTAACAATATGGTGAAGTGTATTATTGAATTCTCGATCCATTCCGGGTTTGTCAAACCGTTTATATTGTAGTGAGACATTTCTGCTTTCATAAAAGTAATGGCAGGTAGCAAGTTGTCCCCCTGTGTAGGGTGTTTCTTTTGGTTTCATGATAATTTGTTTGTCGTCCGCATAAGAGAGCACCTGAAATCCGAAGGACTGCTCCAGATCGGCCAAGGGAGTCACATAGAGATTGAAAAGGGTGGGGCTCAAAGATTAGCCTTGGGGCACCCCACAAAGAAGACTAACGATCTTGGTTCTAAAGCTTCCACAGCTGATGATATGGGCCCGATTTGACATAAAAGAATGGAGACACTGCAAGGCATTCCCAGTGATTCCTACTTGCCGTAAGCGCTGAATCATATGTACTGGGGAAACAGTGTTGAGTGCTGCCGATAGGTCGAGCATTATCTAAACCGCTGCCACACCCTGATCAACCTGCACACTGATACAGTCAGTAGCCGCAACAAGAGAGATCCAAGATCTCCTGGGATTCAAAATATTTCATCAGGTCTTTATTGATAAATTTCTCCAGGATCTTAGCATGGGCATGGAGAAGAGAAATTGGGTGAAAATCTTTCAGATCCATGGAGCCAGCATTAGGTTTTTTGAGAAGCGGTGGAACAATGGATTCCTTCCAGATGGCTGGATAACTATCAGATTGGAGTGTGTTGTTAAACACAATGCACAAGAATTTGGGCATTGGGTCTGGAGCCAATTTAACTATGGAGGCGTATAAGGGCCCGATTGAGCACCCAATTTTAGGCCCAGCAAAAGTTCCTTCATTTGCTGAACCATGATCTGTGGAAAGGTGGTGAGGAGATTCTTCCCGGAATCCTGAATTAAGTCTACAAAGACCGGTTCCTCCCCTTCAGAGTGGATGAGGTCTTGAACAATCTCAAGGACCTTGTCCTGAAAATAGACTGCAAGCTTTTTTCTTTTTTTAAAAACCTTTATTTTCCATTTTTTAACAACAACTGAGCGGGTGAGCATACATGAAAACAGCATTTGATCCATATAAGTTTCATCAGCCGGAATACACCAGTGACACATGAATTACCAATCTCTGTAAATGTCAACATACAGTACCATACACTTACAGTTCAATCGGCCACCAAGGAGGCACGCCCTCAGAGGTATCATACTTCAACGCAGCCCCTACTACTTATCTCGCTATCACTTGCATTTGATTCACTTTGTTCGGTTTTAATTACGTCTGTGTTGAGAAGCTCCCTACATAATTCTCTCCAGTTACTAATATTATCTTCCAGTTTCTCATCTTTTCTACTTGCTTTCATGTGTATCTCTTCTGCCAGAGACCACTCACACATATCTCTCAATCAGCTATCTACAGTCATTTTAGGCTTCTTGGGCCTGGGTACTTGGCCCAGCAGAGCTAGCCTCCACTGGTATGCCAGTTCCCGCACTCACTGTCTCAATCACTCGTAACAAGTATTGATGTACCTCCGCATATCCCCATGCTAAATGCATAAAACCAGCTTAACCCCTGTTACATCTAGGGCATTCTTGTGGGCGGTTGGGGTCAATACGATGTAATCTCACAGGGGTCAAATACACCCGCTGTAGGAAGTTAAAATGGATTAGTTTTAGATGAGCATTACAGGACACAGTGCATGTTAAGGTGCATGCCCCCTTCCAAGTCTTATCCCCCATGGGTGTCTACAGATCTTCATCATATTCAGCCCGCACTTTAAGAGGAGGAGACCCTGAATCCGCCCTCATGGCCTTGTATAATAATTACACCAATCGTCGCCCACTCCCACATGTAGGCAATACATCCAGTGTTTCAGTTGTCTGCGGAGCGTTTGGATACATAGGCCACGTTGTTCTGACCAGTTCTTTGAGGCCGGTATATTGGAGATACTGCCCTTGTCCCAAATTAAACCCATCACATGCCCGTTCAAATGTGATGAAGGTGTCGTTAGAGTACAGGTCCGCCAATACCCGGCAGCCACCCTCTTTCCAAGACTAATATGTAATGTTTTCAACCAATGTTTGTACTGGGCTAGAATTCAAATGCATAATTACCGATGAAATGGTGCATACTAGAGTATGCTCTCTATGAACGTTTGCCAATGAAATGCTGTCTGTTTAACGACAAATGGTAAGTCTGTGGGCCCGTCGCTTGCATCAGGATTTCTGGTAGGCTATCTGGCTGTACTCCTCCACTGAGTAAACGCTTTTCCCAATTATTCCCCTCATCCAGCCACCGAGCTGCATGTTGCAGCTGTGCCGCAAGATAGTATAGGTCTAGTTTGGGTGCCTATGGGCCCCCCTCCTCATATGACCTGGACAGGACCTGCAACACCACCCTACTATGCTTGCCTGCTCAGTACAGAGATACCAACACTGAGTTCAGTTGTCTGAAGACTGTCATGGGTATATTACACAACGAGTGTTGCAGCATATAGAGACACTGAGGCAATACCACCATTTTGGCCACGGCACTCTTACCCATGAGGGATAGCGGCAGAGTGTTTCAAAAGGCCACAGTATTCTTCAGTGATTCAAGTACCCTATTCATATTTAAGTGTAATACTTGTGCGTCCCTGTGGGTCATCTGTATGCCCAGGTAACTGAAGTTACCTGTCTCCCACCGCAAACCAAGCCTCTGCAGGTCTTCAGTATTTCACGCAGCCAGCCCTGCCAACTGGAAGATTAAGGCACAAACCAGAATAATTAACAAACTCATCTAAGAGCCGGAGGAGTTTGGGGATCGCTATTTGGGGAGACGCAATATAGAACAGCACATCATCTGCATATAACGATACTAGATGAGTACCATTCCCTGCCCGTGCTCTCCTGTGCATAAGATCTCACCTGGCCCACACCACCATGGGCTCTATAGTCAGGGCAACTAGTAGCAGCAAAAGGGGGCATCTATATCGAGTGGCATGCTCCAGTATCAATTTTTTTGATCTACTTTGGCCCAACCGAAACCGAACACTCAGTTCCGTATAGAGGATTTGGACCCATCTACAGAATTGCGTTCCGAACCCTGTCACCCTCAGCACCTCCTGCAGGTAACCCCGATCCACCGTATCGAAAGCTTTTTTGAGATAGATGGTGACCAAAGCCATTTCCTCAGCAGCGGCCTGTGTCTCTTGAATAATGTACGTTAAGCGTCAGATCTTCATGCCTGTGCTGTGACCTGGTATAAACCCACACTGATCGTCGTGGACGAAGTAGTTCATGTGTGGGCCCAGCTGCTTAGCTAACACCTTGCATAGTATTTTGACATCAGAGTTTATCATTGTGAGTGGGCGATACGCTGCAGGGTCCCGATAGTCTCCCCCGGTTTTAGGAGCATGCAGAATTCTCCCTCTTGCATGGATGTGGGCAACTCTCCCGTTTCAAATGCCTCTCTAAATGTTTGCAGCAGGGGCTGCACCAGCTTGTCTGAGTATACCTGATAATTCTCAATTGGAATTCCATCCCTCCCTAGGCTTTGGCTTTAGGTATTTCAGTTATTGCCGCTAGTACCTCCTCTGCAGTCAGCGGCGCCTCTAGTGCCTTCCGAGTCTCCAAGGAGAGTCTCCTCAGTTGGAGCCCCTCCAGGAATGGGATATAGTGTTCCGCCCGAACTGTTGGGTCAGCCGTATACACTTTCTGTAAATGTTGCTGGAATTTCTCCAGTAGTCCCACTCTAGAATACACCATGTTTCCCGCCGTACTACACATACAAGTAATCAATATGGGTATTTGCTCCCTACGTAAAATTCAGGCCAATAGTTGACCGGACTTGTCACCTTCCGCATGTAGCTGCTGCCCAGATTGGGTAATTGTATTTGTCCAGTCTGTCCTAAGTGCCACTAATCTGCTCACGCAGTGTGCGCTCTCATCCCTGTGCATCAGGCAGTCCATGGGTGTCTGTCTGGAGTTCAGCCAGCCTGTCTTCCCTGTGTTGCAGCTCACTCTGCAACTGTCTCCGCACTCTGTATGTTAGTCCCATTCCTGCCCCGTGGATTACCGCCTCCATGGCTTCCCATACTGTACCTCTATTGCCCGTCGTGTTCCAGTTATGGGACAAATACTCAGTAAAGGACCGGGAAAGTGATGTTCTGCCCTCTTGATCTTCTAAGAGATCCATCGACATTCGCCAGTAACGGACTCTCGTCTCCTTGACATTCCACCATACCACGCAGCACATCGGAGCATGGTCCGACAAGAATCTTGCTAAGTGGGTTATCTTGACAGGCAGAAAAGCAGGCAATTCAGTCATTAAGATTCTGTCAGCCTACTGTATGTGTTGTATGTGGGTGTGAAACATGTGCAGATATTCTGTGTCGGGTGTTGCATCCGCCAGACATCCCGTAGCCCCAGATCCCTCATCACACTCTGCAATTGTTTAGTCATATGCGGTTTAGTGCCCGCTCTGGGCGGGTGTCGGTCCTTGTCAGGATGAATGCTACAATTAAAATCACTCAGCCATATGAGCGGTACTTCCAGCTCTGCTGTGATTAGATCCTGCAGCGCTGGGTAAAAGGCAGGCTCATCCATGTTCGGGCATATATGTATTCAGGATGGCTATATATCTGCCATCCAATTTACCACACAGCAGCACATAGCGACCCCCCATATCGGCTTCCATGTACTGGAGTGTGAATGGAGTACCCAGTGCCACCCAAATCAGCGTGCCTCTAGCATATGCAGAGTAGGAGGAGTGGAATACCTGGGCCGCCCTTTTTCACCACCCTTGCAGCCCCTGTGTCATCGAAGTGAGTTTCCTGCAGACATGCAAATTTTATGTTATGTCTTTTTAAAAAGGAAAGGACTCTATGTTGTTTAGTAGAGGTGCCTTGCCCCCGGACCTTCCAGCTAAGAAACGTTACCTCCCGTGCCATGATATCTCTTCTGGTTTCTCTCTCCACCTGTGCCACTTTTTTCACTGCTCAAGTGTCTCTGTCACCCCGCTTTTATACAACCTAGACAAGGACCCAAACTTTCTCTCCCCCCACCCATGGACAATACTCTGCAAACATCATAGTCGATACTGCCCACCTCATGGTCATACCAGGATGTGCACAGCACCTCAATTAGCCCAACAGGGGCAAACACGTAACATTACAGCCCCAGTCTGCCTACCCATTACTGGTCATCAGCTGCTCTTCAAATCTGGGGGAGCCGCAGTTATGCATGCCCCCCTCACAGACATCCGATGCACTTCTTTGAAGGTTCCCACTCATATCCAATCACTCCCATTGACGGCCTGTCTCACACTTCATCATTCACTCTGATCACACTTCGATTGCCTCCTTGTCCCATCAGATCCACTTCACAACTTTACCGTACACAGGTCCGGTTCACAGGCCACAATCTATTCTTCCACAGCTAGTGTCCATCATTTAGTCCCCCCATGTTCAGAAGGCTCATCTATCAATGTTTCTGGTACAGTGTCAATCGTTGGGCCCAAGACCTGAGCCCTCGGCTCCAACTCAGCAGGGGTTACCACCTGTAGGGAGTCCAGAGTTCTGGCAACCCCAGATGTATCTAGCTGAAGCGAACCATCTTCCCCCACTGTAATTCTATGCTTTGTTTGTTTATGCAAATCCTGTGTTCTCGCCTGATCTGTAAGTTGTCGAAGACCTCTGCCATGTCGAGCTCCCCATCCTTGCTTCTGTCCTTGTGGCTCTCATGGCAGGAGACTGTCTCCACGCATTTCCAACCACTCCCAGACTACCTCCGGGGAATAGAAGAAGTGTGCTCTGCCCCCTGTTAGTATCTTCAATTTGTGCCACTCAATAGGGATGTCCCCTTTTGCTGCATGTACTGTAGTTGCAACTCCCGGAGCTTGCGCTTGACACCTAAGAAGGATTTCCGAAGTTCCTGCACCTGCCTTGTGTAGTCTGGGAAGACAGAAACTTTATTATTCTCGTCCTGAAGGTTTTGGTGTTCCCTTGCTGTGCGCAGTATGCAGTCTCTAGCTCGGTAGTTGAGCACTTTAGCTATCATTGCACAGGGCTGCGTACAAGGAGGCAGAGGCGGCACCAGGGCCCTATGAGACCTTTCTATTGTGAACAATGCAGATAGGCCCTTAGGACAAAGTTGCGTTCGGATCCAATGTTCTAGAAATTGCTCAGCCGACCTTGCTCTGCTTTTTCAAGTATACCCAAAATGCAGATGTTACTGCGCCTGGCTCTCCCTTCTGCATCCTCTGATGCCGCTCCAACACCTTTGTGACCATGGTCATCTGTGCTTCTTAATAACGTCCCCCTGCAGATCCACTATATCTGCCTCGGCTGTCGTTACAGCTACTTTCTGGAGATCCACCCTCAGAAAGATGACATCTATAGAGACGGTCTGTATACGATCCTCAAGCGCCTTCCTGGACCCCTGTGTAGCAGCCATGAGTTCCGCTCTGGTGGGCTCAGGACTTACATCTTCTGCTTCCAGCCCTGCTCCCCCGGTTTGCCTGGTCAGACTCTGAGGGGGATGCCTTGGGGTAGTGTACTGGGTAATTGTGTTGGCCCCTGCTGCTTTCATTGCCTTATCTTCGACCATCCTGCCCACTGTTCAGGTTACCCGGTGTGCGTGGTTGCTTGTTGCAAAGTGTGTTGGCTGTCCCCCCTCCATGTCTGGATAATGACTAATTTTGCCTCCAAACCCAGGTGAAGCTCCACTAATGGTGTAACCTCAGTTCTCAATGCCCACAATACGGCAGGGGAGCTCCACAACACACTTCTTCTGCTACTCCCTCTGGGGCCGAGGAGTCTGTCCCTATTCAGGCTGGCTCCGCACTCTGATGCATGGGAGCCCTATCGACCCCTCCAATCACTACAGCCCAGATGTATTGAAGAGTGATGCGGTCCCCGCTCCTGCTGCAACAGTGTGCCCCAGTTGTGACCCGAGCTCCACTCATATCTGCTCACGTTGTGGCACCTGATTTCCAGCGGCACCTGCTTCAGCAGTGCACCAGAGACCTCTGTCCCTATGGTACCGGGTGTGCTCAGTTCAGAGGCCCGACCGCACCGCCTCAGTTCCCCGATCACTGGAGGTCCCTCCGGGATCTGGTGGGGACCGCAGGATTAAGAAGCACAGCTCACTTCGCATACTCCCAGAGAGGCCTCCTCGCTGCCCTCCTATTTTCTTTGTCGAGGAGGCTGTGTATCTCCGACTTAGGGCGGGTCCCACCACCCACCTTATGTGCGGCAGTCAAAGGCTTGCCAACACTGGTCGTTGCAGATTTCGCCTCTGAGGTAAGAGGAGGGGGGAAAGAAGGGGCTCAGCTTCTCCACACTACCCTGATAGCCGTACCCTCTCAGCTAGTGGGTGGATCGTGCACTAGCCTCTGCCCCAGGCCACGCTCACCCACAGGCCTGAGCCGCCACTCCTCGATGCGGCCCAGTTCGCTTAATTCGCTACGGGCTCTCGCTGCTCATTGTATGTCCCAGGATGACTCCGCCACTGCAGGGATCCAGTTCATTACAGTGACACTCGTTTTCAGATGATGGAAGGAGGTGTATGCAGGATCTTGCAGGATGTGCGGGCGAACGGACTGGAAGCTCAAGAGGATCACGTCCTGTCAGCCATGTTGCTTGGCCATGCCCCCCATACTGCAAACTTATCACAGAATTCTTGGTAGGGGTTCAGCAACTGTGTACTCAGTGGCTCAGATATCTCCTTTATGACTTTAAACAGCATACTTGAGGAATTGTCATCCGTCTTGAACTTTTTAGTGAAAAAGCATGATTTGGCCTGGAAAATAGCTTGTTTATATTTCTGCTTTCCTTTTTCACTTGGGCAGGCGCTAGTATGTCATTTCTGTTCTTGTCTTCGGCATTCCCGCTTAAGGGATATGAGCTTTTCCAAGAACCAAGGGTCCGAGTGTTTCATTTTTTTAATTACACAGTTTTTATAGGGAACAACAATGTCTAAGGCCTCATTAATCCATTCACGAAAGCTCTCTGCAGTGGGGGGGGGGGGGGGTGCTATTCCTCAAGTTGGATACCATAGCCAGAGGTGTCTCCCAGTTTCCAGCTGTGATTTCATTCATACCCCTGCAGCGTATATTCTTGGGAGAGGGACCCTTTGCACCACTGATACGGCTTGGTAGAAGAACTTTGAACTCAATCAGCCAGTGATAAGCCCAACTAAGGGCCTGACCTGCCTCAATAACCAGATTCTTGTGGTTAGTGAAAATGCTGTCCAGAGTGTGACCGGATGTATGGGTTGGAGAAAGAACCAACTGCTTCTAACCAAAGGTAGTCATAAGATCTAAAAAGAGAGCTGAATAATTATCTTGACTATTATCAAAATGAAAATTGAAGTCCCCTAGGATGGTATAGTGAGCAATGGTTGCAAACAGTTTCAAGGTTTTACACCAAGTCTCCGCAAACTTAGATCGTGGACCGGGCAAGCGGTATATCAAAATGCCTGAAAAGGTGCAGTTCTCAGATACCTTAATCCCAAACAAGGCTGCCTCCAATAGGATGACTGGGTCATTCTCCACGGGGCTAAGGGTACAATTAAGGCCACTAGGGCCAGACCCCCTCCTCTTTGACCTAAACGGTCCCATCTGAGAATGATATAACCAGGAGGAACTGCGTCTACCAAGTCAGGGCCAGAGTCCTCCCTAGCCCACATCTCAGTGATAAAAGAGCAGTCCAGGTTAAGTGTTTGAATGGTCAAGGCAATTTCAACTCTATGTTTGTGCATGGAACGAGCGTTAATTAAAGCGCCCCGAATAAAGCTAGCCTCAGGCCTCACTTTGGTCTCAGCCCCTGTCAACTCTCTATCCCTGGCCCCTGGGCCCTACTGAAAGAGCCCGGGCAGTGACCACACCATTGATAGGGCTGAGTTGACACAGCTGACAATACTCAGCCTACCCTGTAAGCAAGTCAAACTTCTCAACATATGCCTCATGCTGTGTCTCAAGGCACAGCTGAAGAAGTTGGGCCCTTGAGTAAGTTCTTGTCAAAGCGCCCTTGTCCCCAGAGTTGAAACGGGCAGCATAGCTGACCCCTAGCGCCGTCAAGGCGCAGATGGGAGCAGACGGGCTTGCCTTTGGCATGCCTTTGGCGTGTCAGCGGGGCGCCCAGGATTCCATCGGCTTAAGTGCCCCAAACCCGGAAGTACAGACAAGCTAGACCGCCAACCACCAAAATTGCAGCCAGTTAGGAGGCAAAGTGCGAGTAGAGAGGAACTCTCTCCGCTCAAATGAGAAGAACCCGCAGCAGACCAGAGAGTCGTGAAAAGCAAAGAAGGTAAGATTGCCCCAAGAAGCTAGGAGAATAGAATCACACACCAGCACAATGTAGGAAAAATGAAAGAAGAAATAGAACTGCTGCCAGTCTCAGATGTCAACTAACAAAGTGTTGACCTGAGACGGCTAGAATGTGCTTAAAATATATTTAAAAATGCAAGTGAAAGCTTGTCTTACTCCTGCATGTGTCTGCACTAAAGTAAGCCCACACTACTTTACAGTTTACTGCTTCAAAGACTTTGTTTATTTAATTACTCCCCTCAACATTGCTGTCTCTTTGGACTACCTGAAAATGTAATACTGGAATTATAATATGAATGTGTAACCCTGCATGTACAGAGATTTTGGGAACTTATGAGGGCCCAAATGAGAAGAAGGGCTGGGACAGAAAAAATCAATTCTGCCTGTTGAGTTGGAAGAATTGAGGAACTCCGAGCTATGCGTGTAAC
The DNA here is from genome assembly GCF_964204655.1 of Triturus cristatus. NCBI lineage: Eukaryota > Metazoa > Chordata > Amphibia > Caudata > Salamandridae > Triturus > Triturus cristatus. The sequence continues at coordinate 455,275,451 of NC_140587.1, forward strand.
ACGTAGTTCCCGCTAAATTGTGCCATGTGTTGGAATGTATTTCCTGATGCCATGCGCGAGGCTTGGTTTGGTGCATGCTGGCTAGCGCTACAAGACTTGCTGGCTGCTGACAAGCACGTGCAAGATTTGCTGACTGCTAGTACAACTTTCAGTCGTGAAGGTGCATTCTGGCTCAATTCTAATGATGCTGCCGAGCGCGACAACTGCGGCTGGACCTCAAGCAGATTCTGTACTAGGGAAGCAGCTAAATCTACTCTAAAAGACGTGTTCGAGTGAATATTCTACTCTAACGAACTGTTCAAGTTGTTTTTTAGTTTAAGCAGCCTTTTTTTATGTTGCTTTTTTTTTTCAACAAGAAGGAAGTGCGCCAGAGACGCCAGCTTCCTATTCCCATCCAGGAGGCTCCTCCCACTGCATTGTCCATCTCCTGGTCACTTTTTTGGGGGATTTCGAGGTGGAAGTATCACTATCTTTGTCTGCTGCATATATACCTTTGGATTTTAGGACTTTGTTTTTGTGATATCACAAGTAAGTTCAAAAACGTTTGTGGAAAGTGGTGTTTGTTTGATAGAGGGCATGCACCAATATTTATTTGTACTTTATTCAATTTTTTTATTTTATTGTGGTGGGTGGCCTGAAGTTTCAATAGGGGCCTAGTTATTTATTTGCATGTAATCTTTCTATATTTTGTAAAGGAAAAAGGTTGCGCAGCACATTTTCTCCATGTTTTAAAACATCATCTAGGCCAGGGATGGCACTGGATTAAATAGAAAATGGGGGGTTTATTTTTTGTATTTAATGTTTTTTTTCTGCAAACAGTGTATTTTGGTGGGGTAATATTTGATGCCTTGGGAGAATATGTGTTGTCAAAGTTTTATAACTCAACTTACACCGGTTGTCAAATCGATTCCTGGGACCAATTCCAGAATGTATCCCAATATGTCCTATTTAACAGATGTTATCCTAAAACATAACCATTCCGAATGTTTTGAATATCCAAAGATATTGGAGAAGGCGCCCCACTCACTAAATAGTGACATGCTTCATCATAGGCGTCTTTCCACACCCAGGTAAAATGGTACTACCTGGGTGGACTCAACCAAAAGATGTCATGGGAGTTCTTATATAAATGTTTTCTGGTTATGCAGGGAACCAGTTCAAAAAGAATTTAAAAATACCTACAGGTATACCCCAATGTTTCACTTTATTCGTGGGGTACCTGGGGTATCAGATAAAAATGTATTTAATAGGGTTATTTTGAACTTTTTTGGTTTCAAATATACCCACTTGTAATTGCCAACATGTTTTGGCCCGCGCTATGAGTCCTTACGGATCTGGGGCCTTCTTCAGGGCTATACTATCTGTTCAATGGTTTCCCTGACTATAGTTTAATGTTGAGCTACATCTAAACTTTAATTGGAATGAGGCCTATTGCACTCACCTATCCATTCGGCTTCCAGTAGATTTTCTACTGGTTGGTGCAATTTTGCACCATGCGGGTCTCGTGAGTTAAGGTGTCGTCTTGTAGTCACACATTCGTCAAAGATCCGACACCGTATTTCCACCTGAAAAAATCACTGGGCGGTGTTTTTTCAGGTGGAAATACGGTGTCAGATCTTTACAATGTGTGACTACAAGACGACACCTTAAGTCACGAGACCCGCATGGTGCAAAATTGCACCAACCAGTAGAAAATCTACTGGCCTCATTCCAATTAAAGTTTAGATGTAGCTCAACATTAAACTATAGTCAGGGAAACCATTGAACAGATAGTATAGCCCTGAAGAAGGCCTCAGATCCGTAAGGACTCGTAGCGCGGGCCGAAACATGTTGGCATTTACAAGTGGGTATATTTGAAACCAAAAAATTTCAAAATAACCCTATTAAATATATTTTTATCTGATACCCCAGGTACCCCGCGAATAAAGTGAAACATTGGGGTATACCTGTAGGTATTTTTAAATTCTTTTTGAACTGGTTCCCTGCATAACCAGAAAAAATTTACATAGGAACTCCCATAACATCTTTTGGTTGAGTCCGCCCAGGTAGTACCATCTTACCTGGGTGTGAAAAGACGCCTATGATGAAGCATGTCACTATTTAGTGAGTGAGGCGTCTTCTCCAATATCTTTGGATATTCAAAACATTCGGAATGGTTATGTTTTAGGATAACATCTGTTAAATAGGACATATTGGGATACATTCTGGAATTGTTCCCAGGAATCGATGTGACAACCGGTGTAAGTTGAGGATAACAGTTGCTCTTTGTGTAAACATGATATCTGGGAGACTGCAACTGTTTTGCTTCTCTCACTCTCTTTAGTGATATAAAGTTTTATAACTGACTACATTTTCTTTTTTGGCATTGGTGAATTAATGGTAGCGTTCAGCGTTACCATGCCTCCTTTGTCTCGTAAGTGTGTGTGTGTATGTGTGTGCTTTCCATAGGCCACCATGTGTCTTTGTTCTCCATGCCACATGGCCTGGGCCATTTTGTGTAGTCAGTGTCCATAGGTCTGCATGTCTTCTTTGTTGTGGCCATGCCTCCTTGCTTGCTGTTGTTGTTTGACCATGTGGTCGGTGGCCATTTTGTGTAGTCAGCCAGCCAGTGTCATTTTGCCATATGCCTGCATGTGTTCTTTGTTGTGGCCATGCCTCCTTGTTTGCCGTTGCTGTTTGGCCATGTAATTCATGGTCATTTTGTGTAGCCAGCAAGTGTGCTTTTGCCATAGCCATGCATTTGTTCTTTGTTGTGGTCATACCTATTTGCTTGCTGTTTTTGTTTGACCATGTGGGGGTGGCCATTTTGTGCAGCCAGCCAGTGTGCTTTTGCCATAAGCCTGCGTTTGTTCTTTGTTGTGGCCATGCCTCCTTGCTTCTTGTTGTTGGTTGACCATGTGTATTGCAGCCATTTTGTGAAGCTACCCTTTTTCCAGGTTTCAAAGTCATTTTCTACTGAGATTGATAGGAGCGGGCTATGCCTTTTTGGTTTTGTTCATGTGTTTTACTTTTCTCTGATAGAAGTTTAATAATATGCTTGAGGATCATTGTAGTATATGTATATTATGAAGAGTGTTTTATATTTATGCATTTTTTGCATTTCTCCCCTGCACCTCCATGCCTGCCCAACATGTTTCTCATAGTCCCCTAGTACACCAGCAATTAATGTATTTTAATCTATTTTTTTTATTTTTATTATTATTTGTAATTTATTGCAATTGTTTTTTAAATATTTGTTTTAATTGTTTTTCAACATTTTCCCTCCATCTATCCATCCCCTGCCTGCCAAAGGTGCCTGCTGCACACCAGTATTCATTATTTTATGTATTATTATTCCATTTTCCCCTTGACCCCCTGCCTGCCATAAGTGCACAGTCCATACAACAGCATTCATTTTTAAGGATTATTCAATTTCTCCCTGGAATCCCTGCCTGTCATAAGTGCACACACACCAGCATTCATTTTTTTAAGGATTATTCCATTTCCTCCTGGACTTCCTTGCCTGCCATAGGCGCACAACAGCATTAACCCTTTAGGGATTATTCAAATTTCCCTGCATCTCCCTGACTGCCACAGGTGTCTCCCTTGGATGCACATAAAGCAGACTGAATGTTGTTGTTTGTCTGATTGAAAATGAAATGTTATGTTATGGCTGTGGTGTGGTTTGCTTTACAATGGATACACTATTGTTGTTAATTATTTAGGATAATAACCTAAGTATCCACACTAAATTATATTGTCTTTGTACTAATTCAAACTGCAACAATGCCACATTTCACTAAATGTTTTTCTTGCTTGTTTGCTTTTAAAAGCACAAGAGACATATCCACAGTACTGCCAGACAGAAGGCCTGTACAAAGTTGAGTGACCACACAACTTGTGACGTAAACCCTCCAATCTCTTCCACTTGTGCAGCTAAGTGCCATTGCCAACTGACAGCTTCAAGATGGTCCCACAGAAAGGTGTTGCCAAGAAAGTGGCCAGTGAGGGGAAGAAGAAGCAGATTACCACCACTAGCATTCCGACCAAAACCATTTTCGGTATTCGTGTGCCTGCAGCCCCGGCCTCCTGGGTGCAAGCTTGTCGCATCACTCCAACATCAATGGCACCACCCCACCCCAACCTAAGGCCAATTCCTTGTCTCTCAGTGAGGCAGCTATTGCCATCATGGCGACGCCGAAGAGAAGTTATTATGAATTGGATTTGTCTCTTTCACAAAGCAGTACCCAATCATCATAGGAAATTGAGCCAAGTGGACAAAAGCAGCCGCCTGCAATATTAGATCTTCCTAAATATGGAGCAGAACAGGCGATTGAGCTTCCTGCTGAGCAAGAATCTCCTCTTTTAGAACCACTGGCTTCCAGTTTTTCAACAAGAAAAAGAAAGGGCACACTGCCATCTTCTCCAAGCCCCCGTCTGATGATTTGGATATGGATTTGACCCTGGCTGAGTCCGAGACACACCAGGAGAGACAAGGGAAAAGGAAAGTTCCTGAAAAACCTTACAGTTATGGAGGGGGATGAGGACGGCGAGCCAATCATTGTCATAGATGCTGTCGTACTTTAATATTCGGGACCACGTAGGGGACAGGGCCCTACCCCTGTCTATCTTGGTATTAGCGAACCGCAAATGGTAAATGCGGCATGTACGAGTGCTTTATATATCGTTCTAGCTATGAATGCACTGTGTACACGTTATTCTGCTTCACTACGCGGGTTCCATTTTGGAAGCAGTGGCCATCTTGTCATTGCCCTCACATAGGCTATAATGGAGTAAATACGGGCCTCACAGTACATGGGCTTTCCCTCTGACTTCTCTGTGACCTGGGCAGCTGGCTCTGCTGCCCCAGGTCAGACCGGTCTCACGAGCTCCCCTTCCTCCGTCCACCTGTGATTAGCATCAGGGCTTGACCCGTCATAAAACCCTTTCATTCTACACAATCCCCCGGCTAATCTCTTCCACACCTGCTTGTTCCTGCTTTATGACTTGTTTCCCAAAACAGGAGATGCTCATGTTTATTGGGGGGTCTATTGACATACGATGTGGGATCTGAACCTTACTGTGTAAATCATTGTGGGCTGGCCGAACTGAAATGTGGGATGGTCATCATGACTCTGCTTTTTCGTTTGTAATGTATACCTTTATATGGCCATATCGTAAACCAAGGAATGTGTGCCTGGAGCATGATATTTTGTACTTAAGGAGAAGTCCGTTCCTATGATTTTCAGCAGTCTCCTGAGAACATACACGCTGTTGTACTTCTAGGATACCTGTCATTGGTCTGCAGCCAATAAACGATTCTTTGACTTCACCCAGAAGACTCTGTGTTTCTGTAGGTCCGGAACAGGGTGAACCCAGAAGTCATAGGGTGTGTGTCCCTGCACCGCTGGGTCTAAAATACCCAGTACTTCAGTTTGGCGCCCAACTCGGGACGATTTCAGCGGTACCAGTCCAAGCCAGAGGTTCGTGAGGAGCTTCGTGTGGAAATTCCGGAGGAAGGCCGCCACTTCATCGACCCCTGCATGTCGACGTGGTCCGAAAGTCTTTTCTGCGAGGTTCTCCGCGTCCCGACGGCTACGAAGGACTGCTGCCCTGATTAATCGACCTGTTTTGGACCCTTGACGAGTTTTGAGAGAGCGAAACAATCGAGAGAGTCTTCTGGTGACGCCATCGATCAGCAATATTCAGTTAAGTATAAGTGGAGCGTCTCCTATTTGTTTTTGGTATCCTTCGGGATCGTTTGATTTGGTAATTTGATACTTTGGAGTTTGCAAACGCCAAAACCAGAGGACTCGTGTATTCACGAGAATATCGTATTCGATAATCCTTTGACGTTTGGATCTAGACTAGTGAGCAAAGATGCCTGGTTCTGGACTATTTGGTAGAATATTCTGTTTGGGTTGTGGAAAAGATTTCCAGCTAGAGGAATCATGTCCGGTTCCTCCGGTTGGAACTCCAACTTATGAGCTCTATGTAAAACATGGCGTAGGCCCCATTGCATATAACAAAGTGTGGATCCACTACACCAGGAAAGATGGTGTTTTAAAATGGCCCCAAAATGGGAGTTTTGATACCGATATTTTAGATAATTTGGAAATTAAATTGTTTAAGAAGAAAGCCCGGCCGGCGATGTTTGACTCTTTCCGCTTATGGCGAAAGGAAGCCAAACAAAAGGAAATTAAGCTAGCAAAAAAGAATAAGAGAGAGAGGGGTATGTCAGTAATGCAAGCAGCTGTACAATTTAAAGACAATGAAGAGGAGCAAATGAGTGAGCAATTGCACAGGCAGCATAAGTTAGGGATTGACAAATGTTACCCAGCTTTACCACAGTCTAAGCAGAATGAGTTAGAAGAAAAGGAGAAAGATCCCCTGATGTCACATTTGTTGAGTTCGCCACCCCCGTATGCTCAAACTGCCACGGCGCCTCCCCAGCTTGTAAATATGCCGCCTCCAGTGCATATACTGCAAGCCTTGCCGCAACCGCCAGTTGCTTTGCAGCCGGTTCCTATTCCTGTAGCGCAGCCCTCTCAAGCGCCGCCAGTTGTGCTTCCAACTGCCCCCGCACTTCCTGCGACTTTGCCTAATACAGCAACTGCCTCCCCTCACACTCTTCTTTCCACCACTCCAGTACCCGTCTCTACATCCTCTTTTCTTCCCTCTGTTTTTCCCCCTGTTCTCGCCTCAGCTTCTCCTTCGGCGCGACAGCGCTTAGCTAATGTGGTTACTACATTAATGTCTCCTCTCTTTGAGTCATCTGGTGCGACTCCTGGTTTACAGCGTAAGCAATTGCGTAGTCAGTTGCCTAACCCCGATGAGAAAAAGGTAATAGATCGCATGGCGCGCAGATGGATTGTTTTCCCTTCCCTGTATGATGTGGAGTCAGTGGTTAATGTTTTCCATCAATGGGATGCCCCGAAACAGAGATATGTGTTTGAGAAAATGTGCGAAATTCTTTGTGAAGAATTGGAGGATAGTGGTAAAAATCCGAACCCGCAGGAATTGTGTAGAGTGAGGTTCGATTTTGGAACTGGTATAATTGTGGACCGCGAAGTAGATAAAGCAGTTGCGGTTGTATTGTCCTTAAGGAATGACGATTGCCAACAGTCATTGTTTGAACAAGAGGTCCTTGTGGGGAAAAAGGCAAAAGCGCGACAATACCCTATGAGAGAAGTTCCCCCGGTATGGAAGGAAGCGGTTGCAGCTGCCGGTGGTAACCCCGCTGTGGCAGCGCATTTCCAGCGTGTTTGGGTGCATGTTCCATGGAAGCGCTCTGAGGTGTTAGCGCTTAAGCAGTCCTTGCCTGATCCCCGTAAAAACCCAGCAGGTTACTATAAAGAGTTGTCACAGACGGCAGGGTCATGCATTATGAATCTGGCCGACATAGACATGTTGTTTGGTAATGTTGTTCCACAGCCTCTATGGGGATCAATTCGTAATGTAGATCACAATGCAGAATTAGGGGATACATGGGCTAACATTGTTGCTGCTGATGCTAGACAAACTGGTGGTGCGAAACCAGAACCTTTGGTAGCTGAACTGCCTGGTAGAATCATCACGTATATGAAGACAATAATGCCTGCGATGCGCGTAAATTGGGACAAGTTATCTGCATGCAAGCAGAAGAAAGATGAGACAGTGTCAGACTTCTTTACTAGGTTTGAAGAGACGTTTATTGACCACAGTGGGCAAGATATGAGTACTGAGGGTGGCCAACGGTTATTTGTGGATAAGTTTGTGCAGAATTTACTTCCTGACCTGTGTAAAAAGTTAAAAGATTCAGAAAGTTCTTGGGCTGTTTCTTCTTCAGCGCAAATACTGGCTACTGCACAGTATTATGAAAATAGAGATAAAGACGAGAAAGATAGAACAGAGAAAAAAACGAAGGAACTGAAGACAAAGGTCCTTTTACAGCAGGCCTATCCGCCACGTAGAGGTCAGAATAATTATAGGCAACCCCAAGGTGTCTATCACCAACCCCAACAGTTTCAGAACAACCAGCAAATGAACGGGTATTATCAACCACGTGTCCCTATAGGTCCCAACCAATGTTCATACTGCAAAGAGGAAGGTCATTTTAAATACAGTTGCCCTAAATTAATGCAGCGGAACGGTAATGCGTATGGCGCAAGAGGTAGAGGTGGTCAGCAAGCTCCCAGAGGCAGAGGGCATGGAAGTGTTCCCCAGAACGCGCGTCCTCTGCCGCCTCAAAGTACCATCAATAGGTTTGATCAGCAAGCTAACGCGATTAGTAATACGGCCCAGTATTATAATAATGATTATTATGCAGAGGACGGTGATGCAGAAAATAATGATTACTAGGACAGCCGTAGACAGAGAGAGGGAGTTGTTTCAGTGCCAGTGGATCAGAGTGGACCGTATGTTGAGGTGACTACAGCAAATGTAACGGAGCCTTTTCTGCTAGACACTGGTGCTGCAGAGAGTTCAATCATGCATTCAAAACTCCCTGGCGCACCTTTGTCTGGCGATATAAATGTTTCAGTAGGTTTTTCTGGCGCCCCGGTTAGGAACCCGATTTCCAGTCCCATGTCACTTTCTGTTGGACCTTGCGAGCTGAAAGCACCCCTGATTCTGACAACAGGTTGTGGTGAGAATTTGCTGGGATTAGATTTGTTGAAAAGATTGCACGCTACACTGTATTGTTCTCCTTCAGGAGTACAACTTACATTAGGCAAGAAAGTGATTTCCCCAATGTACTTGTCTAAAAATACAATGCCACCTGAATTGTCATCCCTTCCGGATGCCCTTTGGGCTACTGGTCCCAATGATGTGGGCCTCTTGGAGATACCGCCATACGTGGTGACTTTAAAGGCTAATGTCAGACTGCCACGTATTCCCCAGTACAAGATCTCTAATGAAGGGCAGAAAGCATTGTTAGACATTGTCAGTGACTTGATCAATAAGGGTGTGATTGAAGAGACAAGAGGCAACGTTTGCAATAGTCCGATTTTACCTGTCTTAAAACGAACGGATCCTTCACAGCCACCTGTTTACAGGTTTGTGATTGATCTCAGAGAGGTTAATAAGATTGTTGTGCCACAGTTTCCGGTTGTCCCTGATATAACTGCCTTGTTAACAATGATTCCAGCCTCTGCTGCATGGTTTTCAGTGATTGATTTAAAGAATGCTTTCTTTAGTATCCCAATTGCAGAAGAGAGCAGAGATATTTTTGGTTTTAGTTTGGGAGGCCGAAGCTTCCGCTTCAAACGCGCTCCACAGGGCTACTGTGAGAGTCCATCCATATACAGTCAGGCTTTGAAAGCGCAGCTTGATGCACTTGTTTTACCTAGTGGCGCTATCCTGATTCAGTACGTGGACGATTTACTGATCGCCGCGGATACTGAGAAGATCTGTAAAGAAGCCACATTGTCACTGTTGCGCCATTTATCCGCTTTCCATCACAAAGTGTCTCTCTCTAAGCTGCAATATTGTCGACAAGAAGTGACCTACTTAGGTCATCTCTTATCGAAGGAGGGAAGGAAACTGACCCCAGAAAGAATTCAAGCCATTGCACAGTTGAGTGTGCCAAAAACACAGAGAGAAGTACGTGCTTTCTTGGGCATCACTTCATACTGTAGGCATTGGATCCCTAGTTTTTCTTTATTGGCAAAACCTTTGTTAGCCTTAACATGCAAAGACACACCGAATCCTATCCCATGGTCTGAAGAGTGCCAGAAAAGTTTTGTGGAATTGCGTAATGCATTATGTTCAGCACCTGTGTTGGGTACCCCCGACTACAGTAAGCCTTTTACATTGTATGTTCACGAGAAAGATGGATGTGCGTTGTCAGTGTTAACACAGCCTTTTGGCGACAGACCGCGCCCATGCGCATATTTTTCATCAACCTTGGACCCTGTAGCGAGGGCATTGCTAAGCTGTCTGAGAGCGACAGCTGCTGCAGCGATGTCTATCCGACAATCTGCTGGTTTGGTAATGGACAACACATTGATTGTTATGGTTCCACACGCTGTAGACACATTATTAAATAGGACCAAGACGCAACACTTGACTAGTGCGCGGCTATCAGGTTATGAACTTACACTGTTAGCTAATCACATACACATAAAGAGATGCAACACGCTGAATCCAGCCACATTGTTGCCAATTCCAGCAGACTCAGATGAGATTGAGCAACATGACTGTCTGTTCAGGACAGAAGAAGAGACGAAAGGGAGAGTAGATCTAAAAGATACTCCCCTGACTGAGTGTGATGGCACTTTATGGGTAGATGGGTCATGTTTCAAGCTCCCTAATGGTGACACGACTGCTGCATATGCTATCACAACTTTGCACACGGTCGTGGAAACTGCACGAGTGCCACATAACTCGGCCCAAGCAGCAGAATTAATCGCCCTCACGAGAGCATGTGTGTTGTCTGAAGGAATGAGAGTGAATATATACACAGATAGCCAGTACGCCTTTGGCGTGGCTCATAATTTTGGGCGTTTGTGGAAAGAGCGTGGGTTCCTGACGTCGCATGGAGCTAAAATTCAGAATGGCAAGTTGGTGAATGATCTCCTTGAGTCACTGACCCTACCGTTGCAAGTTGCGATCATGAAATGCAGTGCGCACAGGAAAGTCACAGATGATGTTGGACGTGGGAATGCGTTTGCTGATGAGACCGCGAAAGAAACAGCACAGAATGTGAAGACTAGAATGTATGTTGCAGGTCCCGCAAGATGGGTTAATGATGTGGGAATGTGTGAGAACACAATAGAGAGTGTGAAGTCGCTTCAAGCTGAAGCCACAGAGGAAGAGTTAAGCAAGTGGAGAGAAAGTATGGGTAAGTTGGATGAGAATGGTTGTTGGATTGATCTGACAGAACATAGGCGATGGTTGTTGCCTGATGCATATGTGCTTCCAGTGGTTACTATGGCACATGGAATGGCACATATCAGTACGAAAGGTATATGTAAGTTGTTGGCTCCAGTATGGCAGAATGCTGGGATTCCCAAGTGTGCAGAGAATGTGGTCAAGAATTGCATAGTATGCTTGAAGTACAACCCTGGTAGGGGAACCCCAACTCCAGCTGGTCACTTTGCACCCCCATCATGTCCATTTGAAGTTTTGCAGCTGGACTTTATTCACATGGAAAGATGCAAAAACCTGAAATATGTACTGGTGGTTGTTTGTGCTTTCTCAAAATGGATAGAGGCTTATCCTCTGAAAGATAACACTGCCCTATCCACAGCCAAAGCCCTTGTGAAGGAGTTTTTCCCTAGGTTTGGGATGCCAAGAATGGTGTGGTGTGATAACGGAAGTGAGTTTGTGGGTAAAGTGATGAAGAATGTATGTGAAGGGCTAGGGATAAAGCAGAAGTTCCACGCTGCAAATCACCCCCAATCAGCTGGATTAGTAGAACGCTACAATGGAGCCTTAAAGCTCAAGCTGGCCAAAATCCAGGCGAGCACCGGTCTTAAATGGCCTGACGCTCTGCCTCTAGCACTCCTGTCCACCAGAATGACCATACACTCACGAGTGGGGCTTAGCCCTTATGAGGTCGTCTTTGGCCGCCCGGCTAATGTATGGGGCGTGCCAAGACCGGCGAAATTTAGTGAGATAGAGCATCCAGTACTGCTTGATTACCTGTATGATTTGACTGTTAAACTGCGTGTTTTGCACCAACAGGTACATGATACTCTTCCCCAAGCCTCTGAACCTCCTGGACACCCTATCAACCCTGGTACGTGGGTGCTAGTCCGAAATTTCCAGCGCAAGAGCAACGACGAGCCTCGCTGGATCGGCCCTCATCTTGTTCTTCTTTCGACAAGATCAGCAGTGCGAGTGAAAGGGAAGAAGCACTGGATTCATGGTACCCACTGCAAAGTAGTCCCCTTGCCTCTGCCATATGACCAGTGGGTCAAGGAGGGTATTGCCGACTCAGAGACAGACATTGTACCTCGCTTTGTACCATTCAGTGACGCACGCTTAAGAGGCACAGTTTCAGACCAAGAGAGTGACAATATTCTGCAGGAAGCTGTGCCGCCATCAAATCGACTGGACACCACTGAACCTGAACTTTTGTTTCAAGACCAAACAGCACCTGGCCGTCTCCGCTATAATTTGAGACCAAGGCCCATGGACAAATAAAGATTTTCTCACTATTTCCCTTTTGACATTTTTTGCTCTCCCATCTGAAGGACTTTCTTGATTTTTGTTTTTCGAACCACCATCCGGGTTCTGCCGCAGGGTCGCGGTGCCAAGACTTTGGGGTACAGGCCGAAGACGCTAGGTCAACGGTTCTGGTTGGTCTAGGGCGTTCCCCTGGACTGACAGGCGTACCCCTTAGCAGAAGAAACTCATCCACCGCGAGCGGCCCGAGTAGAGGATGGAGTTTTTTAAGATGGAGAGACCAATTGAGGAAATGAACTTTAACGCAAGGATGTGTAAAATTATGAAAAGTAAATGTTTTGTCTTTTTGTGTCTTTTTATACTGTGTAGTATCATAATGTTTATTGTAGGATTTGTGTTTTTCTCCGCTCAAAAGCCCATTGCACCCACTCAACAGCCTATACCTCTTTCTACTGCCTCCTCTCACTCTTTTCACCCTTTGCCTGAGCACGAACAGACCAGACGATCAGAGTTCGTAAATAACTCGTTTATCCAGCTCTTGCACCAGCACCAACTGGTAATGAATACGACCAATTGCTGGGTGTGTGGGTTAATGCCACATACCATTAACAAGGGTATTCCCTACCTGGTGCTGCCGTACAGTTACAATGGATCGTCATGGGCATTCCAAACCATGTTTCTCTATGCTCTAGATACATATTCCCCTCGCCAACCGCGTTCCATCAGACCTATCACCAATAATAAGGCTTTGATGAAAGGAGTTGCCGATATGAGTAGGGATATCAATGCATACTCATCCATTCCCAAAGAAGAGTTGAGACCTTATGTAGGATGGAACGCGACGGGGTATAGTATTAGTCTGGGTGAAAGACAGCGAAAAATCTCATCTCCAATCTGGGTCGTACCCCACATGGGTCGGTTCTGCTTACAGGGTAATGGTCAGAATCCTAGAGCTCAACTGGGAAGAAGTGACTGTACTGAAACGTACACCTTCCCGTCACAGTTTTCCCCTGCGTTTTTGGCTGCTAAGGGCACATATTTCATCTGTAATGACCGAGCATATACATGGCTGCCCCCTGATTTCTCGGGCACATGTTATATTGCGAACTTGCTACCGCCGACATTTACTGCTGCCTCTGACTATCACAAGACCAGAGTTGTGAGAGGTGTGATTAGTAAGGAGGACACTGCCGGTCAGGAAGCGGGAGACTTCTTCTTGGGTTTCCTGCCGTTTTGGGGACCTATGGTCAATAGTAGGAACCTGAGACAACTGACTCGTGTGGTTGAATCCACTGTCAATGTAACGGCTGGTGCCCTAAGTAATCTGACAGCTGAGCTCCAAGCGGATCGCCTTATGACTTTGCAGAACCGCATGGTTCTAGACGTTATTCTTGCAGACCGCGGTGGGGTATGCAAGGTCATCCAATCCAGTTGCTGCATTTTCATACCAGATAATGCTCCAACAGTGTATCAAGCCATCTCCAAACTCCATAAAATATCTGAATCCATACACGTGGATAAGGGAGATTGGTCACTGGTGGGGTGGTTCTGGGAATTGATATCTGCCTGGGGTTGGAAAGTTCTGATGGTCATTGGAATGATCTTAGCCATTCTTTTCCTGTTCTGTCTGTGTATACAGTGTGCTCCTGCAATATGTGGCCTCTGTGCTACCTTATGTGTAAGGAAACCTGTATCGAGGGACGAACTAAGTAATAGGATGATGCTACAGCAACATCTCCATGACTTTGCGGACATTGACCTAGACTCGGATTAAGATGAGTATAGTGATTGCCTATGTAAGGGCAAAAGGAGGGTCTGTCGTACTTTAATATTCGGGACCGCGTAGGGGACAGGGCCCTACCCCTGTCTATCTTGGTATTAGCGAACCGCAAATGGTAAATGCGGCATGTACGAGTGCTTTATATATCGTTCTAGCTATGAATGCACTGTGTACACGTTATTCTGCTTCACTACGCGGGTTCCATTTTGGAAGCAGTGGCCATCTTGTCATTGCCCTCACATAGGCTATAATGGAGTAAATACGGGCCTCACAGTACATGGGCTTTCCCTCTGACTTCTCTGTGACCTGGGCAGCTGGCTCTGCTGCCCCAGGTCAAACCGGTCTCACGAGCTCCCCTTCCTCCGTCCACCTGTGATTAGCATCAGGGCTTGACCCGTCATAAAACCCTTTCATTCTACACAATCCCCCGGCTAATCTCTTCCACACCTGCTTGTTCCTGCTTTATGACTTGTTTCCCAAAACAGGAGATGCTCATGTTTATTGGGGGGTCTATTGACATACGATGTGGGATCTGAACCTTACTGTGTAAATCATTGTGGGCTGGCCGAACTGAAATGTGGGATGGTCATCATGACTCTGCTTTTTCGTTTGTAATGTATACCTTTATATGGCCATATCGTAAACCAAGGAATGTGTGCCTGGAGCATGATATTTTGTACTTAAGGAGAAGTCCGTTCCTATGATTTTCAGCAGTCTCCTGAGAACATACACGCTGTTGTACTTCTAGGATACCTGTCATTGGTCTGCAGCCAATAAACGATTCTTTGACTTCACCCAGAAGACTCTGTGTTTCTGTAGGTCCGGAATAGGGTGAACCCAGAAGTCATAGGGTGTGTGTCCCTGCACCGCTGGGTCTAAAATACCCAGTACTTCAATGCCCGCTCAGAGGACACTGGTATGATCCCTCCTTTTCACCCAGGTCTGGGGCATGTGGCACGGATATCATCACCACCACCACCACCAGTTCCTACATTTGTTAGGCCCTCACAGAGACCTGCATCCACCACTACCTCAGTTTAAGTACGCACGGCAGAGAGGCAATCTACAACACGCACCTACCTCCTGTTCTTCTTCAGACATTGGCATTGACAGTGGCACACTAAGAAAGTTTTCCTCCCCAGTTTGGGACTTTTTCATGATTACCAAGCAGGAGGATAACATTGTAATATGCTTCATTTACCATCTGAGTGTTCATCAAAGTAAGCCTGGTTCACACTATTGTACTGGAGGTCAAATGACCCATATGAAAAATCATCAAGCAATCCGCTGGAAGGCGCACCTTTAAATAACTGCTGCAGGTGGTGTTGTCAAGGTGAGGAGAGCAGGGTATCAGCTCCAATCATGGTGGCACATGGAGGTGATGAAGAAGAAGAAGGTGGCAGCTGTAAGCAAAGCAGCCTTTGCCCCAGCAGTATGCCAGTATCATCCATTTCAGCAACCTCAAAATAGCACAAGTGTCAGATGGAGACACCACAGCATACGCTGACTGATGCAAGATGCACATAGAGTCTACCATCTACTAGTTCTCTCTGGAAGGCGCCTTAGTTAGTGGCACCATAAAAAAAAAATCTAGACTACTATTACGGTCATATTTAGGCAGGAAGGGCCCTATGCAACTATCCAACGGCACGTTTGTACAATGGGAAGCTGGCTAAAATGTTAGCACTGGACCTCCTTCCTTTTTCTTTTATGGAAAGTGTGGGATTTTTTTAATTTGTGGCAGCCATCTGCCTGAAATGGAAGGTTCCCAGCTGGACATATTTTGCCATAGTTGCTGTTTCAGGGCTCCATCACGATGTGCTGCAATTGGTTGGACAAGCTTTGCAGCAGAGTGCTGCTCACAATATCCATCTGATGACAGACCTGGACTAGTTGTCAAGCCACTGATTACATGTGTATCACTGAACACTGGATCTCTTTTGTGGGGAGGCACCAGCTATCTACGGGTCTCAGTGCTGAAGACACGCTTAAGGGCATTTGGCAGCATGCAACCGTAGCCATGTTTGCCATGGAGAAATCCCCAACAGCTGCAAACATCTTGGAAGACCTTAACAGCAAGGTGTTTGAATGACTGCAACACAGAGGTCTTAAAATTAGATTATGTTGCCATGGACAGTGGGAATACTATAGTTAAGGCCACGACAGATGGTGTCTATTTTAGAGTCCTGTGTTTGGCAAATTGCATCAACCTGATTGTTCAGGACTTAATCAGCAACTCACAGATCACTTGCAGAAACATCTGCGCTCAGCCATTCTTTTAAATCCAGAAGCAGCTCAGGATCATTCAGCATGCTAACAGAGTACCAATTAAAGCCCTCATGCAGGAGGTTCCAACACGTTGGAACTCAGCCTTTTACATGTTACAATGTCTGTTTTGGCAGCACAAATCAATCAATGACTTGTAATTCAAAGAGGATGGGATGCAACTGGGAAAAGCATGATCATTTATGTGGACAAATGGGGCCTAGTCAAATGCCTGACACAGACGCTACTTCCTTTTGAGGTTTTCACAAGAGAAGTCAAGAAGGAGGACAGTACAGGACCAATTAAAAAAAGAGTCTGAAAGGTTTGCAGATGTGAACAAAAACACAGAAGCATATGGCTTGGTGGAGAGATTAATCCTTTGGTTGGCTGTTAATACAAGGCTGCAAAGGGACATTGTGTCATTCAAAGTGTATATCTGTGCCACAGTACTTGATTCAAGGTACAAAATAATTCTGGCCACTTCCATTCCATTTTCAGAAGGGGACGCCTCAAAATACAAGACGTGGAATGTTGAGGAAGTCAGAGACCTGGAAGAAGAACGACTGGAAATTAGAGTCCCTCTCCAGTGCAGATGTTGTGGGGTGCTGCTTTCAAGATCCAGAAAGGGCATTGTGGTTGACTCACAGCTGCCAACATCAGCAACAAGAACACCGGAAACAACAAAAATAAGGAACAGAAAAATCGGCCCCAACCTCTGCATTGGCATGATTTCAAGTGGCAGGTCTTAAGTCCAGTGCAGAGCTGAAGGCAATAGAGGTCGTGCAAGTGGCAGCACCAATGACCATTTAGATGATGCTCCAGGATTATCTGGATGACCCAAGAGAGGTCTATGTGTATCAAAACCCATTACTGTATTGGCACAGGAAGATGCGCCAAAGGCCAGAGCTCAGCAGGCTGTCAATAAAGAATCAGGCCTGTCTGGTAGCCAGGGCATCTGCTGAGCATGTGTTCAGTGCAGATGGCACACTTGTGATAGTGAGAAGGACCACTCTGTCACCTCAAAATGTGGAGAGATTGACCATGATCAAAACACAATTATACTGTTCCTAAAATACCACAGGAGGAGGAGGAAGAGGATGATGAGGATGATTGGTCAGTCTCAAGTGTGTTAGCTGACCAACGTCTGGTTGAATTCCCTGAGTTTGAGGATGCACTCTAATTCCCTGACTGATTAGGCCACCATAGAACTTTTTAATTATTTATCATCAAACTGTTGGTGGAACATTAAGTTTGTGTCTGGCTTATGCAGCCCCACCATTTTTAGACATGTATATGGCTGTAATAGAGTTGGAATAGTGTGTAGTGAAGAAGCCTCCCCATTCACTTCAGCACATTGGAGACAATACCTTCCTCCCTCCCATGTCTATCCTTTATTTTTTTGTCACCTAGCAGAACAAACCCAGAAGATCATTTGATTTACCAGACTGCCAAATTCCAATGTGTTGCTTGCATTAAAGAAGAGATGCAATTGTTTACCTACCACCATGCTTGAATTGTAACTGGTAACTATTACACAAATGAGTGCTATATTATTGAGAATGATGATTGATAAATCATGTGGTGGCAGACAGTGAAGGACGGTGCTCAATAATTTGCAAAAGTTGATTTCGATGATTTGCAATGTTTTGGCCCCAATGAGTGATCATTTTTCCTGAAGGTCATTGGCCCTTTCACCCTTAGCAAGATTTACTTGCAGAGTCCACTCCTTTTTTCTGGTTCTTCATAGACCAGACAAGTCACTTTAGTTAATAAACACAAATCTACACAAAATTCTCAAATTCTGTTTCTCTTCTTGTTCATCAACAGCAGTGCACTACAGGTCTATCTCACTCGGGTCGGGATGGAGTTGGACTGAATCATTAATCAGTGTCAGGAGGAAGATAGAAGGGCTCAGGGAAAGACTATCTCAACAGACTAGAAGAAGAAAGTTATCGACTTCAAAGGGAAACCATGATTATGATGACTCTGAGGCCTACTCAGCTCTGTGGACTGGAGAGAGGTGCGTTGATTTAGGAAATGCTGCTGAGTGTGTGAAACTCCTCTTATGTGGTTGTGGTCGGGGGGCTGTTGCTTATAACTTGAGGAAATATGAATTTTGTGATCAGTTATGTCCCCTATCGTAGACCCCAACGGCTCCATGTGCATGCTATAAGTACATGTATCTTCCCTCCAGTTCCAGTTTTGAAGACGCAAATACATGTGCGTCCACCGTCAACATGTCCTCTTTCAGATCCGCCATGAATGGGTCAGATATTCCATTCCTAAGTATGAAAGGCCACCGACTTTATGTGGTTCACTTTCCACATTTTACAGATTCAGGCGAGTAGGCCCAGAATTCTGTCATCAAGCCTTTTCCTGCCTTCTGCCTCTGAAAGCTCCAGTCTGAGCCTGCATCTGTATCCATGAACTTTGTCCTACTCCCTGCGCGGCTAACGGTGCCTGATCCAGCCTGTTGCCTGCCAAAAACTGTATTTCACCTTCAAGATTATCTGTTCCGCTCCTCATCCGATGCATTCCTGTCTAGTAGTTTAGGTAAACATTCCTCCAGCTACCGTGCAAAGGGCCAGGCCTCGCTGTCCTCATGCAAATAATTCATAGCCCCCGTTACCATGGAATATTCCTACCCCCTCGCATCTCATGTAGACACTTAGACGCTTGTACACGCACTAACAGTCAGTATAGAATAGATTCTATCCTAGAGACCTTTCCTTTTGGATAACACAGTTCTTTAAACATAAGATATTAGATATGATTTAGGATTAGGTTGACATGACCCCCCAGACTTCTGTCTCCACATGTAGAGCTAAATGTCAAGTCCCCTTCACCCTCTAGTTGCACGTCAATCACACGTCATGCGGCTGCGCGCGCATCTCTGCCAAATATTTCTGCTGACATTGCAGGATTCTCTTATGGATCCACCCACTTGTGACATCATGTATAATGACGTTATCTAAGTTACGCCTATATGTCCGTCTCTATTAGTTACGTATGCACATTTTATCTGTATTATCAGCTGTTACGCCTCCTGCATCTGTTTCACTGTAATGCATTTCCTATAAAACTGATTATCTGTCAATAATGTATGCCCTTCCTTCCTGAACTTTCGTGGTGATGGAATAGAAGCCTGCAATTCGAATTGTATTCCTTTGTATAGGAATAAAGCCTTTTAGAACCTCTAATACCACGGATTCTGCCTCTTATATTGACTGAGTTATTCTTACTAGACTTTACCGCATAAAAAATAGTACCGGTAATGAAATATTTACCACATAAATTGGCGCCCGAATAGGGACACTTTCTCATCTCACGCGCCGGAGGTGCGTTGCAGGCCCGGTCTCCTGCCACAGCTGAACGGACAAAAACACGTACCTGCAGGATTTCCTGTATCTCCCTCCGGCCAAGCGGGGGCGACTGAGGCTGCGATCAACACCCAGACGAGGCGGTGAGAAGTGCGAAGTATCCCGACCAGAGCCTAGCTGAGAGAGCAAGATCCGAGGTATACAGAGGCCCACCAGGTTCCGAAGTTCCGAGTCCAATCGAGTCGAGTCCAGTCCGGTCCAGTTTCAGTTCCGTTCCGAGGCCTTCCGTTCCGAGCTACCCGGTGAGTACCATTACCGGGGAGGCATTTAACGTGCACATAGTCTGTGCCGGTCAAGACGGGTTTGGGTACACAAATCCGGTCTGCACTGTTTCAGCAGTGTATCTGTACTGTTTAGCAGTATATATAGTATGTCTTGCATATAAATAAGTATTATCTAGTGTCAGTATTATGTCAGTAACTAGTTTTCTATTAGTTATCATCATTCGTTAAACTGTTAAGTGTTAAATGTTTTAATACGTTTTATATATATTGTGGTGTGAATGACTGTTCATTATTGTGTTTATTGTATAAAGTGTGTTCTAGTAATAAGGTCTAAAAATGCCGCTCTTTTCGAAATTAAGACAGATCAAAACTAGAAAAGGGGTACTCGAAGAAGCTGTTCCCATCCCACCTAGGGACACTCCAGGGTACTTTATGTATCATAAGCATGGCCTAGATGCCGTATTATTTCTTGATTTATGGGTGGACTACACCAAGGATTTGCCAGAAAATCAGAGATGGCCCGCAGCGGGGACCTGGGATGCAGATTGCATCATGAGAGTAGAAGAAGAATTATGGAAAAAGAAAGCCAGACAGTCACAGAAAGATGCCATTGAATTATGGCGTAAAGAATCATATAGACGTACAGAAAAAGCGCTCAGACAGGAAGAGAAAGGTAGACAGAATTCAAATAAAACCCGAGAAAATCTATTAATTGAGGAAGGTACCCGAGTAAAATCAGAACAAGTAGATAGACAAAGAAACACTCTTATGAATGGTATGTATCCTCTTTTGGCCGAAGGGTTACCTAAGGCTACCCCGGAAATACCAAAAGACTTAACTCCTCCATTGCTCCCGATAAAAGCACATCCCAAAACACATCCCAAAACAGCAAAGGACGTTTTCCTTTCCTCCTATTTAGATGACGTAGCTCCCGAGTATGCTAATACCATACCACACACACCACTTGCCGATGGTGTTCAACACCAAGAGCATCCGTCTGTATCCCCGCAACTACAAACTCCTACACAAGTTCCCACAGGTCCGTCCGTTTCTACAGTTTTTCCCGCATCTACAATCTCTATCCTACGTCCAACGAATCCTTTCTTGCCCAGCACCTCAGATGGTGCTACAGGAGGTACGACAGACATGTTTGCCACACCGCCGCGAAATAAACAGACCCTTAGAGATTTAGCACTCCAACGTACACCTCAACTAGCGACATCCGACATGTTTAAAGAACAGCTTGTGGATTGTAGATACGATCCAGTGCCAGGTAGACAGGACAAATTGCTCATATCATCACTACGTATACGACGAGCTACATTGTATTTAATGACGATACCAGGAATGGTTGAACACCTGGACAATATATATCGCTTTGTCCAAACAGGGCGAGGTCCAGAAAGTATTAACGAAGCTATGGAATACCAGAAAGTGGATGTACAAAGACAACTACTACGTTTCTTCATAAATTGCGTGATTAGGAACCAAGACAGGCCTGGGGCAGATCATGATACCATGCAAAAACTTGCCAAATGGGGTCAGAACATATCAGAAGAGAAACATGATAGGCAGGCGTGTATAATCGCCATGTATCGAAAGATCCGCAAGGAAGTAGAACGAATACATAAAGAAAGACGAGAAGCAGACAGAGTTGAATCAGAGGAAGAGGAGGAGCAAGAATCAGAACAATTAGATACGATAGCTTATGTAGGTAGAGGAAGACCCCATAATAATACCAGAGGTTTTAATGACCCGATACGTCCGAGACGTCCAGAATATAATCGACATTTTCAAACCCCTATGTTGAATACAAGGTCCCCCGATCACCTATTCCAAGCCGCTGATAAATTACTCCGAGATCGAAGGGGGTACCACATGCTCGATTCCATGGACGAACAAGAATTAGCCAGGTCAGCAGTCCAATGGGCTGATAGTCCCAGCGAATACAATGATGATGCACTAGCACACACGTTTCTGAATCTTGACCCATACGAACAGCGTTTAGCTAGTATATACATGATTCAACACCTCCTTATATTATATAAAAGCCAACACTCTGATCCAGGACCCTTACCTGACATATTGACAGAACTATTCACGAATAAATGGAGAGGGTCAGGTACTGATTTAATTAATGAAATTCTAGAATTCCGAAACCAGTATATAACTTTCGTATGCCCAGAACACGTTCCAGTTCCCATTATGGGAAGAAAAATGTATCACATAGATAGACAGAATCCGTTACGCGAAGTACACCCAATCAGAGGTGAAGGTAATAACTTTACACGCGTGTTTGTGTACACGCCTATAACTAAAATTGAATTATTAGAAATGAAGAAAGTAGTACCCAGCCATGACAAGGATCCAGCAGGTTTCCACCGTGAGATAAAAGACATGTTACTCATGGGAGAGTATACCTACCCCGACATTATGAAAATATTAAAAGTCCTATTACCCGCCGGTGTTTACGAGAAACTGAAAGAAAAGGAATGGGAGGTGGGAGACCAAAAGATAGATTGGACAGCATTGGAAAACGAAGAAAGGGCCCGAGCTGCAGGAGCAGGGCTTGGGGAAAAGACTACAGCATTACCAGGATTACTAGTACAGGTACTGCCACGTTTATTAACTACGAAGAAGGAAGACTGGGGTGCAATATCAGCCTGTAAACAAAAGCAAGATGAAGACACTAGTGATTTCTATTCCCGATTTGAAAAATGTTTTGGTATAAATAGTGGCATAAAAGCAAGTAGCGAGTCATATCCACATCTGTTTGTGACAAAATTAGTTGAAAATTCCCTACCACAAGTCAAGAATAGAGTATTGAAATTCGAAAGTACCTGGCAAGGTAATACCCCGTCACAGATGTTACAGATGTTACAATATCACCACAATAGAATTAGAGAAGAACAAGAACACGAACAAAGACGTATGAAAGATACAAAAATGAAAATGCTTGTTGCTCAGTCAGTTCCAGCTGATGGTCATCAAAAGGGTGATTCCGCAGGTCCAACGAAAGGGACATGCAACTATTGTAAACAACAAGGTCATTATATACACGATTGTCCAGTCCTGAAACATAATATTGCCACAGGTAGAACCCAGGAAAGACCACGTCCCCCTAGACAGGATCAGAATCAACAACAAATCCCTCAGCATACACAACCTAGGTTAGCTCCGCAACAACTAGCTCCGCAACAGGCAGCTCCACAACAGACCGTAGCACCACCACAAGCGCAGCCTATTGCTGCAACACAAGCAACAACACAACAGATGTATCAGTATGCACAAGCAGATTATCCCGATTATCAGCGATATACATGAAATAGCCTAGAGAGGGAAGTTGGCTTACCCCTTATTGAGGTTCCTGTAGACCAAGAGGGACCTTATGTACATAGTGAACTATTAGGGGAAGACAGAAAGTTTTTACTTGATACAGGGGCAAGCAGAACAACTATAAGACGCAGTGAAGTTCCAGGGGCACCCCTCTCAGGCTCACAGAATATTTCCCTTGGATTCTCAGGAAAACCTATCATTAATGAAGTAACACAACCTCTTCCACTGACGGTTGGTCCATTGACACGTACTACAGATTTATTGCTTACTAAATCATGTCCAGAAAACTTGTTAGGTATAAAAACATTGAAAGCTCTAGGAGCTATAATATGTTGTTCTCCGGAAGGAGTACGATTATTTTTGCGTGACTTTAAAGGTCACTACGTGTCTAGAGACATAGATCACCGGCTGCAGAATTTACCTACACATTTATGGGCACAAGGCCCCACTGATGTTGGTTGCATGAACATTACACCATATCGAGTCACACTGAAAACAGGAGTAGTACTACCACGAATGCGACAATACAAGTTACCACCAGATGCTGTTGTGGCTTTGCTGCAAATCATTGACGAGCTCATTGCAGAAGGAGTGGTTGTCGAAACCGACTCCAATGTATGTAATTCCCCGATAATTCCGATTCTTAAAAGAACGGATCCAAAAGCACCACCAGTATATCGATTAGTTATTGATCTGCGCGAATTAAATAAATGTATTGTACCACAATACCCTGTGGTCCCAGATATCTCTTCATTACTAACAGCTATTGACTCGGAAGCAACGTTCTTCACTGTAATTGATCTCAAGAACGCTTTCTTTAGCGTCCCAATAGATCCGGAAAGTCAATATCTGTTCGGATTCAGTTTAAATGGACGAAGTTTTAAATTCACACGCGCACCTCAAGGATTTACAGAAAGCCCCAGCATCTATAGCCAAGCACTGAAACGAGAACTTGACAGTATCCACATGCCAGTTAACACTGCCTTGCTTCAATATGTCGATGATCTGCTGATCACCGCCCGAAGCGAACCTGAATGTGAAACAGCGTCACTGACGGTTTTGAAATTTCTGGCCGACAAGGGGCACAAGGTGTCCCCTTCTAAGCTGCAATTCTGTGTCCAGCGAGTTGTTTACCTTGGGCACTCGCTGTCCAAGGAGGGAAGGCAGCTTACACCCGACCGCATCCAGTTAATTGCTAACATGTCACCACCCAAGACACAAAAGGAGGTGCGGGCTTTTATAGGTCTCACTTCATACTGTAGGCAGTGGATCCCTCAATATGCATTTCTAGCAAAGCCACTCATCCAGTTGACAACACAGGAGGCAGCCACATCGACTGTCCTCCCTTGGACTCAAGAACATACACACGCCTTTGAAAGCTTAAAGAAAGCTTTATGCCAAGCACCTGTTTTAGCAACACCATGTTACAGTAAACAGTTTACACTCTTTGTTACAGAACGCGAAGGTACTGCCTTGTCAGTACTCACTCAGGAACAAGCAGGATCACACAAACCATGTGCTTATTTCTCTAGTACATTAGATCCAGTAGCTCAGGCTCTTCCTGCGTGCCTGAAATCGGTGGCAGCAACAGCTTTAGCAATCAGACAAAGCGATGCCATAGTGTTAGGACACCAATTGACAGTACAAGTACCACACGCAGTAGAGGTTCTCTTGAACCGCACACAAACACAACACTTGACTATAGCGAGACTCACTGGTTACGAATTGACATTGTTTCAGCCACACATAGAAATCAGACGTTGTAATACGTTAAATCCTGCCACACTGTTACCAGTGGGCGGAACAGATCCATTGGCACATGATTGTGTCGAAGTCATTACTATCACGACGAAACCCAGACAAGACTTGACAGATATCCCTTTGTCAGATCCAGACTTGACATTGTATGTAGATGGGTCATGTATGAGAACAAGTACAGGAGAGTTAGTGGCCGCTTACGCAGTCACAACAGACACTGAAGTCATTGAAACAAATTGTATTAACACTTTGTCAGCTCAAGCAGCAGAGCTCATCGCTCTGACACAAGCCTGTATTCAAGCCAAAAATAAGAAAGTCAACATATACACAGATTCACGTTATGCATTCGGAGTCGTCCATGACTTCGGCGTACTGTGGCGAGAGAGAGGTTATTTAACTTCTCACGGTGCCCACATCCAACACGGACCCCTCATTCAAGCCCTATTAGACGCGATTCATCTACCTACTGCAATATCGATTATGAAATGCAAAGCCCACACAAAAGTTACCGATATCATTTCTCAGGGTAATGACCTAGCTGACAGAACAGCTAAACAGACTGCTCAGAATCAGACTCACACAACTGACATGACAAAGACAATAGTTCCGACACCAACACATTACATGACAGTTAAGGATCCCACCCTTGATGTAATTGACATACAGACACATGCTACACCAGAAGAAATAAAGAAATGGACTGAATTAGGAGGGATCCAAACGGATCAAGGATGGATGACGAAGGAAAAATCTATATGGTTTCTTCCCGACTCCATGGTTCAAGTCATCATTAACACAATACATAGTCCAGCGCACCTAGGAGAAAAAGCTATGCTAGACAGCATTCAACACATTTGGTTCAACAAACACTTGCGAGCAGCAGCTAAACAAAAAGTTCGTACCTGTATGATATGTTGTCAGTTTAATCCAGGTAAAAGCATCCCCGTAGAGCAGGGTGGATTTCAACCTCCCGATCATGCTTTTGAAGTCCTCCAGATGGATTATATCCAGATGGAACGATGTCGAGGATTCAAATATGTTCTCGTAGTTGTCTGTGCTCTTTCCCGTTGGACAGAAGCCTACCCGGTTTCAGATTACACTGCCCCGACTACTGCCAAACAGTTAGTTCGAGAATTCTTCCCACGGTACGGTTTACCACGTGTTGTCTACTCAGATAACGGCCAGCCGTTCTCCTCCGAACTGATGAAACACGTTTCCCTTTTGTTAGGCTACCAATGGAAATTCCACTGTGTCCGACATCCCGAGGCAGCAGGTCTCGTGGAACGTCATAATCAAACCCTGAAAATTAGATTGTCCAAAATATGTAGAGAAAAAGGTGTCGATTGGATAGTAGCCTTACCAGTTGCGCTCTTTTACATGAGAATGGTAGCACATTCTCGAACAGGGCTATCCCCGTACGAGGTGATCTTCGGTAGACCACCAAATATGTGGGGGACGCCTATACCTCGCAAAATCACTGATGTTGACTGTAATATGCTGACAGATTACCTGGCTTCCTTGATGTCTGCACTACAATCTTGTCGTTCACAGGTAGCTGCAGCTTTTCCTGATAACACTGAGGTGAAGCCCCATGACGTGGTTCCAGGCGACCTGGTTCTGGTCCGGAATTTCGACCGGAAGACCCAACTGGAGCCTAGGTGGAAATCGCCAAAATTGGTTCTACTAACCACAAGGACAGCCGTGAAGATCGAGGGACGTAAAGGGTGGTTGCACTCGAGTCATATCAAGAAATTTTATGGACTACCATCTAGTGTGAACGCTCAGCCCTGCATTCCCTCACAGACAGACTCAAAGCTCCCCTTGGTTGAACCAACAAACACTGAACTTTATAAACTGAAGTTAAGGTCTAGTAAGTCAGACAATTTGATTGTTTAAGTCCTCTCCAAGGTGAATCGGTTGAATTTGTCTCTGACATGTATCCTCTAGACCAGAATAGAGAAAGAAATCAACAGATGCAGCTTAAAAAGCATGCGTATTGTAAATCACTTCGTAGTCACTGCACAGTAACATTATTAATTTTGTTTTTTCTAAGTCTTCTGATCATCATTTCCAGCATACTATTGCACATGTATTACCCTATTCTTAAGCGTGCTTACAATGTAACTGCAGAACATTCTTTTAGCGAATTACCTCCGCATGAGTTGTCCTATAGATTTGCGCTGCGCAACAACACATTCATTAGTATGTTACATCATTCCCATCAGACCAGCAATGCCACAAATTGTTGGATATGTGGCCGACTCCCTCCCTATCAGAACTATAAGGGAGTTTTGCCCCTCTTTCCCTATCCGTTCACACACAATGGCTCCTGTGGAGCATGGTTTAGTTTGATTAATTCCCTAGATTCAAATTCCGCAGTTTATCAAGAAAACTGGGTATGGGGAAACCTGAACCTAGTTTTGCTTAAAGTCTGCTACCCTAACAAGGAGGGACTTCCCAAAAGAACAGGAACTGATCTAGAAAATGAAGTATATGGATTAGGTAATTTTACACTTAACCTCATGATCCTGAACGTTGAATCTGAAGCTACACCAATCTTGCCCGCCATGTCAGTATTCCCAGTAAAAGGGGAATTATGTGTAAGGAAGAATGGTTCCATACACATGGGCCATAGTAAATGCACCACTGTAATAAAATTCAGTGATCAAGGCAAGTCTACATTTAGAGCTTCCCATCATTCCTACTTCATATGTGGCCAGACCGCATATATACGTCTACCTCTAGATTGGGATGGTACCTGTTACATAGCATTCCTTCTGCCACCTGTTTTTCTAGCCCCTCCTGATTATCACAGAAATACCCATTTAGTACACAATAGACAGCAGAGAGATCTCCCAATTGTCGATTACACTGAAACAGCATGGGAGCAATACACAGATTTCAATAAAGGTTTCTTTCCCTATATAGGTACAGTCACTAATAGTAAGCTGATACGTAGATTAACCAGAACCCTTGAAGCAGTAGTGAACGAGACTACTTCCGCTTTAGGCAATTTAACAGAAGAGCAGTCTGCTATGCGGATTGTTGTGCTTCAAAATCGTCTTGTCCTTGACGTCATCCTGGCCGATAGGGGCGGAGCTTGTAGGGTCATCGGATCAAGTTGCTGCGTTTTCATACCAGAAAATTCGCCGTCAGTATATAAAGCCATAACTCGCCTTCATAAGATTATGAGCCAGATACACCAGAGTCCAGGCACCTGGACTTGGTCCGGTTGGTTTTGGAGCGTATTGTCAGCCTGGGGATGGAGAATCCTATCCTTCCTAGGTATTGGCTTTCTCATACTATTCAGTTGCTGCTTATGTCTACAATGTGGGCCAGCGATTTGTGGTCTGTGTGCCACATCGTGTATCCCACATCCAAGTTTTCGTTCAAGATCCCGGAAGAAGAAAGAAGAACAAATGATGCTATATGAACAGATCGATGGATTGATGAAGATCGAGATTTCCTGAGGGTCCGTAGGGGACAAGGAGGGAATGAGGAAATATGAATTTTGTGATCAGTTATGTCCCCTATCGTAGACCCCAACGGCTCCATGTGCATGCTATAAGTACATGTATGTTCCCTCCAGTTCCAGTTTTGAAGACGCAAATACATGTGCGTCCACCGTCAACATGTCCTCTTTCAGATCCGCCATGAATGGGTCAGATATTCCATTCCTAAGTATGAAAGGCCACCGACTTTATGTGGTTCACTTTCCACATTTTACAGATTCAGGCGAGTAGGCCCAGAATTCTGTCATCAAGCCTTTTCCTGCCTTCTGCCTCTGAAAGCTCCAGTCTGAGCCTGCATCTGTATCCATGAACTTTGTCCTACTCCCTGCGCGGCTAATGGTGCCTGATCCAGCCTGTTGCCTGCCAAAAACTGTATTTCACCTTCAAGATTATCTGCTCCGCTCCTCATCCGATGCATTCCTGTCTAGTAGTTTAGGTAAACATTCCTCCAGCTACCGTGCAAAGGGCCAGGCCTCGCTGTCCTCATGCAAATAATTCATAGCCCCCGTTACCATGGAATATTCCTACCCCCTCGCATCTCATGTAGACACTTAGACGCTTGTACACGCACTAACAGTCAGTATAGAATAGATTCTATCCTAGAGACCTTTCCTTTTGGATAACACAGTTCTTTAAACATAAGATATTAGATATGATTTAGGATTAGGTTGACATGACCCCCCAGACTTCTGTCTCCACATGTAGAGCTAAATGTCAAGTCCCCTTCACCCTCTAGTTGCACGTCAATCACACGTCATGCGGCTGCGCGCGCATCTCTGCCAAATATTTCTGCTGACATTGCAGGATTCTCTTATGGATCCACCCACTTGTGACATCATGTATAATGACGTTATCTAAGTTACGCCTATATGTCCGCCTCTATTAGTTACGTATGCACATTTTATCTGTATTATCAGCTGTTACGCCTCCTGCATCTGTTTCACTGTAATGCATTTCCTATAAAACTGATTATCTGTCAATAATGTATGCCCTTCCTTCCTGAACTTTCGTGGTGATGGAATAGAAGCCTGCAATTCGAATTGTATTCCTTTGTATAGGAATAAAGCCTTTTAGAACCTCTAATACCACGGATTCTGCCTCTTATATTGACTGAGTTATTCTTACTAGACTTTACCGCATAAAAAATAGTACCGGTAATGAAATATTTATCACAAACTGGAGACAGACTTGTGAGATGCCACATCACATGATGCACCACTCGGCTAAATACTATGATGACAGTTGTGAGATTGATCAGCTCGGTACATGCAGTTATTTGTCCCTGATTGGTTGTAAATTTGTCTCACTTTTCAGTTAGTTGATCACACATGAGTCATAGAATGAAATGAATGATTTTAGCAGTCTGTGCTCATACTCTGAGGCTTCTTTGTATATTTCTCATGAAGCTTACTTTCTGTCCTTGACTCTACAATATAATTTCTGATTTACAATACGCAAGCCTTCGTGTCTCCTGCATGAAAGACGAAAGCTCAGTAACAGTCCTGCTTACCTTACCGAACCGGTTCAGCCAGGCACCAAATAAGGACATTAATTTCTGAGGAGAATCCAGACGCACTGCCCAATTTGGCAATATAGTATCATTTTTCTTTTAACAATCACAATTTTTAGAATATCTGGGTTCACTTCTTCATCATTTTCATTTTTTAAACCTAGATGACAGAACATTTAGATATAAAACAATGCGGGTATCTGGGGCTGAATGACTATTTGCAATGCATTTAACGGAACTTACTCATTCCTTCATTTCCTTCCACAACAGATTGATGATGATGTGATCCTCATCGCCTGATGAATATTGTTGTTATGTAGTTGTTTTTGTCACCCCTTTCCCCAACTCAACTTTCCCTCCATTCATCAAACCCCAAACCCTCTTTCCCCCAAGTTGTGTGATTTATTGAGTTGTGTGGCTTAATTTTACACCATAAATGGATCACCAACTTGGTGGAGTGGATGTAGTGAAAGCGACACTAACTCATTGTGAGATCTTCTTATCCGAACAATACAAGAGCCCACACCAGCCCCACTTACCCACCCAGGCATGAAATGGATAATGTAAGTGCAGAAGAGTGAGAACAGTATCTGGATCTGTTCCAGTGACCCACAATAGTGCAAACTAGTACCATAGTTTTACATTTTTGTTATTGAAGGTCTGGTGGTTAACCCACTAACCCTGTGTTTACTTTTCTTTCAGTGTAATTGCCAGTGATGAATAATCTTTCTGATGACTCTGACACTTGCAGTTCACCTCAGTGAAATAGGTGGGAGTGGGATCTGACTTTGATGTCTTCCCTGGTAGCAAAAGAAGAGAAGATAACACTAATATATCCACCATTAATAAGAAATCCCTCTTTTGAAATACTGCAATAAGGTTTTGGAAGATCTTTTAAAGGTACCATTCCCTAATCAATTCAGGTAAGGAAAAACTAGTTAACTTACTACTTAAGTTGTTCTTTGGAAGGGGAGATAAATTACAATTTGTATCATGTTCCAGACCCCTTACTGAGCAAATCGTTACAGACAGTAGGGAAAAGGATGTTAGTTATTATACTAACTACAACTATACTATACAGTAGAACCGATTGGTGGCTAGGTGCTGGAGAAAACCTCATCAAGTGAAATAGATTTAAATTAACCAGTTTTGTATTGGCAGACAGTGCCACACTGGTGGCGGGATATAACTTGACTGAAGGAAGAGGTAAATAACCTACTGAAGTATAACACGTCAGGAGACTTCAGGTAGGGAATGTTTAGGGGGAACAACAGTGCACTCGATAAAGCTATAATAAATTGTACTATGTCAACTAGCATTAGAAAGACAGATAGTGAAAGATGTCACAAAAAGGTAAAACCCATCTATGTTTACAAGAACACACAACACACTCTCTCCACCCACAACAGGCTCGCCCTCTCCCCAATCCAAAATCTCCCAAAAAGTCCAAAGTAAAGTCCAAAAGTCCAATGTAAGTAATAAACCCTTTCCCCAACTTGGTCCGCCCACCCTCTTCACCCACAATATGAGGGCATTAACTTCATGGGCCAGTTTCTGCTGACCTTACTGCAGCAGTGTCATCTCCATTGTCAGGTGAGTTAGCCATCGGAGGGCATGGTGGAAGAGGCGGTGTATGACAAAATCTATGGAGGAGAGGGTGGTGGTAGTACCAGTGGCAGAGGGTTCTAGCTGCAGGCTGTGATGTTGGCATGGTCTAGGTAGAGGCGGGCCTGGCTGGTGGCCTGAGGTCCCCTGCTGTTTCTGGGCCTCTACCTCCTGCTCCACAACTTCAAGGGCCACCAGTCAGTGATATTTGGCAGCCACTTCCCCCAACTTTTGCTGCCGCACCTGGGAAGCTATCTCTTGCTGGGTTGGTGGGTGATGATACCTGTCGGCATACACACCAGCAGGAGTAGCTATATCAAGAAAGAAAGAGAAGAACAAGATACAAAAACACAAAGTACGATGTTGCTCACCTCTAACACTGGTTTATACTGTAGTACAGTGTCAGAACATTGCTGTTCCTCTAGGGCCGTTAGAATTTTATTGGGGTGTGATCATTGATGATATTGGTCGTGGTATTAGTTAGGGGTGGGCGGAATTTGCATAATCGCGTTACGCAAATCTTTGCGAAACGGTAAAAAATCTCCGCGAACACGCAGATATTCCGTGAACACGCGGAATTGCTTGTTCGCGATGCTTTTTTCCTGTTCACGATCGCTGTTTGCGTGCTCGGGGAGAAATATCTCGCGAACACGCATTTTGAGAACGCGAACAAGCAAAAAATTTCGCGAAGTTGCGGAAAGCAGAATTTTGGCCAATTTCGCGTTCTCCGCGGAACGCGAAATTACCCAAATTCCGCAAATTCCGTGAGCGGAATGGAAGTTACTGCCCAGGCCTAGTATTAGTCAGTCACACACGACCTGGGCCAAGTCTTTTCCACCCAGGCATCACATCATAACTAGGTAATCATCAATCATAGCACTGACTGAAAGGAATAATTTTAAGCCAAAACACCAACACATAATCAAAAACAAACAAAGGAAATGTTATTTTTCAAAAGGCTTTAATTTCATAATGAAACAGAACACACACTTTGTGTGCTAAGACATTTGGATTATATTACCTGCCATTAATTAGCAAGGCATAGAAGTATGTATGCTGCACAATTAACACATTACTATGCAACATAACAGAGCCGTGCTGGCTGGTCTGGTTACTCTCTACTTCAGCATCTTGTGGGACAGCCCAGCTGTAGCACGTTATAGGAACTTATAATTCAAATGGCCCTGCTCTTCTCCAACTCCCTCCTCCATTCTACTACCCAAACTTTGGTAATAACTTATAGTATTAGGCTGATTGTTTGGCAGATGGGACACAATTGTAGGATAACGCCTATCCCATCCACTGTATTACAGTAGACAGTGCATAGAAGAATGTGATGGACTATTGTGAAGAGAGCTGGATATTTTATTTGTCACAGAGTATCACATCACCCAAAATCTAAATCGGTCCCCTAGTCCCACATTCAACACACAGGCCTCCAACACAGATTATTCTCAAGAAATACCTTCACTTGGCAGTGGGAGAAATGTAAATTAGTCTATAGGTAGGTAAGTTTAAGGATGGACTAGGTAGAGGTTTAGCTATGGAATGCTTGGTTGGGTGTCAATAAATGATCATGCACAATGGATTGATGGTTCAAATAGTTTTTCTCTGATCACTCAATGTGAAGAAGAAATTCAAAATCACATTGATTGAAGGGAGGTAAAATATTGGAGTGGTCAATCTGTAATGGAAGATAACTTAACTTGAGCAGAGAAATGTGACACAAAAATCATATGGTGAGATAGAATTCCCTTTTTTATGTAGGCTGGGTCAGAATGACTGAATGATGAAGTGAAGCACTAGTAGGTGACTGAGTGGGTACTGGCAAACATGCCTTGTCTTCGGTTTGTGCATTGCAGACTTAGTTCTTCTGTGCCGCTGTGCCACCGCAGGCACACATTAATTCAATCACTGCCTGCACTCACTGCAGCAGCAGCAGCACCAGAAGCACCAGAGATTACACTGAGCTGCAGTTTTAGGTGGTGAAATGGCAAGAGCAGAGACTGGACTCTGGAGGTGAGGTGATAGGCAGGATTAGGATATCTGTCTCACCTCACCAGTACAGTACTTTGTCAAAGCAAAGTGACTTGCCACTTGTCCCTGCCACTACTGGGACATGTCCCTCTCCCTCGTTCTTTCACCTCCACCGACATCTCAGCTTTCACAGCACTGCTGCTGGTGGTGGTCTCTGCGCCTAATGCAAAATATAATGCACCCTTTTTCGATACCAGATAGCCACCTAAGTATTTATTTTGCACAACAGCAATGCCTCACTACAGTCAGGTTAGCTATCTATCACCATCTTCTTTGTCTATCAAAAGTAATCAATTGGGGAGGTTTGATTTATTTATTGCATTAAACATTTTAACAACCAGGTATCCATTGTGTCAACCAGAAAAAAACTATTCTCCTAATGGAGTGATAGGTATTAGGAGGATTCAGGAATAAGGGAAGGGCATAAGGTATGGCTAGGGTACGATTCTACAAATGGATAAGGGGTAGAAGGGACTACAAAAGACATATGGTATTGATTGTGAATGCCATGGTTTCTCATTCCTGCCATGCTGCACAGTTTATTTGATGAATCTGTTTATTACAGTTTTTCCATTTGTGTATTACAATAGTAGAGTGAATGACAGGTATTACAGCAGACAATGGTGAATGTAAGGACATACAAAGCCAGCAGGATATTGTGGTAAGCATGGAATGTCTGCATCACAGTCATAGTAGTGAGTAAATCTCGAGAATCCCTTATGATTTGATAAACATTAGGCTTTAGTGCCAAGTTAGGACTACTGTCTGAGGGGCAAAGTTAATATGACATCTGCATGATAAAATAGCAGATAGGTGATACACTAGACAAATCCCAGCTGACAATGGGAACAGATTCAAATATTATGATAACCAGACAACAAAAAACTTGAACAGCAAAGAATTGTATATATCCTTATGTAGTTTCACAAATGCAGCAGTGAGATAGAAGAAATCTCATCAACAAAAGAGCATACCCGTCCCACTCGGGGTGTATGACATTGTTCTGCATTCTGTCCATCACTGTTTTTTTTGTATTTGTCACCCCGAGTGGGAAGGGTATCCCCAGACATGGGTCCCGTGCTCTCCATGCCACTGGAATCAAGCTATCCTGGCTGAAGAGGGGTGAAACCCCGAAACCGGTCCTAGGATGCTTGTTTCCAGTCCAGGGAGGACCTGGCTTGGCAGTTCGGGCTGAACTGTACCCATGAGGCACAGGGTCAAGACTGATTTGCACATGGCTGGGTTCTAGCTGGAACGGTATGGTGAGCAAAAAAACGATGGATTTAGGCCCAGATCTCTGTAGTGGGGTGAATGTATGACATTGTTCGGCATTCTGTCCATCACTGTTTTTTTTGTATTTGTCACCCCGAGTGGGAAGGGTATGCCCAGACGTGAGTCCCGTGCTCTCCATGCCACTGGAATCAAGCTATCCTGGCTGAAGAGGGGTGAAACCCTGTAACCGGTCCTAGGATGCTTGTTTCCAGTCCAGGGAGGACCAGGCTTGGCAGTTCGGGCTGGACTGTACCCATGAGGCACAGGGTCAAGACTGATTTGCATATGGCTGGGTTCAAGCTGGAACAGCATGGTGAGCAAAAAAATGATGGATTTAGGCCCAGATCTCTGTACTGGGGTTAATGTATGACATTGTTCAGCATTCTGTCCATCACAGTTTTTTTTGTATTTGTCACCCCGAGTGGGAAGGGTATGCCCAGACGTGGGTCCCGTGCTCTCCATGCCACTGGAATCAAGCTATCCTTGCTGAAGAGGGGTGAAACCCCGAAACCCGTCCTAGGATGCTTGTTTCCAGTCCAGGGAGGACCTGGCTTGGCAGTTCGAGCTGGACTGTACCCATGAGGCACAGGGTCAAGACTGATTTGCATATGGCTGGGTTCAAGCTGGAACAGCATGGTGAGCAAAAAAACAATGGATTTAGGCCCAGATCTCTGTACTGGGGTGAATGTATGACATTGTTCAGCATTCTGTCCATCACTGTTTTTTTTGTATTTGTCACCCCGAGTGGGAAGGGTATGCCCAGACGTGGGTCCCGTGCTCTCCATGCCACTGGAATCAAGCTATCCTGGCTGAAGAGGGGTGAAACCCCGAAACCCGTCCTAGGATGCTTGTTTCCAGTCCAGGGAGGACCTGGCTTGGCAGTTCGGGCTGGACTGTACCCATGAGGCACAGGGTCAAGACTGATTTGGATATGGCTGGGTTTAAGCTGGAACGGAAAGGTTAGCAAAAAAACGATGGATTTAGGCCCAGATCTCTGTACTGGGGTGAATGTATGACATTGTTCTGCATTCTGTCCATCACTGTTTTTTTTTGTATTTGTCACCCCGAGTGAGAAGGGTATGCCCAGACGTGGGTCCCGTGGTCTCCATGCCACTGGAATCAAGCTATCCTGGCTGAAGAGGGGTGAAACCCCGAAACCGGTCCTAGGATGCTTGTTTCCAGTCCAGGGAGGACCTGGCTTGGCAGTTCGGGCTGGACTGTACCCATGAGGCACAGGGTCAAGACTGATTTGCATATGGCTGGGTTCAAGCTGGAACGGCATGGTGCGCAAAAAAACGATGGATTTAGGCCCAGATATCTGTACTGGGGTGAATGTATGACATTGTTCTGCATTCTGTCCATCACTGTTTTTTTTGTATTTATCACCCGAGTGGGAAGGGTATGCCCAGATGTGGGTCCCGTGCTCTCCATGCCACTGGAATCAAGCTATCCTGGCTGAAGAGGGGTGAAACCCTGAAACCGGTCCTAGGATGCTTGTTTCCAGTCCAGGGAGGACCTGGCTTGGCAGTTCGAGCTGGACTGTACCCATGAGGCACAGGGTCAAGACTGATTTGCATATGGCTGGGTTCAAGCTGGAACAGCATGGTGAGCAAAAAAACAATGGATTTAGGCCCAGATCTCTGTACTGGGGTGAATGTATGACATTGTTCAGCATTCTGTCCATCACTGTTTTTTTTGTATTTGTCACCCCGAGTGGGAAGGGTATGCCCAGACGTGGGTCCCGTGCTCTCCATGCCACTGGAATCAAGCTATCCTGGCTGAAGAGGGGTGAAACCCCGAAACCCGTCCTAGGATGCTTGTTTCCAGTCCAGGGAGGACCTGGCTTGGCAGTTCGGGCTGGACTGTACCCATGAGGCACAGGGTCAAGACTGATTTGGATATGGCTGGGTTTAAGCTGGAACGGAAAGGTTAGCAAAAAAACGATGGATTTAGGCCCAGATCTCTGTACTGGGGTGAATGTATGACATTGTTCTGCATTCTGTCCATCACTGTTTTTTTTTGTATTTGTCACCCCGAGTGAGAAGGGTATGCCCAGACGTGGGTCCCGTGGTCTCCATGCCACTGGAATCAAGCTATCCTGGCTGAAGAGGGGTGAAACCCCGAAACCGGTCCTAGGATGCTTGTTTCCAGTCCAGGGAGGACCTGGCTTGGCAGTTCGGGCTGGACTGTACCCATGAGGCACAGGGTCAAGACTGATTTGCATATGGCTGGGTTCAAGCTGGAACGGCATGGTGCGCAAAAAAACGATGGATTTAGGCCCAGATCTCTGTACTGGGGTTAATGTATGACATTGTTCAGCATTCTGTCCATCACTGTTTTTTTTGTATTTGTCACCCCGAGTGGGAAGGGTATGCCCAGACGTGGGTCCCGTGCTCTCCATGCCACTGGAATCAAGCTGTCCTTGCTGAAGAGGGGTGAAACCCCGAAACCCGTCCTAGGATGCTTGTTTCCAGTCCAGGGAGGACCTGGCTTGGCAGTTCGAGCTGGACTGTACCCATGAGGCACAGGGTCAAGACTGATTTGCATATGGCTGGGTTCAAGCTGGAACAGCATGGTGAGCAAAAAAACAATGGATTTAGGCCCAGATCTCTGTACTGGGGTGAATGTATGACATTGTTCAGCATTCTGTCCATCACTGTTTTTTTTGTATTTGTCACCCCGAGTGGGAAGGGTATGCCCAGACGTGGGTCCCGTGCTCTCCATGCCACTGGAATCAAGCTATCCTGGCTGAAGAGGGGTGAAACCCCGAAACCCGTCCTAGGATGCTTGTTTCCAGTCCAGGGAGGACCTGGCTTGGCAGTTCGGGCTGGACTGTACCCATGAGGCACAGGGTCAAGACTGATTTGGATATGGCTGGGTTTAAGCTGGAACGGAAAGGTTAGCAAAAAAACGATGGATTTAGGCCCAGATCTCTGTACTGGGGTGAATGTATGACATTGTTCTGCATTCTGTCCATCACTGTTTTTTTTTGTATTTGTCACCCCGAGTGAGAAGGGTATGCCCAGACGTGGAAGCCGTGGTCTCCATGCCACTGGAATCAAGCTATCCTGGCTGAAGAGGGGTGAAACCCCGAAACCGGTCCTAGGATGCTTGTTTCCAGTCCAGGGAGGACCTGGCTTGGCAGTTCGGGCTGGACTGTACCCATGAGGCACAGGGTCAAGACTGATTTGCATATGGCTGGGTTCAAGCTGGAACGGCATGGTGCGCAAAAAAACGATGGATTTAGGCCCAGATATCTGTACTGGGGTGAATGTATGACATTGTTCTGCATTCTGTCCATCACTGTTTTTTTTGTATTTATCACACGAGTGGGAAGGGTATGCCCAGATGTGGGTCCCGTGCTCTCCATGCCACTGGAATCAAGCTATCCTGGCTGAAGAGGGGTGAAACCCTGAAACCGGTCCTAGGATGCTTGTTTCCAGTCCAGGGAGGACCTGGCTTGGCAGTTCGAGCTGGACTGTACCCATGAGGCACAGGGTCAAGACTGATTTGCATATGGCTGGGTTCAAGCTGGAACAGCATGGTGAGCAAAAAAACAATGGATTTAGGCCCAGATCTCTGTACTGGGGTGAATGTATGACATTGTTCAGCATTCTGTCCATCACTGTTTTTTTTGTATTTGTCACCCCGAGTGGGAAGGGTATGCCCAGACGTGGGTCCCGTGCTCTCCATGCCACTGGAATCAAGCTATCCTGGCTGAAGAGGGGTGAAACCCCGAAACCCGTCCTAGGATGCTTGTTTCCAGTCCAGGGAGGACCTGGCTTGGCAGTTCGGGCTGGACTGTACCCATGAGGCACAGGGTCAAGACTGATTTGGATATGGCTGGGTTTAAGCTGGAACGGAAAGGTTAGCAAAAAAACGATGGATTTAGGCCCAGATCTCTGTACTGGGGTGAATGTATGACATTGTTCTGCATTCTGTCCATCACTGTTTTTTTTTGTATTTGTCACCCCGAGTGAGAAGGGTATGCCCAGACGTGGGTCCCGTGGTCTCCATGCCACTGGAATCAAGCTATCCTGGCTGAAGAGGGGTGAAACCCCGAAACCGGTCCTAGGATGCTTGTTTCCAGTCCAGGGAGGACCTGGCTTGGCAGTTCGGGCTGGACTGTACCCATGAGGCACAGGGTCAAGACTGATTTGCATATGGCTGGGTTCAAGCTGGAACGGCATGGTGCGCAAAAAAACGATGGATTTAGGCCCAGATATCTGTACTGGGGTGAATGTATGACATTGTTCTGCATTCTGTCCATCACTGTTTTTTTTGTATTTATCACCCGTGTGGGAAGGGTATGCCCAGATGTGGGTCCCGTGCTCTCCATGCCACTGGAATCAAGCTATCCTGGCTGAAGAGGGGTGAAACCCTGAAACCGGTCCTAGGATGCTTGTTTCCAGTCCAGGGAGGACCTGGCTTGGCAGTTCGGGCTGGACTGTACCCATGAGGCACAGGGTCAAGACTGATTTGCATATGGCTGGGTTCAAGCTAGAACGGCATGGTGAGCAAAAAAACGATGGATTTAGGCCCAGATCTCTGTACTGGGGTGAATGTATGACATTGTTCTGCATTCTGTCCATCACTGTTTTTTTTTGTATTTGTCACCCCGAGTGGGAAGGGTAAGCCCAGATGTGGGTCCCGTGCTCTCCATGCCACTGGAATCAAGCTATCCTGGCTGAAGAGGGGTGAAACCTCGAAACCGGTCCTAGGATGCTTGTTTCCAGTCCAGGGAGGACCTGGCTTGGCAGTTCGGGCTGGACTGTACCCATGAGGCACAGGGTCAAGACTGATTTGCATATGGCTGGGTTCAAGCTGGAACAGCATGGTGAGCAAAAAAACGATGGATTTAGGCCCAGATCTCTGTACTGGGGTGAATGTATGACATTGTTCTGCATTCTGTCCATCACTGTTTTTTTTGTATTTGTCACCCTGAGTGGGAAGGGTATGCCCAGACGTGGGTCCCGTGCTCTCCATGCCACTGGAATCAAGCTATCCTGGCTGAAGAGGGGTGAAACCCTAAAACCGGTCCTAGCATGCTTGTTTCCAGTCCAGGGAGGACCTGGCTTGGCAGTTCGGGCTGGACTGTACCCTTGAGGCACAGGGTCAAGACTGATTTGCATATGGCTGGGTTCAAGCTGGAACGGCATGGTCAGCAAAAAAACGATGGATTTAGGCCCAGATCTCTGTACTGGGGTGAATGTATGACATTGTTCTGCATTCTGTTCATCACTGGTTTTTTTTGTATTTGTCACCCATAGTGGGAAGGGTATGCCCAGATGTGGGTCCCGTGCTCTCCATGCCACTGGACTCAAGCTATCCTGGCTGAAGAGGGATGAAACCCAGAAACCGGTCCTAGGCTGCTTGTTTCCAGTCCAGGGAGGACCTGGCTTGGCAGTTCGGGCTGGACTGTACCTATGAGGCACAGGGTCAAGACTGATTTGCATATGGCTGGGTTCAAGCTGGAACGGAAAGGTTAGCAAAAAAACGATGGATTTAGGCCCAGATCTCTGTACTGGGGTGAATGTATGACATTGTTCTGCATTCTGTCCATCACTGTTTTTTTGTATTTATCACCCCGAGTGGGAAGGGTATGCCCAGATGTGGGTCCCGTGCTCTCCATGCCACTGGAATCAAGCTATCCTGGCTGAAGAGGGGTGAAACCCTGAAACCGGTCCTAGGATGCTTGTTTCCAGTCCATGGAGGACCTGGCTTGGCAGTTCGGGCTGGACTGTACCCATGAGGCACAGGGTCAAGACTAATTTGCATATGGCTGGGTTCAAGCTAGAACGGCATGGTGCGCAAAAAAACGATGGATTTAGGCCCAGATATCTGTACTGGGGTGAATGTATGACATTGTTCTGCATTCTGTCCATCACTGTTGTTTTTTGTATTTATCACCCTGAGTGGGAAGGGTATGCCCAGATGTGGGTCCCGTGCTCTCCATGCCACTGGAATCAAGCTATCCGGGCTGAAGAGGGGTGAAACCCTGAAACCGGTCCTAGGATGCTTGTTTCCAGTCCAGGGAGGACCTGGCTTGGCAGTTCGGGCTGGACTGTACCCATGAGGCACAGGGTCAAGACTGATTTGCATATGGCTGGGTTCAAGCTGGAACGGAAAGGTTAGCAAAAAAACGATGGATTTAGGCCCAGATCTCTGTACTGGGGTGAATGTATGACATTGTTCTGCATTCTGTCCATCACTGTTTTTTTGTATTTATCACCCCGAGTGGGAAGGGTATGCCCAGACGTGGGTCCCGTGCTCTCCATGCCACTGGAATCAAGCTATCCTGGCTGAAGAGGGGTGAAACCCCGAAACCCGTCCTAGGATGCTTGTTTCCAGTCCAGGGAGGACCTGGCTTGGCAGTTCGGGCTGGACTGTACCCATGAGGCACAGGGTCAAGACTGATTTGGATATGGCTGGGTTTAAGCTGGAACGGAAAGGTTAGCAAAAAAACGATGGATTTAGGCCCAGATCTCTGTACTGGGGTGAATGTATGACATTGTTCTGCATTCTGTCCATCACTGTTTTTTTTTGTATTTGTCACCCCGAGTGAGAAGGGTATGCCCAGACGTGGGTCCCGTGGTCTCCATGCCACTGGAATCAAGCTATCCTGGCTGAAGAGGGGTGAAACCCCGAAACCGGTCCTAGGATGCTTGTTTCCAGTCCAGGGAGGACCTGGCTTGGCAGTTCGGGCTGGACTGTACCCATGAGGCACAGGGTCAAGACTGATTTGCATATGGCTGGGTTCAAGCTGGAACGGCATGGTGCGCAAAAAAACGATGGATTTAGGCCCATATATCTGTACTGGGGTGAATGTATGACATTGTTCTGCATTCTGTCCATCACTGTTTTTTTTGTATTTATCACCCGAGTGGGAAGGGTATGCCCAGATGTGGGTCCCGTGCTCTCCATGCCACTGGAATCAAGCTATCCTGGCTGAAGA
Organism: Triturus cristatus; assembly: GCF_964204655.1. Classification (NCBI taxonomy): domain Eukaryota; kingdom Metazoa; phylum Chordata; class Amphibia; order Caudata; family Salamandridae; genus Triturus; species Triturus cristatus. Next base: position 455,317,175 of record NC_140587.1, read on the forward strand.
GGGGTGAAACCCTGAAACCGGTCCTAGGATGCTTGTTTCCAGTCCAGGGAGGACCTGGCTTGGCAGTTCGGGCTGGACTGTACCCATGAGGCACAGGGTCAAGACTGATTTGCATATGGCTGGGTTCAAGCTAGAACGGCATGGTGAGCAAAAAAACGATGGATTTAGGCCCAGATCTCTGTACTGGGGTGAATGTATGACATTGTTCTGCATTCTGTCCATCACTGTTTTTTTTTGTATTTGTCACCCCGAGTGGGAAGGGTAAGCCCAGATGTGGGTCCCGTGCTCTCCATGCCACTGGAATCAAGCTATCCTGGCTGAAGAGGGGTGAAACCTCGAAACCGGTCCTAGGATGCTTGTTTCCAGTCCAGGGAGGACCTGGCTTGGCAGTTCGGGCTGGACTGTACCCATGAGGCACTGGGTCAAGACTGATTTGCATATGGCTGGGTTCAAGCTGGAACAGCATGGTGAGCAAAAAAACGATGGATTTAGGCCCAGATCTCTGTACTGGGGTGAATGTATGACATTGTTCTGCATTCTGTCCATCACTGTTTTTTTTGTATTTGTCACCCTGAGTGGGAAGGGTATGCCCAGACGTGGGTCCCGTGCTCTCCATGCCACTGGAATCAAGCTATCCTGGCTGAAGAGGGGTGAAACCCCAAAACCGGTCCTAGCATGCTTGTTTCCAGTCCAGGGAGGACCTGGCTTGGCAGTTCGGGCTGGACTGTACCCTTGAGGCACAGGGTCAAGACTGATTTGCATATGGCTGGGTTCAAGCTGGAACGGCATGGTCAGCAAAAAAACGATGGATTTAGGCCCAGATCTCTGTACTGGGGTGAATGTATGACATTGTTCTGCATTCTGTTCATCACTGTTTTTTTTTGTATTTGTCACCCCGAGTGGGAAGGGTATGCCCAGATGTGGGTCCCGTGCTCTCCATGCCACTGGACTCAAGCTATCCTGGCTGAAGAGGGATGAAACCCTGAAACCGGTCCTAGGCTGCTTGTTTCCAGTCCAGGGAGGACCTGGCTTGGCAGTTCGGGCTGGACTGTACCTATGAGGCACAGGGTCAAGACTGATTTGCATATGGCTGGGTTCAAGCTGGAACGGAAAGGTTAGCAAAAAAACGATGGATTTAGGCCCAGATCTCTGTACTGGGGTGAATGTATGACATTGTTCTGCATTCTGTCCATCACTGTTTTTTTGTATTTATCACCCCGAGTGGGAAGGGTATGCCCAGACGTGGGTCCCGTGCTCTCCATGCCACTGGAATCAAGCTATCCTGGCTGAAGAGGTGTGAAACCCTGAAACCGGTCCTAGGATGCTTGTTTCCAGTCCAGGGAGGACCTGGCTTGGCAGTTCGGGCTGGACTGTACCCATGAGGCACAGGGTCAAGACTGATTTGCATATGGCTGGGTTCAAGCTAGAACGGCATGGTGAGCAAAAAAACGATGGATTTAGGCCCAGATCTCTGTACTGGGGTGAATGTATGACATTGTTCTGCATTCTGTCCATCACTGTTTTTTTTTGTATTTGTCACCCAGAGTGGGAAGGGTATGCCCAGATGTGGGTCCCGTGCTCTCCATGCCACTGGAATCAAGCTATCCTGGCTGAAGAGGGGTGAAACCCCGAAACCGGTCCTAGGATGCTTGTTTCCAGTCCAGGGAGGACCTGGCTTGGCAGTTCGGGCTGGACTGTACCCATGAGGCACAGGGTCAAGACTGATTTGCATATGGCTGGGTTCAAGCTGGAACAGCATGGTGAGCAAAAAACCGATGGATTTAGGCCCAGATCTCTGTACTGGGGTGAATGTATGACATTGTTCTGCATTCTGTCCATCACTGTTTTTTTTGTATTTGTCACCCTGAGTGGGAAGGGTATGCCCAGACGTGGGTCCCGTGCTCTCCATGCCACTGGAATCAAGCTATCCTGGCTGAAGAGGGGTGAAACCCCAAAACCGGTCCTAGCATGCTTGTTTCCAGTCCAGGGAGGACCTGGCTTGGCAGTTCGGGCTGGACTGTACCCTTGAGGCACAGGGTCAAGACTGATTTGCATATGGCTGGGTTCAAGCTGGAACGGCATGGTCAGCAAAAAAACGATGGATTTAGGCCCAGATCTCTGTACTGGGGTGAATGTATGACATTGTTCTGCATTCTGTTCATCACTGTTTTTTTTTGTATTTGTCACCCCGAGTGGGAAGGGTATGCCCAGATGTGGGTCCCGTGCTCTCCATGCCACTGGACTCAAGCTATCCTGGCTGAAGAGGGATGAAACCCCGAAACCGGTCCTAGGCTGCTTGTTTCCAGTCCAGGGAGGACCTGGCTTGGCAGTTCGGGCTGGACTGTACCTATGAGGCACAGGGTCAAGACTGATTTGCATATGGCTGGGTTCAAGCTGGAACGGAAAGGTTAGCAAAAAAACGATGGATTTAGGCCCAGATCTCTGTACTGGGGTGAATGTATGATATTGTTCTGCATTCTGTCCATCACTGTTTTTTTGTATTTATCACCCCGAGTGGGAAGGGTATGCCCAGATGTGGGTCCCGTGCTCTCCATGCCACTGGAATCAAGCTATCCTGGCTGAAGAGGGGTGAAACCCTGAAACCGGTCCTAGGATGCTTGTTTCCAGTCCAGGGAGGACCTGGCTTGGCAGTTCGGGCTGGACTGTACCCATGAGGCACAGGGTCAAGACTGATTTGCATATGGCTGGGTTCAAGCTAGAACGGCATGGTGAGCAAAAAAACGATGGATTTAGGCCCAGATCTCTGTACTGGGGTGAATGTATGACATTGTTCTGCATTCTGTCCATCACTGTTTTTTTTTGTATTTGTCACCCCGAGTGGGAAGGGTATGCCCAGATGTGGGTCCCGTGCTCTCCATGCCACTGGAATCAAGCTATCCTGGCTGAAGAGGGGTGAAACCCCGAAACCAGTCCTAGGATGCTTGTTTCCAGTCCAGGGAGGACCTGGCTTGGCAGTTCGGGCTGGACTGTACCCATGAGGCACAGGGTCAAGACTGATTTGCATATGGCTGGGTTCAAGCTGGAACAGCATGGTGAGCAAAAAAACGATGGATTTAGGCCCAGATCTCTGTACTGGGGTAAATGTATGACATTGTTCTGCATTCTGTCCATCACTGTTTTTTTTGTATTTGTCACCCAGAGTGGGAAGGGTATGCCCAGACGTGGGTCCCGTGCTCTCCATGCCACTGGAATCAAGCTATCCTGGCTGAAGAGGGATGAAACCCCGAAACCGGTCCTAGGCTGCTTGTTTCCAGTCCAGGGAGGACCTGGCTTGGCAGTTCGGGCTGGACTGTACCCATGAGGCACAGGGTCAAGACTGATTTGCATATGGCTGGGTTCAAGCTGGAACGGAAAGGTTAGCAAAAAAACGATGGATTTAGGCCCAGATCTCTGTACTGGGGTGAATGTATGACATTGTTCTGCATTCTGTCCATCACTGTTTTTTTTTGTATTTGTCACCCCGAGTGAGAAGGGTATGCCCAGACGTGGGTCCCGTGGTCTCCATGCCACTGGAATCAAGCTATCCTGGCTGAAGAGGGGTGAAACCCCGAAACCGGTCCTAGGATGCTTGTTTCCAGTCCAGGGAGGACCTGGCTTGGCAGTTCGGGCTGGACTGTACCCATGAGGCACAGGGTCAAGACTGATTTGCATATGGCTGGGTTCAAGCTGGAACGGCATGGTGCGCAAAAAAACGATGGATTTAGGCCCAGATATCTGTACTGGGGTGAATGTATGACATTGTTCTGCATTCTGTCCATCACTGTTTTTTTTGTATTTATCACCCGAGTGGGAAGGGTATGCCCAGATGTGGGTCCCGTGCTCTCCATGCCACTGGAATCAAGCTATCCTGGCTGAAGAGGGGTGAAACCCTGAAACCGGTCCTAGGATGCTTGTTTCCAGTCCAGGGAGGACCTGGCTTGGCAGTTCGGGCTGGACTGTACCCATGAGGCACAGGGTCAAGACTGATTTGCATATGGCTGGGTTCAAGCTAGAACGGCATGGTGAGCAAAAAAACGATGGATTTAGGCCCAGATCTCTGTACTGGGGTGAATGTATGACATTGTTCTGCATTCTGTCCATCACTGTTTTTTTTTGTATTTGTCACCCCGAGTGGGAAGGGTAAGCCCAGATGTGGGTCCTGTGCTCTCCATGCCACTGGAATCAAGCTATCCTCGCTGAAGAGGGGTGAAACCTCGAAACCGGTCCTAGGATGCTTGTTTCCAGTCCAGGGAGGACCTGGCTTGGCAGTTCGGGCTGGACTGTACCCATGAGGCACAGGGTCAAGACTGATTTGCATATGGCTGGGTTCAAGCTGGAACAGCATGTTGAGCAAAAAAACGATGGATTTAGACCCAGATTTCTGTACTGGGGTGAATGTATGACATTGTTCTGCATTCTGTCCATCACTGTTTTTTTTGTATTTGTCACCCTGAGTGGGAAGGGTATGCCCAGACGTGGGTCCCGTGCTCTCCATGCCACTGGAATCAAGCTATCCTGGCTGAAGAGGGGTGAAACCCCAAAACCGGTCCTAGCATGCTTGTTTCCAGTCCAGGGAGGACCTGGCTTGGCAGTTCGGGCTGGACTGTACCCTTGAGGCACAGGGTCAAGACTGATTTGCATATGGCTGGGTTCAAGCTGGAACGGCATGGTCAGCAAAAAAACGATGGATTTAGGCCCAGATCTCTGTACTGGGGTGAATGTATGACATTGTTCTGCATTCTGTTCATCACTGTTTTTTTTTGTATTTGTCACCCCGAGTGGGAAGGGTATGCCCAGACGTGGGTCCCGTGCTCTCCATGCCACTGGAATCAAGCTATCCTGGCTGAAGAGGGATGAAACCCCGAAACCGGTCCTAGGCTGCTTGTTTCCAGTCCAGGGAGGACCTGGCTTGGCAGTTCGGGCTGGACTGTACCTATGAGGCACAGGGTCAAGACTGATTTGCATATGGCTGGGTTCAAGCTGGAACGGAAAGGTTAGCAAAAAAACGATGGATTTAGGCCCAGATCTCTGTACTGGGGTGAATGTATGACATTGTTCTGCATTCTGTCCATCACTGTTTTTTTTGTATTTGTCACCCAGAGTGGGAAGGGTATGCCCAGACGTGGGTCCCGTGCTCTCCATGCCACTGGAATCAAGCTATCCTGGCTGAAGAGGGATGAAACCCCGAAACCGGTCCTAGGCTGCTTGTTTCCAGTCCAGGGAGGACCTGGCTTGGCAGTTCGGGCTGGACTGTACCCATGAGGCACAGGGTCAAGACTGATTTGCATATGGCTGGGTTCAAGCTGGAACGGAAAGGTTAGCAAAAAAACGATGGATTTAGGCCCAGATCTCTGTACTGGGGTGAATGTATGACATTGTTCTGCATTCTGTCCATCACTGTTTTTTTTTGTATTTGTCACCCCGAGTGAGAAGGGTATGCCCAGACGTGGGTCCCGTGCTCTCCATGCCACTGGAATCAAGCCATCCTGGCTGAAGAGGGGTGAAACCCCGAAACCGGTCCTAGGATGCTTGTCTCCAGTCCAGGGAGGACCTGGCTTGGCAGTTCGGGCTGGACTGTACCCATGAGGCACAGGGTCAAGACTGATTTGCATATGGCTGGGTTCAAGCTGGAACGGCATGGTGCGCAAAAAAACGATGGATTTAGGCCCAGATATCTGTACTGGGGTGAATGTATGACATTGTTCTGCATTCTGTCCATCACTGTTTTTTTTGTATTTATCACCCTGAGTGGGAAGGGTATGCCCAGATGTGGGTCCCGTGCTCTCCATGCCACTGGAATCAAGCTATCCTGGCTGAAGAGGGGTGAAACCCTGAAACCGGTCCTAGGATGCTTGTTTCCAGTCCAGGGAGGACCTGGCTTGGCAGTTCGGGCTGGACTGTACCCATGAGGCACAGGGTCAAGACTGATTTGCATATGGCTGGGTTCAAGCTGGAACGGAAAGGTTAGCAAAAAAACGATGGATTTAGGCCCAGATCTCTGTACTGGGGTGAATGTATGACATTGTTCTGCATTCTGTCCATCACTGTTTTTTTTTGTATTTGTCACCCCGAGTGAGAAGGGTATGCCCAGACGTGGGTCCCGTGCTCTCCATGCCACTGGAATCAAGCTATCCTGGCTGAAGAGGGGTGAAACCCCGAAACCGGTCCTAGGATGCTTGTTTCCAGTCCAGGGAGGACCTGGCTTGGCAGTTCGGGCTGGACTGTACCCATGAGGCACAGGGTCAAGACTGATTTGCATATGGCTGGGTTCAAGCTGGAACAGCATGGTGAGCAAAAAACCGATGGATTTAGGCCCAGATCTCTGTACTGGGGTGAATGTATGACATTGTTCTGCATTCTGTCCATCACTGTTTTTTTTGTATTTGTCACCCTGAGTGGGAAGGGTATGCCCAGACGTGGGTCCCGTGCTCTCCATGCCACTGGAATCAAGCTATCCTGGCTGAAGAGGGGTGAAACCCCAAAACCGGTCCTAGCATGCTTGTTTCCAGTCCAGGGAGGACCTGGCTTGGCAGTTCGGGCTGGACTGTACCCTTGAGGCACAGGGTCAAGACTGATTTGCATATGGCTGGGTTCAAGCTGGAACGGCATGGTCATCAAAAAAACGATGGATTTAGGCCCAGATCTCTGTACTGGGGTGAATGTATGACATTGTTCTGCATTCTGTTCATCACTGTTTTTTTTTGTATTTGTCACCCCGAGTGGGAAGGGTATGCCCAGATGTGGGTCCCGTGCTCTCCATGCCACTGGACTCAAGCTATCCTGGCTGAAGAGGGATGAAACCCCGAAACCGGTCCTAGGCTGCTTGTTTCCAGTCCAGGGAGGACCTGGCTTGGCAGTTCGGGCTGGACTGTACCTATGAGGCACAGGGTCAAGACTGATTTGCATATGGCTGGGTTCAAGCTGGAACGGAAAGGTTAGCAAAAAAACGATGGATTTAGGCCCAGATCTCTGTACTGGGGTGAATGTATGACATTGTTCTGCATTCTGTCCATCACTGTTTTTTTGTATTTATCACCCCGAGTGGGAAGGGTATGCCCAGATGTGGGTCCCGTGCTCTCCATGCCACTGGAATCAAGCTATCCTGGCTGAAGAGGGGTGAAACCCTGAAACCGGTCCTAGGATGCTTGTTTCCAGTCCAGGGAGGACCTGGCTTGGCAGTTCGGGCTGGACTGTACCCATGAGGCACAGGGTCAAGACTGATTTGCATATGGCTGGGTTCAAGCTAGAACGGCATGGTGAGCAAAAAAACGATGGATTTAGGCCCAGATCTCTGTACTGGGGTGAATGTATGACATTGTTCTGCATTCTGTCCATCACTGTTTTTTTTTGTATTTGTCACCCCGAGTGGGAAGGGTATGCCCAGATGTGGGTCCCGTGCTCTCCATGCCACTGGAATCAAGCTATCCTGGCTGAAGAGGGGTGAAACCCCGAAACCAGTCCTAGGATGCTTGTTTCCAGTCCAGGGAGGACCTGGCTTGGCAGTTCGGGCTGGACTGTACCCATGAGGCACAGGGTCAAGACTGATTTGCATATGGCTGGGTTCAAGCTGGAACAGCATGGTGAGCAAAAAAACGATGGATTTAGGCCCAGATCTCTGTACTGGGGTAAATGTATGACATTGTTCTGCATTCTGTCCATCACTGTTTTTTTTGTATTTGTCACCCAGAGTGGGAAGGGTATGCCCAGACGTGGGTCCCGTGCTCTCCATGCCACTGGAATCAAGCTATCCTGGCTGAAGAGGGATGAAACCCCGAAACCGGTCCTAGGCTGCTTGTTTCCAGTCCAGGGAGGACCTGGCTTGGCAGTTCGGGCTGGACTGTACCCATGAGGCACAGGGTCAAGACTGATTTGCATATGGCTGGGTTCAAGCTGGAACGGAAAGGTTAGCAAAAAAACGATGGATTTAGGCCCAGATCTCTGTACTGGGGTGAATGTATGACATTGTTCTGCATTCTGTCCATCACTGTTTTTTTTTGTATTTGTCACCCCGAGTGAGAAGGGTATGCCCAGACGTGGGTCCCGTGGTCTCCATGCCACTGGAATCAAGCTATCCTGGCTGAAGAGGGGTGAAACCCCGAAACCGGTCCTAGGATGCTTGTTTCCAGTCCAGGGAGGACCTGGCTTGGCAGTTCGGGCTGGACTGTACCCATGAGGCACAGGGTCAAGACTGATTTGCATATGGCTGGGTTCAAGCTGGAACGGCATGGTGCGCAAAAAAACGATGGATTTAGGCCCAGATATCTGTACTGGGGTGAATGTATGACATTGTTCTGCATTCTGTCCATCACTGTTTTTTTTGTATTTATCACCCGAGTGGGAAGGGTATGCCCAGATGTGGGTCCCGTGCTCTCCATGCCACTGGAATCAAGCTATCCTGGCTGAAGAGGGGTGAAACCCTGAAACCGGTCCTAGGATGCTTGTTTCCAGTCCAGGGAGGACCTGGCTTGGCAGTTCGGGCTGGACTGTACCCATGAGGCACAGGGTCAAGACTGATTTGCATATGGCTGGGTTCAAGCTAGAACGGCATGGTGAGCAAAAAAACGATGGATTTAGGCCCAGATCTCTGTACTGGGGTGAATGTATGACATTGTTCTGCATTCTGTCCATCACTGTTTTTTTTTGTATTTGTCACCCCGAGTGGGAAGGGTAAGCCCAGATGTGGGTCCTGTGCTCTCCATGCCACTGGAATCAAGCTATCCTCGCTGAAGAGGGGTGAAACCTCGAAACCGGTCCTAGGATGCTTGTTTCCAGTCCAGGGAGGACCTGGCTTGGCAGTTCGGGCTGGACTGTACCCATGAGGCACAGGGTCAAGACTGATTTGCATATGGCTGGGTTCAAGCTGGAACAGCATGTTGAGCAAAAAAACGATGGATTTAGGCCCAGATTTCTGTACTGGGGTGAATGTATGACATTGTTCTGCATTCTGTCCATCACTGTTTTTTTTGTATTTGTCACCCTGAGTGGGAAGGGTATGCCCAGACGTGGGTCCCGTGCTCTCCATGCCACTGGAATCAAGCTATCCTGGCTGAAGAGGGGTGAAACCCCAAAACCGGTCCTAGCATGCTTGTTTCCAGTCCAGGGAGGACCTGGCTTGGCAGTTCGGGCTGGACTGTACCCTTGAGGCACAGGGTCAAGACTGATTTGCATATGGCTGGGTTCAAGCTGGAACGGCATGGTCAGCAAAAAAACGATGGATTTAGGCCCAGATCTCTGTACTGGGGTGAATGTATGACATTGTTCTGCATTCTGTTCATCACTGTTTTTTTTTGTATTTGTCACCCCGAGTGGGAAGGGTATGCCCAGACGTGGGTCCCGTGCTCTCCATGCCACTGGAATCAAGCTATCCTGGCTGAAGAGGGATGAAACCCCGAAACCGGTCCTAGGCTGCTTGTTTCCAGTCCAGGGAGGACCTGGCTTGGCAGTTCGGGCTGGACTGTACCTATGAGGCACAGGGTCAAGACTGATTTGCATATGGCTGGGTTCAAGCTGGAACGGAAAGGTTAGCAAAAAAACGATGGATTTAGGCCCAGATCTCTGTACTGGGGTGAATGTATGACATTGTTCTGCATTCTGTCCATCACTGTTTTTTTTGTATTTGTCACCCAGAGTGGGAAGGGTATGCCCAGACGTGGGTCCCGTGCTCTCCATGCCACTGGAATCAAGCTATCCTGGCTGAAGAGGGATGAAACCCCGAAACCGGTCCTAGGCTGCTTGTTTCCAGTCCAGGGAGGACCTGGCTTGGCAGTTCGGGCTGGACTGTACCCATGAGGCACAGGGTCAAGACTGATTTGCATATGGCTGGGTTCAAGCTGGAACGGAAAGGTTAGCAAAAAAACGATGGATTTAGGCCCAGATCTCTGTACTGGGGTGAATGTATGACATTGTTCTGCATTCTGTCCATCACTGTTTTTTTTTGTATTTGTCACCCCGAGTGAGAAGGGTATGCCCAGACGTGGGTCCCGTGCTCTCCATGCCACTGGAATCAAGCCATCCTGGCTGAAGAGGGGTGAAACCCCGAAACCGGTCCTAGGATGCTTGTCTCCAGTCCAGGGAGGACCTGGCTTGGCAGTTCGGGCTGGACTGTACCCATGAGGCACAGGGTCAAGACTGATTTGCATATGGCTGGGTTCAAGCTGGAACGGCATGGTGCGCAAAAAAACGATGGATTTAGGCCCAGATATCTGTACTGGGGTGAATGTATGACATTGTTCTGCATTCTGTCCATCACTGTTTTTTTTGTATTTATCACCCTGAGTGGGAAGGGTATGCCCAGATGTGGGTCCCGTGCTCTCCATGCCACTGGAATCAAGCTATCCTGGCTGAAGAGGGGTGAAACCCTGAAACCGGTCCTAGGATGCTTGTTTCCAGTCCAGGGAGGACCTGGCTTGGCAGTTCGGGCTGGACTGTACCCATGAGGCACAGGGTCAAGACTGATTTGCATATGGCTGGGTTCAAGCTGGAACGGAAAGGTTAGCAAAAAAACGATGGATTTAGGCCCAGATCTCTGTACTGGGGTGAATGTATGACATTGTTCTGCATTCTGTCCATCACTGTTTTTTTTTGTATTTGTCACCCCGAGTGAGAAGGGTATGCCCAGACGTGGGTCCCGTGCTCTCCATGCCACTGGAATCAAGCTATCCTGGCTGAAGAGGGGTGAAACCCCGAAACCGGTCCTAGGATGCTTGTTTCCAGTCCAGGGAGGACCTGGCTTGGCAGTTCGAGCTGGACTGTACCCATGAGGCCCAGGGTCAAGACTGATTTGCATATGGCTGGGTTCAAGCTGGAACGGCATGGTGCGCAAAAAAACGATGGATTTAGGCCCAGATATCTGTACTGGGGTGAATGTATGACATTGTTCTGCATTCTGTCCATCACTGTTGTTTTTTGTATTTATCACCCTGAGTGGGAAGGGTATGCCCAGATGTGGGTCCCGTGCTCTCCATGCCACTGGAATCAAGCTATCCGGGCTGAAGAGGGGTGAAACCCTGAAACCGGTCCTAGGATGCTTGTTTCCAGTCCAGGGAGGACCTGGCTTGGCAGTTCGGGCTGGACTGTACCCATGAGGCACAGGGTCAAGACTGATTTGCATATGGCTGGGTTCAAGCTGGAACGGAAAGGTTAGCAAAAAAACGATGGATTTAGGCCCAGATCTCTGTACTGGGGTGAATGTATGACATTGTTCTGCATTCTGTCCATCACTGTTTTTTTGTATTTATCACCCCGAGTGGGAAGGGTATGCCCAGACGTGGGTCCCGTGCTCTCCATGCCACTGGAATCAAGCTATCCTGGCTGAAGAGGGGTGAAACCCCGAAACCCGTCCTAGGATGCTTGTTTCCAGTCCAGGGAGGACCTGGCTTGGCAGTTCGGGCTGGACTGTACCCATGAGGCACAGGGTCAAGACTGATTTGGATATGGCTGGGTTTAAGCTGGAACGGAAAGGTTAGCAAAAAAACAATGGATTTAGGCCCAGATCTCTGTACTGGGGTGAATGTATGACATTGTTCTGCATTCTGTCCATCACTGTTTTTTTTTGTATTTGTCACCCCGAGTGAGAAGGGTATGCCCAGACGTGGGTCCCGTGGTCTCCATGCCACTGGAATCAAGCTATCCTGGCTGAAGAGGGGTGAAACCCCGAAACCGGTCCTAGGATGCTTGTTTCCAGTCCAGGGAGGACCTGGCTTGGCAGTTCGGGCTGGACTGTACCCATGAGGCACAGGGTCAAGACTGATTTGCATATGGCTGGGTTCAAGCTGGAACGGCATGGTGCGCAAAAAAACGATGGATTTAGGCCCAGATATCTGTACTGGGGTGAATGTATGACATTGTTCTGCATTCTGTCCATCACTGTTTTTTTTGTATTTATCACCCGAGTGGGAAGGGTATGCCCAGATGTGGGTCCCGTGCTCTCCATGCCACTGGAATCAAGCTATCCTGGCTGAAGAGGGGTGAAACCCTGAAACCGGTCCTAGGATGCTTGTTTCCAGTCCAGGGAGGACCTGGCTTGGCAGTTCGGGCTGGACTGTACCCATGAGGCACAGGGTCAAGACTGATTTGCATATGGCTGGGTTCAAGCTAGAACGGCATGGTGAGCAAAAAAACGATGGATTTAGGCCCAGATCTCTGTACTGGGGTGAATGTTTGACATTGTTCTGCATTCTGTCCATCACTGTTTTTTTTTGTATTTGTCACCCCGAGTGGGAAGGGTAAGCCCAGATGTGGGTACCGTGCTCTCCATGCCACTGGAATCAAGCTATCCTGGCTGAAGAGGGGTGAAACCTCGAAACCGGTCCTAGGATGCTTGTTTCCAGTCCAGGGAGGACCTGGCTTGGCAGTTCGGGCTGGACTGTACCCATGAGGCACAGGGTCAAGACTGATTTGCATATGGCTGGGTTCAAGCTGGAACAGCATGGTGAGCAAAAAAACGATGGATTTAGGCCCAGATCTCTGTACTGGGGTGAATGTATGACATTGTTCTGCATTCTGTCCATCACTGTTTTTTTTGTATTTGTCACCCTGAGTGGGAAGGGTATGCCCAGACGTGGGTCCCGTGCTCTCCATGCCACTGGAATCAAGCTATCCTGGCTGAAGAGGGGTGAAACCCCAAAACCGGTCCTAGCATGCTTGTTTCCAGTCCAGGGAGGACCTGGCTTGGCAGTTCGGGCTGGACTGTACCCTTGAGGCACAGGGTCAAGACTGATTTGCATATGGCTGGGTTCAAGCTGGAACGGCATGGTCAGCAAAAAAATGATGGATTTAGGCCCAGATCTCTGTACTGGGGTGAATGTATGACATTGTTCTGCATTCTGTTCATCACTGTTTTTTTTTGTATTTGTCACCCCGAGTGGGAAGGGTATGCCCAGATGTGGGTCCCGTGCTCTCCATGCCACTGGACTCAAGCTATCCTGGCTGAAGAGGGATGAAACCCTGAAACCGGTCCTAGGCTGCTTGTTTCCAGACCAGGGAGGACCTGGCTTGGCAGTTCGGGCTGGACTGTACCTATGAGGCACAGGGTCAAGACTGATTTGCATATGGCTGGGTTCAAGCTGGAACGGAAAGGTTAGCAAAAAAACGATGGATTTAGGCCCAGATCTCTGTACTGGGGTGAATGTATGACATTGTTCTGCATTCTGTCCATCACTGTTTTTTTGTATTTATCACCCCGAGTGGGAAGGGTATGCCCAGATGTGGGTCCCGTGCTCTCCATGCCACTGGAATCAAGCTATCCTGGCTGAAGAGGGGTGAAACCCTGAAACCGGTCCTAGGATGCTTGTTTCCAGTCCAGGGAGGACCTGGCTTGGCAGTTCGGGCTGGACTGTACCCATGAGGCACAGGGTCAAGACTGATTTGCATATGGCTGGGTTCAAGCTAGAACGGCATGGTGAGCAAAAAAACGATGGATTTAGGCCCAGATCTCTGTACTGGGGTGAATGTATGACATTGTTCTGCATTCTGTCCATCACTGTTTTTTTTTGTATTTGTCACCCCGAGTGGGAAGGGTATGCCCAGATGTGGGTCCCGTGCTCTCCATGCCACTGGAATCAAGCTATCCTGGCTGAAGAGGGGTGAAACCCCGAAACCGGTCCTAGGATGCTTGTTTCCAGTCCAGGGAGGACCTGGCTTGGCAGTTCGGGCTGGACTGTACCCATGAGGCACAGGGTCAAGACTGATTTGCATATGGCTGGGTTCAAGCTGGAACAGCATGGTGAGCAAAAAAACGATGGATTTAGGCCCAGATCTCTGTACTGGGGTAAATGTATGACATTGTTCTGCATTCTGTCCATCACTGTTTTTTTTGTATTTGTCACCCAGAGTGGGAAGGGTATGCCCAGACGTGGGTCCCGTGCTCTCCATGCCACTGGAATCAAGCTATCCTGGCTGAAGAGGGATGAAACCCCGAAACCGGTCCTAGGCTGCTTGTTTCCAGTCCAGGGAGGACCTGGCTTGGCAGTTCGGGCTGGACTGTACCTATGAGGCACAGGGTCAAGACTGATTTGCATATGGCTGGGTTCAAGCTGGAACGGAAAGGTTAGCAAAAAAACGATGGATTTAGGCCCAGATCTCTGTACTGGGGTGAATGTATGACATTGTTCTGCATTCTGTCCATCACTGTTTTTTTTGTATTTGTCACCCAGAGTGGGAAGGGTATGCCCAGACGTGGGTCCCGTGCTCTCCATGCCACTGGAATCAAGCTATCCTGGCTGAAGAGGGATGAAACCCCGAAACCGGTCCTAGGCTGCTTGTTTCCAGTCCAGGGAGGACCTGGCTTGGCAGTTCGGGCTGGACTGTACCCATGAGGCACAGGGTCAAGACTGATTTGCATATGGCTGGGTTCAAGCTGGAACGGAAAGGTTAGCAAAAAAACGATGGATTTAGGCCCAGATCTCTGTACTGGGGTGAATGTATGACATTGTTCTGCATTCTGTCCATCACTGTTTTTTTTTGTATTTGTCACCCCGAGTGAGAAGGGTATGCCCAGACGTGGGTCCCGTGCTCTCCATGCCACTGGAATCAAGCCATCCTGGCTGAAGAGGGGTGAAACCCCGAAACCGGTCCTAGGATGCTTGTCTCCAGTCCAGGGAGGACCTGGCTTGGCAGTTCGGGCTGGACTGTACCCATGAGGCACAGGGTCAAGACTGATTTGCATATGGCTGGGTTCAAGCTGGAACGGCATGGTGCGCAAAAAAACGATGGATTTAGGCCCAGATTTCTGTACTGGGGTGAATGTATGACATTGTTCTGCATTCTGTCCATCACTGTTTTTTTTGTATTTATCACCCTGAGTGGGAAGGGTATGCCCAGATGTGGGTCCCGTGCTCTCCATGCCACTGGAATCAAGCTATCCTGGCTGAAGAGGGGTGAAACCCTGAAACCGGTCCTAGGATGCTTGTTTCCAGTCCAGGGAGGACCTGGCTTGGCAGTTCGGGCTGGACTGTACCCATGAGGCACAGGGTCAAGACTGATTTGCATATGGCTGGGTTCAAGCTGGAACGGAAAGGTTAGCAAAAAAACGATGGATTTAGGCCCAGATCTCTGTACTGGGGTGAATGTATGACATTGTTCTGCATTCTGTCCATCACTGTTTTTTTTTGTATTTGTCACCCCGAGTGAGAAGGGTATGCCCAGACGTGGGTCCCGTGCTCTCCATGCCACTGGAATCAAGCTATCCTGGCTGAAGAGGGGTGAAACCCCGAAACCGGTCCTAGGATGCTTGTTTCCAGTCCAGGGAGGACCTGGCTTGGCAGTTCGAGCTGGACTGTACCCATGAGGCCCAGGGTCAAGACTGATTTGCATATGGCTGGGTTCAAGCTGGAACGGCATGGTGCGCAAAAAAACGATGGATTTAGGCCCAGATATCTGTACTGGGGTGAATGTATGACATTGTTCTGCATTCTGTCCATCACTGTTGTTTTTTGTATTTATCACCCTGAGTGGGAAGGGTATGCCCAGATGTGGGTCCCGTGCTCTCCATGCCACTGGAATCAAGCTATCCGGGCTGAAGAGGGGTGAAACCCTGAAACCGGTCCTAGGATGCTTGTTTCCAGTCCAGGGAGGACCTGGCTTGGCAGTTCGGGCTGGACTGTACCCATGAGGCACAGGGTCAAGACTGATTTGCATATGGCTGGGTTCAAGCTGGAACGGAAAGGTTAGCAAAAAAACGATGGATTTAGGCCCAGATCTCTGTACTGGGGTGAATGTATGACATTGTTCTGCATTCTGTCCATCACTGTTTTTTTGTATTTATCACCCCGAGTGGGAAGGGTATGCCCAGACGTGGGTCCCGTGCTCTCCATGCCACTGGAATCAAGCTATCCTGGCTGAAGAGGGGTGAAACCCCGAAACCCGTCCTAGGATGCTTGTTTCCAGTCCAGGGAGGACCTGGCTTGGCAGTTCGGGCTGGACTGTACCCATGAGGCACAGGGTCAAGACTGATTTGGATATGGCTGGGTTTAAGCTGGAACGGAAAGGTTAGCAAAAAAACAATGGATTTAGGCCCAGATCTCTGTACTGGGGTGAATGTATGACATTGTTCTGCATTCTGTCCATCACTGTTTTTTTTTGTATTTGTCACCCCGAGTGAGAAGGGTATGCCCAGACGTGGGTCCCGTGGTCTCCATGCCACTGGAATCAAGCTATCCTGGCTGAAGAGGGGTGAAACCCCGAAACCGGTCCTAGGATGCTTGTTTCCAGTCCAGGGAGGACCTGGCTTGGCAGTTCGGGCTGGACTGTACCCATGAGGCACAGGGTCAAGACTGATTTGCATATGGCTGGGTTCAAGCTGGAACGGCATGGTGCGCAAAAAAACGATGGATTTAGGCCCAGATATCTGTACTGGGGTGAATGTATGACATTGTTCTGCATTCTGTCCATCACTGTTTTTTTTGTATTTATCACCCGAGTGGGAAGGGTATGCCCAGATGTGGGTCCCGTGCTCTCCATGCCACTGGAATCAAGCTATCCTGGCTGAAGAGGGGTGAAACCCTGAAACCGGTCCTAGGATGCTTGTTTCCAGTCCAGGGAGGACCTGGCTTGGCAGTTCGGGCTGGACTGTACCCATGAGGCACAGGGTCAAGACTGATTTGCATATGGCTGGGTTCAAGCTAGAACGGCATGGTGAGCAAAAAAACGATGGATTTAGGCCCAGATCTCTGTACTGGGGTGAATGTTTGACATTGTTCTGCATTCTGTCCATCACTGTTTTTTTTTGTATTTGTCACCCCGAGTGGGAAGGGTAAGCCCAGATGTGGGTACCGTGCTCTCCATGCCACTGGAATCAAGCTATCCTGGCTGAAGAGGGGTGAAACCTCGAAACCGGTCCTAGGATGCTTGTTTCCAGTCCAGGGAGGACCTGGCTTGGCAGTTCGGGCTGGACTGTACCCATGAGGCACAGGGTCAAGACTGATTTGCATATGGCTGGGTTCAAGCTGGAACAGCATGGTGAGCAAAAAAACGATGGATTTAGGCCCAGATCTCTGTACTGGGGTGAATGTATGACATTGTTCTGCATTCTGTCCATCACTGTTTTTTTTGTATTTGTCACCCTGAGTGGGAAGGGTATGCCCAGACGTGGGTCCCGTGCTCTCCATGCCACTGGAATCAAGCTATCCTGGCTGAAGAGGGGTGAAACCCCAAAACCGGTCCTAGCATGCTTGTTTCCAGTCCAGGGAGGACCTGGCTTGGCAGTTCGGGCTGGACTGTACCCTTGAGGCACAGGGTCAAGACTGATTTGCATATGGCTGGGTTCAAGCTGGAACGGCATGGTCAGCAAAAAAATGATGGATTTAGGCCCAGATCTCTGTACTGGGGTGAATGTATGACATTGTTCTGCATTCTGTTCATCACTGTTTTTTTTTGTATTTGTCACCCCGAGTGGGAAGGGTATGCCCAGATGTGGGTCCCGTGCTCTCCATGCCACTGGACTCAAGCTATCCTGGCTGAAGAGGGATGAAACCCTGAAACCGGTCCTAGGCTGCTTGTTTCCAGACCAGGGAGGACCTGGCTTGGCAGTTCGGGCTGGACTGTACCTATGAGGCACAGGGTCAAGACTGATTTGCATATGGCTGGGTTCAAGCTGGAACGGAAAGGTTAGCAAAAAAACGATGGATTTAGGCCCAGATCTCTGTACTGGGGTGAATGTATGACATTGTTCTGCATTCTGTCCATCACTGTTTTTTTGTATTTATCACCCCGAGTGGGAAGGGTATGCCCAGATGTGGGTCCCGTGCTCTCCATGCCACTGGAATCAAGCTATCCTGGCTGAAGAGGGGTGAAACCCTGAAACCGGTCCTAGGATGCTTGTTTCCAGTCCAGGGAGGACCTGGCTTGGCAGTTCGGGCTGGACTGTACCCATGAGGCACAGGGTCAAGACTGATTTGCATATGGCTGGGTTCAAGCTAGAACGGCATGGTGAGCAAAAAAACGATGGATTTAGGCCCAGATCTCTGTACTGGGGTGAATGTATGACATTGTTCTGCATTCTGTCCATCACTGTTTTTTTTTGTATTTGTCACCCCGAGTGGGAAGGGTATGCCCAGATGTGGGTCCCGTGCTCTCCATGCCACTGGAATCAAGCTATCCTGGCTGAAGAGGGGTGAAACCCCGAAACCGGTCCTAGGATGCTTGTTTCCAGTCCAGGGAGGACCTGGCTTGGCAGTTCGGGCTGGACTGTACCCATGAGGCACAGGGTCAAGACTGATTTGCATATGGCTGGGTTCAAGCTGGAACAGCATGGTGAGCAAAAAAACGATGGATTTAGGCCCAGATCTCTGTACTGGGGTAAATGTATGACATTGTTCTGCATTCTGTCCATCACTGTTTTTTTTGTATTTGTCACCCAGAGTGGGAAGGGTATGCCCAGACGTGGGTCCCGTGCTCTCCATGCCACTGGAATCAAGCTATCCTGGCTGAAGAGGGATGAAACCCCGAAACCGGTCCTAGGCTGCTTGTTTCCAGTCCAGGGAGGACCTGGCTTGGCAGTTCGGGCTGGACTGTACCCATGAGGCACAGGGTCAAGACTGATTTGGATATGGCTGGGTTTAAGCTGGAACGGAAAGGTTAGCAAAAAAACGATGGATTTAGGCCCAGATCTCTGTACTGGGGTGAATGTATGACATTGTTCTGCATTCTGTCCATCACTGTTTTTTTTTGTATTTGTCACCCCGAGTGAGAAGGGTATGCCCAGACGTGGGTCCCGTGGTCTCCATGCCACTGGAATCAAGCTATCCTGGCTGAAGAGGGGTGAAACCCCGAAACCGGTCCTAGGATGCTTGTTTCCAGTCCAGGGAGGACCTGGCTTGGCAGTTCGGGCTGGACTGTACCCACGAGGCACAGGGTCAAGACTGATTTGCATATGGCTGGGTTCAAGCTGGAACGGCATGGTGCGCAAAAAAACGATGGATTTAGGCCCAGATATCTGTACTGGGGTGAATGTATGACATTGTTCTGCATTCTGTCCATCACTGTTTTTTTTGTATTTATCACCCGAGTGGGAAGGGTATGCCCAGATGTGGGTCCCGTGCTCTCCATGCCACTGGAATCAAGCTATCCTGGCTGAAGAGGGGTGAAACCCTGAAACCGGTCCTAGGATGCTTGTTTCCAGTCCAGGGAGGACCTGGCTTGGCAGTTCGGGCTGGACTGTACCCATGAGGCACAGGGTCAAGACTGATTTGCATATGGCTGGGTTCAAGCTAGAACGGCATGGTGAGCAAAAAAACGATGGATTTAGGCCCAGATCTCTGTACTGGGGTGAATGTATGACATTGTTCTGCATTCTGTCCATCACTGTTTTTTTTTGTATTTGTCACCCCGAGTGGGAAGGGTAAGCCCAGATGTGGGTCCCGTGCTCTCCATGCCACTGGAATCAAGCTATCCTGGCTGAAGAGGGGTGAAACCTCGAAACCGGTCCTAGGATGCTTGTTTCCAGTCCAGGGAGGACCTGGCTTGGCAGTTCGGGCTGGACTGTACCCATGAGGCACAGGGTCAAGACTGATTTGCATATGGCTGGGTTCAAGCTGGAACAGCATGGTGAGCAAAAAAACGATGGATTTAGGCCCAGATCTCTGTACTGGGGTGAATGTATGACATTGTTCTGCATTCTGTCCATCACTGTTTTTTTTGTATTTGTCACCCTGAGTGGGAAGGGTATGCCCAGACGTGGGTCCCGTGCTCTCCATGCCACTGGAATCAAGCTATCCTGGCTGAAGAGGGGTGAAACCCCAAAACCGGTCCTAGCATGCTTGTTTCCAGTCCAGGGAGGACCTGGCTTGGCAGTTCGGGCTGGACTGTACCCTTGAGGCACAGGGTCAAGACTGATTTGCATATGGCTGGGTTCAAGCTGGAACGGCATGGTCAGCAAAAAAACGATGGATTTAGGCCCAGATCTCTGTACTGGGGTGAATGTATGACATTGTTCTGCATTCTGTTCATCACTGGTTTTTTTTGTATTTGTCACCCCGAGTGGGAAGGGTATGCCCAGACGTGGGTCCCGTGCTCTCCATGCCACTGGAATCAAGCTATCCTGGCTGAAGAGGGATGAAACCCCGAAACCGGTCCTAGGCTGCTTGTTTCCAGTCCAGGGAGGACCTGGCTTGGCAGTTCGGGCTGGACTGTACCTATGAGGCACAGGGTCAAGACTGATTTGCATATGGCTGGGTTCAAGCTGGAACGGAAAGGTTAGCAAAAAAACGATGGATTTAGGCCCAGATCTCTGTACTGGGGTGAATGTATGACATTGTTCTGCATTCTGTCCATCACTGTTTTTTTGTATTTATCACCCCGAGTGGGAAAGGTCTGCCCAGATGTGGGTCCCGTGCTCTCCATGCCACTGGAATCAAGCTATCCTGGCTGAAGAGGGGTGAAACCCTGAAACCGGTCCTAGGATGCTTGTTTCCAGTCCAGGGAGGACCTGGCTTGGCAGTTCGGGCTGGACTGTACCCATGAGGCACAGGGTCAAGACTGATTTGCATATGGCTGGGTTCAAGCTAGAACGGCATGGTGAGCAAAAAAACGATGGATTTAGGCCCAGATCTCTGTACTGGGGTGAATGTATGACATTGTTCTGCATTCTGTCCATCACTGTTTTTTTTTGTATTTGTCACCCCGAGTGGGAAGGGTATGCCCAGATGTGGGTCCCGTGCTCTCCATGCCACTGGAATCAAGCTATCCTGGCTGAAGAGGGGTGAAACCCCGAAACCGGTCCTAGGATGCTTGTTTCCAGTCCAGGGAGGACCTGGCTTGGCAGTTCGGGCTGGACTGTACCCATGAGGCACAGGGTCAAGACTGATTTGCATATGGCTGGGTTCAAGCTGGAACAGCATGGTGAGCAAAAAAACGATGGATTTAGGCCCAGATCTCTGTACTGGGGTGAATGTATGACATTGTTCTGCATTCTGTCCATCACTGTTTTTTTTTGTATTTGTCACCCCGAGTGAGAAGGGTATGCCCAGACGTGGGTCCCGTGCTCTCCATGCCACTGGAATCAAGCCATCCTGGCTGAAGAGGGGTGAAACCCCGAAACCGGTCCTAGGATGCTTGTCTCCAGTCCAGGGAGGACTTGGCTTGGCAGTTCGGGCTGGACTGTACCCATGAGGCACAGGGTCAAGACTGATTTGCATATGGCTGGGTTCAAGCTGGAACGGCATGGTGCGCAAAAAAACGATGGATTTAGGCCCAGATATCTGTACTGGGGTGAATGTATGACATTGTTCTGCATTCTGTCCATCACTGTTTTTTTTGTATTTATCACCCTGAGTGGGAAGGGTATGCCCAGATGTGGGTCCCGTGCTCTCCATGCCACTGGAATCAAGCTATCCTGGCTGAAGAGGGGTGAAACCCTGAAACCGGTCCTAGGATGCTTGTTCCAGTCCAGGGAGGACCTGGCTTGGCAGTTCGGGCTGGACTGTACCCATGAGGCACAGGGTCAAGACTGATTTGCATATGGCTGGGTTCAAGCTGGAACGGAAAGGTTAGCAAAAAAACGATGGATTTAGGCCCAGATCTCTGTACTGGGGTGCATGTATGACATTGTTCTGCATTCTGTCCATCACTGTTTTTTTTTGTATTTGTCACCCCGAGTGAGAAGGGTATGCCCAGACGTGGGTCCCGTGGTCTCCATGCCACTGGAATCAAGCTATCCTGGCTGAAGAGGGGTGAAACCCCGAAACCGGTCCTAGGATGCTTGTTTCCAGTCCAGGGAGGACCTGGCTTGGCAGTTCGGGCTGGACTGTACCCATGAGGCACAGGGTCAAGACTGATTTGCATATGGCTGGGTTCAAGCTGGAACGGCATGGTGCGCAAAAAAACGATGGATTTAGGCCCAGATATCTGTACTGGGGTGAATGTATGACATTGTTCTGCATTCTGTCCATCACTGTTTTTTTTGTATTTATCACCCTGAGTGGGAAGGGTATGCCCAGATGTGGGTCCCGTGCTCTCCATGCCACTGGAATCAAGCTATCCTGGCTGAAGAGGGGTGAAACCCTGAAACCGGTCCTAGGATGCTTGTTTCCAGTCCAGGGAGGACCTGGCTTGGCAGTTCGGGCTGGACTGTACCCATGAGGCACAGGGTCAAGACTGATTTGCATATGGCTGGGTTCAAGCTGGAACGGAAAGGTTAGCAAAAAAACGATGGATTTAGGCCCAGATCTCTGTACTGGGGTGAATGTATGACATTGTTCTGCATTCTGTCCATCACTGTTTTTTTGTATTTATCACCCCGAGTGGGAAGGGTATGCCCAGACGTGAGTCCCGTGCTCTCCATGCCACTGGAATCAAGCTATCCTGGCTGAAGAGGGGTGAAACCGCGAAACCGGTCCTAGGATGCTTGTTTCCAGTCCAGGGAGGACCTGGCTTGGCAGTTCGGGCTGGACTGTACCCTTGAGGCACAGGGTCAAGACCGATTTGCATATGGCTGGGTTCAAGCTGGAACGGCATGGTGAGCAAAAAAACGATGGATTTAGGCCCAGATCTCTGTACTGGGGTCAATGTATGACATTGTTCTGCATTCTGTCCATCACTGTTTTTTTTTGTATTTGTCACCCCGAGTGGGAAGGGTATGCCCAGACGTGGGTCCTGTGCTCTCCATGCCACTGGAATCAAGCTATCCTGGCTGAAGAGGGATGAAACCCCGAAACCGGTCCTAGGCTGCTTGTTTCCAGTCCAGGGAGGACATGGCTTGGCAGTTCGGGCTGGACTGTACCCATGAGGCACAGGGTCAAGACTGATTTGCATATGGCTGGTTTCAAGCTGGAACGGAAAGGTTAGCAAAAAAACGATGGATTTAGGCCCAGATCTCTGTACTGGGGTGAATGCATGACATTGTTCTGCATTCTGTCCATCACCGTTTTTTTGTATTTATCACCCCGAGTGGGAAGGGTATGCCCAGATGTGGGTCCCGTGCTCTCCATGCCACTGGAATCAAGCTATCCTGGCTGAAGAGGGGTGAAACCCTGAAACCGGTCCTAGGATGCTTGTTTCCAGTCCAGGGAGGACCTGGCTTGGCAGTTCGGGCTGGACTGTACCCATGAGGCACAGGGTCAAGACTGATTTGCATATGGCTGGGTTCAAGCTAGAACGGCATGGTGAGCAAAAAAACGATGGATTTAGGCCCAGATCTCTGTACTGGGGTGAATGTATGACATTGTTCTGCATTCTGTCCATCACTGTTTTTTTTTGTATTTGTCACCCCGAGTGGGAAGGGTATGCCCAGATGTGGGTCCCGTGCTCTCCATGCCACTGGAATCAAGCTATCCTGGCTGAAGAGGGGTGAAACCCCGAAACCGGTCCTAGGATGCTTGTTTCCAGTCCAGGGAGGACCTGGCTTGGCAGTTCGGGCTGGACTGTACCCATGAGGCACAGGGTCAAGACTGATTTGCATATGGCTGGGTTCAAGCTGGAACAGCATGGTGAGCAAAAAAACGATGGATTTAGGCCCAGATCTCTGTACTGGGGTGAATGTATGACATTGTTCTGCATTCTGTCCATCACTGTTTTTTTTGTATTTGTCACCCCGAGTGGGAAGGGTATGCCCAGACGTGGGTCCCGTGCTCTCCATGCCACTGGAATCAAGCTATCCTGGCTGAAGAGGGGTGAAACCCCGAAACCGGTCCTAGGATGCTTGTTTCCAGTCCAGGGAGGACCTGGCTTGGCAGTTCGGGCTGGACTGTACCCTTGAGGCACAGGGTCAAGACTGATTTGCATATGGCTGGGTTCAAGCTGGAACGGGATGGTGAGCAAAAAAACGATGGATTTAGGCCCAGATCTCTGTACTGGGGTGAATGTATGACATTGTTCTGCATTCTGTCCATCACTGTTTTTTTTTGTATTTGTCACCCCGAGTAGGAAGGGTATGCCCAGACGTGGGTCCCGTGCTCTCCATGCCACTGGAATCAAGCTATCCTGGCTGAAGAGGGATGAAACCCCGAAACCGGTCCTAGGCTGCTTGTTTCCAGTCTAGGGAGGACCTGGCTTGGCAGTTCGGGCTGGACTGTACCCATGAGGCACAGGGTCAAGACTGATTTGCATATGGCTGGGTTCAAGCTGGAACGGAAAGGTTAGCAAAAAAACGATGGATTTAGGCCCAGATCTCTGTACTGGGGTGAATGTATGACATTGTTCTGCATTCTGTCCATCACTGTTTTTTTTTTGTATTTGTCACCCCGAGTGAGAAGGGTATGCCCAGACGTGGGTCCCGTGCTCTCCATGCCACTGGAATCAAGCTATCCTGGCTGAAGAGGGGTGAAACCCGAAACCGGTCCTAGGATGCTTGTTTCCAGTCCAGGGAGGACCTGGCTTGGCAGTTCGGGCTGGACTGTACCCATGAGGCACAGGGTCAAGACTGATTTGCATATGGCTGGGTTCAAGCTGGAACGGCATGGTGCGCAAAAAAACGATGGATTTAGGCCCAGATATCTGTACTGGGGTGAATGTATGACATTGTTCTGCATTCTGTCCATCACTGTTTTTTTTGTATTTATCACCCCGAGTGGGAAAGGTATGCCCAGATGTGGGTCCCGTGCTCTCCATGCCACTGGAATCAAGCTATCCTGGCTGAAGAGGGGTGAAACCCTGAAACCGGTCCTAGGATGCTTGTTTCCAGTCCAGGGAGGACCTGGCTTGGCAGTTCGGGCTGGACTGTACCCATGAGGCACAGGGTCAAGACTGATTTGCATATGGCTGGGTTCATGCTAGAACGGCATGGTGAGCAAAACAACGATGGATTTAGGCCCAGATCTCTGTACTGGGGTGAATGTATGACATTGTTCTGCATTCTGTCCATCACTGGGTTTTTTTGTATTTGTCACCCCGAGTGGGAAGGGTATGCCCAGATGTGGGTCCCATGCTCTCCATGCCACTGGAATCAAGCTATCCTGGCTGAAGAGGGGTGAAACCCCGAAACCGGTCCTAGGATGCTTGTTTCCAGTCCAGGGAGGACCTGGCTTGGCAGTTCGGGCTGGACTGTACCCATGAGGCACAGGGTCAAGACTGATTTGCATATGGCTGGGTTCAAGCTGGAACAGCATCGTGAGCAAAAAAACGATGGATTTAGGCCCAGATCTCTGTACTGGGGTGAATGTATGACATTGTTCTGCATTCTGTCCATCACTGGGTTTTTTTGTATTTATCACCCCGAGTGGGAAGGGTATGCCCAGATGTGGGTCCCGTGCTCTCCATGCCACTGGAATCAAGCTATCCTGGCTGAAGAGGGGTGAAACCCTGAAACCGGTCCTAGGATGCTTGTTTCCAGTCCAGGGAGGACCTGGCTTGGCAGTTCGGGCTGGACTGTACCCATGAGGCACAGGGTCAAGACTGATTTGCATATGGCTGGGTTCAAGCTAGAACGGCATGGTGAGCAAAAAAACGATGGATTTAGGCCCAGATCTCTGTACTGGGGTGAATGTATGACATTGTTCTGCATTCTGTCCATCACTGTTTTTTTTTGTATTTGTCACCCCGAGTGGGAAGGGTATGCCCAGATGTGGGTCCCGTGCTCTCCATGCCACTGGAATCAAGCTATCCTGGCTGAAGAGGGGTGAAACCCCGAAACCGGTCCTAGGATGCTTGTTTCCAGTCCAGGGAGGACCTGGCTTGGCAGTTCGGGCTGGACTGTACCCATGAGGCACAGGGTCAAGACTGATTTGCATATGGCTGGGTTCAAGCTGGAACAGCATGGTGAGCAAAAAAACGATGGATTTAGGCCCAGATCTCTGTACTGGGGTAAATGTATGACATTGTTCTGCATTCTCTCCATCACTGTTTTTTTTGTATTTGTCACCCAGAGTGGGAAGGGTATGCCCAGACGTGGGTCCCGTGCTCTCCATGCCACTGGAATCAAGCTATCCTGGCTGAAGAGGGATGAAACCCCGGAACCGGTCCTAGGCTGCTTGTTTCCAGTCCAGGGAGGACCTGGCTTGGCAGTTCGGGCTGGACTGTACCCATGAGGCACAGGGTCAAGACTGATTTGCATATGGCTGGGTTCAAGCTGGAACGGAAAGGTTAGCAAAAAAACGATGGATTTAGGCCCAGATCTCTGTACTGGGGTGAATGTATGACATTGTTCTGCATTCTGTCCATCACTGTTTTTTTTTGTATTTGTCACCCCGAGTGAGAAGGGTATGCCCAGACGTGGGTCCCGTGCTCTCCATGCCACTGGAATCAAGCTATCCTGGCTGAAGAGGGGTGAAACCCCGAAACCGGTCCTAGGATGCTTGTCTCCAGTACAGGGAGGACCTGGCTTGGCAGTTCGGGCTGGACTGTACCCATGAGGCACAGGGTCAAGACTGATTTGCATATGGCTGGGTTCAAGCTGGAACGGCATGGTGCGCAAAAAAACGATGGATTTAGGCCCAGATATCTGTACTGGGGTGAATGTATGACATTGTTCTGCATTCTGTCCATCACTGTTTTTTTTGTATTTATCACCCTGAGTGGGAAGGGTATGCCCAGATGTGGGTCCCGTGCTCTCCATGCCACTGGAATCAAGCTATCCTGGCTGAAGAGGGGTGAAACCCTGAAACCGGTCCTAGGATGCTTGTTTCCAGTCCAGGGAGGACCTGGCTTGGCAGTTCGGGCTGGACTGTACCCATGAGGCACAGGGTCAAGACTGATTTGCATATGGCTGGGTTCAAGCTGGAACGGAAAGGTGAGCAAAAAAACGATGGATTTAGGCCCAGATCTCTGTACTGGGGTGAATGTATGACATTGTTCTGCATTCTGTCCATCACTGTTTTTTTTTGTATTTGTCACCCCGAGTGAGAAGGGTATGCCCAGACGTGGGTCCCGTGCTCTCCATGCCACTGGAATCAAGCTATCCTGGCTGAAGAGGGGTGAAACCCCGAAACCGGTCCTAGGATGCTTGTTTCCAGTCCAGGGAGGACCTGGCTTGGCAGTTCGGGCTGGACTGTACCCATGAGGCACAGGGTCAAGACTGATTTGCATATGGCTGGGTTCAAGCTGGAACGGCATTGTGCGCAAAAAAACGATGGATTTAGGCCCAGATATCTGTACTGGGGTGAATGTATGACATTGTTCTGCATTCTGTCCATCACTGTTTTTTTTGTATTTATCACCCTGAGTGGGAAGGGTATGCCCAGATGTGGGTCCCGTGCTCTCCATGCCACTGGAATCAAGCTATCCTGGCTGAAGAGGGGTGAAACCCTGAAACCGGTCCTAGGATGCTTGTTTCCAGTCCAGGGAGGACCTGGCTTGGCAGTTCGGGTTGGACTGTACCCATGAGGCACAGGGTCAAGACTGATTTGCATATGGCTGGGTTCAAGCTGGAACGGAAAGGTTAGCAAAAAAACGATGGATTTAGGCCCAGATCTCTGTACTGGGGTGAATGTATGACATTGTTCTGCATTCTGTCCATCACTGTTTTTTTGTATTTATCACCCCGAGTGGGAAGGGTATGCCCAGACGTGGGTCCCGTGCTCTCCATGCCACTGGAATCAAGCTATCCTGGCTGAAGAGGGGTGAAACCGCGAAACCGGTCCTAGGATGCTTGTTTCCAGTCCAGGGAGGACCTGGCTTGGCAGTTCGGGCTGGACTGTACCCTTGAGGCACAGGGTCAAGACCGATTTGCATATGGCTGGGTTCAAGCTGGAACGGCATGGTGAGCAAAAAAACGATGGATTTAGGCCCAGATCTCTGTACTGGGGTGAATGTATGACATTGTTCTGCATTCTGTCCATCACTGTTTTTTTTTGTATTTGTCACCCCGAGTGGGAAGGGTATGCCCAGACGTGGGTCCTGTGCTCTCCATGCCACTGGAACCAAGCTATCCTGGCTGAAGAGGGATGAAACCCCGAAACCGGTCCTAGGCTGCTTGTTTCCAGTCCAGGGAGGACATGGCTTGGCAGTTCGGGCTGGACTGTACCCATGAGGCACAGGGTCAAGACTGATTTGCATATGGCTGGGTTCAAGCTGGAACGGCATGGTGCGCAAAAAAACGATGGATTTAGGCCCAGATATCTGTACTGGGGTGAATGTATGACATTGTTCTGCATTCTGTCCATCACTGTTTTTTTTGTATTTATCACCCGAGTGGGAAGGGTATGCCCAGATGTGGGTCCCGTGCTCTCCATGCCACTGGAATCAAGCTATCCTGGCTGAAGAGGGGTGAAACCCTGAAACCGGTCCTAGGATGCTTGTTTCCAGTCCAGGGAGGACCTGGCTTGGCAGTTCGGGCTGGACTGTACCCATGAGGCACAGGGTCAAGACTGATTTGCATATGGCTGGGTTCAAGCTAGAACGGCATGGTGAGCAAAAAAACGATGGATTTAGGCCCAGATCTCTGTACTGGGGTGAATGTATGACATTGTTCTGCATTCTGTCCATCACTGTTTTTTTTTGTATTTGTCACCCCGAGTGGGAAGGGTAAGCCCAGATGTGGGTCCTGTGCTCTCCATGCCACTGGAATCAAGCTATCCTCGCTGAAGAGGGGTGAAACCTCGAAACCGGTCCTAGGATGCTTGTTTCCAGTCCAGGGAGGACCTGGCTTGGCAGTTCGGGCTGGACTGTACCCATGAGGCACAGGGTCAAGACTGATTTGCATATGGCTGGGTTCAAGCTGGAACAGCATGGTGAGCAAAACAACGATGGATTTAGGCCCAGATCTCTGTACTGGGGTGAATGTATGACATTGTTCTGCATTCTGTCCATCACTGTTTTTTTTGTATTTGTCACCCTGAGTGGGAAGGGTATGCCCAGACGTGGGTCCCGTGCTCTCCATGCCACTGGAATCAAGCTATCCTGGCTGAAGAGGGGTGAAACCCCAAAACCGGTCCTAGCATGCTTGTTTCCAGTCCAGGGAGGACCTGGCTTGGCAGTTCGGGCTGGACTGTACCCTTGAGGCACAGGGTCAAGACTGATTTGCATATGGCTGGGTTCAAGCTGGAACGGCATGGTCAGCAAAAAAACGATGGATTTAGGCCCAGATCTCTGTACTGGGGTGAATGTATGACATTGTTCTGCATTCTGTTCATCACTGTTTTTTTTGTATTTGTCACCCCGAGTGGGAAGGGTATGCCCAGATGTGGGTCCCGTGCTCTCCATGCCACTGGAATCAAGCTATCCTGGCTGAAGAGGGGTGAAACCCTGAAACCGGTCCTAGGATGCTTGTTTCCAGTCCAGGGAGGACCTGGCTTGGCAGTTCGGGCTGGACTGTACCCATGAGGCACAGGGTCAAGACTGATTTGCATATGGCTGGGTTCAAGCTGGAACAGCATGGTGAGCAAAAAAACGATGGATTTAGGCCCAGATCTCTGTACTGGGGTGAATGTATGACATTGTTCTGCATTCTGTCCATCACTGTTTTTTTTGTATTTGTCACCCTGAGTGGGAAGGGTATGCCCAGACGTGGGTCCCGTGCTCTCCATGCCACTGGAATCAAGCTATCCTGGCTGAAGAGGGGTTAAACCCCAAAACCGGTCCTAGCATGCTTGTTTCCAGTCCAGGGAGGACCTGGCTTGGCAGTTCGGGCTGGACTGTACCCTTGAGGCACAGGGTCAAGACTGATTTGCATATGGCTGGGTTCAAGCTGGAACGGCATGGTCAGCAAAAAAACGATGGATTTAGGCCCAGATCTCTGTACTGGGGTGAATGTATGACATTGTTCTGCATTCTGTTCATCACTGTTTTTTTTTGTATTTGTCACCCCGAGTGGGAAGGGTATGCCCAGACGTGGGTCCCGTGCTCTCCATGCCACTGGAATCAAGCTATCCTGGCTGAAGAGGGATGAAACCCCGAAACCGGTCCTAGGCTGCTTGTTTCCAGTCCAGGGAGGACCTGGCTTGGCAGTTCGGGCTGGACTGTACCTATGAGGCACAGGGTCAAGACTGATTTGCATATGGCTGGGTTCAAGCTGGAACGGAAAGGTTAGCAAAAAAACGATGGATTTAGGCCCAGATCTCTGTACTGGGGTGAATGTATGACACTTTTCTGCATTCTGTCCATCACTGTTTTTTTGTATTTATCACCCCGAGTGGGAAAGGTATGCCCAGATGTGGGTCCCGTGCTCTCCATGCCACTGGAATCAAGCTATCCTGGCTGAAGAGGGGTGAAACCCTGAAACCGGTCCTAGGATGCTTGT
Organism: Triturus cristatus; assembly: GCF_964204655.1. Lineage (NCBI taxonomy): Eukaryota > Metazoa > Chordata > Amphibia > Caudata > Salamandridae > Triturus > Triturus cristatus. The sequence continues at coordinate 455,347,278 of NC_140587.1, forward strand.
TTCCAGTCCAGGGAGGACCTGGCTTGGCAGTTCGGGCTGGACTGTACCCATGAGGCACAGGGTCAAGACTGATTTGCATATGGCTGGGTTCAAGCTAGAACGGCATGGTGAGCAAAAAAACGATGGATTTAGGCCCAGATCTCTGTACTGGGGTGAATGTATGACATTGTTCTGCATTCTGTCCATCACTGTTTTTTTTTTTATTTGTCACCCCGAGTGGGAAGGGTATGCCCAGATGTGGGTCCCGTGCTCTCCATGCCACTGGAATCAAGCTATCCTGGCTGAAGAGATGGTGAAACCCCGAAACCGGTCCTAGGATGCTTGTTTCCAGTCCAGGGAGGACCTGGCTTGGCAGTTCGGGCTGGACTGTACCCATGAGGCACAGGGTCAAGACTGATTTGCATATGGCTGGGTTCAAGCTGGAACAGCATGGTGAGCAAAAAAACGATGAATTTAGGCCCAGATCTCTGTACTGGGGTAAATGTATGACATTGTTCTGCATTCTGTCCATCACTGTTTTTTTTGTATTTGTCACCCAGAGTGAGAAGGGTATGCCCAGACGTGGGTCCCGTGCTCTCCATACCACTGGAATCAAGCTATCCTGGCTGAAGAGGGATGAAACCCCGAAACCGGTCCTAGGCTGCTTGTTTCCAGTCCAGGGAGGACCTGGCTTGGCAGTTCGGGCTGGACTGTACCCATGAGGCACAGGGTCAAGACTGATTTGCATATGGCTGGGTTCAAGCTGGAACGGCATGGTGCGCAAAAAAACGATGGATTTAGGCCCAGATATCTTTACTGGGGTGAATGTATGACATTGTTCTGCATTCTGTCCATCACTGTTTTTTTTGTATTTATCACCCTGAGTGGGAAGGGTATGCCCAGATGTGGGTCCCGTGCTCTCCATGCCACTGGAATCAAGCTATCCTGGCTGAAGAGGGGTGAAACCCTGAAACCAGTCCTAGGATGCTTGTTTCCAGTCCAGGGAGGACCTGGCTTGGCAGTTCGGGCTGGACTGTACCCATGAGGCACAGGGTCAAGACTGATTTGCATATGGCTGGGTTCAAGCTGGAACGGCATGGTGCGCAAAAAAACGATGGATTTAGGCCCAGATATCTGTACTGGGGTGAATGTATGACATTGTTCTGCATTCTGTCCATCACTGTTTTTTTTGTATTTATCACCCTGAGTGGGAAGGGTATGCCCAGATGTGGGTCCCGTGCTCTCCATGCCACTGGAATCAAGCTATCCTGGCTGAAGAGGGGTGAAACCCTGAAACCGGTCCTAGGATGCTTGTTTCCAGTCCAGGGAGGACCTGGCTTGGCAGTTCGGGCTGGACTGTACCCATGAGGCACAGGGTCAAGACTGATTTGCATATGGCTGGGTTCAAGCTGGAACGGAAAGGTTAGCAAAAAAACGATGGATTTAGGCCCAGATCTCTGTACTGGGGTGAATGTATGACATTGTTCTGCATTCTGTCCATCACTGTTTTTTTGTATTTATCACCCCTAGTGGGAAGGGTATGCCCAGACGTGGGTCCCGTGCTCTCCATGCCACTGGAATCAAGCTATCCTGGCTGAAGAGGGGTGAAACCGCGAAACCGGTCCTAGGATGCTTGTTTCCAGTCCAGGGAGGACCTGGCTTGGCAGTTCGGGCTGGACTGTACCCTTGAGGCACAGGGTCAAGACCGATTTGCATATGGCTGGGTTCAAGCTGGAACGGCATGGTGAGCAAAAAACGATGGATTTAGGCCCAGATCTCTGTACTGGGGTGAATGTATGACATTGTTCTGCATTCTGTCCATCACTGTTTTTTTTTGTATTTGTCACCCCGAGTGGGAAGGGTATGCCCAGACGTGGGTCCTGTGCTCTCCATGCCACTGGAATCAAGCTATCCTGGCTGAAGAGGGATGAAACCCCGAAACCGGTCCTAGGCTGCTTGATTCCAGTCCAGGGAGGACATGGCTTGGCAGTTCGGGCTGGACTGTACCCATGAGGCACAGGGTCAAGACTGATTTGCATATGGCTGGGTTCAAGCTGGAAAGGAAAGGTTAGCAAAAAAACGATGGATTTAGGCCCAGATCTCTGTACTGGGGTGAATGCATGACATTGTTCTGCATTCTGTCCATCACTGTTTTTTTTTGTATTTGTCACCCCGAGTGAGAAGGGTATGCCCAGACGTGGGTCCCGTGCTCTCCATGCCACTGGAATCAAGCTATCCTGGCTGAAGAGGGGTGAAACCCCGAAACCGGTCCTAGGATGCTTGTCTCCAGTACAGGGAGGACCTGGCTTGGCAGTTCGGGCTGGACTGTACCCATGAGGCACAGGGTCAAGACTGATTTGCATATGGCTGGGTTCAAGCTGGAACGGCATGGTGCGCAAAAAAACGATGGATTTAGGCCCAGATATCTGTACTGGGGTGAATGTATGACATTGTTCTGCATTCTGTCCATCACTGTTTTTTTTGTATTTATCACCCTGAGTGGGAAGGGTATGCCCAGATATGGGTCCCGTGCTCTCCATGCCACTGGAATCAAGCTATCCTGGCTGAAGAGGGGTGAAACCCTGAAACCGGTCCTAGGATGCTTGTTTCCAGTCCAGGGAGGACCTGGCTTGGCAGTTCGGGCTGGACTGTACCCATGAGGCACAGGGTCAAGACTGATTTGCATATGGCTGGGTTCAAGCTGGAACGGAAAGGTGAGCAAAAAAACGATGGATTTAGGCCCAGATCTCTGTACTGGGGTGAATGTATGACATTGTTCTGCATTCTGTCCATCACTGTTTTTTTTTGTATTTGTCACCCCGAGTGAGAAGGGTATGCCCAGACGTGGGTCCCGTGCTCTCCATGCCACTGGAATCAAGCTATCCTGGCTGAAGAGGGGTGAAACCCCGAAACCGGTCCTAGGATGCTTGTTTCCAGTCCAGGGAGGACCTGGCTTGGCAGTTCGGGCTGGACTGTACCCATGAGGCACAGGGTCAAGACTGATTTGCATATGGCTGGGTTCAAGCTGGAACGGCATGGTGCGCAAAAAAACGATGGATTTAGGCCCAGATATCTGTACTGGGGTGAATGTATGACATTGTTCTGCATTCTGTCCATCACTGTTTTTTTTGTATTTATCACCCTGAGTGGGAAGGGTATGCCCAGATGTGGGTCCCGTGCTCTCCATGCCACTGGAATCAAGCTATCCTGGCTGAAGAGGGGTGAAACCCTGAAACCGGTCCTAGGATGCTTGTTTCCAGTCCAGGGAGGACCTGGCTTGGCAGTTCGGGTTGGACTGTACCCATGAGGCACAGGGTCAAGACTGATTTGCATATGGCTGGGTTCAAGCTGGAATGGAAAGGTTAGCAAAAAAACGATGGATTTAGGCCCAGATCTCTGTACTGGGGTGAATGTATGACATTGTTCTGCATTCTGTCCATCACTGTTTTTTTGTATTTATCACCCCGAGTGGGAAGGGTATGCCCAGACGTGGGTCCCGTGCTCTCCATGCCACTGGAATCAAGCTATCCTGGCTGAAGAGGGGTGAAACTGCGAAACCGGTCCTAGGATGCTTGTTTCCAGTCCAGGGAGGACCTGGCTTGGCAGTTCGGGCTGGACTGTACCCTTGAGGCACAGGGTCAAGACCGATTTGCATATGGCTGGGTTCAAGCTGGAACGGCATGGTGAGCAAAAAAACGATGGATTTAGGCCCAGATCTCTGTACTGGGGTGAATGTATGACATTGTTCTGCATTCTGTCCATCACTGTTTTTTTTTGTATTTGTCACCCCAAGTGGGAAGGGTATGCCCAGACGTGGGTCCTGTGCTCTCCATGCCACTGGAACCAAGCTATCCTGGCTGAAGAGGGATGAAACCCCGAAACCGGTCCTAGGCTGCTTGTTTCCAGTCCAGGGAGGACATGGCTTGGCAGTTCGGGCTGGACTGTACCCATGAGGCACAGGGTCAAGACTGATTTGCATATGGCTGGGTTCAAGCTGGAACGGCATGGTGCGCAAAAAAACGATGGATTTAGGCCCAGATATCTGTACTGGGGTGAATGTATGACATTGTTCTGCATTCTGTCCATCACTGTTTTTTTTGTATTTATCACCCGAGTGGGAAGGGTATGCCCAGATGTGGGTCCCGTGCTCTCCATGCCACTGGAATCAAGCTATCCTGGCTGAAGAGGGGTGAAACCCTGAAACCGGTCCTAGGATGCTTGTTTCCAGTCCAGGGAGGACCTGGCTTGGCAGTTCGGGCTGGACTGTACCCATGAGGCACAGGGTCAAGACTGATTTGCATATGGCTGGGTTCAAGCTAGAACGGCATGGTGAGCAAAAAAACGATGGATTTAGGCCCAGATCTCTGTACTGGGGTGAATGTATGACATTGTTCTGCATTCTGTCCATCACTGTTTTTTTTTGTATTTGTCACCCCGAGTGGGAAGGGTAAGCCCAGATGTGGGTCCTGTGCTCTCCATGCCACTGGAATCAAGCTATCCTCGCTGAAGAGGGGTGAAACCTCGAAACCGGTCCTAGGATGCTTGTTTCCAGTCCAGGGAGGACCTGGCTTGGCAGTTCGGGCTGGACTGTACCCATGAGGCACAGGGTCAAGACTGATTTGCATATGGCTGGGTTCAAGCTGGAACAGCATTGTGAGCAAAACAACGATGGATTTAGGCCCAGATCTCTGTACTGGGGTGAATGTATGACATTGTTCTGCATTCTGTCCATCACTGTTTTTTTTGTATTTGTCACCCTGAGTGGGAAGGGTATGCCCAGACGTGGGTCCCGTGCTCTCCATGCCACTGGAATCAAGCTATCCTGGCTGAAGAGGGGTGAAACCCCAAAACCGGTCCTAGCATGCTTGTTTCCAGTCCAGGGAGGACCTGGCTTGGCAGTTCGGGCTGGACTGTACCCTTGAGGCACAGGGTCAAGACTGATTTGCATATGGCTGGGTTCAAGCTGGAACGGCATGGTCAGCAAAAAAACGATGGATTTAGGCCCAGATCTCTGTACTGGGGTGAATGTATGACATTGTTCTGCATTCTGTTCATCACTGTTTTTTTTTGTATTTGTCACCCCGAGTGGGAAGGGTATGCCCAGACGTGGGTCCCGTGCTCTCCATGCCACTGGAATCAAGCTATCCTGCCTGAAGAGGGATGAAACCCCGAAACCGGTCCTAGGCTGCTTGTTTCCAGTCCAGGGAGGACCTGGCTTGGCAGTTCGAGCTGGACTGTACCTATGAGGCACAGGGTCAAGACTGATTTGCATATGGCTGGGTTCAAGCTGGAACGGAAAGGTTAGCAAAAAAACGATGGATTTAGGCCCAGATCTCTGTACTGGGGTGAATGTATGACATTGTTCTGCATTCTGTCCATCACTGTTTTTTTGTATTTATCACCCCGAGTGGGAAAGGTATGCCCAGATGTGGGTCCCGTGCTCTCCATGCCACTGGAATCAAGCTATCCTGGCTGAAGAGGGGTGAAACCCTGAAACCGGTCCTAGGATGCTTGTTTCCAGTCCAGGGAGGACCTGGCTTGGCAGTTCGGGCTGGACTGTACCCATGAGGCACAGGGTCAAGACTGATTTGCATATGGCTGGGTTCAAGCTGGAACAGCATGGTGAGCAAAAAAACGATGGATTTAGGCCCAGATCTCTGTACTGGGGTGAATGTATGACATTGTTCTGCATTCTGTCCATCACTGTTTTTTTTGTATTTGTCACCCTGAGTGGGAAGGGTATGCCCAGACGTGGGTCCCGTGCTCTCCATGCCACTGGAATCAAGCTATCCTGGCTGAAGAGGGGTTAAACCCCAAAACCGGTCCTAGCATGCTTGTTTCCAGTCCAGGGAGGACCTGGCTTGGCAGTTCGGGCTGGACTGTACCCTTGAGGCACAGGGTCAAGACTGATTTGCATATGGCTGGGTTCAAGCTGGAACGGCATGGTCAGCAAAAAAACGATGGATTTAGGCCCAGATCTCTGTACTGGGGTGAATGTATGACATTGTTCTGCATTCTGTTCATCACTGTTTTTTTTTGTATTTGTCACCCCGAGTGGGAAGGGTATGCCCAGACGTGGGTCCCGTGCTCTCCATGCCACTGGAATCAAGCTATCCTGGCTGAAGAGGGATGAAACCCCGAAACCGGTCCTAGGCTGCTTGTTTCCAGTCCAGGGAGGACCTGGCTTGGCAGTTCGGGCTGGACTGTACCTATGAGGCACAGGGTCATGACTGATTTGCATATGGCTGGGTTCAAGCTGGAACGGAAAGGTTAGCAAAAAAACGATGGATTTAGGCCCAGATCTCTGTACTGGGGTGAATGTATGACATTTTTCTGCATTCTGTCCATCACTGTTTTTTTGTATTTATCACCCCGAGTGGGAAAGGTATGCCCAGATGTGGGTCCCGTGCTCTCCATGCCACTGGAATCAAGCTATCCTGGCTGAAGAGGGGTGAAACCCTGAAACCGGTCCTAGGATGCTTGTTTCCAGTCCAGGGAGGACCTGGCTTGGCAGTTCGGGCTGGACTGTACCCATGAGGCACAGGGTCAAGACTGATTTGCATATGGCTGGGTTCAAGCTAGAACGGCATGGTGAGCAAAAAAACGATGGATTTAGGCCCAGATCTCTGTACTGGGGTGAATGTATGACATTGTTCTGCATTCTGTCCATCACTGTTTTTTTTTTTATTTGTCACCCCGAGTGGGAAGGGTATGCCCAGATGTGGGTCCCGTGCTCTCCATGCCACTGGAATCAAGCTATCCTGGCTGAAGAGGGGTGAAACCCCGAAACCGGTCCTAGGATGCTTGTTTCCAGTCCAGGGAGGACCTGGCTTGGCAGTTCGGGCTGGACTGTACCCATGAGGCACAGGGTCAAGACTGATTTGCATATGGCTGGGTTCAAGCTGGAACAGCATGGTGAGCAAAAAAACGATGAATTTAGGCCCAGATCTCTGTACTGGGGTAAATGTATGACATTGTTCTGCATTCTGTCCATCACTGTTTTTTTTGTATTTGTCACCCAGAGTGAGAAGGGTATGCCCAGACGTGGGTCCCGTGCTCTCCATACCACTGGAATCAAGCTATCCTGGCTGAAGAGGGATGAAACCCCGAAACCGGTCCTAGGCTGCTTGTTTCCAGTCCAGGGAGGACCTGGCTTGGCAGTTCGGGCTGGACTGTACCCATGAGGCACAGGGTCAAGACTGATTTGCATATGGCTGGGTTCAAGCTGGAACGGCATGGTGCGCAAAAAAACGATGGATTTAGGCCCAGATATCTTTACTGGGGTGAATGTATGACATTGTTCTGCATTCTGTCCATCACTGTTTTTTTTGTATTTATCACCCTGAGTGGGAAGGGTATGCCCAGATGTGGGTCCCGTGCTCTCCATGCCACTGGAATCAAGCTATCCTGGCTGAAGAGGGGTGAAACCCTGAAACCAGTCCTAGGATGCTTGTTTCCAGTCCAGGGAGGACCTGGCTTGGCAGTTCGGGCTGGACTGTACCCATGAGGCACAGGGTCAAGACTGATTTGCATATGGCTGGGTTCAAGCTGGAACGTAAAGGTTAGCAAAAAAACGATGGATTTAGGCCCAGATCTCTGTACTGGGGTGAATGTATGACATTGTTCTGCATTCTGTCCATCACTGTTTTTTTTGTATTTGTCACCCCGAGTGAGAAGGGTATGCCCAGACGTGGGTCCCGTGCTCTCCATGCCACTGGAATCAAGCTATCCTGGCTGAAGAGGGGTGAAACCCCCAAACCGGTCCTAGGATGCTTGTTTCCAGTCCAGGGAGGACCTGGCTTGGCAGTTCGGGCTGGACTGTACCCATGAGGCACAGGGTCAAGACTGATTTGCATATGGCTGGGTTCAAGCTGGAACGGCATGGTGCGCAAAAAAACGATGGATTTAGGCCCAGATATCTGTACTGGGGTGAATGTATGACATTGTTCTGCATTCTGTCCATCACTGTTTTTTTTGTATTTATCACCCTGAGTGGGAAGGGTATGCCCAGATGTGGGTCCCGTGCTCTCCATGCCACTGGAATCAAGCTATCCTGGCTGAAGAGGGGTGAAACCCTGAAACCGGTCCTAGGATGCTTGTTTCCAGTCCAGGGAGGACCTGGCTTGGCAGTTCGGGCTGGACTGTACCCATGAGGCACAGGGTCAAGACTGATTTGCATATGGCTGGGTTCAAGCTGGAACGGAAAGGTTAGCAAAAAAACGATGGATTTAGGCCCAGATCTCTGTACTGGGGTGAATGTATGACATTGTTCTGCATTCTGTCCATCACTGTTTTTTTGTATTTATCACCCCTAGTGGGAAGGGTATGCCCAGACGTGGGTCCCGTGCTCTCCATGCCACTGGAATCAAGCTATCCTGGCTGAAGAGGGGTGAAACCGCGAAACCGGTCCTAGGATGCTTGTTTCCAGTCCAGGGAGGACCTGGCTTGGCAGTTCGGGCTGGACTGTACCCTTGAGGCACAGGGTCAAGACCGATTTGCATATGGCTGGGTTCAAGCTGGAACGGCATGGTGAGCAAAAAAACGATGGATTTAGGCCCAGATCTCTGTACTGGGGTGAATGTATGACATTGTTCTGCATTCTGTCCATCACTGTTTTTTTTTGTATTTGTCACCCCGAGTGGGAAGGGTATGCCCAGACGTGGGTCCTGTGCTCTCCATGCCACTGGAATCAAGCTATCCTGGCTGAAGAGGGATGAAACCCCGAAACCGGTCCTAGGCTGCTTGATTCCAGTCCAGGGAGGACATGGCTTGGCAGTTCGGGCTGGACTGTACCCATGAGGCACAGGGTCAAGACTGATTTGCATATGGCTGGGTTCAAGCTGGAAAGGAAAGGTTAGCAAAAAAACGATGGATTTAGGCCCAGATCTCTGTACTGGGGTGAATGCATGACATTGTTCTGCATTCTGTCCATCACCGTTTTTTTGTATTTATCACCCCGAGTGGGAAGGGTATGCCCAGATGTGGGTCCCGTGCTCTCCATGCCACTGGAATCAAGCTATCCTGGCTGAAGAGGGGTGAAACCCTGAAACCGGTCCTAGGATGCTTGTTTCCAGTCCAGGGAGGACCTGGCTTGGCAGTTCGGGCTGGACTGTACCCATGAGGCACAGGGTCAAGACTGATTTGCATATGGCTGGGTTCAAGCTGGAACGGCATGGTGCGCAAAAAAACGATGGATTTAGGCCCAGATATCTGTACTGGGGTGAATGTATGACATTGTTCTGCATTCTGTCCATCACTGTTTTTTTTGTATTTATCACCCTGAGTGGGAAGGGTATGCCCAGATGTGGGTCCCGTGCTCTCCATGCCACTGGAATCAAGCTATCCTGGCTGAAGAGGGGTGAAACCCTGAAACCGGTCCTAGGATGCTTGTTTCCAGTCCAGGGAGGACCTGGCTTGGCAGTTCGGGCTGGACTGTACCCATGAGGCACAGGGTCAAGACTGATTTGCATATGGCTGGGTTCAAGCTGGAACGGAAAGGTTAGCAAAAAAACGATGGATTTAGGCCCAGATCTCTGTACTGGGGTGAATGTATGACATTGTTCTGCATTCTGTCCATCACTGTTTTTTTGTATTTATCACCCCTAGTGGGAAGGGTATGCCCAGACGTGGGTCCCGTGCTCTCCATGCCACTGGAATCAAGCTATCCTGGCTGAAGAGGGGTGAAACCGCGAAACCGGTCCTAGGATGCTTGTTTCCAGTCCAGGGAGGACCTGGCTTGGCAGTTCGGGCTGGACTGTACCCTTGAGGCACAGGGTCAAGACCGATTTGCATATGGCTGGGTTCAAGCTGGAACGGCATGGTGAGCAAAAAAACGATGGATTTAGGCCCAGATCTCTGTACGGGGGTGAATGTATGACATTGTTCTGCATTCTGTCCATCACTGTTTTTTTTTGTATTTGTCACCCCGAGTGGGAAGGGTATGCCCAGACGTGGGTCCTGTGCTCTCCATGCCACTGGAATCAAGCTATCCTGGCTGAAGAGGGATGAAACCCCGAAACCGGTCCTAGGCTGCTTGTTTCCAGTCCAGGGAGGACATGGCTTGGCAGTTCGGGCTGGACTGTACCCATGAGGCACAGGGTCAAGACTGATTTGCATATGGCTGGGTTTAAGCTGGAAAGGAAAGGTTAGCAAAAAAACGATGGATTTAGGCCCAGATCTCTGTACTGGGGTGAATGCATGACATTGTTCTGCATTCTGTCCATCACCGTTTTTTTGTATTTATCACCCCGAGTGGGAAGGGTATGCCCAGATGTGGGTCCCGTGCTCTCCATGCCACTGGAATCAAGCTATCCTGGCTGAAGAGGGGTGAAACCCTGAAACCGGTCCTAGGATGCTTGTTTCCAGTCCAGGGAGGACCTGGCTTGGCAGTTCGGGCTGGACTGTACCCATGAGGCACAGGGTCAAGACTGATTTGCATATGGCTGGGTTCAAGCTAGAACGGCATGGTGAGCAAAAAAACGATGGATTTAGGCCCAGATCTCTGTACTGGGGTGAATGTATGACATTGTTCTGCATTCTGTCCATCACTGTTTTTTTTTGTATTTGTCACCCCGAGTGGGAAGGGTATGCCCAGATGTGGGTCCCGTGCTCTCCATGCCACTGGAATCAAGCTATCCTGGCTGAAGAGGGGTGAAACCCCGAAACCGGTCCTAGGATGCTTGTTTCCAGTCCAGGGAGGACCTGGCTTGGCAGTTCGGGCTGGACTGTACCCATGAGGCACAGGGTCAAGACTGATTTGCATATGGCTGGGTTCAAGCTGGAACAGCATGGTGAGCAAAAAAACGATGGATTTAGGCCCAGATCTCTGTACTGGGGTGAATGTATGACATTGTTCTGCATTCTGTCCATCACTGTTTTTTTTGTATTTGTCACCCCGAGTGGGAAGGGTATGCCCAGACGTGGGTCCCGTGCTCTCCATGCCACTGGAATCAAGCTATCCTGGCTGAAGAGGGGTGAAACCCCGAAACCGGTCCTAGGATGCTTGTTTCCAGTCCAGGGAGGACCTGGCTTGGCAGTTCGGGCTGGACTGTACCCTTGAGGCACAGGGTCAAGACTGATTTGCATATGGCTGGGTTCAAGCTGGAACGGCATGGTGAGCAAAAAAACGATGGATTTAGGCCCAGATCTCTGTACTGGGGTGAATGTATGACATTGTTCTGCATTCTGTCCATCACTGTTTTTTTTTGTATTTGTCACCCCGAGTAGGAAGGGTATGCCCAGACGTGGGTCCCGTGCTCCCCATGCCACTGGAATCAAGCTATCCTGGCTGAAGAGGGATGAAACCCCGAAACCGGTCCTAGGCTGCTTGTTTCCAGTCTAGGGAGGACCTGGCTTGGCAGTTCGGGCTGGACTGTACCCATGAGGCACAGGGTCAAGACTGATTTGCATATGGCTGGGTTCAAGCTGGAACGGAAGGTTAGCAAAAAAACGATGGATTTAGGCCCAGATCTCTGTACTGGGGTGAATGTATGACATTGTTCTGCATTCTGTCCATCACTGTTTTTTTTTGTATTTGTCACCCCGAGTGAGAAGGGTATGCCCAGACGTGGGTCCCGTGCTCTCCATGCCACTGGAATCAAGCTATCCTGGCTGAAGAGGGGTGAAACCCAAAACCGGTCCTAGGATGCTTGTTTCCAGTCCAGGGAGGACCTGGCTTGGCAGTTCGGGCTGGACTGTACCCATGAGGCACAGGGTCAAGACTGATTTGCATATGGCTGGGTTCAAGCTGGAACGGCATGGTGCGCAAAAAAACGATGGATTTAGGCCCAGATATCTGTACTGGGGTGAATGTATGACATTGTTCTGCATTCTGTCCATCACTGTTTTTTTTGTATTTATCACCCCGAGTGGGAAAGGTATGCCCAGACGTGGGTCCCGTGCTCTCCATGCCACTGGAATCAAGCTATCCTGGCTGAAGAGGGGTGAAACCCTGAAACCGGTCCTAGGATGCTTGTTTCCAGTCCAGGGAGGACCTGGCTTGGCAGTTCGGGCTAGACTGTACCCATGAGGCACAGGGTCAAGACTGATTTGCATATGGCTGGGTTCATGCTAGAACGGCATGGTGAGCAAAACAACGATGGATTTAGGCCCAGATCTCTGTACTGGGGTGAATGTATGACATTGTTCTGCATTCTGTCCATCACTGGGTTTTTTTGTATTTGTCACCCCGAGTGGGAAGGCTATGCCCAGATGTGGGTCCCATGCTCTCCATGCCACTGGAATCAAGCTATCCTGGCTGAAGAGGGGTGAAACCCCGAAACAGGTCCTAGGATGCTTGTTTCCAGTCCTGGGAGGACCTGGCTTGGCAGTTCGGGCTGGACTGTACCCATGAGGCACAGGGTCAAGACTGATTTGCATATGGCTGGGTTCAAGCTGGAACAGCATGGTGAGCAAAAAAACGATGGATTTAGGCCCAGATCTCTGTACTGGGGTGAATGTATGACATTGTTCTGCATTCTGTCCATCACTGGTTTTTTTTGTATTTATCACCCCGAGTGGGAAGGGTATGCCCAGATGTGGGTCCCGTGCTCTCCATGCCACTGGAATCAAGCTATCCTGGCTGAAGAGGGGTGAAACCCTGAAACCGGTCCTAGGATGCTTGTTTCCAGTCCAGGGAGGACCTGGCTTGGCAGTTCGGGCTGGACTGTACCCATGAGGCACAGGGTCAAGACTGATTTGCATATGGCTGGGTTCAAGCTAGAACGGCATGGTGAGCAAAAAAACGATGGATTTAGGCCCAGATCTCTGTACTGGGGTGAATGTATGACATTGTTCTGCATTCTGTCCATCACTGTTTTTTTTAGTATTTGTCACCCCGAGTGGGAAGGGTATGCCCAGATGTGGGTCCCGTGCTCTCCATGCCACTGGAATCAAGCTATCCTGGCTGAAGAGGGGTGAAACCCCGAAACCGGTCCTAGGATGCTTGTTTCCAGTCCAGGGAGGACCTGGCTTGGCAGTTCGGGCTGGACTGTACCCATGAGGCACAGGGTCAAGACTGATTTGCATATGGCTGGGTTCAAGCTGGAACAGCATGGTGAGCAAAAAAACGATGGATTTAGGCCCAGATCTCTGTACTGGGGTGAATGTATGACATTGTTCTGCATTCTGTCCATCACTGTTTTTTTTTTGTATTTGTCACCCCGAGTGAGAAGGGTATGCCCAGACGTGGGTCCCGTGCTCTCCATGCCACTGGAATCAAGCTATCCTGGCTGAAGAGGGGTGAAACCCAAAACCGGTCCTAGGATGCTTGTTTCCAGTCCAGGGAGGACCTGGCTTGGCAGTTCGGGCTGGACTGTACCCATGAGGCACAGGGTCAAGACTGATTTGCATATGGCTGGGTTCAAGCTGTAACGGCATGGTGCGCAAAAAAACGATGGATTTAGGCCCAGATATCTGTACTGGGGTGAATGTATGACATTGTTCTGCATTCTGTCCATCACTGTTTTTTTTGTATTTATCACCCCGAGTGGGAAAGGTATGCCCAGACGTGGGTCCCGTGCTCTCCATGCCACTGGAATCAAGCTATCCTGGCTGAAGAGGGGTGAAACCCTGAAACCGGTCCTAGGATGCTTGTTTCCAGTCCAGGGAGGACCTGGCTTGGCAGTTCGGGCTGGACTGTACCCATGAGGCACAGGGTCAAGACTGATTTGCATATGGCTGGGTTCATGCTAGAACGGCATGGTGAGCAAAACAACGATGGATTTAGGCCCAGATCTCTGTACTGGGGTGAATGTATGACATTGTTCTGCATTCTGTCCATCACTGGGTTTTTTTGTATTTGTCACCCCGAGTGGGAAGGCTATGCCCAGATGTGGGTCCCATGCTCTCCATGCCACTGGAATCAAGCTATCCTGGCTGAAGAGGGGTGAAACCCCGAAACCGGTCCTAGGATGCTTGTTTCCAGTCCAGGGAGGACCTGGCTTGGCAGTTCGGGATGGACTGTACCCATGAGGCACAGGGTCAAGACTGATTTGCATATGGCTGGGTTCAAGCTGGAACAGCATGGTGAGCAAAAAAACGATGGATTTAGGCCCAGATCTCTGTACTGGGGTGAATGTATGACATTGTTCTGCATTCTGTCCATCACTGGGTTTTTTTGTATTTATCACCCCGAGTGGGAAGGGTATGCCCAGATGTGGGTCCCGTGCTCTCCATGCCACTGGAATCAAGCTATCCTGGCTGAAGAGGGGTGAAACCCTGAAACCGGTCCTAGGATGCTTGTTTCCAGTCCAGGGAGGACCTGGCTTGGAAGTTCGGGCTGGACTGTACCCATGAGGCACAGGGTCAAGACTGATTTGCATATGGCTGGGTTCAAGCTAGAACGGCATGGTGAGCAAAAAAACGATGGATTTAGGCCCAGATCTCTGTACTGGGGTGAATGTATGACATTGTTCTGCATTCTGTCCATCACTGTTTTTTTTTGTATTTGTCACCCCGAGTGGGAAGGGTATGCCCAGATGTGGGTCCCGTGCTCTCCATGCCACTGGAATCAAGCTATCCTGGCTGAAGAGGGGTGAAACCCCGAAACCGGTCCTAGGATGCTTGTTTCCAGACCAGGGAGGACCTGGCTTGGCAGTTCGGGCTGGACTGTACCCATGAGGCACAGGGTCAAGACTGATTTGCATATGGCTGGGTTCAAGCTGGAACAGCATGGTGAGCAAAAAAACGATGGATTTAGGCCCAGATCTCTGTACTGGGGTAAATGTATGACATTGTTCTGCATTCTGTCCATCACTGTTTTTTTTGTATTTGTCACCCAGAGTGGGAAGGGTATGCCCAGACGTGGGTCCCGTGCTCTCCATGCCACTGGAATCAAGCTATCCTGGCTGAAGAGGGATGAAACCCCGAAACCGGTCCTAGGCTGCTTGTTTCCAGTCCAGGGAGGACCTGGCTTGGCAGTTCGGGCTGGACTGTACCCATGAGGCACAGGGTCAAGACTGATTTGCATATGGCTGGGTTCAAGCTGGAACGGAAAGGTTAGCAAAAAAACGATGGATTTAGGCCCAGATCTCTGTACTGGGGTGAATGTATGACATTGTTCTGCATTCTGTCCATCACTGTTTTTTTTTGTATTTGTCACCCCGAGTGAGAAGGGTATGCCCAGACGTGGGTCCCGTGCTCTCCATGCCACTGGAATCAAGCTATCCTGGCTGAAGAGGGGTGAAACCCCGAAACCGGTCCTAGGATGCTTGTCTCCAGTCCAGGGAGGACCTGGCTTGGCAGTTCGGGCTGGACTGTACCCATGAGGCACAGGGTCAAGACTGATTTGCATATGGCTGGGTTCAAGCTGGAACGGCATGGTGCGCAAAAAAACGATGGATTTAGGCCCAGATATCTGTACTGGGGTGAATGTATGACATTGTTCTGCATTCTGTCCATCACTGTTTTTTTTGTATTTATCACCCTGAGTGGGAAGGGTATGCCCAGATGTGGGTCCCGTGCTCTCCATGCCACTGGAATCAAGCTATCCTGGCTGAAGAGGGGTGAAACCCTGAAACCGGTCCTAGGATGCTTGTTTCCAGTCCAGGGAGGACCTGGCTTGGCAGTTCGGGCTGGACTGTACCCATGAGGCACAGGGTCAAGACTGATTTGCATATGGCTGGGTTCAAGCTGGAACGGAAAGGTTAGCAAAAAAACGATGGATTTAGGCCAAGATCTCTGTACTGGGGTGAATGTATGACATTGTTCTGCATTCTGTCCATCACTGTTTTTTTTTGTATTTGTCACCCCGAGTGAGAAGGGTATGCCCAGACGTGGGTCCCGTGCTCTCCATGCCACTGGAATCAAGCTATCCTGGCTGAAGAGGGGTGAAACCCCGAAACCGGTCCTAGGATGCTTGTTTCCAGTCCAGGGAGGACCTGGCTTGGCAGTTCGGGCTGGACTGTACCCATGAGGCACAGGGTCAAGACTGATTTGCATATGGCTGGGTTCAAGCTGGAACGGCATGGTGCGCAAAAAAACGATGGATTTAGGCCCAGATATCTGTACTGGGGTGAATGTATGACATTGTTCTGCATTCTGTCCATCACTGTTTTTTTTGTATTTATCACCCTGAGTGGGAAGGGTATGCCCAGATGTGGGTCCCGTGCTCTCCATGCCACTGGAATCAAGCTATCCTGGCTGAAGAGGGGTGAAACCCTGAAACCGGTCCTAGGATGCTTGTTTCCAGTCCAGGGAGGACCTGGCTTGGCAGTTCGGGCTGGACTGTTCCCATGAGGCACAGGGTCAAGACTGATTTGCATATGGCTGGGTTCAAGCTGGAACGGAAAGGTTAGCAAAAAAACGATGGATTTAGGCCCAGATCTCTGTACTGGGGTGAATGTATGACATTGTTCTGCATTCTGTCCATCACTGTTTTTTTTTGTATTTGTCACCCCGAGTGAGAAGGGTATGCCCAGACGTGGGTCCCGTGCTCTCCATGCCACTGGAATCAAGCTATCCTGGCTGAAGAGGGGTGAAACCCCGAAACCGGTCCTAGGATGCTTGTTTCCAGTCCAGGGAGGACCTGGCTTGGCAGTTCGGGCTGGACTGTACCCATGAGGCACAGGGTCAAGACTGATTTGCATATGGCTGGGTTCAAGCTGGAACGGCATGGTGCGCAAAAAAACGATGGATTTAGGCCCAGATATCTGTACTGGGGTGAATGTATGACATTGTTCTGCATTCTGTCATCACTGTTTTTTTTGTATTTATCACCCTGAGTGGGAAGGGTATGCCCAGATGTGGGTCCCGTACTCTCCATGCCACTGGAATCAAGCTATCCTGGCTGAAGAGGGGTGAAACCCTGAAACCGGTCCTAGGATGCTTGTTTCCAGTCCAGGGAGGACCTGGCTTGGCAGTTCGGGCTGGACTGTACCCATGAGGCACAGGGTCAAGACTGATTTGCATATGGCTGGGTTCAAGCTGGAACGGAAAGGTTAGCAAAAAAACGATGGATTTAGGCCCAGATCTCTGTACTGGGGTGAATGTATGACATTGTTCTGCATTCTGTCCATCACTGTTTTTTTTTGTATTTGTCACCCCGAGTGAGAAGGGTATGCCCAGACATGGGTCCCGTGCTCTCCATGCCACTGGAATCAAGCTATCCTGGCTGAAGAGGGGTGAAACCCCCAAACCGGTCCTAGGATGCTTGTTTCCAGTCCAGGGAGGACCTGGCTTGGCAGTTCGGGCTGGACTGTACCCATGAGGCACAGGGTCAAGACTGATTTGCATATGGCTGGGTTCAAGCTGGAACGGCATGGTGCGCAAAAAAACGATGGATTTAGGCCCAGATATCTGTACTGGGGTGAATGTATGACATTGTTCTGCATTCTGTCCATCACTGTTTTTTTTGTATTTATCACCCTGAGTGGGAAGGGTATGCCCAGATGTGGGTCCCGTGCTCTCCATGCCACTGGAATCAAGCTATCCTGGCTGAAGAGGGGTGAAACCCTGAAACCGGTCCTAGGATGCTTGTTTCCAGTCCAGGGAGGACCTGGCTTGGCAGTTCGGGCTGGACTGTACCCATGAGGCACAGGGTCAAGACTGATTTGCATATGGCTGGGTTCAAGCTGGAACGGAAAGGTTAGCAAAAAAACGATGGATTTAGGCCCAGATCTCTGTACTGGGGTGAATGTATGACATTGTTCTGCATTCTGTCCATCACTGTTTTTTTGTATTTATCACCCCGAGTGGGAAGGGTATGCCCAGACGTGGGTCCCGTGCTCTCCATGCCACTGGAATCAAGCTATCCTGGCTGAAGAGGGGTGAAACCGAGAAACCGGTCCTAGGATGCTTGTTTCCAGTCCAGGGAGCACCTGGCTTGGCAGTTCGGGCTGGACTGTACCCTTGAGGCACAGGGTCAAGACCGATTTGCATATGGCTGGGTTCAAGCTGGAACGGCATGGTGAGCAAAAAAAGATGGATTTAGGCCCAGATCTCTGTACTGGGGTGAATGTATGACATTGTTCTGCATTCTGTCCATCACTGTTTTTTTTTGTATTTGTCACCCCGAGTGGGAAGGGTATGCCCAGACGTGGGTCCCGTGCTCTCCATGCCACTGGAATCAAGCTATCCTGGCTGAAGAGGGGTGAAACCCAAAACCGGTCCTAGGATGCTTGTTTCCAGTCCAGGGAGGACCTGGCTTGGCAGTTCGGGCTGGACTGTACCCATGAGGCACAGGGTCAAGACTGATTTGCATATGGCTGGGTTCAAGCTGGAACGGCATGGTGCGCAAAAAAACGATGGATTTAGGCCCAGATATCTGTACTGGGGTGAATGTATGACATTGTTCTGCATTCTGTCCATCACTGTTTTTTTTGTATTTATCACCCCGAGTGGGAAAGGTATGCCCAGACGTGGGTCCCGTGCTCTCCATGCCACTGGAATCAAGCTATCCTGGCTGAAGAGGGGTGAAACCGAGAAACCGGTCCTAGGATGCTTGTTTCCAGTCCAGGGAGCACCTGGCTTGGCAGTTCGGGCTGGACTGTACCCTTGAGGCACAGGGTCAAGACCGATTTGCATATGGCTGGGTTCAAGCTGGAACGGCATGGTGAGCAAAAAAAGATGGATTTAGGCCCAGATCTCTGTACTGGGGTGAATGTATGACATTGTTCTGCATTCTGTCCATCACTGTTTTTTTTTGTATTTGTCACCCCGAGTGGGAAGGGTATGCCCAGACGTGGGTCCCGTGCTCTCCATGCCACTGGAATCAAGCTATCCTGGCTGAAGAGGGGTGAAACCCAAAACCGGTCCTAGGATGCTTGTTTCCAGTCCAGGGAGGACCTGGCTTGGCAGTTCGGGCTGGACTGTACCCATGAGGCACAGGGTCAAGACTGATTTGCATATGGCTGGGTTCAAGCTGGAACGGCATGGTGCGCAAAAAAACGATGGATTTAGGCCCAGATATCTGTACTGGGGTGAATGTATGACATTGTTCTGCATTCTGTCCATCACAGTTTTTTTTGTATTTATCACCCCGAGTGGGAAAGGTATGCCCAGACGTGGGTCCCGTGCTCTCCATGCCACTGGAATCAAGCTATCCTGGCTGAAGAGGGGTGAAACCCTGAAACCGGTCCTAGGATGCTTGTTTCCAGTCCAGGGAGGACCTGGCTTGGCAGTTCGGGCTAGACTGTACCCATGAGGCACAGGGTCAAGACTGATTTGCATATGGCTGGGTTCATGCTAGAACGGCATGGTGAGCAAAACAACGATGGATTTAGGCCCAGATCTCTGTACTGGGGTGAATGTATGACATTGTTCTGCATTCTGTCCATCACTGGGTTTTTTTGTATTTGTCACCCCGAGTGGGAAGGCTATGCCCAGATGTGGGTCCCATGCTCTCCATGCCACTGGAATCAAGCTATCCTGGCTGAAGAGGGGTGAAACCCCGAAACAGGTCCTAGGATGCTTGTTTCCAGTCCAGGGAGGACCTGGCTTGGCAGTTCGGGCTGGACTGTACCCATGAGGCACAGGGTCAAGACTGATTTGCATATGGCTGGGTTCAAGCTGGAACAGCATGGTGAGCAAAAAAACAATGGATTTAGGCCCAGATCTCTGTACTGGGGTGAATGTATGACATTGTTCTGCATTCTGTCCATCACTGGGTTTTTTTGTATTTATCACCCCGAGTGGGAAGGGTATGCCCAGATGTGGGTCCCGTGCTCTCCATGCCACTGGAATCAAGCTATCCTGGCTGAAGAGGGGTGAAACCCTGAAACCGGTCCTAGGATGCTTGTTTCCAGTCCAGGGAGGACCTGGCTTGGCAGTTCGGGCTGGACTGTACCCATGAGGCACAGGGTCAAGACTGATTTGCATATGGCTGGGTTCAAGCTAGAACGGCATGGTGAGCAAAAAAACGATGGATTTAGGCCCAGATCTCTGTACTGGGGTGAATGTATGACATTGTTCTGCATTCTGTCCATCACTGTTTTTTTTTGTATTTGTCACCCCGAGTGGGAAGGGTATGCCCAGATGTGGGTCCCGTGCTCTCCATGCCACTGGAATCAAGCTATCCTGGCTGAAGAGGGGTGAAACCCCGAAACCGGTCCTAGGATGCTTGTTTCCAGTCCAGGGAGGACCTGGCTTGGCAGTTCGGGCTGGACTGTACCCATGAGGCACAGGGTCAAGACTGATTTGCATATGGCTGGGTTCAAGCTGGAACAGCATGGTGAGCAAAAAAACGATGGATTTAGGCCCAGATCTCTGTACTGGGGTGAATGTATGACATTGTTCTGCATTCTGTCCATCACTGTTTTTTTTTTGTATTTGTCACCCCGAGTGAGAAGGGTATGCCCAGACGTGGGTCCCGTGCTCTCCATGCCACTGGAATCAAGCTATCCTGGCTGAAGAGGGGTGAAACCCAAAACCGGTCCTAGGATGCTTGTTTCCAGTCCAGGGAGGACCTGGCTTGGCAGTTCGGGCTGGACTGTACCCATGAGGCACAGGGTCAAGACTGATTTGCATATGGCTGGGTTCAAGCTGGAACGGCATGGTGCGCAAAAAAACGATGGATTTAGGCCCAGATATCTGTACTGGGGTGAATGTATGACATTGTTCTGCATTCTGTCCATCACTGTTTTTTTTGTATTTATCACCCCGAGTGGGAAAGGTATGCCCAGACGTGGGTCCCGTGCTCTCCATGCCACTGGAATCAAGCTATCCTGGCTGAAGAGGGGTGAAACCCTGAAACCGGTCCTAGGATGCTTGTTTCCAGTCCAGGGAGGACCTGGCTTGGCAGTTCGGGCTGGACTGTACCCATGAGGCACAGGGTCAAGACTGATTTGCATATGGCTGGGTTCATGCTAGAACGGCATGGTGAGCAAAACAACGATGGATTTAGGCCCAGATCTCTGTACTGGGGTGAATGTATGACATTGTTCTGCATTCTGTCCATCACTGGGTTTTTTTGTATTTGTCACCCCGAGTGGGAAGGCTATGCCCAGATGTGGGTCCCATGCTCTCCATGCCACTGGAATCAAGCTATCCTGGCTGAAGAGGGGTGAAACCCCGAAACCGGTCCTAGGATGCTTGTTTCCAGTCCAGGGAGGACCTGGCTTGGCAGTTCGGGCTGGACTGTACCCATGAGGCACAGGGTCAAGACTGATTTGCATATGGCTGGGTTCAAGCTGGAACAGCATGGTGAGCAAAAAAACGATGGATTTAGGCCCAGATCTCTGTACTGGGGTGAATGTATGACATTGTTCTGCATTCTGTCCATCACTGGGTTTTTTTGTATTTATCACCCCGAGTGGGAAGGGTATGCCCAGATGTGGGTCCCGTGCTCTCCATGCCACTGGAATCAAGCTATCCTGGCTGAAGAGGGGTGAAACCCTGAAACCGGTCCTAGGATGCTTGTTTCCAGTCCAGGGAGGACCTGGCTTGGCAGTTCGGGCTGGACTGTACCCATGAGGCACAGGGTCAAGACTGATTTGCATATGGCTGGGTTCAAGCTGGAACAGAATGGTGAGCAAAAAAACGATGGATTTAGGCCCAGATCTCTGTACTGGGGTGAATGTATGACATTGTTCTGCATTCTGTCCATCACTGGGTTTTTTTGTATTTATCACCCCGAGTGGGAAGGGTATGCCCAGATGTGGGTCCCGTGCTCTCCATGCCACTGGAATCAAGCTATCCTGGCTGAAGAGGGGTGAAACCCTGAAACCGGTCCTAGGATGCTTGTTTCCAGTCCAGGGAGGACCTGGCTTGGCAGTTCGGGCTGGACTGTACCCATGAGGCACAGGGTCAAGACTGATTTGCATATGGCTGGGTTCAAGCTAGAACGGCATGGTGAGCAAAAAAACGATGGATTTAGGCCCAGATCTCTGTACTGGGGTGAATGTATGACATTGTTCTGCATTCTGTCCATCACTGTTTTTTTTTGTATTTGTCACCCCGAGTGGGAAGGGTATGCCCAGATGTGGGTCCCGTGCTCTCCATGCCACTGGAATCAAGCTATCCTGGCTGAAGAGGGGTGAAACCCCGAAACCGGTCCTAGGATGCTTGTTTCCAGACCAGGGAGGACCTGGCTTGGCAGTTCGGGCTGGACTGTACCCATGAGGCACAGGGTCAAGACTGATTTGCATATGGCTGGGTTCAAGCTGGAACAGCATGGTGAGCAAAAAAACGATGGATTTAGGCCCAGATCTCTGTACTGGGGTAAATGTATGACATTGTTCTGCATTCTGTCCATCACTGTTTTTTTTGTATTTGTCACCCAGAGTGGGAAGGGTATGCCCAGACGTGGGTCCCGTGCTCTCCATGCCACTGGAATCAAGCTATCCTGGCTGAAGAGGGATGAAACCCCGAAACCGGTCCTAGGCTGCTTGTTTCCAGTCCAGGGAGGACCTGGCTTGGCAGTTCGGGCTGGACTGTACCCATGAGGCACAGGGTCAAGACTGATTTGCATATGGCTGGGTTCAAGCTGGAACGGAAAGGTTAGCAAAAAAACGATGGATTTAGGCCCAGATCTCTGTACTGGGGTGAATGTATGACATTGTTCTGCATTCTGTCCATCACTGTTTTTTTTTGTATTTGTCACCCCGAGTGAGAAGGGTATGCCCAGACGTGGGTCCCGTGCTCTCCATGCCACTGGAATCAAGCTATCCTGGCTGAAGAGGGGTGAAACCCCGAAACCGGTCCTAGGATGCTTGTCTCCAGTCCAGGGAGGACCTGGCTTGGCAGTTCGGGCTGGACTGTACCCATGAGGCACAGGGTCAAGACTGATTTGCATATGGCTGGGTTCAAGCTGGAACGGCATGGTGCGCAAAAAAACGATGGATTTAGGCCCAGATATCTGTACTGGGGTGAATGTATGACATTGTTCTGCATTCTGTCCATCACTGTTTTTTTTGTATTTATCACCCTGAGTGGGAAGGGTATGCCCAGATGTGGGTCCCGTGCATTCCATGCCACTGGAATCAAGCTATCCTGGCTGAAGAGGGGTGAAACCCTGAAACCGGTCCTAGGATGCTTGTTTCCAGTCCAGGGAGGACCTGGCTTGGCAGTTCGGGCTGGACTGTACCCATGAGGCACAGGGTCAAGACTGATTTGCATATGGCTGGGTTCAAGCTGGAACGGAAAGGTTAGCAAAAAAACGATGGATTTAGGCCCAGATCTCTGTACTGGGGTGAATGTATGACATTGTTCTGCATTCTGTCCATCACTGTTTTTTTTTGTATTTGTCACCCCGAGTGAGAAGGGTATGCCCAGACGTGGGTCCCGTGCTCTCCATGCCACTGGAATCAAGCTATCCTGGCTGAAGAGGGGTGAAACCCCGAAACCGGTCCTAGGATGCTTGTTTCCAGTCCAGGGAGGACCTGGCTTGGCAGTTCGGGCTGGACTGTACCCATGAGGCACAGGGTCAAGACTGATTTGCATATGGCTGGGTTCAAGCTGGAACGGCATGGTGCGCAAAAAAACGATGGATTTAGGCCCAGATATCTGTACTGGGGTGAATGTATGACATTGTTCTGCATTCTGTCCATCACTGTTTTTTTTGTATTTATCACCCTGAGTGGGAAGGGTATGCTTAGATGTGGGTCCCGTGCTCTCCATGCCACTGGAATCAAGCTATCCTGGCTGAAGAGGGGTGAAACCCTGAAACCGGTCCTAGGATGCTTGTTTCCAGTCCAGGGAGGACCTGGCTTGGCAGTTCGGGCTGGACTGTTCCCATGAGGCACAGGGTCAAGACTGATTTGCATATGGCTGGGTTCAAGCTGGAACGGAAAGGTTAGCAAAAAAACGATGGATTTAGGCCCAGATCTCTGTACTGGGGTGAATGTATGACATTGTTCTGCATTCTGTCCATCACTGTTTTTTTTTGTATTTGTCACCCCGAGTGAGAAGGGTATGCCCAGACGTGGGTCCCGTGCTCTCCATGCCACTGGAATCAAGCTATCCTGGCTGAAGAGGGGTGAAACCCCGAAACCGGTCCTAGGATGCTTGTTTCCAGTCCAGGGAGGACCTGGCTTGGCAGTTCGGGCTGGACTGTACCCATGAGGCACAGGGTCAAGACTGATTTGCATATGGCTGGGTTCAAGCTGGAACGGCATGGTGCGCAAAAAAACGATGGATTTAGGCCCAGATATCTGTACTGGGGTGAATGTATGACATTGTTCTGCATTCTGTCCATCACTGTTTTTTTTGTATTTATCACCCTGAGTGGGAAGGGTATGCCCAGATGTGGGTCCCGTGCTCTCCATGCCACTGGAATCAAGCTATCCTGGCTGAAGAGGGGTGAAACCCTGAAACCGGTCCTAGGATGCTTGTTTCCAGTCCAGGGAGGACCTGGCTTGGCAGTTCGGGCTGGACTGTACCCATGAGGCACAGGGTCAAGACTGATTTGCATATGGCTGGGTTCAAGCTGGAACGGAAAGGTTAGAAAAAAAACGATGGATTTAGGCCCAGATCTCTGTACTGGGGTGAATGTATGACATTGTTCTGCATTCTGTCCATCACTGTTTTTTTTTGTATTTGTCACCCCGAGTGAGAAGGGTATGCCCAGACGTGGGTCCCGTGCTCTCCATGCCACTGGAATCAAGCTATCCTGGCTGAAGAGGGGTGAAACCCCCAAACCGGTCCTAGGATGCTTGTTTCCAGTCCAGGGAGGACCTGGCTTGGCAGTTCGGGCTGGACTGTACCCATGAGGCACAGGGTCAAGACTGATTTGCATATGGCTGGGTTCAAGCTGGAACGGCATGGTGCGCAAAAAAACGATGGATTTAGGCCCAGATATCTGTACTGGGGTGAATGTATGACATTGTTCTGCATTCTGTCCATCACTGTTTTTTTTGTATTTATCACCCTGAGTGGGAAGGGTATGCCCAGATGTGGGTCCCGTGCTCTCCATGCCACTGGAATCAAGCTATCCTGGCTGAAGAGGGGTGAAACCCTGAAACCGGTCCTAGGATGCTTGTTTCCAGTCCAGGGAGGACCTGGCTTGGCAGTTCGGGCTGGACTGTACCCATGAGGCACAGGGTCAAGACTGATTTGCATATGGCTGGGTTCAAGCTGGAACGGAAAGGTTAGCAAAAAAACGATGGATTTAGGCCCAGATCTCTGTACTGGGGTGAATGTATGACATTGTTCTGCATTCTGTCCATCACTGTTTTTTTGTATTTATCACCCCGAGTGGGAAGGGTATGCCCAGACGTGGGTCCCGTGCTCTCCATGCCACTGGAATCAAGCTATCCTGGCTGAAGAGGGGTGAAACCGAGAAACCGGTCCTAGGATGCTTGTTTCCAGTCCAGGGAGGACCTGGCTTGGCAGTTCGGGCTGGACTGTACCCTTGAGGCACAGGGTCAAGACCGATTTGCATATGGCTGGGTTCAAGCTGGAACGGCATGGTGAGCAAAAAAAGATGGATTTAGGCCCAGATCTCTGTACTGGGGTGAATGTATGACATTGTTCTGCATTCTGTCCATCACTGTTTTTTTTTGTATTTGTCACCCCGAGTGGGAAGGGTATGCCCAGACGTGGGTCCCGTGCTCTCCATGCCACTGGAATCAAGCTATCCTGGCTGAAGAGGGGTGAAACCCAAAACCGGTCCTAGGATGCTTGTTTCCAGTCCAGGGAGGACCTGGCTTGGCAGTTCGGGCTGGACTGTACCCATGAGGCACAGGGTCAAGACTGATTTGCATATGGCTGGGTTCAAGCTGGAACGGCATGGTGCGCAAAAAAACGATGGATTTAGGCCCAGATATCTGTACTGGGGTGAATGTATGACATTGTTCTGCATTCTGTCCATCACTGTTTTTTTTGTATTTATCACCCCGAGTGGGAAAGGTATGCCCAGACGTGGGTCCCGTGCTCTCCATGCCACTGGAATCAAGCTATCCTGGCTGAAGAGGGGTGAAACCCTGAAACCGGTCCTAGGATGCTTGTTTCCAGTCCAGGGAGGACCTGGCTTGGCAGTTCGGGCTAGACTGTACCCATGAGGCACAGGGTCAAGACTGATTTGCATATGGCTGGGTTCATGCTAGAACGGCATGGTGAGCAAAACAACGATGGATTTAGGCCCAGATCTCTGTACTGGGGTGAATGTATGACATTGTTCTGCATTCTGTCCATCACTGGGTTTTTTTGTATTTGTCACCCCGAGTGGGAAGGCTATGCCCAGATGTGGGTCCCATGCTCTCCATGCCACTGGAATCAAGCTATCCTGGCTGAAGAGGGGTGAAACCCCGAAACAGGTCCTAGGATGCTTGTTTCCAGTCCAGGGAGGACCTGGCTTGGCAGTTCGGGCTGGACTGTACCCATGAGGCACAGGGTCAAGACTGATTTGCATATGGCTGGGTTCAAGCTGGAACAGCATGGTGAGCAAAAAAACAATGGATTTAGGCCC
The DNA here is from genome assembly GCF_964204655.1 of Triturus cristatus. NCBI lineage: Eukaryota > Metazoa > Chordata > Amphibia > Caudata > Salamandridae > Triturus > Triturus cristatus. The sequence goes on from NC_140587.1 coordinate 455,373,598, forward strand.
AGATCTCTGTACTGGGGTGAATGTATGACATTGTTCTGCATTCTGTCCATCACTGGGTTTTTTTGTATTTATCACCCCGAGTGGGAAGGGTATGCCCAGATGTGGGTCCCGTGCTCTCCATGCCACTGGAATCAAGCTATCCTGGCTGAAGAGGGGTGAAACCCTGAAACCGGTCCTAGGATGCTTGTTTCCAGTCCAGGGAGGACCTGGCTTGGCAGTTCGGGCTGGACTGTACCCATGAGGCACAGGGTCAAGACTGATTTGCATATGGCTGGGTTCAAGCTAGAACGGCATGGTGAGCAAAAAAACGATGGATTTAGGCCCAGATCTCTGTACTGGGGTGAATGTATGACATTGTTCTGCATTCTGTCCATCACTGTTTTTTTTTGTATTTGTCACCCCGAGTGGGAAGGGTATGCCCAGATGTGGGTCCCGTGCTCTCCATGCCACTGGAATCAAGCTATCCTGGCTGAAGAGGGGTGAAACCCCGAAACCGGTCCTAGGATGCTTGTTTCCAGTCCAGGGAGGACCTGGCTTGGCAGTTCGGGCTGGACTGTACCCATGAGGCACAGGGTCAAGACTGATTTGCATATGGCTGGGTTCAAGCTGGAACAGCATGGTGAGCAAAAAAACGATGGATTTAGGCCCAGATCTCTGTACTGGGGTGAATGTATGACATTGTTCTGCATTCTGTCCATCACTGTTTTTTTTTTGTATTTGTCACCCCGAGTGAGAAGGGTATGCCCAGACGTGGGTCCCGTGCTCTCCATGCCACTGGAATCAAGCTATCCTGGCTGAAGAGGGGTGAAACCCAAAACCGGTCCTAGGATGCTTGTTTCCAGTCCAGGGAGGACCTGGCTTGGCAGTTCGGGCTGGACTGTACCCATGAGGCACAGGGTCAAGACTGATTTGCATATGGCTGGGTTCAAGCTGGAACGGCATGGTGCGCAAAAAAACGATGGATTTAGGCCCAGATATCTGTACTGGGGTGAATGTATGACATTGTTCTGCATTCTGTCCATCACTGTTTTTTTTGTATTTATCACCCCGAGTGGGAAAGGTATGCCCAGACGTGGGTCCCGTGCTCTCCATGCCACTGGAATCAAGCTATCCTGGCTGAAGAGGGGTGAAACCCTGAAACCGGTCCTAGGATGCTTGTTTCCAGTCCAGGGAGGACCTGGCTTGGCAGTTCGGGCTGGACTGTACCCATGAGGCACAGGGTCAAGACTGATTTGCATATGGCTGGGTTCATGCTAGAACGGCATGGTGAGCAAAACAACGATGGATTTAGGCCCAGATCTCTGTACTGGGGTGAATGTATGACATTGTTCTGCATTCTGTCCATCACTGGGTTTTTTTGTATTTGTCACCCCGAGTGGGAAGGCTATGCCCAGATGTGGGTCCCATGCTCTCCATGCCACTGGAATCAAGCTATCCTGGCTGAAGAGGGGTGAAACCCCGAAACCGGTCCTAGGATGCTTGTTTCCAGTCCAGGGAGGACCTGGCTTGGCAGTTCGGGCTGGACTGTACCCATGAGGCACAGGGTCAAGACTGATTTGCATATGGCTGGGTTCAAGCTGGAACAGCATGGTGAGCAAAAAAACGATGGATTTAGGCCCAGATCTCTGTACTGGGGTGAATGTATGACATTGTTCTGCATTCTGTCCATCACTGGGTTTTTTTGTATTTATCACCCCGAGTGGGAAGGGTATGCCCAGATGTGGGTCCCGTGCTCTCCATGCCACTGGAATCAAGCTATCCTGGCTGAAGAGGGGTGAAACCCTGAAACCGGTCCTAGGATGCTTGTTTCCAGTCCAGGGAGGACCTGGCTTGGCAGTTCGGGCTGGACTGTACCCATGAGGCACAGGGTCAAGACTGATTTGCATATGGCTGGGTTCAAGCTAGAACGGCATGGTGAGCAAAAAAACGATGGATTTAGGCCCAGATCTCTGTACTGGGGTGAATGTATGACATTGTTCTGCATTCTGTCCATCACTGTTTTTTTTTGTATTTGTCACCCCGAGTGGGAAGGGTATGCCCAGATGTGGGTCCCGTGCTCTCCATGCCACTGGAATCAAGCTATCCTGGCTGAAGAGGGGTGAAACCCCGAAACCGGTCCTAGGATGCTTGTTTCCAGTCCAGGGAGGACCTGGCTTGGCAGTTCGGGCTGGACTGTACCCATGAGGCACAGGGTCAAGACTGATTTGCATATGGCTGGGTTCAAGCTGGAACAGCATGGTGAGCAAAAAAACGATGGATTTAGGCCCAGATCTCTGTACTGGGGTAAATGTATGACATTGTTCTGCATTCTGTCCATCACTGTTTTTTTTGTATTTGTCACCCAGAGTGGGAAGGGTATGCCCAGACGTGGGTCCCGTGCTCTCCATGCCACTGGAATCAAGCTATCCTGGCTGAAGAGGGATGAAACCCCGAAACCGGTCCTAGGCTGCTTGTTTCCAGTCCAGGGAGGACCTGGCTTGGCAGTTCGGGCTGGACTGTACCCATGAGGCACAGGGTCAAGACTGATTTGCATATGGCTGGGTTCAAGCTGGAACGGAAAGGTTAGCAAAAAAAGCGATGGATTTAGGCCCAGATCTCTGTACTGGGGTGAATGTATGACATTGTTCTGCATTCTGTCCATCACTGTTTTTTTTTGTATTTGTCACCCCGAGTGAGAAGGGTATGCCCAGACGTGGGTCCCGTGCTCTCCATGCCACTGGAATCAAGCTATCCTGGCTGAAGAGGGGTGAAACCCCGAAACCGGTCCTAGGATGCTTGTCTCCAGTCCAGGGCGGACCTGGCTTGGCAGTTTGGGCTGGACTGTACCCATGAGGCACAGGGTCAAGACTGATTTGCATATGGCTGGGTTCAAGCTGGAACGGCATGGTGCGCAAAAAAACGATGGATTTAGGCCCAGATATCTGTACTGGGGTGAATGTATGACATTGTTCTGCATTCTGTCCATCACTGTTTTTTTTGTATTTATTACCCTGAGTGGGAAGGGTATGCCCAGATGTGGGTCCCGTGCTCTCCATGCCACTGGAATCAAGCTATCCTGGCTGAAGAGGGGTGAAACCCTGAAACCGGTCCTAGGATGCTTGTTTCCAGTCCAGGGAGGACCTGGCTTGGCAGTTCGGGCTGGACTGTACCCATGAGGCACAGGGTCAAGACTGATTTGCATATGGCTGGGTTCAAGCTGGAACGGAAAGGTTAGCAAAAAAACGATGGATTTAGGCCCAGATCTCTGTACTGGGGTGAATGTATGACATTGTTCTGCATTCTGTCCATCACTGTTTTTTTTTGTATTTGTCACCCCGAGTGAGAAGGGTATGCCCAGACGTGGGTCCCGTGCTCTCCATGCCACTGGAATCAAGCTATCCTGGCTGAAGAGGGGTGAAACCCCGAAACCGGTCCTAGGATGCTTGTTTCCAGTCCAGGGAGGACCTGGCTTGGCAGTTCGGGCTGGACTGTACCCATGAGGCACAGGGTCAAGACTGATTTGCATATGGCTGGGTTCAAGCTGGAACGGCATGGTGCGCAAAAAAACGATGGATTTAGGCCCAGATATCTGTACTGGGGTGAATGTATGACATTGTTCTGCATTCTGTCCATCACTGTTTTTTTTGTATTTATCACCCTGAGTGGGAAGGGTATGCCCAGATGTGGGTCCCGTGCTCTCCATGCCACTGGAATCAAGCTATCCTGGCTGAAGAGGGGTGAAACCCTGAAACCGGTCCTAGGATGCTTGTTTCCAGTCCAGGGAGGACCTGGCTTGGCAGTTCAGGCTGGACTGTTCCCATGAGGCACAGGGTCAAGACTGATTTGCATATGGCTGGGTTCAAGCTGGAACGGAAAGGTTAGCAAAAAAACGATGGATTTAGGCCCAGATCTCTGTACTGGGGTGAATGTATGACATTGTTCTGCATTCTGTCCATCACTGTTTTTTTTTGTATTTGTCACCCCGAGTGAGAAGGGTATGCCCAGACGTGGGTCCCGTGCTCTCCATGCCACTGGAATCAAGCTATCCTGGCTGAAGAGGGGTGAAACCCCGAAACCGGTCCTAGGATGCTTGTTTCCAGTCCAGGGAGGACCTGGCTTGGCAGTTCGGGCTAGACTGTACCCATGAGGCACAGGGTCAAGACTGATTTGCATATGGCTGGGTTCATGCTAGAACGGCATGGTGAGCAAAACAACGATGGATTTAGGCCCAGATCTCTGTACTGGGGTGAATGTATGACATTGTTCTGCATTCTGTCCATCACTGGGTTTTTTTGTATTTGTCACCCCGAGTGGGAAGGCTATGCCCAGATGTGGGTCCCATGCTCTCCATGCCACTGGAATCAAGCTATCCTGGCTGAAGAGGGGTGAAACCCCGAAACAGGTCCTAGGATGCTTGTTTCCAGTCCAGGGAGGACATGGCTTGGCAGTTCGGGCTGGACTGTACCCATGAGGCACAGGGTCAAGACTGATTTGCATATGGCTGGGTTCAAGCTGGAACGGCATGGTGCGCAAAAAAACAATGGATTTAGGCCCAGATATCTGTACTGGGGTGAATGTATGACATTGTTCTGCATTCTGTCCATCACTGTTTTTTTTGTATTTATCACCCGAGTGGGAAGGGTATGCCCAGATGTGGGTCCCGTGCTCTCCATGCCACTGGAATCAAGCTATCCTGGCTGAAGAGGGGTGAAACCCTGAAACCGGTCCTAGGATGCTTGTTTCCAGTCCAGGGAGGACCTGGCTTGGCAGTTCGGGCTGGACTGTACCCATGAGGCACAGGGTCAAGACTGATTTGCATATGGCTGGGTTCAAGCTAGAACGGCATGGTGAGCAAAAAAACGATGGATTTAGGCCCAGATCTCTGTACTGGGGTGAATGTATGACATTGTTCTGCATTCTGTCCATCACTGTTTTTTTTTGTATTTGTCACCCCGAGTGGGAAGGGTAAGCCCAGATGTGGGTCCTGTGCTCTCCATGCCACTGGAATCAAGCTATCCTCGCTGAAGAGGGGTGAAACCTCGAAACCGGTCCTAGGATGCTTGTTTCCAGTCCAGGGAGGACCTGGCTTGGCAGTTCGGGCTGGACTGTACCCATGAGGCACAGGGTCAAGACTGATTTGCATATGGCTGGGTTCAAGCTGGAACAGCATTGTGAGCAAAACAACGATGGATTTAGGCCCAGATCTCTGTACTGGGGTGAATGTATGACATTGTTCTGCATTCTGTCCATCACTGTTTTTTTTGTATTTGTCACCCTGAGTGGGAAGGGTATGCCCAGACGTGGGTCCCGTGCTCTCCATGCCACTGGAATCAAGCTATCCTGGCTGAAGAGGGGTGAAACCCCAAAACCGGTCCTAGCATGCTTGTTTCCAGTCCAGGGAGGACCTGGCTTGGCAGTTCGGGCTGGACTGTACCCTTGAGGCACAGGGTCAAGACTGATTTGCATATGGCTGGGTTCAAGCTGGAACGGCATGGTCAGCAAAAAAACGATGGATTTAGGCCCAGATCTCTGTACTGGGGTGAATGTATGACATTGTTCTGCATTCTGTTCATCACTGTTTTTTTTTGTATTTGTCACCCCGAGTGGGAAGGGTATGCCCAGACGTGGGTCCCGTGCTCTCCATGCCACTGGAATCAAGCTATCCTGCCTGAAGAGGGATGAAACCCCGAAACCGGTCCTAGGCTGCTTGTTTCCAGTCCAGGGAGGACCTGGCTTGGCAGTTCGAGCTGGACTGTACCTATGAGGCACAGGGTCAAGACTGATTTGCATATGGCTGGGTTCAAGCTGGAACGGAAAGGTTAGCAAAAAAACGATGGATTTAGGCCCAGATCTCTGTACTGGGGTGAATGTATGACATTGTTCTGCATTCTGTCCATCACTGTTTTTTTGTATTTATCACCCCGAGTGGGAAAGGTATGCCCAGATGTGGGTCCCGTGCTCTCCATGCCACTGGAATCAAGCTATCCTGGCTGAAGAGGGGTGAAACCCTGAAACCGGTCCTAGGATGCTTGTTTCCAGTCCAGGGAGGACCTGGCTTGGCAGTTCGGGCTGGACTGTACCCATGAGGCACAGGGTCAAGACTGATTTGCATATGGCTGGGTTCAAGCTGGAACAGCATGGTGAGCAAAAAAACGATGGATTTAGGCCCAGATCTCTGTACTGGGGTGAATGTATGACATTGTTCTGCATTCTGTCCATCACTGTTTTTTTTGTATTTGTCACCCTGAGTGGGAAGGGTATGCCCAGACGTGGGTCCCGTGCTCTCCATGCCACTGGAATCAAGCTATCCTGGCTGAAGAGGGGTTAAACCCCAAAACCGGTCCTAGCATGCTTGTTTCCAGTCCAGGGAGGACCTGGCTTGGCAGTTCGGGCTGGACTGTACCCTTGAGGCACAGGGTCAAGACTGATTTGCATATGGCTGGGTTCAAGCTGGAACGGCATGGTCAGCAAAAAAACGATGGATTTAGGCCCAGATCTCTGTACTGGGGTGAATGTATGACATTGTTCTGCATTCTGTTCATCACTGTTTTTTTTTGTATTTGTCACCCCGAGTGGGAAGGGTATGCCCAGACGTGGGTCCCGTGCTCTCCATGCCACTGGAATCAAGCTATCCTGGCTGAAGAGGGATGAAACCCCGAAACCGGTCCTAGGCTGCTTGTTTCCAGTCCAGGGAGGACCTGGCTTGGCAGTTCGGGCTGGACTGTACCTATGAGGCACAGGGTCATGACTGATTTGCATATGGCTGGGTTCAAGCTGGAACGGAAAGGTTAGCAAAAAAACGATGGATTTAGGCCCAGATCTCTGTACTGGGGTGAATGTATGACATTTTTCTGCATTCTGTCCATCACTGTTTTTTTGTATTTATCACCCCGAGTGGGAAAGGTATGCCCAGATGTGGGTCCCGTGCTCTCCATGCCACTGGAATCAAGCTATCCTGGCTGAAGAGGGGTGAAACCCTGAAACCGGTCCTAGGATGCTTGTTTCCAGTCCAGGGAGGACCTGGCTTGGCAGTTCGGGCTGGACTGTACCCATGAGGCACAGGGTCAAGACTGATTTGCATATGGCTGGGTTCAAGCTAGAACGGCATGGTGAGCAAAAAAACGATGGATTTAGGCCCAGATCTCTGTACTGGGGTGAATGTATGACATTGTTCTGCATTCTGTCCATCACTGTTTTTTTTTTTATTTGTCACCCCGAGTGGGAAGGGTATGCCCAGATGTGGGTCCCGTGCTCTCCATGCCACTGGAATCAAGCTATCCTGGCTGAAGAGGGGTGAAACCCCGAAACCGGTCCTAGGATGCTTGTTTCCAGTCCAGGGAGGACCTGGCTTGGCAGTTCGGGCTGGACTGTACCCATGAGGCACAGGGTCAAGACTGATTTGCATATGGCTGGGTTCAAGCTGGAACAGCATGGTGAGCAAAAAAACGATGAATTTAGGCCCAGATCTCTGTACTGGGGTAAATGTATGACATTGTTCTGCATTCTGTCCATCACTGTTTTTTTTGTATTTGTCACCCAGAGTGAGAAGGGTATGCCCAGACGTGGGTCCCGTGCTCTCCATACCACTGGAATCAAGCTATCCTGGCTGAAGAGGGATGAAACCCCGAAACCGGTCCTAGGCTGCTTGTTTCCAGTCCAGGGAGGACCTGGCTTGGCAGTTCGGGCTGGACTGTACCCATGAGGCACAGGGTCAAGACTGATTTGCATATGGCTGGGTTCAAGCTGGAACGGCATGGTGCGCAAAAAAACGATGGATTTAGGCCCAGATATCTTTACTGGGGTGAATGTATGACATTGTTCTGCATTCTGTCCATCACTGTTTTTTTTGTATTTATCACCCTGAGTGGGAAGGGTATGCCCAGATGTGGGTCCCGTGCTCTCCATGCCACTGGAATCAAGCTATCCTGGCTGAAGAGGGGTGAAACCCTGAAACCAGTCCTAGGATGCTTGTTTCCAGTCCAGGGAGGACCTGGCTTGGCAGTTCGGGCTGGACTGTACCCATGAGGCACAGGGTCAAGACTGATTTGCATATGGCTGGGTTCAAGCTGGAACGTAAAGGTTAGCAAAAAAACGATGGATTTAGGCCCAGATCTCTGTACTGGGGTGAATGTATGACATTGTTCTGCATTCTGTCCATCACTGTTTTTTTTGTATTTGTCACCCCGAGTGAGAAGGGTATGCCCAGACGTGGGTCCCGTGCTCTCCATGCCACTGGAATCAAGCTATCCTGGCTGAAGAGGGGTGAAACCCCGAAACCGGTCCTAGGATGCTTGTTTCCAGTCCAGGGAGGACCTGGCTTGGCAGTTCGGGCTGGACTGTACCCATGAGGCACAGGGTCAAGACTGATTTGCATATGGCTGGGTTCAAGCTGGAACGGCATGGTGCGCAAAAAAACGATGGATTTAGGCCCAGATATCTGTACTGGGGTGAATGTATGACATTGTTCTGCATTCTGTCCATCACTGTTTTTTTTGTATTTATCACCCTGAGTGGGAAGGGTATGCCCAGATGTGGGTCCCGTGCTCTCCATGCCACTGGAATCAAGCTATCCTGGCTGAAGAGGGGTGAAACCCTGAAACCGGTCCTAGGATGCTTGTTTCCAGTCCAGGGAGGACCTGGCTTGGCAGTTCGGGCTGGACTGTACCCATGAGGCACAGGGTCAAGACTGATTTGCATATGGCTGGGTTCAAGCTGGAACGGAAAGGTTAGCAAAAAAACGATGGATTTAGGCCCAGATCTCTGTACTGGGGTGAATGTATGACATTGTTCTGCATTCTGTCCATCACTGTTTTTTTGTATTTATCACCCCTAGTGGGAAGGGTATGCCCAGACGTGGGTCCCGTGCTCTCCATGCCACTGGAATCAAGCTATCCTGGCTGAAGAGGGGTGAAACCGCGAAACCGGTCCTAGGATGCTTGTTTCCAGTCCAGGGAGGACCTGGCTTGGCAGTTCGGGCTGGACTGTACCCTTGAGGCACAGGGTCAAGACCGATTTGCATATGGCTGGGTTCAAGCTGGAACGGCATGGTGAGCAAAAAAACGATGGATTTAGGCCCAGATCTCTGTACTGGGGTGAATGTATGACATTGTTCTGCATTCTGTCCATCACTGTTTTTTTTTGTATTTGTCACCCCGAGTGGGAAGGGTATGCCCAGACGTGGGTCCTGTGCTCTCCATGCCACTGGAATCAAGCTATCCTGGCTGAAGAGGGATGAAACCCCGAAACCGGTCCTAGGCTGCTTGATTCCAGTCCAGGGAGGACATGGCTTGGCAGTTCGGGCTGGACTGTACCCATGAGGCACAGGGTCAAGACTGATTTGCATATGGCTGGGTTCAAGCTGGAAAGGAAAGGTTAGCAAAAAAACGATGGATTTAGGCCCAGATCTCTGTACTGGGGTGAATGCATGACATTGTTCTGCATTCTGTCCATCACCGTTTTTTTGTATTTATCACCCCGAGTGGGAAGGGTATGCCCAGATGTGGGTCCCGTGCTCTCCATGCCACTGGAATCAAGCTATCCTGGCTGAAGAGGGGTGAAACCCTGAAACCGGTCCTAGGATGCTTGTTTCCAGTCCAGGGAGGACCTGGCTTGGCAGTTCGGGCTGGACTGTACCCATGAGGCACAGGGTCAAGACTGATTTGCATATGGCTGGGTTCAAGCTAGAACGGCATGGTGAGCAAAAAAACGATGGATTTAGGCCCAGATCTCTGTACTGGGGTGAATGTATGACATTGTTCTGCATTCTGTCCATCACTGGTTTTTTTTGTATTTGTCACCCCGAGTGGGAAGGGTATGCCCAGATGTGGGTCCCATGCTCTCCATGCCACTGGAATCAAGCTATCCTGGCTGAAGAGGGGTGAAACCCTGAAACCGGTCCTAGGATGCTTGTTTCCAGTCCAGGGAGGACCTGGCTTGGCAGTTCGGGCTGGACTGTACCCATGAGGCACAGGGTCAAGACTGATTTGCATATGGCTGGGTTCAAGCTGGAACAGCATGGTGAGCAAAAAAACGATGAATTTAGGCCCAGATCTCTGTACTGGGGTAAATGTATGACATTGTTCTGCATTCTGTCCATCACTGTTTTTTTTGTATTTGTCACCCAGAGTGAGAAGGGTATGCCCAGACGTGGGTCCCGTGCTCTCCATACCACTGGAATCAAGCTATCCTGGCTGAAGAGGGATGAAACCCCGAAACCGGTCCTAGGCTGCTTGTTTCCAGTCCAGGGAGGACCTGGCTTGGCAGTTCGGGCTGGACTGTACCCATGAGGCACAGGGTCAAGACTGATTTGCATATGGCTGGGTTCAAGCTGGAACGGCATGGTGCGCAAAAAAACGATGGATTTAGGCCCAGATATCTTTACTGGGGTGAATGTATGACATTGTTCTGCATTCTGTCCATCACTGTTTTTTTTTTATTTATCACCCTGAGTGGGAAGGGTATGCCCAGATGTGGGTCCCGTGCTCTCCATGCCACTGGAATCAAGCTATCCTGGCTGAAGAGGGGTGAAACCCTGAAACCAGTCCTAGGATGCTTGTTTCCAGTCCAGGGAGGACCTGGCTTGGCAGTTCGGGCTGGACTGTACCCATGAGGCACAGGGTCAAGACTGATTTGCATATGGCTGGGTTCAAGCTGGAACGGAAAGGTTAGCAAAAAAACGATGGATTTAGGCCCAGATCTCTGTACTGGGGTGAATGTATGACATTGTTCTGCATTCTGTCCATCACTGGTTTTTTTTGTATTTGTCACCCCGAGTGAGAAGGGTATGCCCAGACGTGGGTCCCGTGCTCTCCATGCCACTGGAATCAAGCTATCCTGGCTGAAGAGGGGTGAAACCCCCAAACCGGTCCTAGGATGCTTGTTTCCAGTCCAGGGAGGACCTGGCTTGGCAGTTCGGGCTGGACTGTACCCATGAGGCACAGGGTCAAGACTGATTTGCATATGGCTGGGTTCAAGCTGGAACGGCATGGTGCGCAAAAAAACGATGGATTTAGGCCCAGATATCTGTACTGGGGTGAATGTATGACATTGTTCTGCATTCTGTCCATCACTGTTTTTTTTGTATTTATCACCCTGAGTGGGAAGGGTATGCCCAGATGTGGGTCCCGTGCTCTCCATGCCACTGGAATCAAGCTATCCTGGCTGAAGAGGGGTGAAACCCTGAAACCGGTCCTAGGATGCTTGTTTCCAGTCCAGGGAGGACCTGGCTTGGCAGTTCGGGCTGGACTGTACCCATGAGGCACAGGGTCAAGACTGATTTGCATATGGCTGGGTTCAAGCTGGAACGGAAAGGTTAGCAAAAAAACGATGGATTTAGGCCCAGATCTCTGTACTGGGGTGAATGTATGACATTGTTCTGCATTCTGTCCATCACTGTTTTTTTGTATTTATCACCCCTAGTGGGAAGGGTATGCCCAGACGTGGGTCCCGTGCTCTCCATGCCACTGGAATCAAGCTATCCTGGCTGAAGAGGGGTGAAACCGCGAAACCGGTCCTAGGATGCTTGTTTCCAGTCCAGGGAGGACCTGGCTTGGCAGTTCGGGCTGGACTGTACCCTTGAGGCACAGGGTCAAGACCGATTTGCATATGGCTGGGTTCAAGCTGGAACGGCATGGTGAGCAAAAAAACAATGGATTTAGGCCCAGATCTCTGTACGGGGGTGAATGTATGACATTGTTCTGCATTCTGTCCATCACTGTTTTTTTTTGTATTTGTCACCCCGAGTGGGAAGGGTATGCCCAGACGTGGGTCCTGTGCTCTCCATGCCACTGGAATCAAGCTATCCTGGCTGAAGAGGGATGAAACCCCGAAACCGGTCCTAGGCTGCTTGTTTCCAGTCCAGGGAGGACATGGCTTGGCAGTTCGGGCTGGACTGTACCCATGAGGCACAGGGTCAAGACTGATTTGCATATGGCTGGGTTCAAGCTGGAAAGGAAAGGTTAGCAAAAAAACGATGGATTTAGGCCCAGATCTCTGTACTGGGGTGAATGCATGACATTGTTCTGCATTCTGTCCATCACCGTTTTTTTGTATTTATCACCCCGAGTGGGAAGGGTATGCCCAGATGTGGGTCCCGTGCTCTCCATGCCACTGGAATCAAGCTATCCTGGCTGAAGAGGGGTGAAACCCTGAAACCGGTCCTAGGATGCTTGTTTCCAGTCCAGGGAGGACCTGGCTTGGCAGTTCGGGCTGGACTGTACCCATGAGGCACAGGGTCAAGACTGATTTGCATATGGCTGGGTTCAAGCTAGAACGGCATGGTGAGCAAAAAAACGATGGATTTAGGCCCAGATCTCTGTACTGGGGTGAATGTATGACATTGTTCTGCATTCTGTCCATCACTGGTTTTTTTTGTATTTGTCACCCCGAGTGGGAAGGGTATGCCCAGATGTGGGTCCCGTGCTCTCCATGCCACTGGAATCAAGCTATCCTGGCTGAAGAGGGGTGAAACCCCGAAACCGGTCCTAGGATGCTTGTTTCCAGTCCAGGGAGGACCTGGCTTGGCAGTTCGGGCTGGACTGTACCCATGAGGCACAGGGTCAAGACTGATTTGCATATGGCTGGGTTCAAGCTGGAACAGCATGGTGAGCAAAAAAACGATGGATTTAGGCCCAGATCTCTGTACTGGGGTGAATGTATGACATTGTTCTGCATTCTGTCCATCACTGTTTTTTTTGTATTTGTCACCCCGAGTGGGAAGGGTATGCCCAGACGTGGGTCCCGTGCTCTCCATGCCACTGGAATCAAGCTATCCTGGCTGAAGAGGGGTGAAACCCCGAAACCGGTCCTAGGATGCTTGTTTCCAGTCCAGGGAGGACCTGGCTTGGCAGTTCGGGCTGGACTGTACCCTTGAGGCACAGGGTCAAGACTGATTTGCATATGGCTGGGTTCAAGCTGGAACGGCATGGTGAGCAAAAAAACGATGGATTTAGGCCCAGATCTCTGTACTGGGGTGAATGTATGACATTGTTCTGCATTCTGTCCATCACTGTTTTTTTTTGTATTTGTCACCCCGAGTAGGAAGGGTATGCCCAGACGTGGGTCCCGTGCTCCCCATGCCACTGGAATCAAGCTATCCTGGCTGAAGAGGGATGAAACCCCGAAACCGGTCCTAGGCTGCTTGTTTCCAGTCTAGGGAGGACCTGGCTTGGCAGTTCGGGCTGGACTGTACCCATGAGGCACAGGGTCAAGACTGATTTGCATATGGCTGGGTTCAAGCTGGAACGGAAGGTTAGCAAAAAAACGATGGATTTAGGCCCAGATCTCTGTACTGGGGTGAATGTATGACATTGTTCTGCATTCTGTCCATCACTGTTTTTTTTTGTATTTGTCACCCCGAGTGAGAAGGGTATGCCCAGACGTGGGTCCCGTGCTCTCCATGCCACTGGAATCAAGCTATCCTGGCTGAAGAGGGGTGAAACCCAAAACCGGTCCTAGGATGCTTGTTTCCAGTCCAGGGAGGACCTGGCTTGGCAGTTCGGGCTGGACTGTACCCATGAGGCACAGGGTCAAGACTGATTTGCATATGGCTGGGTTCAAGCTGGAACGGCATGGTGCGCAAAAAAACGATGGATTTAGGCCCAGATATCTGTACTGGGGTGAATGTATGACATTGTTCTGCATTCTGTCCATCACTGTTTTTTTTGTATTTATCACCCCGAGTGGGAAAGGTATGCCCAGACGTGGGTCCCGTGCTCTCCATGCCACTGGAATCAAGCTATCCTGGCTGAAGAGGGGTGAAACCCTGAAACCGGTCCTAGGATGCTTGTTTCCAGTCCAGGGAGGACCTGGCTTGGCAGTTCGGGCTAGACTGTACCCATGAGGCACAGGGTCAAGACTGATTTGCATATGGCTGGGTTCATGCTAGAACGGCATGGTGAGCAAAACAACGATGGATTTAGGCCCAGATCTCTGTACTGGGGTGAATGTATGACATTGTTCTGCATTCTGTCCATCACTGGGTTTTTTTGTATTTGTCACCCCGAGTGGGAAGGCTATGCCCAGATGTGGGTCCCATGCTCTCCATGCCACTGGAATCAAGCTATCCTGGCTGAAGAGGGGTGAAACCCCGAAACAGGTCCTAGGATGCTTGTTTCCAGTCCTGGGAGGACCTGGCTTGGCAGTTCGGGCTGGACTGTACCCATGAGGCACAGGGTCAAGACTGATTTGCATATGGCTGGGTTCAAGCTGGAACAGCATGGTGAGCAAAAAAACGATGGATTTAGGCCCAGATCTCTGTACTGGGGTGAATGTATGACATTGTTCTGCATTCTGTCCATCACTGGTTTTTTTTGTATTTATCACCCCGAGTGGGAAGGGTATGGCCAGATGTGGGTCCCGTGCTCTCCATGCCACTGGAATCAAGCTATCCTGGCTGAAGAGGGGTGAAACCCTGAAACCGGTCCTAGGATGCTTGTTTCCAGTCCAGGGAGGACCTGGCTTGGCAGTTCGGGCTGGACTGTTCCCATGAGGCACAGGGTCAAGACTGATTTGCATATGGCTGGGTTCAAGCTAGAACGGCATGGTGAGCAAAAAAACGATGGATTTAGGCCCAGATCTCTGTACTGGGGTGAATGTATGACATTGTTCTGCATTCTGTCCATCACTGTTTTTTTTAGTATTTGTCACCCCGAGTGGGAAGGGTATGCCCAGATGTGGGTCCCGTGCTCTCCATGCCACTGGAATCAAGCTATCCTGGCTGAAGAGGGGTGAAACCCCGAAACCGGTCCTAGGATGCTTGTTTCCAGTCCAGGGAGGACCTGGCTTGGCAGTTCGGGCTGGACTGTACCCATGAGGCACAGGGTCAAGACTGATTTGCATATGGCTGGGTTCAAGCTGGAACAGCATGGTGAGCAAAAAAACGATGGATTTAGGCCCAGATCTCTGTACTGGGGTGAATGTATGACATTGTTCTGCATTCTGTCCATCACTGTTTTTTTTTTGTATTTGTCACCCCGAGTGAGAAGGGTATGCCCAGACGTGGGTCCCGTGCTCTCCATGCCACTGGAATCAAGCTATCCTGGCTGAAGAGGGGTGAAACCCAAAACCGGTCCTAGGATGCTTGTTTCCAGTCCAGGGAGGACCTGGCTTGGCAGTTCGGGCTGGACTGTACCCATGAGGCACAGGGTCAAGACTGATTTGCATATGGCTGGGTTCAAGCTGTAACGGCATGGTGCGCAAAAAAACGATGGATTTAGGCCCAGATATCTGTACTGGGGTGAATGTATGACATTGTTCTGCATTCTGTCCATCACTGTTTTTTTTGTATTTATCACCCCGAGTGGGAAAGGTATGCCCAGACGTGGGTCCCGTGCTCTCCATGCCACTGGAATCAAGCTATCCTGGCTGAAGAGGGGTGAAACCCTGAAACCGGTCCTAGGATGCTTGTTTCCAGTCCAGGGAGGACCTGGCTTGGCAGTTCGGGCTGGACTGTACCCATGAGGCACAGGGTCAAGACTGATTTGCATATGGCTGGGTTCATGCTAGAACGGCATGGTGAGCAAAACAACGATGGATTTAGGCCCAGATCTCTGTACTGGGGTGAATGTATGACATTGTTCTGCATTCTGTCCATCACTGGGTTTTTTTGTATTTGTCACCCCGAGTGGGAAGGCTATGCCCAGATGTGGGTCCCATGCTCTCCATGCCACTGGAATCAAGCTATCCTGGCTGAAGAGGGGTGAAACCCCGAAACCGGTCCTAGGATGCTTGTTTCCAGTCCAGGGAGGACCTGGCTTGGCAGTTCGGGATGGACTGTACCCATGAGGCACAGGGTCAAGACTGATTTGCATATGGCTGGGTTCAAGCTGGAACAGCATGGTGAGCAAAAAAACGATGGATTTAGGCCCAGATCTCTGTACTGGGGTGAATGTATGACATTGTTCTGCATTCTGTCCATCACTGGGTTTTTTTGTATTTATCACCCCGAGTGGGAAGGGTATGCCCAGATGTGGGTCCCGTGCTCTCCATGCCACTGGAATCAAGCTATCCTGGCTGAAGAGGGGTGAAACCCTGAAACCGGTCCTAGGATGCTTGTTTCCAGTCCAGGGAGGACCTGGCTTGGAAGTTCGGGCTGGACTGTACCCATGAGGCACAGGGTCAAGACTGATTTGCATATGGCTGGGTTCAAGCTAGAACGGCATGGTGAGCAAAAAAACGATGGATTTAGGCCCAGATCTCTGTACTGGGGTGAATGTATGACATTGTTCTGCATTCTGTCCATCACTGTTTTTTTTTGTATTTGTCACCCCGAGTGGGAAGGGTATGCCCAGATGTGGGTCCCGTGCTCTCCATGCCACTGGAATCAAGCTATCCTGGCTGAAGAGGGGTGAAACCCCGAAACCGGTCCTAGGATGCTTGTTTCCAGACCAGGGAGGACCTGGCTTGGCAGTTCGGGCTGGACTGTACCCATGAGGCACAGGGTCAAGACTGATTTGCATATGGCTGGGTTCAAGCTGGAACAGCATGGTGAGCAAAAAAACGATGGATTTAGGCCCAGATCTCTGTACTGGGGTAAATGTATGACATTGTTCTGCATTCTGTCCATCACTGTTTTTTTTGTATTTGTCACCCAGAGTGGGAAGGGTATGCCCAGACGTGGGTCCCGTGCTCTCCATGCCACTGGAATCAAGCTATCCTGGCTGAAGAGGGATGAAACCCCGAAACCGGTCCTAGGCTGCTTGTTTCCAGTCCAGGGAGGACCTGGCTTGGCAGTTCGGGCTGGACTGTACCCATGAGGCACAGGGTCAAGACTGATTTGCATATGGCTGGGTTCAAGCTGGAACGGAAAGGTTAGCAAAAAAACGATGGATTTAGGCCCAGATCTCTGTACTGGGGTGAATGTATGACATTGTTCTGCATTCTGTCCATCACTGTTTTTTTTTGTATTTGTCACCCCGAGTGAGAAGGGTATGCCCAGACGTGGGTCCCGTGCTCTCCATGCCACTGGAATCAAGCTATCCTGGCTGAAGAGGGGTGAAACCCCGAAACCGGTCCTAGGATGCTTGTCTCCAGTCCAGGGAGGACCTGGCTTGGCAGTTCGGGCTGGACTGTACCCATGAGGCACAGGGTCAAGACTGATTTGCATATGGCTGGGTTCAAGCTGGAACGGCATGGTGCGCAAAAAAACGATGGATTTAGGCCCAGATATCTGTACTGGGGTGAATGTATGACATTGTTCTGCATTCTGTCCATCACTGTTTTTTTTGTATTTATCACCCTGAGTGGGAAGGGTATGCCCAGATGTGGGTCCCGTGCTCTCCATGCCACTGGAATCAAGCTATCCTGGCTGAAGAGGGGTGAAACCCTGAAACCGGTCCTAGGATGCTTGTTTCCAGTCCAGGGAGGACCTGGCTTGGCAGTTCGGGCTGGACTGTACCCATGAGGCACAGGGTCAAGACTGATTTGCATATGGCTGGGTTCAAGCTGGAACGGAAAGGTTAGCAAAAAAACGATGGATTTAGGCCAAGATCTCTGTACTGGGGTGAATGTATGACATTGTTCTGCATTCTGTCCATCACTGTTTTTTTTTGTATTTGTCACCCCGAGTGAGAAGGGTATGCCCAGACGTGGGTCCCGTGCTCTCCATGCCACTGGAATCAAGCTATCCTGGCTGAAGAGGGGTGAAACCCCGAAACCGGTCCTAGGATGCTTGTTTCCAGTCCAGGGAGGACCTGGCTTGGCAGTTCGGGCTGGACTGTACCCATGAGGCACAGGGTCAAGACTGATTTGCATATGGCTGGGTTCAAGCTGGAACGGCATGGTGCGCAAAAAAACGATGGATTTAGGCCCAGATATCTGTACTGGGGTGAATGTATGACATTGTTCTGCATTCTGTCCATCACTGTTTTTTTTGTATTTATCACCCTGAGTGGGAAGGGTATGCCCAGATGTGGGTCCCGTGCTCTCCATGCCACTGGAATCAAGCTATCCTGGCTGAAGAGGGGTGAAACCCTGAAACCGGTCCTAGGATGCTTGTTTCCAGTCCAGGGAGGACCTGGCTTGGCAGTTCGGGCTGGACTGTTCCCATGAGGCACAGGGTCAAGACTGATTTGCATATGGCTGGGTTCAAGCTGGAACGGAAAGGTTAGCAAAAAAACGATGGATTTAGGCCCAGATCTCTGTACTGGGGTGAATGTATGACATTGTTCTGCATTCTGTCCATCACTGTTTTTTTTTGTATTTGTCACCCCGAGTGAGAAGGGTATGCCCAGACGTGGGTCCCGTGCTCTCCATGCCACTGGAATCAAGCTATCCTGGCTGAAGAGGGGTGAAACCCCGAAACCGGTCCTAGGATGCTTGTTTCCAGTCCAGGGAGGACCTGGCTTGGCAGTTCGGGCTGGACTGTACCCATGAGGCACAGGGTCAAGACTGATTTGCATATGGCTGGGTTCAAGCTGGAACGGCATGGTGCGCAAAAAAACGATGGATTTAGGCCCAGATATCTGTACTGGGGTGAATGTATGACATTGTTCTGCATTCTGTCATCACTGTTTTTTTTGTATTTATCACCCTGAGTGGGAAGGGTATGCCCAGATGTGGGTCCCGTACTCTCCATGCCACTGGAATCAAGCTATCCTGGCTGAAGAGGGGTGAAACCCTGAAACCGGTCCTAGGATGCTTGTTTCCAGTCCAGGGAGGACCTGGCTTGGCAGTTCGGGCTGGACTGTACCCATGAGGCACAGGGTCAAGACTGATTTGCATATGGCTGGGTTCAAGCTGGAACGGAAAGGTTAGCAAAAAAACGATGGATTTAGGCCCAGATCTCTGTACTGGGGTGAATGTATGACATTGTTCTGCATTCTGTCCATCACTGTTTTTTTTTGTATTTGTCACCCCGAGTGAGAAGGGTATGCCCAGACATGGGTCCCGTGCTCTCCATGCCACTGGAATCAAGCTATCCTGGCTGAAGAGGGGTGAAACCCCCAAACCGGTCCTAGGATGCTTGTTTCCAGTCCAGGGAGGACCTGGCTTGGCAGTTCGGGCTGGACTGTACCCATGAGGCACAGGGTCAAGACTGATTTGCATATGGCTGGGTTCAAGCTGGAACGGCATGGTGCGCAAAAAAACGATGGATTTAGGCCCAGATATCTGTACTGGGGTGAATGTATGACATTGTTCTGCATTCTGTCCATCACTGTTTTTTTTGTATTTATCACCCTGAGTGGGAAGGGTATGCCCAGATGTGGGTCCCGTGCTCTCCATGCCACTGGAATCAAGCTATCCTGGCTGAAGAGGGGTGAAACCCTGAAACCGGTCCTAGGATGCTTGTTTCCAGTCCAGGGAGGACCTGGCTTGGCAGTTCGGGCTGGACTGTACCCATGAGGCACAGGGTCAAGACTGATTTGCATATGGCTGGGTTCAAGCTGGAACGGAAAGGTTAGCAAAAAAACGATGGATTTAGGCCCAGATCTCTGTACTGGGGTGAATGTATGACATTGTTCTGCATTCTGTCCATCACTGTTTTTTTGTATTTATCACCCCGAGTGGGAAGGGTATGCCCAGACGTGGGTCCCGTGCTCTCCATGCCACTGGAATCAAGCTATCCTGGCTGAAGAGGGGTGAAACCGAGAAACCGGTCCTAGGATGCTTGTTTCCAGTCCAGGGAGCACCTGGCTTGGCAGTTCGGGCTGGACTGTACCCTTGAGGCACAGGGTCAAGACCGATTTGCATATGGCTGGGTTCAAGCTGGAACGGCATGGTGAGCAAAAAAAGATGGATTTAGGCCCAGATCTCTGTACTGGGGTGAATGTATGACATTGTTCTGCATTCTGTCCATCACTGTTTTTTTTTGTATTTGTCACCCCGAGTGGGAAGGGTATGCCCAGACGTGGGTCCCGTGCTCTCCATGCCACTGGAATCAAGCTATCCTGGCTGAAGAGGGGTGAAACCCAAAACCGGTCCTAGGATGCTTGTTTCCAGTCCAGGGAGGACCTGGCTTGGCAGTTCGGGCTGGACTGTACCCATGAGGCACAGGGTCAAGACTGATTTGCATATGGCTGGGTTCAAGCTGGAACGGCATGGTGCGCAAAAAAACGATGGATTTAGGCCCAGATATCTGTACTGGGGTGAATGTATGACATTGTTCTGCATTCTGTCCATCACTGTTTTTTTTGTATTTATCACCCCGAGTGGGAAAGGTATGCCCAGACGTGGGTCCCGTGCTCTCCATGCCACTGGAATCAAGCTATCCTGGCTGAAGAGGGGTGAAACCGAGAAACCGGTCCTAGGATGCTTGTTTCCAGTCCAGGGAGCACCTGGCTTGGCAGTTCGGGCTGGACTGTACCCTTGAGGCACAGGGTCAAGACCGATTTGCATATGGCTGGGTTCAAGCTGGAACGGCATGGTGAGCAAAAAAAGATGGATTTAGGCCCAGATCTCTGTACTGGGGTGAATGTATGACATTGTTCTGCATTCTGTCCATCACTGTTTTTTTTTGTATTTGTCACCCCGAGTGGGAAGGGTATGCCCAGACGTGGGTCCCGTGCTCTCCATGCCACTGGAATCAAGCTATCCTGGCTGAAGAGGGGTGAAACCCAAAACCGGTCCTAGGATGCTTGTTTCCAGTCCAGGGAGGACCTGGCTTGGCAGTTCGGGCTGGACTGTACCCATGAGGCACAGGGTCAAGACTGATTTGCATATGGCTGGGTTCAAGCTGGAACGGCATGGTGCGCAAAAAAACGATGGATTTAGGCCCAGATATCTGTACTGGGGTGAATGTATGACATTGTTCTGCATTCTGTCCATCACTGTTTTTTTTGTATTTATCACCCCGAGTGGGAAAGGTATGCCCAGACGTGGGTCCCGTGCTCTCCATGCCACTGGAATCAAGCTATCCTGGCTGAAGAGGGGTGAAACCCTGAAACCGGTCCTAGGATGCTTGTTTCCAGTCCAGGGAGGACCTGGCTTGGCAGTTCGGGCTAGACTGTACCCATGAGGCACAGGGTCAAGACTGATTTGCATATGGCTGGGTTCATGCTAGAACGGCATGGTGAGCAAAACAACGATGGATTTAGGCCCAGATCTCTGTACTGGGGTGAATGTATGACATTGTTCTGCATTCTGTCCATCACTGGGTTTTTTTGTATTTGTCACCCCGAGTGGGAAGGCTATGCCCAGATGTGGGTCCCATGCTCTCCATGCCACTGGAATCAAGCTATCCTGGCTGAAGAGGGGTGAAACCCCGAAACAGGTCCTAGGATGCTTGTTTCCAGTCCAGGGAGGACCTGGCTTGGCAGTTCGGGCTGGACTGTACCCATGAGGCACAGGGTCAAGACTGATTTGCATATGGCTGGGTTCAAGCTGGAACAGCATGGTGAGCAAAAAAACAATGGATTTAGGCCCAGATCTCTGTACTGGGGTGAATGTATGACATTGTTCTGCATTCTGTCCATCACTGGGTTTTTTTGTATTTATCACCCCGAGTGGGAAGGGTATGCCCAGATGTGGGTCCCGTGCTCTCCATGCCACTGGAATCAAGCTATCCTGGCTGAAGAGGGGTGAAACCCTGAAACCGGTCCTAGGATGCTTGTTTCCAGTCCAGGGAGGACCTGGCTTGGCAGTTCGGGCTGGACTGTACCCATGAGGCACAGGGTCAAGACTGATTTGCATATGGCTGGGTTCAAGCTAGAACGGCATGGTGAGCAAAAAAACGATGGATTTAGGCCCAGATCTCTGTACTGGGGTGAATGTATGACATTGTTCTGCATTCTGTCCATCACTGTTTTTTTTTGTATTTGTCACCCCGAGTGGGAAGGGTATGCCCAGATGTGGGTCCCGTGCTCTCCATGCCACTGGAATCAAGCTATCCTGGCTGAAGAGGGGTGAAACCCCGAAACCGGTCCTAGGATGCTTGTTTCCAGTCCAGGGAGGACCTGGCTTGGCAGTTCGGGCTGGACTGTACCCATGAGGCACAGGGTCAAGACTGATTTGCATATGGCTGGGTTCAAGCTGGAACAGCATGGTGAGCAAAAAAACGATGGATTTAGGCCCAGATCTCTGTACTGGGGTGAATGTATGACATTGTTCTGCATTCTGTCCATCACTGTTTTTTTTTTGTATTTGTCACCCCGAGTGAGAAGGGTATGCCCAGACGTGGGTCCCGTGCTCTCCATGCCACTGGAATCAAGCTATCCTGGCTGAAGAGGGGTGAAACCCAAAACCGGTCCTAGGATGCTTGTTTCCAGTCCAGGGAGGACCTGGCTTGGCAGTTCGGGCTGGACTGTACCCATGAGGCACAGGGTCAAGACTGATTTGCATATGGCTGGGTTCAAGCTGGAACGGCATGGTGCGCAAAAAAACGATGGATTTAGGCCCAGATATCTGTACTGGGGTGAATGTATGACATTGTTCTGCATTCTGTCCATCACTGTTTTTTTTGTATTTATCACCCCGAGTGGGAAAGGTATGCCCAGACGTGGGTCCCGTGCTCTCCATGCCACTGGAATCAAGCTATCCTGGCTGAAGAGGGGTGAAACCCTGAAACCGGTCCTAGGATGCTTGTTTCCAGTCCAGGGAGGACCTGGCTTGGCAGTTCGGGCTGGACTGTACCCATGAGGCACAGGGTCAAGACTGATTTGCATATGGCTGGGTTCATGCTAGAACGGCATGGTGAGCAAAACAACGATGGATTTAGGCCCAGATCTCTGTACTGGGGTGAATGTATGACATTGTTCTGCATTCTGTCCATCACTGGGTTTTTTTGTATTTGTCACCCCGAGTGGGAAGGCTATGCCCAGATGTGGGTCCCATGCTCTCCATGCCACTGGAATCAAGCTATCCTGGCTGAAGAGGGGTGAAACCCCGAAACCGGTCCTAGGATGCTTGTTTCCAGTCCAGGGAGGACCTGGCTTGGCAGTTCGGGCTGGACTGTACCCATGAGGCACAGGGTCAAGACTGATTTGCATATGGCTGGGTTCAAGCTGGAACAGCATGGTGAGCAAAAAAACGATGGATTTAGGCCCAGATCTCTGTACTGGGGTGAATGTATGACATTGTTCTGCATTCTGTCCATCACTGGGTTTTTTTGTATTTATCACCCCGAGTGGGAAGGGTATGCCCAGATGTGGGTCCCGTGCTCTCCATGCCACTGGAATCAAGCTATCCTGGCTGAAGAGGGGTGAAACCCTGAAACCGGTCCTAGGATGCTTGTTTCCAGTCCAGGGAGGACCTGGCTTGGCAGTTCGGGCTGGACTGTACCCATGAGGCACAGGGTCAAGACTGATTTGCATATGGCTGGGTTCAAGCTGGAACAGCATGGTGAGCAAAAAAACGATGGATTTAGGCCCAGATCTCTGTACTGGGGTGAATGTATGACATTGTTCTGCATTCTGTCCATCACTGGGTTTTTTTGTATTTATCACCCCGAGTGGGAAGGGTATGCCCAGATGTGGGTCCCGTGCTCTCCATGCCACTGGAATCAAGCTATCCTGGCTGAAGAGGGGTGAAACCCTGAAACCGGTCCTAGGATGCTTGTTTCCAGTCCAGGGAGGACCTGGCTTGGCAGTTCGGGCTGGACTGTACCCATGAGGCACAGGGTCAAGACTGATTTGCATATGGCTGGGTTCAAGCTAGAACGGCATGGTGAGCAAAAAAACGATGGATTTAGGCCCAGATCTCTGTACTGGGGTGAATGTATGACATTGTTCTGCATTCTGTCCATCACTGTTTTTTTTTGTATTTGTCACCCCGAGTGGGAAGGGTATGCCCAGATGTGGGTCCCGTGCTCTCCATGCCACTGGAATCAAGCTATCCTGGCTGAAGAGGGGTGAAACCCCGAAACCGGTCCTAGGATGCTTGTTTCCAGACCAGGGAGGACCTGGCTTGGCAGCTCGGGCTGGACTGTACCCATGAGGCACAGGGTCAAGACTGATTTGCATATGGCTGGGTTCAAGCTGGAACAGCATGGTGAGCAAAAAAACGATGGATTTAGGCCCAGATCTCTGTACTGGGGTAAATGTATGACATTGTTCTGCATTCTGTCCATCACTGTTTTTTTTGTATTTGTCACCCAGAGTGGGAAGGGTATGCCCAGACGTGGGTCCCGTGCTCTCCATGCCACTGGAATCAAGCTATCCTGGCTGAAGAGGGATGAAACCCCGAAACCGGTCCTAGGCTGCTTGTTTCCAGTCCAGGGAGGACCTGGCTTGGCAGTTCGGGCTGGACTGTACCCATGAGGCACAGGGTCAAGACTGATTTGCATATGGCTGGGTTCAAGCTGGAACGGAAAGGTTAGCAAAAAAACGATGGATTTAGGCCCAGATCTCTGTACTGGGGTGAATGTATGACATTGTTCTGCATTCTGTCCATCACTGTTTTTTTTTGTATTTGTCACCCCGAGTGAGAAGGGTATGCCCAGACGTGGGTCCCGTGCTCTCCATGCCACTGGAATCAAGCTATCCTGGCTGAAGAGGGGTGAAACCCCGAAACCGGTCCTAGGATGCTTGTCTCCAGTCCAGGGAGGACCTGGCTTGGCAGTTCGGGCTGGACTGTACCCATGAGGCACAGGGTCAAGACTGATTTGCATATGGCTGGGTTCAAGCTGGAACGGCATGGTGCGCAAAAAAACGATGGATTTAGGCCCAGATATCTGTACTGGGGTGAATGTATGACATTGTTCTGCATTCTGTCCATCACTGTTTTTTTTGTATTTATCACCCTGAGTGGGAAGGGTATGCCCAGATGTGGGTCCCGTGCATTCCATGCCACTGGAATCAAGCTATCCTGGCTGAAGAGGGGTGAAACCCTGAAACCGGTCCTAGGATGCTTGTTTCCAGTCCAGGGAGGACCTGGCTTGGCAGTTCGGGCTGGACTGTACCCATGAGGCACAGGGTCAAGACTGATTTGCATATGGCTGGGTTCAAGCTGGAACGGAAAGGTTAGCAAAAAAACGATGGATTTAGGCCCAGATCTCTGTACTGGGGTGAATGTATGACATTGTTCTGCATTCTGTCCATCACTGTTTTTTTTTGTATTTGTCACCCCGAGTGAGAAGGGTATGCCCAGACGTGGGTCCCGTGCTCTCCATGCCACTGGAATCAAGCTATCCTGGCTGAAGAGGGGTGAAACCCCGAAACCGGTCCTAGGATGCTTGTTTCCAGTCCAGGGAGGACCTGGCTTGGCAGTTCGGGCTGGACTGTACCCATGAGGCACAGGGTCAAGACTGATTTGCATATGGCTGGGTTCAAGCTGGAACGGCATGGTGCGCAAAAAAACGATGGATTTAGGCCCAGATATCTGTACTGGGGTGAATGTATGACATTGTTCTGCATTCTGTCCATCACTGTTTTTTTTGTATTTATCACCCTGAGTGGGAAGGGTATGCCCAGATGTGGGTCCCGTGCTCTCCATGCCACTGGAATCAAGCTATCCTGGCTGAAGAGGGGTGAAACCCTGAAACCGGTCCTAGGATGCTTGTTTCCAGTCCAGGGAGGACCTGGCTTGGCAGTTCGGGCTGGACTGTTCCCATGAGGCACAGGGTCAAGACTGATTTGCATATGGCTGGGTTCAAGCTGGAACGGAAAGGTTAGCAAAAAAACGATGGATTTAGGCCCAGATCTCTGTACTGGGGTGAATGTATGACATTGTTCTGCATTCTGTCCATCACTGTTTTTTTTTGTATTTGTCACCCCGAGTGAGAAGGGTATGCCCAGACGTGGGTCCCGTGCTCTCCATGCCACTGGAATCAAGCTATCCTGGCTGAAGAGGGGTGAAACCCCGAAACCGGTCCTAGGATGCTTGTTTCCAGTCCAGGGAGGACCTGGCTTGGCAGTTCGGGCTGGACTGTACCCATGAGGCACAGGGTCAAGACTGATTTGCATATGGCTGGGTTCAAGCTGGAACGGCATGGTGCGCAAAAAAACGATGGATTTAGGCCCAGATATCTGTACTGGGGTGAATGTATGACATTGTTCTGCATTCTGTCCATCACTGTTTTTTTTGTATTTATCACCCTGAGTGGGAAGGGTATGCCCAGATGTGGGTCCCGTGCTCTCCATGCCACTGGAATCAAGCTATCCTGGCTGAAGAGGGGTGAAACCCTGAAACCGGTCCTAGGATGCTTGTTTCCAGTCCAGGGAGGACCTGGCTTGGCAGTTCGGGCTGGACTGTACCCATGAGGCACAGGGTCAAGACTGATTTGCATATGGCTGGGTTCAAGCTGGAACGGAAAGGTTAGAAAAAAAACGATGGATTTAGGCCCAGATCTCTGTACTGGGGTGAATGTATGACATTGTTCTGCATTCTGTCCATCACTGTTTTTTTTTGTATTTGTCACCCCGAGTGAGAAGGGTATGCCCAGACGTGGGTCCCGTGCTCTCCATGCCACTGGAATCAAGCTATCCTGGCTGAAGAGGGGTGAAACCCCCAAACCGGTCCTAGGATGCTTGTTTCCAGTCCAGGGAGGACCTGGCTTGGCAGTTCGGGCTGGACTGTACCCATGAGGCACAGGGTCAAGACTGATTTGCATATGGCTGGGTTCAAGCTGGAACGGCATGGTGCGCAAAAAAACGATGGATTTAGGCCCAGATATCTGTACTGGGGTGAATGTATGACATTGTTCTGCATTCTGTCCATCACTGTTTTTTTTGTATTTATCACCCTGAGTGGGAAGGGTATGCCCAGATGTGGGTCCCGTGCTCTCCATGCCACTGGAATCAAGCTATCCTGGCTGAAGAGGGGTGAAACCCTGAAACCGGTCCTAGGATGCTTGTTTCCAGTCCAGGGAGGACCTGGCTTGGCAGTTCGGGCTGGACTGTACCCATGAGGCACAGGGTCAAGACTGATTTGCATATGGCTGGGTTCAAGCTGGAACGGAAAGGTTAGCAAAAAAACGATGGATTTAGGCCCAGATCTCTGTACTGGGGTGAATGTATGACATTGTTCTGCATTCTGTCCATCACTGTTTTTTTGTATTTATCACCCCGAGTGGGAAGGGTATGCCCAGACGTGGGTCCCGTGCTCTCCATGCCACTGGAATCAAGCTATCCTGGCTGAAGAGGGGTGAAACCGAGAAACCGGTCCTAGGATGCTTGTTTCCAGTCCAGGGAGGACCTGGCTTGGCAGTTCGGGCTGGACTGTACCCTTGAGGCACAGGGTCAAGACCGATTTGCATATGGCTGGGTTCAAGCTGGAACGGCATGGTGAGCAAAAAAAGATGGATTTAGGCCCAGATCTCTGTACTGGGGTGAATGTATGACATTGTTCTGCATTCTGTCCATCACTGTTTTTTTTTGTATTTGTCACCCCGAGTGGGAAGGGTATGCCCAGACGTGGGTCCCGTGCTCTCCATGCCACTGGAATCAAGCTATCCTGGCTGAAGAGGGGTGAAACCCAAAACCGGTCCTAGGATGCTTGTTTCCAGTCCAGGGAGGACCTGGCTTGGCAGTTCGGGCTGGACTGTACCCATGAGGCACAGGGTCAAGACTGATTTGCATATGGCTGGGTTCAAGCTGGAACGGCATGGTGCGCAAAAAAACGATGGATTTAGGCCCAGATATCTGTACTGGGGTGAATGTATGACATTGTTCTGCATTCTGTCCATCACTGTTTTTTTTGTATTTATCACCCCGAGTGGGAAAGGTATGCCCAGACGTGGGTCCCGTGCTCTCCATGCCACTGGAATCAAGCTATCCTGGCTGAAGAGGGGTGAAACCCTGAAACCGGTCCTAGGATGCTTGTTTCCAGTCCAGGGAGGACCTGGCTTGGCAGTTCGGGCTAGACTGTACCCATGAGGCACAGGGTCAAGACTGATTTGCATATGGCTGGGTTCATGCTAGAACGGCATGGTGAGCAAAACAACGATGGATTTAGGCCCAGATCTCTGTACTGGGGTGAATGTATGACATTGTTCTGCATTCTGTCCATCACTGGGTTTTTTTGTATTTGTCACCCCGAGTGGGAAGGCTATGCCCAGATGTGGGTCCCATGCTCTCCATGCCACTGGAATCAAGCTATCCTGGCTGAAGAGGGGTGAAACCCCGAAACAGGTCCTAGGATGCTTGTTTCCAGTCCAGGGAGGACCTGGCTTGGCAGTTCGGGCTGGACTGTACCCATGAGGCACAGGGTCAAGACTGATTTGCATATGGCTGGGTTCAAGCTGGAACAGCATGGTGAGCAAAAAAACAATGGATTTAGGCCCAGATCTCTGTACTGGGGTGAATGTATGACATTGTTCTGCATTCTGTCCATCACTGGGTTTTTTTGTATTTATCACCCCGAGTGGGAAGGGTATGCCCAGATGTGGGTCCCGTGCTCTCCATGCCACTGGAATCAAGCTATCCTGGCTGAAGAGGGGTGAAACCCTGAAACCGGTCCTAGGATGCTTGTTTCCAGTCCAGGGAGGACCTGGCTTGGCAGTTCGGGCTGGACTGTACCCATGAGGCACAGGGTCAAGACTGATTTGCATATGGCTGGGTTCAAGCTAGAACGGCATGGTGAGCAAAAAAACGATGGATTTAGGCCCAGATCTCTGTACTGGGGTGAATGTATGACATTGTTCTGCATTCTGTCCATCACTGTTTTTTTTTGTATTTGTCACCCCGAGTGGGAAGGGTATGCCCAGATGTGGGTCCCGTGCTCTCCATGCCACTGGAATCAAGCTATCCTGGCTGAAGAGGGGTGAAACCCCGAAACCGGTCCTAGGATGCTTGTTTCCAGTCCAGGGAGGACCTGGCTTGGCAGTTCGGGCTGGACTGTACCCATGAGGCACAGGGTCAAGACTGATTTGCATATGGCTGGGTTCAAGCTGGAACAGCATGGTGAGCAAAAAAACGATGGATTTAGGCCCAGATCTCTGTACTGGGGTGAATGTATGACATTGTTCTGCATTCTGTCCATCACTGTTTTTTTTTTGTATTTGTCACCCCGAGTGAGAAGGGTATGCCCAGACGTGGGTCCCGTGCTCTCCATGCCACTGGAATCAAGCTATCCTGGCTGAAGAGGGGTGAAACCCAAAACCGGTCCTAGGATGCTTGTTTCCAGTCCAGGGAGGACCTGGCTTGGCAGTTCGGGCTGGACTGTACCCATGAGGCACAGGGTCAAGACTGATTTGCATATGGCTGGGTTCAAGCTGGAACGGCATGGTGCGCAAAAAAACGATGGATTTAGGCCCAGATATCTGTACTGGGGTGAATGTATGACATTGTTCTGCATTCTGTCCATCACTGTTTTTTTTGTATTTATCACCCCGAGTGGGAAAGGTATGCCCAGACGTGGGTCCCGTGCTCTCCATGCCACTGGAATCAAGCTATCCTGGCTGAAGAGGGGTGAAACCCTGAAACCGGTCCTAGGATGCTTGTTTCCAGTCCAGGGAGGACCTGGCTTGGCAGTTCGGGCTGGACTGTACCCATGAGGCACAGGGTCAAGACTGATTTGCATATGGCTGGGTTCATGCTAGAACGGCATGGTGAGCAAAACAACGATGGATTTAGGCCCAGATCTCTGTACTGGGGTGAATGTATGACATTGTTCTGCATTCTGTCCATCACTGGGTTTTTTTGTATTTGTCACCCCGAGTGGGAAGGCTATGCCCAGATGTGGGTCCCATGCTCTCCATGCCACTGGAATCAAGCTATCCTGGCTGAAGAGGGGTGAAACCCCGAAACCGGTCCTAGGATGCTTGTTTCCAGTCCAGGGAGGACCTGGCTTGGCAGTTCGGGCTGGACTGTACCCATGAGGCACAGGGTCAAGACTGATTTGCATATGGCTGGGTTCAAGCTGGAACAGCATGGTGAGCAAAAAAACGATGGATTTAGGCCCAGATCTCTGTACTGGGGTGAATGTATGACATTGTTCTGCATTCTGTCCATCACTGGGTTTTTTTGTATTTATCACCCCGAGTGGGAAGGGTATGCCCAGATGTGGGTCCCGTGCTCTCCATGCCACTGGAATCAAGCTATCCTGGCTGAAGAGGGGTGAAACCCTGAAACCGGTCCTAGGATGCTTGTTTCCAGTCCAGGGAGGACCTGGCTTGGCAGTTCGGGCTGGACTGTACCCATGAGGCACAGGGTCAAGACTGATTTGCATATGGCTGGGTTCAAGCTAGAACGGCATGGTGAGCAAAAAAACGATGGATTTAGGCCCAGATCTCTGTACTGGGGTGAATGTATGACATTGTTCTGCATTCTGTCCATCACTGTTTTTTTTTGTATTTGTCACCCCGAGTGGGAAGGGTATGCCCAGATGTGGGTCCCGTGCTCTCCATGCCACTGGAATCAAGCTATCCTGGCTGAAGAGGGGTGAAACCCCGAAACCGGTCCTAGGATGCTTGTTTCCAGTCCAGGGAGGACCTGGCTTGGCAGTTCGGGCTGGACTGTACCCATGAGGCACAGGGTCAAGACTGATTTGCATATGGCTGGGTTCAAGCTGGAACAGCATGGTGAGCAAAAAAACGATGGATTTAGGCCCAGATCTCTGTACTGGGGTAAATGTATGACATTGTTCTGCATTCTGTCCATCACTGTTTTTTTTGTATTTGTCACCCAGAGTGGGAAGGGTATGCCCAGACGTGGGTCCCGTGCTCTCCATGCCACTGGAATCAAGCTATCCTGGCTGAAGAGGGATGAAACCCCGAAACCGGTCCTAGGCTGCTTGTTTCCAGTCCAGGGAGGACCTGGCTTGGCAGTTCGGGCTGGACTGTACCCATGAGGCACAGGGTCAAGACTGATTTGCATATGGCTGGGTTCAAGCTGGAACGGAAAGGTTAGCAAAAAAAGCGATGGATTTAGGCCCAGATCTCTGTACTGGGGTGAATGTATGACATTGTTCTGCATTCTGTCCATCACTGTTTTTTTTTGTATTTGTCACCCCGAGTGAGAAGGGTATGCCCAGACGTGGGTCCCGTGCTCTCCATGCCACTGGAATCAAGCTATCCTGGCTGAAGAGGGGTGAAACCCCGAAACCGGTCCTAGGATGCTTGTCTCCAGTCCAGGGCGGACCTGGCTTGGCAGTTTGGGCTGGACTGTACCCATGAGGCACAGGGTCAAGACTGATTTGCATATGGCTGGGTTCAAGCTGGAACGGCATGGTGCGCAAAAAAACGATGGATTTAGGCCCAGATATCTGTACTGGGGTGAATGTATGACATTGTTCTGCATTCTGTCCATCACTGTTTTTTTTGTATTTATTACCCTGAGTGGGAAGGGTATGCCCAGATGTGGGTCCCGTGCTCTCCATGCCACTGGAATCAAGCTATCCTGGCTGAAGAGGGGTGAAACCCTGAAACCGGTCCTAGGATGCTTGTTTCCAGTCCAGGGAGGACCTGGCTTGGCAGTTCGGGCTGGACTGTACCCATGAGGCACAGGGTCAAGACTGATTTGCATATGGCTGGGTTCAAGCTGGAACGGAAAGGTTAGCAAAAAAACGATGGATTTAGGCCCAGATCTCTGTACTGGGGTGAATGTATGACATTGTTCTGCATTCTGTCCATCACTGTTTTTTTTTGTATTTGTCACCCCGAGTGAGAAGGGTATGCCCAGACGTGGGTCCCGTGCTCTCCATGCCACTGGAATCAAGCTATCCTGGCTGAAGAGGGGTGAAACCCCGAAACCGGTCCTAGGATGCTTGTTTCCAGTCCAGGGAGGACCTGGCTTGGCAGTTCGGGCTGGACTGTACCCATGAGGCACAGGGTCAAGACTGATTTGCATATGGCTGGGTTCAAGCTGGAACGGCATGGTGCGCAAAAAAACGATGGATTTAGGCCCAGATATCTGTACTGGGGTGAATGTATGACATTGTTCTGCATTCTGTCCATCACTGTTTTTTTTGTATTTATCACCCTGAGTGGGAAGGGTATGCCCAGATGTGGGTCCCGTGCTCTCCATGCCACTGGAATCAAGCTATCCTGGCTGAAGAGGGGTGAAACCCTGAAACCGGTCCTAGGATGCTTGTTTCCAGTCCAGGGAGGACCTGGCTTGGCAGTTCAGGCTGGACTGTTCCCATGAGGCACAGGGTCAAGACTGATTTGCATATGGCTGGGTTCAAGCTGGAACGGAAAGGTTAGCAAAAAAACGATGGATTTAGGCCCAGATCTCTGTACTGGGGTGAATGTATGACATTGTTCTGCATTCTGTCCATCACTGTTTTTTTTTGTATTTGTCACCCCGAGTGAGAAGGGTATGCCCAGACGTGGGTCCCGTGCTCTCCATGCCACTGGAATCAAGCTATCCTGGCTGAAGAGGGGTGAAACCCCGAAACCGGTCCTAGGATGCTTGTTTCCAGTCCAGGGAGGACCTGGCTTGGCAGTTCGGGCTAGACTGTACCCATGAGGCACAGGGTCAAGACTGATTTGCATATGGCTGGGTTCATGCTAGAACGGCATGGTGAGCAAAACAACGATGGATTTAGGCCCAGATCTCTGTACTGGGGTGAATGTATGACATTGTTCTGCATTCTGTCCATCACTGGGTTTTTTTGTATTTGTCACCCCGAGTGGGAAGGCTATGCCCAGATGTGGGTCCCATGCTCTCCATGCCACTGGAATCAAGCTATCCTGGCTGAAGAGGGGTGAAACCCCGAAACAGGTCCTAGGATGCTTGTTTCCAGTCCAGGGAGGACCTGGCTTGGCAGTTCGGGCTGGACTGTACCCATGAGGCACAGGGTCAAGACTGATTTGCATATGGCTGGGTTCAAGCTGGAACAGCATGGTGAGCAAAAAAACAATGGATTTAGGCCCAGATCTCTGTACTGGGGTGAATGTATGACATTGTTCTGCATTCTGTCCATCACTGGGTTTTTTTGTATTTATCACCCCGAGTGGGAAGGGTATGCCCAGATGTGGGTCCCGTGCTCTCCATGCCACTGGAATCAAGCTATCCTGGCTGAAGAGGGGTGAAACCCTGAAACCGGTCCTAGGATGCTTGTTTCCAGTCCAGGGAGGACCTGGCTTGGCAGTTCGGGCTGGACTGTACCCATGAGGCACAGGGTCAAGACTGATTTGCATATGGCTGGGTTCAAGCTAGAACGGCATGGTGAGCAAAAAAACGATGGATTTAGGCCCAGATCTCTGTACTGGGGTGAATGTATGACATTGTTCTGCATTCTGTCCATCACTGTTTTTTTTTGTATTTGTCACCCCGAGTGGGAAGGGTATGCCCAGATGTGGGTCCCGTGCTCTCCATGCCACTGGAATCAAGCTATCCTGGCTGAAGAGGGGTGAAACCCCGAAACCGGTCCTAGGATGCTTGTTTCCAGTCCAGGGAGGACCTGGCTTGGCAGTTCGGGCTGGACTGTACCCATGAGGCACAGGGTCAAGACTGATTTGCATATGGCTGGGTTCAAGCTGGAACAGCATGGTGAGCAAAAAAACGATGGATTTAGGCCCAGATCTCTGTACTGGGGTGAATGTATGACATTGTTCTGCATTCTGTCCATCACTGTTTTTTTTTTGTATTTGTCACCCCGAGTGAGAAGGGTATGCCCAGACGTGGGTCCCGTGCTCTCCATGCCACTGGAATCAAGCTATCCTGGCTGAAGAGGGGTGAAACCCAAAACCGGTCCTAGGATGCTTGTTTCCAGTCCAGGGAGGACCTGGCTTGGCAGTTCGGGCTGGACTGTACCCATGAGGCACAGGGTCAAGACTGATTTGCATATGGCTGGGTTCAAGCTGGAACGGCATGGTGCGCAAAAAAACGATGGATTTAGGCCCAGATATCTGTACTGGGGTGAATGTATGACATTGTTCTGCATTCTGTCCATCACTGTTTTTTTTGTATTTATCACCCCGAGTGGGAAAGGTATGCCCAGACGTGGGTCCCGTGCTCTCCATGCCACTGGAATCAAGCTATCCTGGCTGAAGAGGGGTGAAACCCTGAAACCGGTCCTAGGATGCTTGTTTCCAGTCCAGGGAGGACCTGGCTTGGCAGTTCGGGCTGGACTGTACCCATGAGGCACAGGGTCAAGACTGATTTGCATATGGCTGGGTTCATGCTAGAACGGCATGGTGAGCAAAACAACGATGGATTTAGGCCCAGATCTCTGTACTGGGGTGAATGTATGACATTGTTCTGCATTCTGTCCATCACTGGGTTTTTTTGTATTTGTCACCCCGAGTGGGAAGGCTATGCCCAGATGTGGGTCCCATGCTCTCCATGCCACTGGAATCAAGCTATCCTGGCTGAAGAGGGGTGAAACCCCGAAACCGGTCCTAGGATGCTTGTTTCCAGTCCAGGGAGGACCTGGCTTGGCAGTTCGGGCTGGACTGTACCCATGAGGCACAGGGTCAAGACTGATTTGCATATGGCTGGGTTCAAGCTGGAACAGCATGGTGAGCAAAAAAACGATGGATTTAGGCCCAGATCTCTGTACTGGGGTGAATGTATGACATTGTTCTGCATTCTGTCCATCACTGGGTTTTTTTGTATTTATCACCCCGAGTGGGAAGGGTATGCCCAGATGTGGGTCCCGTGCTCTCCATGCCACTGGAATCAAGCTATCCTGGCTGAAGAGGGGTGAAACCCTGAAACCGGTCCTAGGATGCTTGTTTCCAGTCCAGGGAGGACCTGGCTTGGCAGTTCGGGCTGGACTGTACCCATGAGGCACAGGGTCAAGACTGATTTGCATATGGCTGGGTTCAAGCTAGAACGGCATGGTGAGCAAAAAAACGATGGATTTAGGCCCAGATCTCTGTACTGGGGTGAATGTATGACATTGTTCTGCATTCTGTCCATCACTGTTTTTTTTTGTATTTGTCACCCCGAGTGGGAAGGGTATGCCCAGATGTGGGTCCCGTGCTCTCCATGCCACTGGAATCAAGCTATCCTGGCTGAAGAGGGGTGAAACCCCGAAACCGGTCCTAGGATGCTTGTTTCCAGTCCAGGGAGGACCTGGCTTGGCAGTTCGGGCTGGACTGTACCCATGAGGCACAGGGTCAAGACTGATTTGCATATGGCTGGGTTCAAGCTGGAACAGCATGGTGAGCAAAAAAACGATGGATTTAGGCCCAGATCTCTGTACTGGGGTAAATGTATGACATTGTTCTGCATTCTGTCCATCACTGTTTTTTTTGTATTTGTCACCCAGAGTGGGAAGGGTATGCCCAGGCGTGGGTCCCGTGCTCTCCATGCCACTGGAATCAAGCTATCCTGGCTGAAGAGGGATGAAACCCCGAAACCGGTCCTAGGCTGCTTGTTTCCAGTCCAGGGAGGACCTGGCTTGGCAGTTCGGGCTGGACTGTACCCATGAGGCACAGGGTCAAGACTGATTTGCATATGGCTGGGTTCAAGCTGGAACGGAAAGGTTAGCAAAAAAAGCGATGGATTTAGGCCCAGATCTCTGTACTGGGGTGAATGTATGACATTGTTCTGCATTCTGTCCATCACTGTTTTTTTTTGTATTTGTCACCCCGAGTGAGAAGGGTATGCCCAGACGTGGGTCCCGTGCTCTCCATGCCACTGGAATCAAGCTATCCTGGCTGAAGAGGGGTGAAACCCCGAAACCGGTCCTAGGATGCTTGTCTCCAGTCCAGGGCGGACCTGGCTTGGCAGTTCGGGCTGGACTGTACCCATGAGGCACAGGGTCAAGACTGATTTGCATATGGCTGGGTTCAAGCTGGAACGGCATGGTGCGCAAAAAAACGATGGATTTAGGCCCAGATATCTGTACTGGGGTGAATGTATGACATTGTTCTGCATTCTGTCCATCACTGTTTTTTTTGTATTTATTACCCTGAGTGGGAAGGGTATGCCCAGATGTGGGTCCCGTGCTCTCCATGCCACTGGAATCAAGCTATCCTGGCTGAAGAGGGGTGAAACCCTGAAACCGGTCCTAGGATGCTTGTTTCCAGTCCAGGGAGGACCTGGCTTGGCAGTTCGGGCTGGACTGTACCCATGAGGCACAGGGTCAAGACTGATTTGCATATGGCTGGGTTCAAGCTGGAACGGAAAGGTTAGCAAAAAAACGATGGATTTAGGCCCAGATCTCTGTACTGGGGTGAATGTATGACATTGTTCTGCATTCTGTCCATCACTGTTTTTTTTTGTATTTGTCACCCCGAGTGAGAAGGGTATGCCCAGACGTGGGTCCCGTGCTCTCCATGCCACTGGAATCAAGCTATCCTGGCTGAAGAGGGGTGAAACCCCGAAACCGGTCCTAGGATGCTTGTTTCCAGTCCAGGGAGGACCTGGCTTGGCAGTTCGGGCTGGACTGTACCCATGAGGCACAGGGTCAAGACTGATTTGCATATGGCTGGGTTCAAGCTGGAACGGCATGGTGCGCAAAAAAACGATGGATTTAGGCCCAGATATCTGTACTGGGGTGAATGTATGACATTGTTCTGCATTCTGTCCATCACTGTTTTTTTTGTATTTATCACCCTGAGTGGGAAGGGTATGCCCAGATGTGGGTCCCGTGCTCTCCATGCCACTGGAATCAAGCTATCCTGGCTGAAGAGGGGTGAAACCCTGAAACCGGTCCTAGGATGCTTGTTTCCAGTCCAGGGAGGACCTGGCTTGGCAGTTCAGGCTGGACTGTTCCCATGAGGCACAGGGTCAAGACTGATTTGCATATGGCTGGGTTCAAGCTGGAACGGAAAGGTTAGCAAAAAAACGATGGATTTAGGCCCAGATCTCTGTACTGGGGTGAATGTATGACATTGTTCTGCATTCTGTCCATCACTGTTTTTTTTTGTATTTGTCACCCCGAGTGAGAAGGGTATGCCCAGACGTGGGTCCCGTGCTCTCCATGCCACTGGAATCAAGCTATCCTGGCTGAAGAGGGGTGAAACCCCGAAACCGGTCCTAGGATGCTTGTTTCCAGTCCAGGGAGGACCTGGCTTGGCAGTTCGGGCTGGACTGTACCCATGAGGCACAGGGTCAAGACTGATTTGCATATGGCTGGGTTCAAGCTGGAACGGCATGGTGCGCAAAAAAACGATGGATTTAGGCCCAGATATCTGTACTGGGGTGAATGTATGACATTGTTCTGCATTCTGTCCATCACTGTTTTTTTTGTATTTATCACCCTGAGTGGGAAGGGTATGCCCAGATGTGGGTCCCGTGCTCTCCATGCCACTGGAATCAAGCTATCCTGGCTGAAGAGGGGTGAAACCCTGAAACCGGTCCTAGGATGCTTGTTTCCAGTCCAGGGAGGACCTGGCTTGGCAGTTCGGGCTGGACTGTACCCATGAGGCACAGGGTCAAGACTGATTTGCATATGGCTGGGTTCAAGCTGGAACGGAAAGGTTAGCAAAAAAACGATGGATTTAGGCCCAGATCTCTGTACTGGGGTGAATGTATGACATTGTTCTGCATTCTGTCCATCACTGTTTTTTTTTGTATTTGTCACCCCGAGTGAGAAGGGTATGCCCAGACGTGGGTCCCGTGCTCTCCATGCCACTGGAATCAAGCTATCCTGGCTGAAGAGGGGTGAAACCCCGAAACCGGTCCTAGGATGCTTGTTTCCAGTCCAGGGAGGACCTGGCTTGGCAGTCCGGGCTGGACTGTACCCATGAGGCACAGGGTCAAGACTGATTTGCATATGGCTGGGTTCAAGCTGGAACGGCATGGTGCGCAAAAAAACGATGGATTTAGGCCCAGATATCTGTACTGGGGTGAATGTATGACATTGTTCTGCATTCTGTCCATCACTGTTTTTTTTGTATTTATCACCCTGAGTGGGAAGGGTATGCCCAGATGTGGGTCCCGTGCTCTCCATGCCACTGGAATCAAGCTATCCTGGCTGAAGAGGGGTGAAACCCTGAAACCGGTCCTAGGATGCTTGTTTCCAGTCCAGGGAGGACCTGGCTTGGCAGTTCGGGCTGGACTGTACCCATGAGGCACAGGGTCAAGACTGATTTGCATATGGCTGGGTTCAAGCTGGAACGGAAAGGTTAGCAAAAAAACGATGGATTTAGGCCCAGATCTCTGTACTGGGGTGAATGTATGACATTGTTCTGCATTCTGTCCATCACTGTTTTTTTGTATTTATCACCCCGAGTGGGAAGGGTATGCCCAGACGTGGGTCCCGTGCTCTCCATGCCACTGGAATCAAGCTATCCTGGCTGAAGAGGGGTGAAACCGAGAAACCGGTCCTAGGATGCTTGTTTCCAGTCCAGGGAGGACCTGGCTTGGCAGTTCGGGCTGGACTGTACCCTTGAGGCACAGGGTCAAGACCGATTTGCATATGGCTGGGTTCAAGCTGGAACGGCATGGTGAGCAAAAAAACGATGGATTTAGGCCCAGATCTCTGTACTGGGGTGAATGTATGACATTGTTCTGCATTCTGTCCATCACTGTTTTTTTTTGTATTTGTCACCCCGAGTGGGAAGGGTATGCCCAGACGTGGGTCCTGTGCTCTCCATGCCACTGGAATCAAGCTATCCTGGCTGAAGAGGGATGAAACCCCGAAACCGGTCCTAGGCTGCTTGTTTCCAGTCCAGGGAGGACATGGCTTGGCAGTTCGGGCTGGACTGTACCCATGAGGCACAGGGTCAAGACTGATTTGCATATGGCTGGGTTCAAGCTGGAACGGCATGGTGCGCAAAAAAACGATGGATTTAGGCCCAGATATCTGTACTGGGGTGAATGTATGACATTGTTCTGCATTCTGTCCATCACTGTTTTTTTTGTATTTATCACCCGAGTGGGAAGGGTATGCCCAGATGTGGGTCCCGTGCTCTCCATGCCACTGGAATCAAGCTATCCTGGCTGAAGAGGGGTGAAACCCTGAAACCGGTCCTAGGATGCTTGTTTCCAGTCCAGGGAGGACCTGGCTTGGCAGTTCGGGCTGGACTGTACCCATGAGGCACAGGGTCAAGACTGATTTGCATATGGCTGGGTTCAAGCTAGAACGGCATGGTGAGCAAAAAAACGATGGATTTAGGCCCAGATCTCTGTACTGGGGTGAATGTATGACATTGTTCTGCATTCTGTCCATCACTGTTTTTTTTTGTATTTGTCACCCCGAGTGGGAAATGTAAGCCCAGATGTGGGTCCTGTGCTCTCCATGCCACTGGAATCAAGCTATCCTCGCTGAAGAGGGGTGAAACCTCGTAACCGGTCCTAGGATGCTTGTTTCCAGTCCAGGGAGGACCTGGCTTGGCAGTTCGGGCTGGACTGTACCCATGAGGCACAGGGTCAAGACTGATTTGCATATGGCTGGGTTCAAGCTGGAACAGCATGGTGAGCAAAAAAACGATGGATTTAGGCCCAGATCTCTGTACTGGGGTGAATGTATGACATTGTTCTGCATTCTGTCCATCACTGTTTTTTTTGTATTTGTCACCCTGAGTGGGAAGGGTATGCCCAGACGTGGGTCCCGTGCTCTCCATGCCACTGGAATCAAGCTATCCTGGCTGAAGAGGGGTGAAACCCCAAAACCGGTCCTAGCATGCTTGTTTCCAGTCCAGGGAGGACCTGGCTTGGCAGTTCGGGCTGGACTGTACCCATGAGGCACAGGGTCAAGACTGATTTGCATATGGCTGGGTTCAAGCTGGAACGGCATGGTCAGCAAAAAAACGATGGATTTAGGCCCAGATCTCTGTACTGGGGTGAATGTATGACATTGTTCTGCATTCTGTTCATCACTGTTTTTTTTTGTATTTGTCACCCCGAGTGGGAAGGGTATGCCCAGACGTGGGTCCCGTGCTCTCCATGCCACTGGAATCAAGCTATCCTGGCTGAAGAGGGATGAAACCCCGAAACCGGTCCTAGGCTGCTTGTTTCCAGTCCAGGGAGGACCTGGCTTGGCAGTTCGAGCTGGACTGTACCTATGAGGCACAGGGTCAAGACTGATTTGCATATGGCTGGGTTCAAGCTGGAACGGAAAGGTTAGCAAAAAAACGATGGATTTAGGCCCAGATCTCTGTACTGGGGTGAATGTATGACATTGTTCTGCATTCTGTCCATCACTGTTTTTTTGTATTTATCACCCCGAGTGGGAAAGGTATGCCCAGATGTGGGTCCCGTGCTCTCCATGCCACTGGAATCAAGCTA
Source organism: Triturus cristatus (assembly GCF_964204655.1). NCBI lineage: Eukaryota > Metazoa > Chordata > Amphibia > Caudata > Salamandridae > Triturus > Triturus cristatus. The sequence continues at coordinate 455,413,518 of NC_140587.1, forward strand.
TCCTGGCTGAAGAGGGGTGAAACCCTGAAACCGGTCCTAGGATGCTTGTTTCCAGTCCAGGGAGGACCTGGCTTGGCAGTTCGGGCTGGACTGTACCCATGAGGCACAGGGTCAAGACTGATTTGCATATGGCTGGGTTCAAGCTGGAACAGCATGGTGAGCAAAAAAACGATGGATTTAGGCCCAGATCTCTGTACTGGGGTGAATGTATGACATTGTTCTGCATTCTGTCCATCACTGTTTTTTTTGTATTTGTCACCCTGAGTGGGAAGGGTATGCCCAGACGTGGGTCCCGTGCTCTCCATGCCACTGGAATCAAGCTATCCTGGCTGAAGAGGGGTGAAACCCTAAAACCGGTCCTAGCATGCTTGTTTCCAGTCCAGGGAGGACCTGGCTTGGCAGTTCGGGCTGGACTGTACCCTTGAGGCACAGGGTCAAGACTGATTTGCATATGGCTGGGTTCAAGCTGGAACGGCATGGTCAGCAAAAAAACGATGGATTTAGGCCCAGATCTCTGTACTGGGGTGAATGTATGACATTGTTCTGCATTCTGTTCATCACTGGTTTTTTTTGTATTTGTCACCCCGAGTGGGAAGGGTATGCCCAGACGTGGGTCCCGTGCTCTCCATGCCACTGGAATCAAGCTATCCTGGCTGAAGAGGGATGAAACCCCGAAACCGGTCCTAGGCTGCTTGTTTCCAGTCCAGGGAGGACCTGGCTTGGCAGTTCGGGCTGGACTGTACCCATGAGGCACAGGGTCAAGACTGATTTGCATATGGCTGGGTTCAAGCTGGAACAGCATGGTGAGCAAAAAAACGATGGATTTAGGCCCAGATCTCTGTACTGGGGTAAATGTATGACATTGTTCTGCATTCTGTCCATCACTGTTTTTTTTGTATTTGTCACCCAGAGTGAGAAGGGTATGCCCAGACGTGGGTCCCGTGCTCTCCATGCCACTGGAATCAAGCTATCCTGGCTGAAGAGGGATGAAACCCCGAAACCGGTCCTAGGCTGCTTGTTTCCAGTCCAGGGAGGACCTGGCTTGGCAGTTCGGGCTGGACTGTACCCATGAGGCACAGGGTCAAGACTGATTTGCATATGGCTGGGTTCAAGCTGGAACGGAAAGGTTAGCAAAAAAACGATGGATTTAGGCCCAGATCTCTGTACTGGGGAGAATGTATGACATTGTTCTGCATTCTGTCCATCACTGTTTTTTTTTGTATTTGTCACCCCGAGTGAGAAGGGTATGCCCAGACGTGGGTCCCGTGCTCTCCATGCCACTGGAATCAAGCTATCCTGGCTGAAGAGGGGTGAAACCCCGAAACCGGTCCTAGGATGCTTGTCTCCAGTCCAGGGAGGACCTGGCTTGGCAGTTCGGGCTGGACTGTACCCATGAGGCACAGGGTCAAGACTGATTTGCATATGGCTGGGTTCAAGCTGGAACGGCATGGTGCGCAAAAAAACGATGGATTTAGGCCCAGATATCTGTACTGGGGTGAATGTATGACATTGTTCTGCATTCTGTCCATCACTGTTTTTTTTGTATTTATCACCCTGAGTGGGAAGGGTATGCCCAGATGTGGGTCCCGTGCTCTCCATGCCACTGGAATCAAGCTATCCTGGCTGAAGAGGGGTGAAACCCTGAAACCGGTCCTAGGATGCTTGTTTCCAGTCCAGGGAGGACCTGGCTTGGCAGTTCGGGCTGGACTGTACCCATGAGGCACAGGGTCAAGACTGATTTGCATATGGCTGGGTTCAAGCTGGAACGGAAAGGTTAGCAAAAAAACGATGGATTTAGGCCCAGATCTCTGTACTGGGGTGAATGTATGACATTGTTCTGCATTCTGTCCATCACTGGTTTTTTTTGTATTTGTCACCCCGAGTGAGAAGGGTATGCCCAGACGTGGGTCCCGTGCTCTCCATGCCACTGAAATCAAGCTATCCTGGCTGAAGAGGGGTGAAACCCCCAAACCGGTCCTAGGATGCTTGTTTCCAGTCCAGGGAGGACCTGGCTTGGCAGTTCGGGCTGGACTGTACCCATGAGGCACAGGGTCAAGACTGATTTGCATATGGCTGGGTTCAAGCTGGAACGGCATGGTGCGCAAAAAAACGATGGATTTAGGCCCAGATATCTGTACTGGGGTGAATGTATGACATTGTTCTGCATTCTGTCCATCACTGTTTTTTTTGTATTTATCACCCTGAGTGGGAAGGGTATGCCCAGATGTGGGTCCCGTGCTCTCCATGCCACTGGAATCAAGCTATCCTGGCTGAAGAGGGGTGAAACCCTGAAACCGGTCCTAGGATGCTTGTTTCCAGTCCAGGGAGGACCTGGCTTGGCAGTTCGGGCTGGACTGTACCCATGAGGCACAGGGTCAAGACTGATTTGCATATGGCTGGGTTCAAGCTGGAACGGAAAGGTTAGCAAAAAAACGATGGATTTAGGCCCAGATCTCTGTACTGGGGTGAATGTATGACATTGTTCTGCATTCTGTCCATCACTGTTTTTTTGTATTTATCACTCCGAGTGGGAAGGGTATGCCCAGACGTGGGTCCCGTGCTCTCCATGCCACTGGAATCAAGCTATCCTGGCTGAAGAGGGGTGAAACCGCGAAACCGGTCCTAGGATGCTTGTTTCCAGTCCAGGGAGGACCTGGCTTGGCAGTTCGGGCTGGACTGTACCCTTGAGGCACAGGGTCAAGACCGATTTGCATATGGCTGGGTTCAAGCTGGAACGGCATGGTGAGCAAAAAAACGATGGATTTAGGCCCAGATCTCTGTACTGGGGTGAATGTATGACATTGTTCTGCATTCTGTCCATCACTGTTTTTTTTTGTATTTGTCACCCCGAGTGGGAAGGGTATGCCCAGACGTGGGTCCTGTGCTCTCCATGCCACTGGAATCAAGCTATCCTGGCTGAAGAGGGATGAAACCCCGAAACCGGTCCTAGGCTGCTTGTTTCCAGTCCAGGGAGGACATGGCTTGGCAGTTCGGGCTGGACTGTACCCATGAGGCACAGGGTCAAGACTGATTTGCATATGGCTGGGTTCAAGCTGGAACGGAAAGGTTAGCAAAAAAACGATGGATTTAGGCCCAGATCTCTGTACTGGGGTGAATGCATGACATTGTTCTGCATTCTGTCCATCACCGTTTTTTTGTATTTATCACCCCGAGTGGGAAGGGTATGCCCAGATGTGGGTCCCGTGCTCTCCATGCCACTGGAATCAAGCTATCCTGGCTGAAGAGGGGTGAAACCCTGAAACCGGTCCTAGGATGCTTGTTTCCAGTCCAGGGAGGACCTGGCTTGGCAGTTCGGGCTGGACTGTACCCATGAGGCACAGGGTCAAGACTGATTTGCATATGGCTGGGTTCAAGCTAGAACGGCATGGTGAGCAAAAAAACGATGGATTTAGGCCCAGATCTCTGTACTGGGGTGAATGTATGACATTGTTCTGCATTCTGTCCATCACTGGGTTTTTTTGTATTTGTCACCCCGAGTGGGAAGGGTATGCCCAGATGTGGGTCCCGTGCTCTCCATGCCACTGGAATCAAGCTATCCTGGCTGAAGAGGGGTGAAACCCCGAAACCGGTCCTAGGATGCTTTTTTCCAGTCCAGGGAGGACCTGGCTTGGCAGTTCGGGCTGGACTGTACCCATGAGGCACAGGGTCAAGACTGATTTGCATATGGCTGGGTTCAAGCTGGAACAGCATGGTGAGCAAAAAAACGATGGATTTAGGCCCAGATCTCTGTACTGGGGTGAATGTATGACATTGTTCTGCATTCTGTCCATCACTGTTTTTTTTGTATTTGTCACCCAGAGTGGGAAGGGTATGCCCAGACGTGGGTCCCGTGCTCTCCATGCCACTGGAATCAAGCTATCCTGGCTGAAGAGGGGTGAAACCCCGAAACCGGTCCTAGGATGCTTGTTTCCAGTCCAGGGAGGACCTGGCTTGGCAGTTCGGGCTGGACTGTACCCTTGAGGCACAGGGTCAAGACTGATTTGCATATGGCTGGGTTCAAGCTGGAACGGCATGGTGAGCAAAAAAACGATGGATTTAGGCCCAGATCTCTGTACTGGGGTGAATGTATGACATTGTTCTGCATTCTGTCCATCACTGTTTTTTTTTGTATTTGTCACCCCGAGTAGGAAGGGTATGCCCAGACGTGGGTCCCGTGCTCTCCATGCCACTGGAATCAAGCTATCCTGGCTGAAGAGGGATGAAACCCCGAAACCGGTCCTAGGCTGCTTGTTTCCAGTCTAGGGAGGACCTGGCTTGGCAGTTCGGGCTGGACTGTACCCATGAGGCACAGGGTCAAGACTGATTTGCATATGGCTGGGTTCAAGCTGGAACGGAAAGGTTAGCAAAAAAACGATGGATTTAGGCCCAGATCTCTGTACTGGGGTGAATGTATGACATTGTTCTGCATTCTGTCCATCACTGTTTTTTTTTTGTATTTGTCACCCCGAGTGAGAAGGGTATGCCCAGACGTGGGTCCCGTGCTCTCCATGCCACTGGAATCAAGCTATCCTGGCTGAAGAGGGGTGAAACCCAAAACCGGTCCTAGGGTGCTTGTTTCCAGTCCAGGGAGGACCTGGCTTGGCAGTTCGGGCTGGACTGTACCCATGAGGCACAGGGTCAAGACTGATTTGCATATGGCTGGGTTCAAGCTGGAACGGCATGGTGCGCAAAAAAACGATGGATTTAGGCCCAGATATCTGTACTGGGGTGAATGTATGACATTGTTCTGCATTCTGTCCATCACTGTTTTTTTTGTATTTATCACCCCGAGTGGGAAAGGTATGCCCAGACGTGGGTCCCGTGCTCTCCATGCCACTGGAATCAAGCTATCCTGGCTGAAGAGGGGTGAAACCCTGAAACCGGTCCTAGGATGCTTGTTTCCAGTCCAGGGAGGACCTGGCTTGGCAGTTCGGGCTGGACTGTACCCATGAGGCACAGGGTCAAGACTGATTTGCATATGGCTGGGTTCATGCTAGAACGGCATGGTGAGCAAAACAACGATGGATTTAGGCCCAGATCTCTGTACTGGGGTGAATGTATGACATTGTTCTGCATTCTGTCCATCACTGGGTTTTTTTGTATTTGTCACCCCGAGTGGGAAGGATATGCCCAGATGTGGGTCCCATGCTCTCCATGCCACTGGAATCAAGCTATCCTGGCTGAAGAGGGGTGAAACCCCGAAACCGGTCCTAGGATGCTTGTTTCCAGTCCAGGGAGGACCTGGCTTGGCAGTTCGGGCTGGACTGTACCCATGAGGCACAGGGTCAAGACTGATTTGCATATGGCTGGGTTCAAGCTGGAACAGCATGGTGAGCAAAAAAACGATGGATTTAGGCCCAGATCTCTGTACTGGGGTGAATGTATGACATTGTTCTGCATTCTGTCCATCACTGGGTTTTTTTGTATTTATCACCCCGAGTGGGAAGGGTATGCCCAGATGTGGGTCCCGTGCTCTCCATGCCACTGGAATCAAGCTATCCTGGCTGAAGAGGGGTGAAACCCTGAAACCGGTCCTAGGATGCTTGTTTCCAGTCCAGGGAGGACCTGGCTTGGCAGTTCGGGCTGGACTGTACCCATGAGGCACAGGGTCAAGACTGATTTGAATATGGCTGGGTTCAAGCTAGAACGGCATGGTGAGCAAAAAAACGATGGATTTAGGCCCAGATCTCTGTACTGGGGTGAATGTATGACATTGTTCTGCATTCTGTCCATCACTGTTTTTTTTTGTATTTGTCACCCCGAGTGGGAAGGGTATGCCCAGATGTGGGTCCCGTGCTCTCCATGCCACTGGAATCAAGCTATCCTGGCTGAAGAGGGGTGAAACCCCGAAACCGGTCCTAGGATGCTTGTTTCCAGTCCAGGGAGGACCTGGCTTGGCAGTTCGGGCTGGACTGTACCCATGAGGCACAGGGTCAAGACTGATTTGCATATGGCTGGGTTCAAGCTGGAACAGCATGGTGAGCAAAAAAACGATGGATTTAGGCCCAGATCTCTGTACTGGGGTAAATGTATGACATTGTTCTGCATTCTGTCCATCACTGTTTTTTTTGTATTTGTCACCCAGAGTGGGAAGGGTATGCCCAGACGTGGGTCCCGTGCTCTCCATGCCACTGGAATCAAGCTATCCTGGCTGAAGAGGGATGAAACCCCGAAACCGGTCCTAGGCTGCTTGTTTACAGTCCAGGGAGGACCTGGCTTGGCAGTTCGGGCTGGACTGTACCCATGAGGCACAGGGTCAAGACTGATTTGCATATGGCTGGGTTCAAGCTGGAACGGAAAGGTTAGCAAAAAAACGATGGATTTAGGCCCAGATCTCTGTACTGGGGTGAATGTTTGACATTGTTCTGCATTCTGTCCATCACTGTTTTTTTTTGTATTTGTCACCCCGAGTGAGAAGGGTATGCCCAGACGTGGGTCCCGTGCTCTCCATGCCACTGGAATCAAGCTATCCTGGCTGAAGAGGGGTGAAACCCAAAACCGGTCCTAGGATGCTTGTTTCCAGTCCAGGGAGGACCTGGCTTGGCAGTTCGGGCTGGACTGTACCCATGAGGCACAGGGTCAAGACTGATTTGCATATGGCTGGGTTCAAGCTGGAACGGCATGGTGCGCAAAAAAACGATGGATTTAGGCCCAGATATCTGTACTGGGGTGAATGTATGACATTGTTCTGCATTCTGTCCATCACTGTTTTTTTTGTATTTATCACCCCGAGTGGGAAAGGTATGCCCAGACGTGGGTCCCGTGCTCTCCATGCCACTGGAATCAAGCTATCCTGGCTGAAGAGGGGTGAAACCCTGAAACCGGTCCTAGGATGCTTGTTTCCAGTCCAGGGAGGACCTGGCTTGGCAGTTCGGGCTGGACTGTACCCATGAGGCACAGGGTCAAGACTGATTTGCATATGGCTGGGTTCATGCTAGAACGGCATGGTGAGCAAAACAATGATGGATTTAGGCCCAGATCTCTGTACTGGGGTGAATGTATGACATTGTTCTGCATTCTGTCCATCACTGGGTTTTTTTGTATTTGTCACCCCGAGTGGGAAGGATATGCCCAGATGTGGGTCCCATGCTCTCCATGCCACTGGAATCAAGCTATCCTGGCTGAAGAGGGGTGAAACCCCGAAACCGGTCCTAGGATGCTTGTTTCCAGTCCAGGGAGGACCTGGCTTGGCAGTTCGGGCTGGACTGTACCCATGAGGCACAGGGTCAAGACTGATTTGCATATGGCTGGGTTCAAGCTGGAACAGCATGGTGAGCAAAAAAACGATGGATTTAGGCCCAGATCTCTGTACTGGGGTGAATGTATGACATTGTTCTGCATTCTGTCCATCACTGGGTTTTTTTGTATTTATCACCCCGAGTGGGAAGGGTATGCCCAGATGTGGGTCCCGTGCTCTCCATGCCACTGGAATCAAGCTATCCTGGCTGAAGAGGGGTGAAACCCTGAAACCGGTCCTAGGATGCTTGTTTCCAGTCCAGGGAGGACCTGGCTTGGCAGTTTGGGCTGGACTGTACCCATGAGGCACAGGGTCAAGACTGATTTGAATATGGCTGGGTTCAAGCTAGAACGGCATGGTGAGCAAAAAAACGATGGATTTAGGCCCAGATCTCTGTACTGGGGTGAATGTATGACATTGTTCTGCATTCTGTCCATCACTGTTTTTTTTTGTATTTGTCACCCCGAGTGGGAAGGGTATGCCCAGATGTGGGTCCCGTGCTCTCCATGCCACTGGAATCAAGCTATCCTGGCTGAAGAGGGGTGAAACCCCGAAACCGGTCCTAGGATGCTTGTTTCCAGTCCAGGGAGGACCTGGCTTGGCAGTTCCGGCTGGACTGTATCCATGAGGCACAGGGTCAAGACTGATTTGCATATGGCTGGGTTCAAGCTGGAACAGCATGGTGAGCAAAAAAACGATGGATTTAGGCCCAGATCTCTGTACTGGGGTAAATGTATGACATTGTTCTGCATTCTGTCCATCACTGTTTTTTTTGTATTTGTCACCCAGAGTGGGAAGGGTATGCCCAGACGTGGGTCCCGTGCTCTCCATGCCACTGGAATCAAGCTATCCTGGCTGAAGAGGGATGAAACCCCGAAACCGGTCCTAGGCTGCTTGTTTACAGTCCAGGGAGGACCTGGCTTGGCAGTTCGGGCTGGACTGTACCCATGAGGCACAGGGTCAAGACTGATTTGCATATGGCTGGGTTCAAGCTGGAACGGAAAGGTTAGCAAAAAAACGATGGATTTAGGCCCAGATCTCTGTACTGGGGTGAATGTATGACATTGTTCTGCATTCTGTCCATCACTGTTTTTTTTTGTATTTGTCACCCCGAGTGAGAAGGGTATGCCCAGACGTGGGTCCCGTGCTCTCCATGCCACTGGAATCAAGCTATCCTGGCTGAAGAGGGGTGAAACCCCGAAACCGGTCCTAGGATGCTTGTCTCCAGTCCAGGGAGGACCTGGCTTGGCAGTTCGGGCTGGACTGTACCCATGAGGCACAGGGTCAAGACTGATTTGCATATGGCTGGGTTCAAGCTGGAACGGCATGGTGCGCAAAAAAACGATGGATTTAGGCCCAGATATCTGTACTGGGGTGAATGTATGACATTGTTCTGCATTCTGTCCATCACTGTTTTTTTTGTATTTATCACCCTGAGTGGGAAGGGTATGCCCAGATGTGGGTCCCGTGCTCTCCATGCCACTGGAATCAAGCTATCCTGGCTGAAGAGGGGTGAAACCCTGAAACCGGTCCTAGGATGCTTGTTTCCAGTCCAGGGAGGACCTGGCTTGGCAGTTCGGGCTGGACTGTACCCATGAGGCACAGGGTCAAGACTGATTTGCATATGGCTGGGTTCAAGCTGGAACGGAAAGGTTAGCAAAAAAACGATGGATTTAGGCCCAGATCTCTGTACTGGGGTGAATGTATGACATTGTTCTGCATTCTGTCCATCACTGTTTTTTTTTGTATTTGTCACCCCGAGTGAGAAGGGTATGCCCAGACGTGGGTCCCGTGCTCTCCATGCCACTGGAATCAAGCTATCCTGGCTGAAGAGGGGTGAAACCCCGAAACCGGTCCTAGGATGCTTGTTTCCAGTCCAGGGAGGACCTGGCTTGGCAGTTCGGGCTGGACTGTACCCATGAGGCACAGGGTCAAGACTGATTTGCATATGGCTGGGTTCAAGCTGGAACAGCATGGTGAGCAAAAAAACGATGGATTTAGGCCCAGATCTCTGTACTGGGGTGAATGTATGACATTGTTCTGCATTCTGTCCATCACTGAGTTTTTTTGTATTTATCACCCCGAGTGGGAAGGGTATGCCCAGATGTGGGTCCCGTGCTCTCCATGCCACTGGAATCAAGCTATCCTTGCTGAAGAGGGGTGAAACCCTGAAACCGGTCCTAGGATGCTTGTTTCCAGTCCAGGGAGGACCTGGCTTGGCAGTTCGGGCTGGACTGTACCCATGAGGCACAGGGTCAAGACTGATTTGCATATGGCTGGGTTCAAGCTAGAACGGCATGGTGAGCAAAAAAACGATGGATTTAGGCCCAGATCTCTGTACTGGGGTGAATGTATGACATTGTTCTGCATTCTGTCCATCACTGTTTTTTTTTGTATTTGTCACCCCGAGTGGGAAGGGTATGCCCAGATGTGGGTCCCGTGCTCTCCATGCCACTGGAATCAAGCTATCCTGGCTGAAGAGGGGTGAAACCCCGAAACCGGTCCTAGGATGCTTGTTTCCAGTCCAGGGAGGACCTGGCTTGGCAGTTCGGGCTGGACTGTACCCATGAGGCACAGGGTCAAGACTGATTTGCATATGGCTGGGTTCAAGCTGGAACAGCATGGTGAGCAAAAAAACGATGGATTTAGGCCCAGATCTCTGTACTGGGGTAAATGTATGACATTGTTCTGCATTCTGTCCATCACTGTTTTTTTTGTATTTGTCACCCAGAGTGGGAAGGGTATGCCCAGACGTGGGTCCCGTGCTCTCCATGCCACTGGAATCAAGCTATCCTGGCTGAAGAGGGATGAAACCCCGAAACCGGTCCTAGGATGCTTGTCTCCAGTCCAGGGAGGACCTGGCTTGGCAGTTCGGGCTGGACTGTACCCATGAGGCACAGGGTCAAGACTGATTTGCATATGGCTGGGTTCAAGCTGGAACGGCATGGTGCGCAAAAAAACGATGGATTTAGGCCCAGATATCTGTACTGGGGTGAATGTATGACATTGTTCTGCATTCTGTCCATCACTGTTTTTTTTGTATTTATCACCCTGAGTGGGAAGGGTATGCCCAGATGTGGGTCCCGTGCTCTCCATGCCACTGGAATCAAGCTATCCTGGCTGAAGAGGGGTGAAACCCTGAAACCGGTCCTAGGATGCTTGTTTCCAGTCCAGGGAGGACCTGGCTTGGCAGTTCGGGCTGGACTGTACCCATGAGGCACAGGGTCAAGACTGATTTGCATATGGCTGGGTTCAAGCTGGAACGGAAAGGTTAGCAAAAAAACGATGGATTTAGGCCCAGATCTCTGTACTGGGGTGAATGTATGACATTGTTCTGCATTCTGTCCATCACTGTTTTTTTTTGTATTTGTCACCCCGAGTGAGAAGGGTATGCCCAGACGTGGGTCCCGTGCTCTCCATGCCACTGGAATCAAGCTATCCTGGCTGAAGAGGGGTGAAACCCCGAAACCGGTCCTAGGATGCTTGTTTCCAGTCCAGGGAGGACCTGGCTTGGCAGTTCGGGCTGGACTGTACCCATGAGGCACAGGGTCAAGACTGATTTGCATATGGCTGGGTTCAAGCTGGAACGGCATGGTGCGCAAAAAAACGATGGATTTAGGCCCAGATATCTGTACTGGGGTGAATGTATGACATTGTTCTGCATTCTGTCCATCACTGTTTTTTTTGTATTTATCACCCTGAGTGGGAAGGGTATGCCCAGATGTGGGTCCCGTGCTCTCCATGCCACTGGAATCAAGCTATCCTGGCTGAAGAGGGGTGAAACCCTGAAACCGGTCCTAGGATGCTTGTTTCCAGTCCAGGGAGGACCTGGCTTGGCAGTTCGGGCTGGACTGTACCCATGAGGCACAGGGTCAAGACTGATTTGCATATGGCTGGGTTCAAGCTGGAACGGAAAGGTTAGCAAAAAAACGATGGATTTAGGCCCAGATCTCTGTACTGGGGTAAATGTATGACATTGTTCTGCATTCTGTCCATCACTGTTTTTTTGTATTTATCACCCCGAGTGGGAAGGGTATGCCCAGACGTGGGTCCCGTGCTCTCCATGCCACTGGAATCAAGCTATCCTGGCTGAAGAGGGGTGAAACCGCGAAACCGGTCCTAGGATGCTTGTTTCCAGTCCAGGGAGGACCTGGCTTGGCAGTTCGGGCTGGACTGTACCCTTGAGGCACAGGGTCAAGACCGATTTGCATATGGCTGGGTTCAAGCTGGAATGGCATGGTGAGCAAAAAAAACGATGGATTTAGGCCCAGATCTCTGTACTGGGGTGAATGTATGACATTGTTCTGCATTCTGTCCATCACTGTTTTTTTTTGTATTTGTCACCCCGAGTGGGAAGGGTATGCCCAGACGTGGGTCCTGTGCTCTCCATGCCACTGGAATCAAGCTATCCTGGCTGAAGAGGGATGAAACCCCGAAACCGGTCCTAGGCTGCTTGTTTCCAGTCCAGGGAGGACATGGCTTGGCAGTTCGGGCTGGACTGTACCCATGAGGCACAGGGTCAAGACTGATTTGCATATGGCTGGGTTCAAGCTGGAACGGCATGGTGCGCAAAAAAACGATGGATTTAGGCCCAGATATCTGTACTGGGGTGAATGTATGACATTGTTCTGCATTCTGTCCATCACTGTTTTTTTTGTATTTATCACCCGAGTGGGAAGGGTATGCCCAGATGTGGGTCCCGTGCTCTCCATGCCACTGGAATCAAGCTATCCTGGCTGAAGAGGGGTGAAACCCTGAAACCGGTCCTAGGATGCTTGTTTCCAGTCCAGGGAGGACCTGGCTTGGCAGTTCGGGCTGGAGTGTACCCTTGAGGCACAGGGTCAAGACTGATTTGCATATGGCTGGGTTCAAGCTAGAACGGCATGGTGAGCAAAAAAACGATGGATTTAGGCCCAGATCTCTGTACTGGGGTGAATGTATGACATTGTTCTGCATTCTGTCCATCACTGTTTGTTTTTGTATTTGTCACCCCGAGTGGGAAGGGTAAGCCCAGATGTGGGTCCTGTGCTCGCCATGCCACTGGAATCAAGCTATCCTCGCTGAAGAGGGGTGAAACCTCGAAACCGGTCCTAGGATGCTTGTTTCGAGTCCAGGGAGGACCTGGCTTGGCAGTTCGGGCTGGACTGTACCCATGAGGCACAGGGTCAAGACTGATTTGCATATGGCTGCGTTCAAGCTGGAACAGCATGGTGAGCAAAAAAACGATGGATTTAGGCCCAGATCTCTGTACTGGGGTGAATGTATGACATTGTTCTGCATTCTGTCCATCACTGTTTTTTTTGTATTTGTCACCCTGAGTGGGAAGGGTATGCCCAGACGTGGGTCCCGTGCTCTCCATGCCACTGGAATCAAGCTATCCTGGCTGAAGAGGGGTGAAACCCCAAAACCGGTCCTAGCATGCTTGTTTCCAGTCCAGGGAGGACCTGGCTTGGCAGTTCGGGCTGGACTGTACCCTTGAGGCACAGGGTCAAGACTGATTTGCATATGGCTGGGTTCAAGCTGGAACGGCATGGTCAGCAAAAAAACGATGGATTTAGGCCCAGATCTCTGTACTGGGGTGAATGTATGACATTGTTCTGCATTCTGTTCATCACTGTTTTTTTTTGTATTTGTCACCCCGAGTGGGAAGGGTATGCCCAGACGTGGGTCCCGTGCTCTCCATGCCACTGGAATCAAGCTATCCTGGCTGAAGAGGGATGAAACCCCGAAACCGGTCCTAGGCTGCTTGTTTCCAGTCCAGGGAGGACCTGGCTTGGCAGTTCGGGCTGGACTGTACCTATGAGGCACAGGGTCAAGACTGATTTGCATATGGCTGGGTTCAAGCTGGAACGGAAAGGTTAGCAAAAAAACCATGGATTTAGGCCCAGATCTCTGTACTGGGGTGAATGTATGACATTGTTCTGCATTCTGTCCATCACTGTTTTTTTGTATTTATCACCCCGAGTGGGAAAGGTATGCCCAGATGTGGGTCCCGTGCTCTCCATGCCACTGGAATCAAGCTATCCTGGCTGAAGAGGGGTGAAACCCTGAAACCGGTCCTAGGATGCTTGTTTCCAGTCCAGGGAGGACCTGGCTTGGCAGTTCGGGCTGGACTGTACCCATGAGGCACAGGGTCAAGACTGATTTGCATATGGCTGGGTTCAAGCTAGAACGGCATGGTGAGCAAAAAAACGATGGATTTAGGCCCAGATCTCTGTACTGGGGTGAATGTATGACATTGTTCTGCATTCTGTCCATCACTGTTTTTTTTTGTATTTGTCACCCCGAGTGGGAAGGGTATGCCCAGATGTGGGTCCCGTGCTCTCCATGCCACTGGAATCAAGCTATCCTGGCTGAAGAGGGGTGAAACCCTGAAACCGGTCCTAGGATGCTTGTTTCCAGTCCAGGGAGGACCTGGCTTGGCAGTTCGGGCTGGACTGTACCCATGAGGCACAGGGTCAAGACTGATTTGCATATGGCTGGGTTCAAGCTGGAACGGAAAGGTTAGCAAAAAAGCGATGGATTTAGGCCCAGATCTCTGTACTGGGGTGAATGTATGACATTGTTCTGCATTCTGTCCATCACTGTTTTTTTGTATTTATCACCCCGAGTGGGAAGGGTATGCCCAGACGTGGGTCCCGTGCTCTCCATGCCACTGGAATCAAGCTATCCTGGCTGAAGAGGGGTGAAACCGCGAAACCGGTCCTAGGATGCTTGTTTCCAGTCCAGGGAGGACCTGGCTTGGCAGTTCGGGCTGGACTGTACCCTTGAGGCACAGGGTCAAGACCGATTTGCATATGGCTGGGTTCAAGCTGGAACGGCATGGTGAGCAAAAAAACGATGGATTTAGGCCCAGATCTCTGTACTGGGGTGAATGTATGACATTGTTCTGCATTCTGTCCATCACTGTTTTTTTTTGTATTTGTCACCCCGAGTGGGAAGGGTATGCCCAGACGTGGGTCCTGTGCTCTCCATGCCACTGGAATCAAGCTATCCTGGCTGAAGAGGGATGAAACCCCGAAACCGGTCCTAGGCTGCTTGTTTCCAGTCCAGGGAGGACATGGCTTGGCAGTTCGGGCTGGACTGTACCCATGAGGCACAAGGTCAAGACTGATTTGCATATGGCTGGGTTCAAGCTGGAACGGAAAGGTTAGCAAAAAAACGATGTATTTAGGCCCAGATCTCTGTACTGGGGTGAATGCATGACATTGTTCTGCATTCTGTCCATCACCGTTTTTTTGTATTTATCACCCCGAGTGGGAAGGGTATGCCCAGATGGGGGTCCCGTGCTCTCCATGCCACTGGAATCAAGCTATCCTGGCTGAAGAGGGGTGAAACCCTGAAACCGGTCCTAGGATGCTTGTTTCCAGTCCAGGGAGGACCTGGCTTTGGCAGTTCGGGCTGGACTGTACCCATGGGGCACAGGGTCAAGACTGGTTTTGCATATGGCTGGGTTCAAGCTAGAACGGCATGGTGAGCAAAAAAACGATGGATTTAGGCCCAGATCTCTGTACTGGGGTGAATGTATGACATTGTTCTGCATTCTGTCCATCACTGGGTTTTTTTGTATTTGTCACCCCGAGTGGGAAGGGTATGCCCAGATGTGGGTCCCGTGCTCTCCACGCCACTGGAATCAAGCTATCCTGGCTGAAGAGGGGTGAAACCCCGAAACCGGTCCTAGGATGCTTGTTTCCAGTCCAGGGAGGACCTGGCTTGGCAGTTCGGGCTGGACTGTACCCATGAGGCACAGGGTCAAGACTGATTTGCATATGGCTGGGTTCAAGCTGGAACAGCATGGTGAGCAAAAAAACGATGGATTTAGGCCCAGATCTCTGTACTGGGGTGAATGTATGACATTGTTCTGCATTCTGTCCATCACTGTTTTTTTTGTATTTGTCACCCCGAGTGGGAAGGGTATGCCCAGACGTGGGTCCCGTGCTCTCCATGCCACTGGAATCAAGCTATCCTGGCTGAAGAGGGGTGAAACCCCGAAACCGGTCCTAGGATGCTTGTTTCCAGTCCAGGGAGGACCTGGCTTGGCAGTTCGGGCTGGACTGTACCCTTGAGGCACAGGGTCAAGACTGATTTGCATATGGCTGGGTTCAAGCTGGAACGGCATGGTGAGCAAAAAAACGATGGATTTAGGCCCAGATCTCTGTACTGGGGTGAATGTATGACATTGTTCTGCATTCTGTCCATCACTGTTTTTTTTTTGTATTTGTCACCCCGAGTGAGAAGGGTATGCCCAGACGTGGGTCCCGTGCTCTCCATGCCACTGGAATCAAGCTATCCTGGCTGAAGAGGGGTGAAACCCGAAACCGGTCCTAGGATGCTTGTTTCCAGTCCAGGGAGGACCTGGCTTGGCAGTTCGGGCTGGACTGTACCCATGAGGCACAGGGTCAAGACTGATTTGCATATGGCTGGGTTCAAGCTGGAACGGCATGGTGCGCAAAAAAACGATGGATTTAGGCCCAGATATCTGTACGGGGGTGAATGTATGACATTGTTCTGCATTCTGTCCATCACTGTTTTTTTTGTATTTATCACCCCGAGTGGGAAAGGTATGCCCAGATGTGGGTCCCGTGCTCTCCATGCCACTGGAATCAAGCTATCCTGGCTGAAGAGGGGTGAAACCCTGAAACCGGTCCTAGGATGCTTGTTTCCAGTCCAGGGAGGACCTGGCTTGGCAGTTCGGGCTGGACTGTACCCATGAGGCACAGGGTCAAGACTGATTTGCCTATGGCTGGGTTCATGCTAGAACGGCATGGTGAGCAAAACAACGATGGATTTAGGCCCAGATCTCTGTACTGGGGTGAATGTATGACATTGTTCTGCATTCTGTCCATCACTGGGTTTTTTTGTATTTGTCACCCCGAGTGGGAAGGGTATGCCCAGATGTGGGTCCCATGCTCTCCATGCCACTGGAATCAAGCTATCCTGGCTGAAGAGGGATGAAACCCCGAAACCGGTCCTAGGCTGCTTGTTTCCAGTCCAGGGAGGACCTGGCTTGGCAGTTCGGGCTGGACTGTACCCATGAGGCACAGGGTCAAGACTGATTTGCATATGGCTGGGTTCAAGCTGGAACGGCATGGTGCGCAAAAAAACGATGGATTTAGGCCCAGATATCTGTACTGGGGTGAATGTATGACATTGTTCTGCATTCTGTCCATCACTGTTTTTTTTGTATTTATCACCCTGAGTGGGAAGGGTATGCCCAGATGTGGGTCCCGTGCTCTCCATGCCACTGGAATCAAGCTATCCTGGCTGAAGAGGGGTGAAACCCTGAAACCGGTCCTAGGATGCTTGTTTCCAGTCCAGGGAGGACCTGGCTTGGCAGTTCGGGCTGGACTGTACCCATGAGGCACAGGGTCAAGACTGATTTGCATATGGCTGGGTTCAAGCTGGAACGGAAAGGTTAGCAAAAAAACGATGGATTTAGGCCCAGATCTCTGTACTGGGGTGAATGTATGACATTGTTCTGCATTCTGTCCATCACTGTTTTTTTTTGTATTTGTCACCCCGAGTGAGAAGGGTATGCCCAGACGTGGGTCCCGTGCTCTCCATGCCACTGGAATCAAGCTATCCTGGCTGAAGAGGGGTGAAACCCTGAAACCGGTCCTAGGATGCTTGTTTCCAGTCCAGGGAGGACCTGGCTTGGCAGTTCGGGCTGGACTGTACCCATGAGGCACAGGGTCAAGACTGATTTGCATATGGCTGGGTTCAAGCTGGAACGGAAAGGTTAGCAAAAAAACGATGGATTTAGGCCCAGATCTCTGTACTGGGGTGAATGTATGACATTGTTCTGCATTCTGTCCATCACTGTTTTTTTTTGTATTTGTCACCCCGAGTGAGAAGGGTATGCCCAGACGTGGGTCCCGTGCTCTCCATGCCACTGGAATCAAGCTATCCTGGCTGAAGAGGGGTGAAACCCCGAAACCGGTCCTAGGATGCTTGTTTCCAGTCCAGGGAGGACCTGGCTTGGCAGTTCGGGCTGGACTGTACCCATGAGGCACAGGGTCAAGACTGATTTGCATATGGCTGGGTTCAAGCTGGAACAGCATGGTGAGCAAAAAAACGATGGATTTAGGCCCAGATCTCTGTACTGGGGTGAATGTATGACATTGTTCTGCATTCTGTCCATCACTGAGTTTTTTTGTATTTATCACCCCGAGTGGGAAGGGTATGCCCAGATGTGGGTCCCGTGCTCTCCATGCCACTGGAATCAAGCTATCCTTGCTGAAGAGGGGTGAAACCCTGAAACCGGTCCTAGGATGCTTGTTTCCAGTCCAGGGAGGACCTGGCTTGGCAGTTCGGGCTGGACTGTACCCATGAGGCACAGGGTCAAGACTGATTTGCATATGGCTGGGTTCAAGCTAGAACGGCATGGTGAGCAAAAAAACGATGGATTTAGGCCCAGATCTCTGTACTGGGGTGAATGTATGACATTGTTCTGCATTCTGTCCATCACTGTTTT
The DNA here is from genome assembly GCF_964204655.1 of Triturus cristatus. Lineage (NCBI taxonomy): Eukaryota > Metazoa > Chordata > Amphibia > Caudata > Salamandridae > Triturus > Triturus cristatus. Next base: position 455,431,229 of record NC_140587.1, read on the forward strand.
TTTTTGTATTTGTCACCCCGAGTGGGAAGGGTATGCCCAGATGTGGGTCCCGTGCTCTCCATGCCACTGGAATCAAGCTATCCTGGCTGAAGAGGGGTGAAACCCCGAAACCGGTCCTAGGATGCTTGTTTCCAGTCCAGGGAGGACCTGGCTTGGCAGTTCGGGCTGGACTGTACCCATGAGGCACAGGGTCAAGACTGATTTGCATATGGCTGGGTTCAAGCTGGAACAGCATGGTGAGCAAAAAAACGATGGATTTAGGCCCAGATCTCTGTACTGGGGTAAATGTATGACATTGTTCTGCATTCTGTCCATCACTGTTTTTTTTGTATTTGTCACCCAGAGTGGGAAGGGTATGCCCAGACGTGGGTCCCGTGCTCTCCATGCCACTGGAATCAAGCTATCCTGGCTGAAGAGGGATGAAACCCCGAAACCGGTCCTAGGATGCTTGTCTCCAGTCCAGGGAGGACCTGGCTTGGCAGTTCGGGCTGGACTGTACCCATGAGGCACAGGGTCAAGACTGATTTGCATATGGCTGGGTTCAAGCTGGAACGGCATGGTGCGCAAAAAAACGATGGATTTAGGCCCAGATATCTGTACTGGGGTGAATGTATGACATTGTTCTGCATTCTGTCCATCACTGTTTTTTTTGTATTTATCACCCTGAGTGGGAAGGGTATGCCCAGATGTGGGTCCCGTGCTCTCCATGCCACTGGAATCAAGCTATCCTGGCTGAAGAGGGGTGAAACCCTGAAACCGGTCCTAGGATGCTTGTTTCCAGTCCAGGGAGGACCTGGCTTGGCAGTTCGGGCTGGACTGTACCCATGAGGCACAGGGTCAAGACTGATTTGCATATGGCTGGGTTCAAGCTGGAACGGAAAGGTTAGCAAAAAAACGATGGATTTAGGCCCAGATCTCTGTACTGGGGTGAATGTATGACATTGTTCTGCATTCTGTCCATCACTGTTTTTTTTTGTATTTGTCACCCCGAGTGAGAAGGGTATGCCCAGACGTGGGTCCCGTGCTCTCCATGCCACTGGAATCAAGCTATCCTGGCTGAAGAGGGGTGAAACCGCGAAACCGGTCCTAGGATGCTTGTTTCCAGTCCAGGGAGGACCTGGCTTGGCAGTTCGGGCTGGACTGTACCCTTGAGGCACAGGGTCAAGACCGATTTGCATATGGCTGGGTTCAAGCTGGAATGGCATGGTGAGCAAAAAAAACGATGGATTTAGGCCCAGATCTCTGTACTGGGGTGAATGTATGACATTGTTCTGCATTCTGTCCATCACTGTTTTTTTTTGTATTTGTCACCCCGAGTGGGAAGGGTATGCCCAGACGTGGGTCCTGTGCTCTCCATGCCACTGGAATCAAGCTATCCTGGCTGAAGAGGGATGAAACCCCGAAACCGGTCCTAGGCTGCTTGTTTCCAGTCCAGGGAGGACATGGCTTGGCAGTTCGGGCTGGACTGTACCCATGAGGCACAGGGTCAAGACTGATTTGCATATGGCTGGGTTCAAGCTGGAACGGCATGGTGCGCAAAAAAACGATGGATTTAGGCCCAGATATCTGTACTGGGGTGAATGTATGACATTGTTCTGCATTCTGTCCATCACTGTTTTTTTTGTATTTATCACCCGAGTGGGAAGGGTATGCCCAGATGTGGGTCCCGTGCTCTCCATGCCACTGGAATCAAGCTATCCTGGCTGAAGAGGGGTGAAACCCTGAAACCGGTCCTAGGATGCTTGTTTCCAGTCCAGGGAGGACCTGGCTTGGCAGTTCGGGCTGGAGTGTACCCTTGAGGCACAGGGTCAAGACTGATTTGCATATGGCTGGGTTCAAGCTAGAACGGCATGGTGAGCAAAAAAACGATGGATTTAGGCCCAGATCTCTGTACTGGGGTGAATGTATGACATTGTTCTGCATTCTGTCCATCACTGTTTGTTTTTGTATTTGTCACCCCGAGTGGGAAGGGTAAGCCCAGATGTGGGTCCTGTGCTCGCCATGCCACTGGAATCAAGCTATCCTCGCTGAAGAGGGGTGAAACCTCGAAACCGGTCCTAGGATGCTTGTTTCGAGTCCAGGGAGGACCTGGCTTGGCAGTTCGGGCTGGACTGTACCCATGAGGCACAGGGTCAAGACTGATTTGCATATGGCTGCGTTCAAGCTGGAACAGCATGGTGAGCAAAAAAACGATGGATTTAGGCCCAGATCTCTGTACTGGGGTGAATGTATGACATTGTTCTGCATTCTGTCCATCACTGTTTTTTTTGTATTTGTCACCCTGAGTGGGAAGGGTATGCCCAGACGTGGGTCCCGTGCTCTCCATGCCACTGGAATCAAGCTATCCTGGCTGAAGAGGGGTGAAACCCCAAAACCGGTCCTAGCATGCTTGTTTCCAGTCCAGGGAGGACCTGGCTTGGCAGTTCGGGCTGGACTGTACCCTTGAGGCACAGGGTCAAGACTGATTTGCATATGGCTGGGTTCAAGCTGGAACGGCATGGTCAGCAAAAAAACGATGGATTTAGGCCCAGATCTCTGTACTGGGGTGAATGTATGACATTGTTCTGCATTCTGTTCATCACTGTTTTTTTTTGTATTTGTCACCCCGAGTGGGAAGGGTATGCCCAGACGTGGGTCCCGTGCTCTCCATGCCACTGGAATCAAGCTATCCTGGCTGAAGAGGGATGAAACCCCGAAACCGGTCCTAGGCTGCTTGTTTCCAGTCCAGGGAGGACCTGGCTTGGCAGTTCGGGCTGGACTGTACCTATGAGGCACAGGGTCAAGACTGATTTGCATATGGCTGGGTTCAAGCTGGAACGGAAAGGTTAGCAAAAAAACCATGGATTTAGGCCCAGATCTCTGTACTGGGGTGAATGTATGACATTGTTCTGCATTCTGTCCATCACTGTTTTTTTGTATTTATCACCCCGAGTGGGAAAGGTATGCCCAGATGTGGGTCCCGTGCTCTCCATGCCACTGGAATCAAGCTATCCTGGCTGAAGAGGGGTGAAACCCTGAAACCGGTCCTAGGATGCTTGTTTCCAGTCCAGGGAGGACCTGGCTTGGCAGTTCGGGCTGGACTGTACCCATGAGGCACAGGGTCAAGACTGATTTGCATATGGCTGGGTTCAAGCTAGAACGGCATGGTGAGCAAAAAAACGATGGATTTAGGCCCAGATCTCTGTACTGGGGTGAATGTATGACATTGTTCTGCATTCTGTCCATCACTGTTTTTTTTTGTATTTGTCACCCCGAGTGGGAAGGGTATGCCCAGATGTGGGTCCCGTGCTCTCCATGCCACTGGAATCAAGCTATCCTGGCTGAAGAGGGGTGAAACCCTGAAACCGGTCCTAGGATGCTTGTTTCCAGTCCAGGGAGGACCTGGCTTGGCAGTTCGGGCTGGACTGTACCCATGAGGCACAGGGTCAAGACTGATTTGCATATGGCTGGGTTCAAGCTGGAACGGAAAGGTTAGCAAAAAAGCGATGGATTTAGGCCCAGATCTCTGTACTGGGGTGAATGTATGACATTGTTCTGCATTCTGTCCATCACTGTTTTTTTGTATTTATCACCCCGAGTGGGAAGGGTATGCCCAGACGTGGGTCCCGTGCTCTCCATGCCACTGGAATCAAGCTATCCTGGCTGAAGAGGGGTGAAACCGCGAAACCGGTCCTAGGATGCTTGTTTCCAGTCCAGGGAGGACCTGGCTTGGCAGTTCGGGCTGGACTGTACCCTTGAGGCACAGGGTCAAGACCGATTTGCATATGGCTGGGTTCAAGCTGGAACGGCATGGTGAGCAAAAAAACGATGGATTTAGGCCCAGATCTCTGTACTGGGGTGAATGTATGACATTGTTCTGCATTCTGTCCATCACTGTTTTTTTTTGTATTTGTCACCCCGAGTGGGAAGGGTATGCCCAGACGTGGGTCCTGTGCTCTCCATGCCACTGGAATCAAGCTATCCTGGCTGAAGAGGGATGAAACCCCGAAACCGGTCCTAGGCTGCTTGTTTCCAGTCCAGGGAGGACATGGCTTGGCAGTTCGGGCTGGACTGTACCCATGAGGCACAAGGTCAAGACTGATTTGCATATGGCTGGGTTCAAGCTGGAACGGAAAGGTTAGCAAAAAAACGATGTATTTAGGCCCAGATCTCTGTACTGGGGTGAATGCATGACATTGTTCTGCATTCTGTCCATCACCGTTTTTTTGTATTTATCACCCCGAGTGGGAAGGGTATGCCCAGATGTGGGTCCCGTGCTCTCCATGCCACTGGAATCAAGCTATCCTGGCTGAAGAGGGGTGAAACCCTGAAACCGGTCCTAGGATGCTTGTTTCCAGTCCAGGGAGGACCTGGCTTTGGCAGTTCGGGCTGGACTGTACCCATGGGGCACAGGGTCAAGACTGGTTTTGCATATGGCTGGGTTCAAGCTAGAACGGCATGGTGAGCAAAAAAACGATGGATTTAGGCCCAGATCTCTGTACTGGGGTGAATGTATGACATTGTTCTGCATTCTGTCCATCACTGGGTTTTTTTGTATTTGTCACCCCGAGTGGGAAGGGTATGCCCAGATGTGGGTCCCGTGCTCTCCACGCCACTGGAATCAAGCTATCCTGGCTGAAGAGGGGTGAAACCCCGAAACCGGTCCTAGGATGCTTGTTTCCAGTCCAGGGAGGACCTGGCTTGGCAGTTCGGGCTGGACTGTACCCATGAGGCACAGGGTCAAGACTGATTTGCATATGGCTGGGTTCAAGCTGGAACAGCATGGTGAGCAAAAAAACGATGGATTTAGGCCCAGATCTCTGTACTGGGGTGAATGTATGACATTGTTCTGCATTCTGTCCATCACTGTTTTTTTTGTATTTGTCACCCCGAGTGGGAAGGGTATGCCCAGACGTGGGTCCCGTGCTCTCCATGCCACTGGAATCAAGCTATCCTGGCTGAAGAGGGGTGAAACCCCGAAACCGGTCCTAGGATGCTTGTTTCCAGTCCAGGGAGGACCTGGCTTGGCAGTTCGGGCTGGACTGTACCCTTGAGGCACAGGGTCAAGACTGATTTGCATATGGCTGGGTTCAAGCTGGAACGGCATGGTGAGCAAAAAAACGATGGATTTAGGCCCAGATCTCTGTACTGGGGTGAATGTATGACATTGTTCTGCATTCTGTCCATCACTGTTTTTTTTTGTATTTGTCACCCCGAGTAGGAAGGGTATGCCCAGACGTGGGTCCCGTGCTCTCCATGCCACTGGAATCAAGCTATCCTGGCTGAAGAGGGATGAAACCCCGAAACCGGTCCTAGGCTGCTTGTTTCCAGTCTAGGGAGGACCTGGCTTGGCAGTTCGGGCTGGACTGTACCCATGAGGCACAGGGTCAAGACTGATTTGCATATGGCTGGGTTCAAGCTGGAACGGAAAGCTTAGCAAAAAAACGATGGATTTAGGCCCAGATCTCTGTACTGGGGTGAATGTATGACATTGTTCTGCATTCTGTCCATCACTGTTTTTTTTTTGTATTTGTCACCCCGAGTGAGAAGGGTATGCCCAGACGTGGGTCCCGTGCTCTCCATGCCACTGGAATCAAGCTATCCTGGCTGAAGAGGGGTGAAACCCGAAACCGGTCCTAGGATGCTTGTTTCCAGTCCAGGGAGGACCTGGCTTGGCAGTTCGGGCTGGACTGTACCCATGAGGCACAGGGTCAAGACTGATTTGCATATGGCTGGGTTCAAGCTGGAACGGCATGGTGCGCAAAAAAACGATGGATTTAGGCCCAGATATCTGTACGGGGGTGAATGTATGACATTGTTCTGCATTCTGTCCATCACTGTTTTTTTTGTATTTATCACCCCGAGTGGGAAAGGTATGCCCAGATGTGGGTCCCGTGCTCTCCATGCCACTGGAATCAAGCTATCCTGGCTGAAGAGGGGTGAAACCCTGAAACCGGTCCTAGGATGCTTGTTTCCAGTCCAGGGAGGACCTGGCTTGGCAGTTCGGGCTGGACTGTACCCATGAGGCACAGGGTCAAGACTGATTTGCCTATGGCTGGGTTCATGCTAGAACGGCATGGTGAGCAAAACAACGATGGATTTAGGCCCAGATCTCTGTACTGGGGTGAATGTATGACATTGTTCTGCATTCTGTCCATCACTGGGTTTTTTTGTATTTGTCACCCCGAGTGGGAAGGGTATGCCCAGATGTGGGTCCCATGCTCTCCATGCCACTGGAATCAAGCTATCCTGGCTGAAGAGGGATGAAACCCCGAAACCGGTCCTAGGCTGCTTGTTTCCAGTCCAGGGAGGACCTGGCTTGGCAGTTCGGGCTGGACTGTACCCATGAGGCACAGGGTCAAGACTGATTTGCATATGGCTGGGTTCAAGCTGGAACGGCATGGTGCGCAAAAAAACGATGGATTTAGGCCCAGATATCTGTACTGGGGTGAATGTATGACATTGTTCTGCATTCTGTCCATCACTGTTTTTTTTGTATTTATCACCCTGAGTGGGAAGGGTATGCCCAGATGTGGGTCCCGTGCTCTCCATGCCACTGGAATCAAGCTATCCTGGCTGAAGAGGGGTGAAACCCTGAAACCGGTCCTAGGATGCTTGTTTCCAGTCCAGGGAGGACCTGGCTTGGCAGTTCGGGCTGGACTGTACCCATGAGGCACAGGGTCAAGACTGATTTGCATATGGCTGGGTTCAAGCTGGAACGGAAAGGTTAGCAAAAAAACGATGGATTTAGGCCCAGATCTCTGTACTGGGGTGAATGTATGACATTGTTCTGCATTCTGTCCATCACTGTTTTTTTTTGTATTTGTCACCCCGAGTGAGAAGGGTATGCCCAGACGTGGGTCCCGTGCTCTCCATGCCACTGGAATCAAGCTATCCTGGCTGAAGAGGGGTGAAACCCTGAAACCGGTCCTAGGATGCTTGTTTCCAGTCCAGGGAGGACCTGGCTTGGCAGTTCGGGCTGGACTGTACCCATGAGGCACAGGGTCAAGACTGATTTGCATATGGCTGGGTTCAAGCTGGAACGGAAAGGTTAGCAAAAAAACGATGGATTTAGGCCCAGATCTCTGTACTGGGGTGAATGTATGACATTGTTCTGCATTCTGTCCATCACTGTTTTTTTTTTGTATTTGTCACCCCGAGTGAGAAGGGTATGCCCAGACGTGGGTCCCGTGCTCTCCATGCCACTGGAATCAAGCTATCCTGGCTGAAGAGGGGTGAAACCCGAAACCGGTCCTAGGATGCTTGTTTCCAGTCCAGGGAGGACCTGGCTTGGCAGTTCGGGCTGGACTGTACCCATGAGGCACAGGGTCAAGACTGATTTGCATATGGCTGGGTTCAAGCTGGAACGGCATGGTGCACAAAAAAACGATGGATTTAGGCCCAGATATCTGTACTGGGGTGAATGTATGACATTGTTCTGCATTCTGTCCATCACTGTTTTTTTTGTATTTATCACCCCGAGTGGGAAAGGTATGCCCAGATGTGGGTCCCGTGCTCTCCATGCCACTGGAATCAAGCTATCCTGGCTGAAGAGGGGTGAAACCCTGAAACCGGTCCTAGGATGCTTGTTTCCAGTCCAGGGAGGACCTGGCTTGGCAGTTCGGGCTGGACTGTACCCATGAGGCACAGGGTCAAGACTGATTTGCATATGGCTGGGTTCATGCTAGAACGGCATGGTGAGCAAAACAACGATGGATTTAGGCCCAGATCTCTGTACTGGGGTGAATGTATGACATTGTTCTGCATTCTGTCCATCACTGGTTTGTTTTGTATTTGTCACCCCGAGTGGGAAGGGTATGCCCAGATGTGGGTCCCATGCTCTCCATGCCACTGGAATCAAGCTATCCTGGCTGAAGAGGGATGAAACCCCGAAACCGGTCCTAGGCTGCTTGTTTCCAGTCCAGGGAGGACCTGGCTTGGCAGTTCGGGCTGGATTGTACCCATGAGGCACAGGGTCAAGACTGATTTGCATATGGCTGGGTTCAAGCTGGAACGGAAAGGTTAGCAAAAAAACGATGGATTTAGGCCCAGATCTTTGTACTGGGGTGAATGTATGACATTGTTCTGCATTCTGTCCATCACTGTTTTTTTTTGTATTTGTCACCCCGAGTGAGAAAGGTATGCCCAGACGTGGGTCCCGTGCTCTCCATGCCACTGGAATAAAGCTATCCTGGCTGAAGAGGGGTGAAACGCCGAAACCGGTCCTAGGATGCTTGTCTCCAGTCCAGGGAGGACCTGGCTTGGCAGTTCGGGCTGGACTGTACCCATGAGGCACAGGGTCAAGACTGATTTGCATATGGCTGGGTTCAAGCTGGAACGGCATGGTGCGCAAAAAAACGATGGATTTAGGCCCAGATATCTGTACTGGGGTGAATGTATGACATTGTTCTGCATTCTGTCCATCACTGTTTTTTTTGTATTTATCACCCTGAGTGGGAAGGGTATGCCCAGATGTGGGTCCCGTGCTCTCCATGCCACTGGAATCAAGCTATCCTGGCTGAAGAGGGGTGAAACCCTGAAACCGGTCCTAGGATGCTTGTTTCCAGTCCAGGGAGGACCTGGCTTGGCAGTTCGGGCTGGACTGTACCCATGAGGCACAGGGTCAAGACTGATTTGCATATGGCTGGGTTCAAGCTGGAACGGAAAGGTTAGCAAAAAAACGATGGATTTAGGCCCAGATCTCTGTACTGGGGTGAATGTATGACATTGTTCTGCATTCTGTCCATCACTGTTTTTTTTTGTATTTGTCACCCCGAGTGAGAAGGGTATGCCCAGACGTGGGTCCCGTGCTCTCCATGCCACTGGAATCAAGCTATCCTGGCTGAAGAGGGGTGAAACCCCGAAACTGGTCCTAGGATGCTTGTTTCCAGTCCAGGGAGGACCTGGCTTGGCAGTTCGGGCTGGACTGTACCCATGAGGCACAGGGTCAAGACTGATTTGCATATGGCTGGGTTCAAGCTGGAACGGAAAGGTTAGCAAAAAAACGATGGATTTAGGCCCAGATCTCTGTACTGGGGTGAATGTATGACATTGTTCTGCATTCTGTCCATCACTGTTTTTTTGTATTTATCACCCCGAGTGGGAAGGGTATGCCCAGACGTGGGTCCCGTGCTCTTCATGCCACTGGAATCAAGCTATCCTGGCTGAAGAGGGGTGAAACCGTGAAACCAGTCCTAGGATGCTTGTTTCCAGTCCAGGGAGGACCTGGCTTGGCAGTTCGGGCTGGACTGTACCCTTGAGGCACAGGGTCAAGACCGATTTGCATATGGCTGGGTTCAAGCTGGAACGGCATGGTGAGCAAAAAAACGATGGATTTAGGCCCAGATCTCTGTACTGGGGTGAATGTATGACATTGTTCTGCATTCTGTCCATCACTGTTTTTTTTTGTATTTGTCACCCCGAGTGGGAAGGGTATGCCCAGACGGGGTCCTGTGCTCTCCATGCCACTGGAATCAAGCTATCCTGGCTGAAGAGGGATGAAACCCCGAAACCGGTCCTAGGCTGCTTGTTTCCAGTCCAGGAAGGACATGGCTTGGCAGTTCGGGCTGGACTGTACCCATGAGGCACAAGGTCAAGACTGATTTGCATATGGCTGGGTTCAAGCTGGAACGGAAAGGTTAGCAAAAAAACGATGGATTTAGGCCCAGATCTCTGTACTGGGGTGAATGCATGACATTGTTCTGCATTCTGTCCATCACCGTTTTTTTGTATTTATCACCCCGAGTGGGAAGGGTATGCCCAGATGTGGGTCCCGTGCTCTCCATGCCACTGGAATCAAGCTATCCTGGCTGAAGAGGGGTGAAACCCTGAAACCGGTCCTAGGATGCTTGTTTCCAGTCCAGGGAGGACCTGGCTTGGCAGTTCGGGCTGGACTGTACCCATGAGGCACAGGGTCAAGACTGATTTGCATATGGCTGGGTTCAAGCTAGAACGGCATGGTGAGCAAAAAAACGATGGATTTAGGCCCAGATCTCTGTACTGGGGTGAATGTATGACATTGTTCTGCATTCTGTCCATCACTGGGTTTTTTTGTATTTGTCACCCCGAGTGGGAAGGGTATGCCCAGATGTGGGTCCCGTGCTCTCCATGCCACTGGAATCAAGCTATCCTGGCTGAAGAGGGGTGAAACCCCGAAACCGGTCCTAGGATGCTTGTTTCCAGTCCAGGGAGGACCTGGCTTGGCAGTTCGGGCTGGACTGTACCCATGAGGCACAGGGTCAAGACTGATTTGCATATGGCTGTGTTCAAGCTGGAACAGCATGGTGAGCAAAAAAACGATGGATTTAAGCCCAGATCTCTGTACTGGGGTGAATGTATGACATTGTTCTGCATTCTGTCCATCACTGTTTTTTTTGTATTTGTCACCCCGAGTGGGAAGGGTATGCCCAGACGTGGGTCCCGTGCTCTCCATGCCACTGGAATCAAGCTATCCTGGCTGAAGAGGGGTGAAACCCCGAAACCGGTCCTAGGATGCTTGTTTCCAGTCCAGGGAGGACCTGGCTTGGCAGTTCGGGCTGGACTGTACCCTTGAGGCACAGGGTCAAGACTGATTTGCATATGGCTGGGTTCAAGCTGGAACGGCATGGTGAGCAAAAAAATGATGGATTTAGGCCCAGATCTCTGTACTGGGGTGAATGTATGACATTGTTCTGCATTCTGTCCATCACTGGTTTTTTTTGTATTTGTCACCCCGAGTAGGAAGGGTATGCCCAGACGTGGGTCCCGTGCTCTCCATGCCACTGGAATCAAGCTATCCTGGCTGAAGAGGGATGAAACCCCGAAACCGGTCCTAGGCTGTTTGTTTCCAGTCTAGGGAGGACCTGGCTTGGCAGTTCGGGCTGGACTGTACCCATGAGGCACAGGGTCAAGACTGATTTGCATATGGCTGGGTTCAAGCTGGAACGGAAAGGTTAGCAAAAAAACGATGGATTTAGGCCCAGATCTCTGTACTGGGGTGAATGTATGACATTGTTCTGCATTCTGTCCATCACTGTTTTTTTTTTGTATTTGTCACCCCGAGTGAGAAGGGTATGCCCAGACGTGGGTCCCGTGCTCTCCATGCCACTGGAATCAAGCTATCCTGGCTGAAGAGGGGTGAAACCCGAAACCGGTCCTAGGATGCTTGTTTCCAGTCCAGGGAGGACCTGGCTTGGCAGTTCGGGCTGGACTGTACCCATGAGGCACAGGGTCAAGACTGATTTGCATATGGCTGGGTTCAAGCTGGAACGGCATGGTGCGCAAAAAAACGATGGATTTAGGCCCAGATATCTGTACTGGGGTGAATGTATGACATTGTTCTGCATTCTGTCCATCACTGTTTTTTTTGTATTTATCACCCCGAGTGGGAAAGGTATGCCCAGATGTGGGTCCCGTGCTCTCCATGGCACTGGAATCAAGCTATCCTGGCTGAAGAGGGGTGAAACCCTGAAACCGGTCCTAGGATGCTTGTTTCCAGTCCAGGGAGGACCTGGCTTGGCAGTTCGGGCTGGACTGTACCCATGAGGCACAGGGTCAAGACTGATTTGCCTATGGCTGGGTTCATGCTAGAACGGCATGGTGAGCAAAACAACGATGGATTTAGGCCCAGATCTCTGTACTGGGGTGAATGTATGACATTGTTCTGCATTCTGTCCATCACTGGTTTTTTTTGTATTTGTCACCCCGAGTGGGAAGGGTATGCCCAGATGTGGGTCCCATGCTCTCCATGCCACTGGAATCAAGCTATCCTGGCTGAAGAGGGGTGAAACCCCGAAACCGGTCCTAGGATGCTTGTTTCCAGTCCAGGGAGGACCTGGCTTGGCAGTTCGGGCTGGACTGTACCCATGAGGCACAGGGTCAAGACTGATTTGCATATGGCTGGGTTCAAGCTGGAACAGCATGGTGAGCAAAAAAACGATGGATTTAGGCCCAGATCTCTGTACTGGGGTGAATGTATGACATTGTTCTGCATTCTGTCCATCACTGGGTTTTTTTGTATTTATCACCCCGAGTGGGAAGGGTATGCCCAGATGTGGGTCCCGTGCTCTCCATGCCACTGGAATCAAGCTATCCTGGCTGAAGAGGGGTGAAACCCTGAAACCGGTCCTAGGATGCTTGTTTCCAGTCCAGGGAGGACCTGGCTTGGCAGTTCGGGCTGGACTGTACCCATGAGGCACAGGGTCAAGACTGATTTGCATATGGCTGGGTTCAAGCTAGAACGGCATGGTGAGCAAAAAAACGATGGATTTAGGCCCAGATCTCTGTACTGGGGTGAATGTATGACATTGTTCTGCATTCTGTCCATCACTGTTTTTTTTTGTATTTGTCACCCCGAGTGGGAAGGGTATGCCCAGATGTGGGTCCCGTGCTCTCCATGCCACTGGAATCAAGCTATCCTGGCTGAAGAGGGGTGAAACCCCGAAACCGGTCCTAGGATGCTTGTTTCCAGTCCAGGGAGGACCTGGCTTGGCAGTTCGGGCTGGACTGTACCCATGAGGCACAGGGTCAAGACTGATTTGCATATGGCTGGGTTCAAGCTGGAACAGCATGGTGAGCAAAAAAACGATGGATTTAGGCCCAGATCTCTGTACTGGGGTAAATGTATGACATTGTTCTGCATTCTGTCCATCACTGTTTTTTTTGTATTTGTCACCCAGAGTGGGAAGGGTATGCCCAGACGTGGGTCCCGTGCTCTCCATGCCACTGGAATCAAGCTATCCTGGCTGAAGAGGGATGAAACCCCGAAACCGGTCCTAGGCTGCTTGTTTCCAGTCCAGGGAGGACCTGGCTTGGCAGTTCGGGCTGGACTGTACCCATGAGGCACAGGGTCAAGACTGATTTGCATATGGCTGGGTTCAAGCTGGAACTGAAAGGTTAGCAAAAAAACGATGGATTTAGGCCCAGATCTCTGTACTGGGGTGAATGTATGACATTGTTCTGCATTCTGTCCATCACTGTTTTTTTTTGTATTTGTCACCCCGAGTGAGAAGGGTATGCCCAGACGTGGGTCCCGTGCTCTCCATGCCACTGGAATCAAGCTATCCTGGCTGAAGAGGGGTGAAACCCCGAAACCGGTCCTAGGATGCTTGTCTCCAGTCCAGGGAGGACCTGGCTTGGCAGTTCGGGCTGGACTGTACCCATGAGGCACAGGGTCAAGACTGATTTGCATATGGCTGGGTTCAAGTTGGAACGGCATGGTGCTTAAAAAAACGATGGATTTAGGCCCAGATATCTGTACTGGGGTGAATGTATGACATTGTTCTGCATTCTGTCCATCACTGTTTTTTTTGTATTTATCACCCTGAGTGGGAAGGGTATGCCCAGATGTGGGTCCCGTGCTCTCCATGCCACTGGAATCAAGCTATCCTGGCTGAAGAGGGGTGAAACCCTGAAACCGGTCCTAGGATGCTTGTTTCCAGTCCAGGGAGGACCTGGCTTGGCAGTTCGGGCTGGACTGTACCCATGAGGCACAGGGTCAAGACTGATTTGCATATGGCTGGGTTCAAGCTGGAACGGAAAGGTTAGAAAAAAACGATGGATTTAGGCCCAGATCTCTGTACTGGGGTGAATGTATGACATTGTTCTGCATTCTGTCCATCACTGTTTTTTTTTGTATTTGTCACCCCGAGTGAGAAGGGTATGCCCAGACGTGGGTCCCGTGCTCTCCATGCCACTGGAATCAAGCTATCCTGGCTGAAGAGGGGTGAAACCCCGAAACCGGTCCTAGGATGCTTGTTTCCAGTCCAGGGAGGACCTGGCTTGGCAGTTCGGGCTGGACTGTACCCATGAGGCACAGGGTCAAGACTGATTTGCATATGGCTGGGTTCAAGCTGGAACGGCATGATGCGCAAAAAAACGATGGATTTAGGCCCAGATATCTGTACTGGGGTGAATGTATGACATTGTTCTGCATTCTGTCCATCACTGTTTTTTTTGTATTTATCACCCTGAGTGGGAAGGGTATGCCCAGATGTGGTCTCCATGCCACTGGAATCAAGCTATCCTGGCTGAAGAGGGGTGAAACCGCGAAACCAATCCTAGGATGCTTGTTTCCAGTCCAGGGAGGACCTGGCTTGGCAGTTCGGGCTGGACTGTACCCTTGAGGCACAGGGTCAAGACCGATTTGCATATGGCTGGGTTCAAGCTGGAACGGCATGGTGAGCAAAAAAACGATGGATTTAGGCCCAGATCTCTGTACTGGGGTGAATGTATGACATTGTTCTGCATTCTGTCCATCACTGTTTTTTTTTGTATTTGTCACCCCGAGTGGGAAGGGTATGCCCAGACGTGGGTCCTGTGCTCTCCATGCCACTGGAATCAAGCTATCCTGGCTGAAGAGGGATGAAACCCCGAAACCGGTCCTAGGCTGCTTGTTTCCAGTCCAGGGAGGACATGGCTTGGCAGTTCGGGCTGGACTGTACCCATGAGGCACAGGGTCAAGACTGATTTGCATATGGCTGGGTTCAAGCTGGAACGGAAAGGTTAGCAAAAAAACGATGGATTTAGGCCCAGATCTCTGTACTGGGGTGAATGCATGACATTGTTCTGCATTCTGTCCATCACCGTTTTTTTGTATTTATCACCCCGAGTGGGAAGGGTATGCCCAGATGTGGGTCCCGTGCTCTCCATGCCACTGGAATCAAGCTATCCTGGCTGAAGAGGGGTGAAACCCTGATTCGGTCCTAGGATGCTTGTTTCCAGTCCAGGGAGGACCTGGCTTGGCAGTTCGGGCTGGACTGTACCCATGAGGCAGAGGGTCAAGACTGATTTGCATATGGCTGGGTTCAAGCTAGAACGGCATGGTGATCAAAAAAACGATGGATTTAGGCCCAGATCTCTGTACTGGGGTGAATGTATGACATTGTTCTGCATTCTGTCCATCACTGGTTTTTTTTGTATTTGTCACCCCGAGTGGGAAGGGTATGCCCAGATGTGGGTCCCGTGCTCTCCATGCCACTGGAATCAAGCTATCCTGGCTGAAGAGGGGTGAAACCCCGAAACCGGTCCTAGGATGCTTGTTTCCAGTCCAGGGAGGACCTGGCTTGGCAGTTCGGGCTGGACTGTACCCATGAGGCACAGGGTCAAGACTGATTTGCATATGGCTGGGTTCAAGCTGGAACAGCATGGTGAGCAAAAAAACGATGGATTTAGGCCCAGATCTCTGTACTGGGGTGAATGTATGACATTGTTCTGCATTCTGTCCATCACTGTTTTTTTTGTATTTGTCACCCCGAGTGGGAAGGGTATGCCCAGACGTGGGTCCCGTGCTCTCCATGCCACTGGAATCAAGCTATCCTGGCTGAAGAGGGGTGAAACCCCGAAACCGGTCCTAGGATGCTTGTTTCCAGTCCAGGGAGGACCTGGCTTGGCAGTTCGGGCTGGACTGTACCCTTGAGGCACAGGGTCAAGACTGATTTGCATATGGCTGGGTTCAAGCTGGAACGGCATGGTGAGCAAAAAAACTATGGATTTAGGCCCAGATCTCTGTACTGGGGTGAATGTATGACATTGTTCTGCATTCTGTCCAGCACTGTTTTTTTTTGTATTTGTCACCCCGAGTAGGAAGGGTATGCCCACATGTGGGTCCCGTGCTCTCCATGCCACTGGAATCAAGCTATCCTGGCTGAAGAGGGATGAAACCCCGAAACCGGTCCTAGGCTGCTTGTTTCCAGTCTAGGGAGGACCTGGCTTGGCAGTTCGGGCTGGACTGTACCCATGAGGCACAGGGTCAAGACTGATTTGCATATGGCTGGGTTCAAGCTGGAACGGAAAGGTTAGCAAAAAAACGATGGATTTAGGCCCAGATCTCTGTACTGGGGTGAATGTATGACATTGTTCTGCATTCTGTCCATCACTGTATTTTTTGTATTTGTCACCCCGAGTGAGAAGGGTATGCCCAGACGTGGGTCCCGTGCTCTCCATGCCACTGGAATCAAGCTATCCTGGCTGAAGAGGGGTGAAACCCGAAACCGGTCCTAGGATGCTTGTTTCCAGTCCAGGGAGGACCTGGCTTGGCAGTTCGGGCTGGACTGTACCCATGAGGCACAGGGTCAAGACTGATTTGCATACGGCTGGGTTCAAGCTGGAACGGCATGGTGCGCAAAAAAACGATGGATTTAGGCCCAGATATCTGTACTGGGGTGAATGTATGACATTGTTCTGCATTCTGTCCATCACTGTTTTTTTTGTATTTATCACCCCGAGTGGGAAAGGTATGCCCAGATGTGGGTCCCGTGCTCTCCATGCCACTGGAATCAAGCTATCCTGGCTGAAGAGGGGTGAAACCCTGAAACCGGTCCTAGGATGCTTGTTTCCAGTCCAGGGAGGACCTGGCTTGGCAGTTCGGGCTGGACTGTACCCATGAGGCACAGGGTCAAGACTGATTTGCATATGGCTGGGTTCAAGCTAGAACGGCATGGTGAGCAAAAAAACGATGGATTTAGGCCCAGATCTCTGTACTGGGGTGAATGTATGACATTGTTCTGCATTCTGTCCATCACTGTTTTTTTTTGTATTTGTCACCCCGAGTGGGAAGGGTATGCCCAGATGTGGGTCCCGTGCTCTCCATGCCACTGGAATCAAGCTATCCTGGCTGAAGAGGGGTGAAACCCCGAAACCGGTCCTAGGATGCTTGTTTCCAGTCCAGGGAGGACCTGGCTTGGCAGTTCGGGCTGGACTGTACCCATGAGGCACAGGGTCAAGACTGATTTGCATATGGCTGGGTTCAAGCTGGAACAGCATGGTGAGCAAAAAAACGATGGATTTAGGCCCAGATCTCTGTACTGGGGTAAATGTATGACATTGTTCTGCATTCTGTCCATCACTGTTTTTTTTGTATTTGTCACCCAGAGTGGGAAGGGTATGCCCAGACGTGGGTCCCGTGCTCTCCATGCCACTGGAATCAAGCTATCCTGGCTGAAGAGGGATGAAACCCCGAAACCGGTCCTAGGCTGCTTGTTTCCAGTCCAGGGAGGACCTGGCTTGGCAGTTCGGGCTGGACTGTACCCATGAGGCACAGGGTCAAGACTGATTTGCATATGGCTGGGTTCAAGCTGGAACTGAAAGGTTAGCAAAAAAACGATGGATTTAGGCCCAGATCTCTGTACTGGGGTGAATGTATGACATTGTTCTGCATTCTGTCCATCACTGTTTTTTTTTGTATTTGTCACCCCGAGTGAGAAGGGTATGCCCAGACGTTGGTCCCGTGCTCTCCATGCCACTGGAATCAAGCTATCCTGGCTGAAGAGGGGTGAAACCCCGAAACCGGTCCTAGGATGCTTGTCTCCAGTCCAGGGAGGACCTTGCTTGGCAGTTCGGGCTGGACTGTACCCATGAGGCACAGGGTCAAGACTGATTTGCATATGGCTGGGTTCAAGTTGGAACGGCATGGTGCTTAAAAAAACGATGGATTTAGGCCCAGATATCTGTACTGGGGTGAATGTATGACATTGTTCTGCATTCTGTCCATCACTGGTTTTTTTGTATTTATCACCCTGAGTGGGAAGGGTATGCCCAGATGTGGGTCCCGTGCTCTCCATGCCACTGGAATCAAGCTATCCTGGCTGAAGAGGGGTGAAACCCTGAAACCGGTCCTAGGATGCTTGTTTCCAGTCCAGGGAGGACCTGGCTTGGCAGTTCGGGCTGGACTGTACCCATGAGGCACAGGGTCAAGACTGATTTGCATATGGCTGGGTTCAAGCTGGAACGGAAAGGTTAGAAAAAAACGATGGATTTAGGCCCAGATCTCTGTACTGGGGTGAATGTATGACATTGTTCTGCATTCTGTCCATCACTGTTTTTTTTTGTATTTGTCACCCCGAGTGAGAAGGGTATGCCCAGACGTGGGTCCCGTGCTCTCCATGCCACTGGAATCAAGCTATCCTGGCTGAAGAGGGGTGAAACCCCGAAACCGGCCCTAGGATGCTTGTTTCCAGTCCAGGGAGGACCTGGCTTGGCAGTTCGGGCTGGACTGTACCCATGAGGCACAGGGTCAAGACTGATTTGCATATGGCTGGGTTCAAGCTGGAACGGCATGATGCGCAAAAAAACGATGGATTTAGGCCCAGATATCTGTACTGGGGTGAATGTATGACATTGTTCTGCATTCTGTCCATCACTGTTTTTTTTGTATTTATCACCCTGAGTGGGAAGGGTATGCCCAGATGTGGTCTCCATGCCACTGGAATCAAGCTATCCTGGCTGAAGAGGGGTGAAACCGCGAAACCAATCCTAGGATGCTTGTTTCCAGTCCAGGGAGGACCTGGCTTGGCAGTTCGGGCTGGACTGTACCCTTGAGGCACAGGGTCAAGACCGATTTGCATATGGCTGGGTTCAAGCTGGAACGGCATGGTGAGCAAAAAAACGATGGATTTAGGCCCAGATCTCTGTACTGGGGTGAATGTATGACATTGTTCTGCATTCTGTCCATCACTGTTTTTTTTTGTATTTGTCACCCCGAGTGGGAAGGGTATGCCCAGACGTGGGTCCTGTGCTCTCCATGCCACTGGAATCAAGCTATCCTGGCTGAAGAGGGATGAAACCCCGAAACCGGTCCTAGGCTGCTTGTTTCCAGTCCAGGGAGGACATGGCTTGGCAGTTCGGGCTGGACTGTACCCATGAGGCACAGGGTCAAGACTGATTTGCATATGGCTGGGTTCAAGCTGGAACGGAAAGGTTAGCAAAAAAACGATGGATTTAGGCCCAGATCTCTGTACTGGGGTGAATGCATGACATTGTTCTGCATTCTGTCCATCACCGTTTTTTTGTATTTATCACCCCGAGTGGGAAGGGTATGCCCAGATGTGGGTCCCGTGCTCTCCATGCCACTGGAATCAAGCTATCCTGGCTGAAGAGGGGTGAAACCCTGATTCGGTCCTAGGATGCTTGTTTCCAGTCCAGGGAGGACCTGGCTTGGCAGTTCGGGCTGGACTGTACCCATGAGGCAGAGGGTCAAGACTGATTTGCATATGGCTGGGTTCAAGCTAGAACGGCATGGTGATCAAAAAAACGATGGATTTAGGCCCAGATCTCTGTACTGGGGTGAATGTATGACATTGTTCTGCATTCTGTCCATCACTGGGTTTTTTTGTATTTGTCACCCCGAGTGGGAAGGGTATGCCCAGATGTGGGTCCCGTGCTCTCCATGCCACTGGAATCAAGCTATCCTGGCTGAAGAGGGGTGAAACCCCGAAACCGGTCCTAGGATGCTTGTTTCCAGTCCAGGGAGGACCTGGCTTGGCAGTTCGGGCTGGACTGTACCCATGAGGCACAGGGTCAAGACTGATTTGCATATGGCTGGGTTCAAGCTGGAACAGCATGGTGAGCAAAAAAACGATGGATTTAGGCCCAGATCTCTGTACTGGGGTGAATGTATGACATTGTTCTGCATTCTGTCCATCACTGTTTTTTTTGTATTTGTCACCCCGAGTGGGAAGGGTATGCCCAGACGTGGGTCCCGTGCTCTCCATGCCACTGGAATCAAGCTATCCTGGCTGAAGAGGGGTGAAACCCCGAAACCGGTCCTAGGATGCTTGTTTCCAGTCCAGGGAGGACCTGGCTTGGCAGTTCGGGCTGGACTGTACCCTTGAGGCACAGGGTCAAGACTGATTTGCATATGGCTGGGTTCAAGCTGGAACGGCATGGTGAGCAAAAAAACTATGGATTTAGGCCCAGATCTCTGTACTGGGGTGAATGTATGACATTGTTCTGCATTCTGTCCAGCACTGTTTTTTTTTGTATTTGTCACCCCGAGTAGGAAGGGTATGCCCACATGTGGGTCCCGTGCTCTCCATGCCACTGGAATCAAGCTATCCTGGCTGAAGAGGGATGAAACCCCGAAACCGGTCCTAGGCTGCTTGTTTCCAGTCTAGGGAGGACCTGGCTTGGCAGTTCGGGCTGGACTGTACCCATGAGGCACAGGGTCAAGACTGATTTGCATATGGCTGGGTTCAAGCTGGAACGGAAAGGTTAGCAAAAAAACGATGGATTTAGGCCCAGATCTCTGTACTGGGGTGAATGTATGACATTGTTCTGCATTCTGTCCATCACTGTATTTTTTGTATTTGTCACCCCGAGTGAGAAGGGTATGCCCAGACGTGGGTCCCGTGCTCTCCATGCCACTGGAATCAAGCTATCCTGGCTGAAGAGGGGTGAAACCCGAAACCGGTCCTAGGATGCTTGTTTCCAGTCCAGGGAGGACCTGGCTTGGCAGTTCGGGCTGGACTGTACCCATGAGGCACAGGGTCAAGACTGATTTGCATATGGCTGGGTTCAAGCTGGAACGGCATGGTGCGCAAAAAAACGATGGATTTAGGCCCAGATATCTGTACTGGGGTGAATGTATGACATTGTTCTGCATTCTGTCCATCACTGTTTTTTTTGTATTTATCACCCCGAGTGGGAAAGGTATGACCAGATGTGGGTCCCGTGCTCTCCATGCCACTGGAATCAAGCTATCCTGGCTGAAGAGGGGTGAAACCCTGAAACCGGTCCTAGGATGCTTGTTTCCAGTCCAGGGAGGACCTGGCTTGGCAGTTCGGGCTGGACTGTACCCATGAGGCACAGGGTCAAGACTGATTTGCATATGGCTGGGTTCAAGCTGGAACGGAAAGGTTAGCAAAAAAACGATGGATTTAGGCCCAGATCTCTGTACTGGGGTGAATGTATGACATTATTCTGCATTCTGTCCATCACTGTTTTTTTGTATTTATCACCCCGAGTGGGAAGGGTATGCCCAGACGTGGGTCCCGTGCTCTCCATGCCACTGGAATCAAGCTATCCTGGCTGAAGAGGGGTGAAACCGCGAAACCGGTCCTAGGATGCTTGTTTCCAGTCCAGGGAGGACCTGGCTTGGCAGTTCGGGCTGGACTGTACCCTTGAGGCACAGGGTCAAGACCGATTTGCATATGGCTGGGTTCAAGCTGGAACGGCATGGTGAGCAAAAAAACGATGGATTTAGGCCCAGATCTCTGTACTGGGGTGAATGTATGACATTGTTCTGCATTCTGTCCATCACTGTTTTTTTTTGTATTTGTCACCCCGAGTGGGAAGGGTATGCCCAGACGTGGGTCCTGTGCTCTCCATGCCACTGGAATCAAGCTATCCTGGCTGAAGAGGGATGAAACCCCGAAACCGGTCCTAGGCTGCTTGTTTCCAGTCCAGGGAGGACATGGCTTGGCAGTTCGGGCTGGACTGTACCCATGAGGCACAGGGTCAAGACTGATTTGCATATGGCTGGGTTCAAGCTGGAACGGAAAGGTTAGCAAAAAAACGATGGATTTAGGCCCAGATCTCTGTACTGGGGTGAATGCATGACATTGTTCTGCATTCTGTCCATCACCGTTTTTTTGTATTTATCACCCCGAGTGGGAAGGGTATGCCCAGATGTGGGTCCCGTGCTCTCCATGCCACTGGAATCAAGCTATCCTGGCTGAAGAGGGGTGAAACCCTGATTCGGTCCTAGGATGCTTGTTTCCAGTCCAGGGAGGACCTGGCTTGGCAGTTCGGGCTGGACTGTACCCATGAGGCACAGGGTCAAGACTGATTTGCATATGGCTGGGTTCAAGCTAGAACGGCATGGTGATCAAAAAAACGATGGATTTAGGCCCAGATCTCTGTACTGGGGTGAATGTATGACATTGTTCTGCATTCTGTCCATCACTGGGTTTTTTTGTATTTGTCACCCCGAGTGGGAAGGGTATGCCCAGATGTGGGTCCCGTGCTCTCCATGCCACTGGAATCAAGCTATCCTGGCTGAAGAGGGGTGAAACCCCGAAACCGGTCCTAGGATGCTTGTTTCCAGTCCAGGGAGGACCTGGCTTGGCAGTTCGGGCTGGACTGTACCCATGAGGCACAGGGTCAAGACTGATTTGCATATGGCTGGGTTCAAGCTGGAACAGCATGGTGAGCAAAAAAACGATGGATTTAGGCCCAGATCTCTGTACTGGGGTGAATGTATGACATTGTTCTGCATTCTGTCCATCACTGTTTTTTTTGTATTTGTCACCCCGAGTGGGAAGGGTATGCCCAGACGTGGGTCCCGTGCTCTCCATGCCACTGGAATCAAGCTATCCTGGCTGAAGAGGGGTGAAACCCCGAAACTGGTCCTAGGATGCTTGTTTCCAGTCCAGGGAGGACCTGGCTTGGCAGTTCGGGCTGGACTGTACCCTTGAGGCACAGGGTCAAGACTGATTTGCATATGGCTGGGTTCAAGCTGGAACGGCATGGTGAGCAAAAAAACTATGGATTTAGGCCCAGATCTCTGTACTGGGGTGAATGTATGACATTGTTCTGCATTCTGTCCATCACTGTTTTTTTTTGTATTTGTCACCCCGAGTAGGAAGGGTATGCCCAGATGTGGGTCCCGTGCTCTCCATGCCACTGGAATCAAGCTATCCTGGCTGAAGAGGGATGAAACCCCGAAACCGGTCCTAGGCTGCTTGTTTCCAGTCTAGGGAGGACCTGGCTTGGCAGTTCGGGCTGGACTGTACCCATGAGGCACAGGGTCAAGACTGATTTGCATATGGCTGGGTTCAAGCTGGAACGGAAAGGTTAGCAAAAAAACGATGGATTTAGGCCCAGATCTCTGTACTGGGGTGAATGTATGACATTGTTCTGCATTCTGTCCATCACTGTTTTTTTTTTGTATTTGTCACCCCGAGTGAGAAGGGTATGCCCAGACGTGGGTCCCGTGCTCTCCATGCCACTGGAATCAAGCTATCCTGGCTGAAGAGGGGTGAAACCCGAAACCGGTCCTAGGATGCTTGTTTCCAGTCCAGGGAGGACCTGGCTTGGCAGTTCGGGCTGGACTGTACCCATGAGGCACAGGGTCAAGACTGATTTGCATATGGCTGGGTTCAAGCTGGAACGGCATGGTGCGCAAAAAAACGATGGATTTAGGCCCAGATATCTGTACTGGGGTGAATGTATGACATTGTTCTGCATTCTGTCCATCACTGTTTTTTTTGTATTTATCACCCCGAGTGGGAAAGGTATGCCCAGATGTGGGTCCCGTGCTCTCCATGCCACTGGAATCAAGCTATCCTGGCTGAAGAGGGGTGAAACCCTGAAACCGGTCCTAGGATGCTTGTTTCCAGTCCAGGGAGGACCTGGCTTGGCAGTTCGGGCTGGACTGTACCCATGAGGCACAGGGTCAAGACTGATTTGCTTATGGCTGGGTTCATGCTAGAACGGCATGGTGAGCAAAACAACAATGGATTTAGGCCCAGATCTCTGTACTGGGGTGAATGTATGACATTGTTCTGCATTCTGTCCATCACTGGGTTTTTTTGTATTTGTCACCGCCAGTGGGAAGGGTATGCCCAGATGTGGGTCCCATGCTCTCCATGCCACTGGAATCAAGCTATCCTGGCTGAAGAGGGGTGAAACCCCGAAACCGGTCCTAGGATGCTTGTTTCCAGTCCAGGGAGGACCTGGCTTGGCAGTTCGGGCTGGACTGTACCCATGAGGCACAGGGTCAAGACTGATTTGCATATGGCTGGGTTCAAGCTGGAACAGCATGGTGAGCCAAAAAACGATGGATTTAGGCCCAGATCTCTGTACTGGGGTGAATGTATGACATTGTTCTGCATTCTGTCCATCACTGGGTTTTTTTGTATTTGTCACCCGAGTGGGAAGGGTATGCCCAGACGTGGGTCCCGTGCTCCCCATGCCACTGGAATCAAGCTATCCTGGCTGAAGACGGGTGAAACCCCAAAACCGGTCCTAGGCTACTTGTTTCCAGTCCAGGGAGGACCTGGCTTGGCAGTTCGGGCTGAACTGTACCCATGAGGCACAGGGTCAAGACTGATTTGCATATGGCTGGGTTCATGCTAGAACGGCATGGTGAGCAAAACAACGATGGATTTAGGCCCAGATCTCTGTACTGGGGTGAATGTATGACATTGTTCTGCATTCTGTCCATCACTGGGTTTTTTTGTATTTATCACCCCGAGTGGGAAGGGTATGCCCAGACGTGGGTCCCGTGCTCTCCATGCCACTGGAATCAAGCTATCCTGGCTGAAGAGGGGTGAAACCGCGAAACCGGTCCTAGGATGCTTGTTTCCAGTCCAGGGAGGACCTGGCTTGGCAGTTCGGGCTGGACTGTACCCTTGAGGCACAGGGTCAAGACCGATTTGCATATGGCTGGGTTCAAGCTGGAACGGCATGGTGAGCAAAAAAACGATGGATTTAGGCCCAGATCTCTGTACTGGGGTGAATGTATGACATTGTTCTGCATTCTGTCCATCACTGTTTTTTTTTGTATTTGTCACCCCGAGTGGGAAGGGTATGCCCAGACGTGGGTCCTGTGCTCTCCATGCCACTGGAATCAAGCTATCCTGGCTGAAGAGGGATGAAACCCCGAAACCGGTCCTAGGCTGCTTGTTTCCAGTCCAGGGAGGACATGGCTTGGCAGTTCGGGCTGGACTGTACCCATGAGGCACAGGGTCAAGACTGATTTGCATATGGCTGGGTTCAAGCTGGAACGGAAAGGTTAGCAAAAAAACGATGGATTTAGGCCCAGATCTCTGTACTGGGGTGAATGCATGACATTGTTCTGCATTCTGTCCATCACCGTTTTTTTGTATTTATCACCCCGAGTGGGAAGGGTATGCCCAGATGTGGGTCCCGTGCTCTCCATGCCACTGGAATCAAGCTATCCTGGCTGAAGAGGGGTGAAACCCTGATTCGGTCCTAGGATGCTTGTTTCCAGTCCAGGGAGGACCTGGCTTGGCAGTTCGGGCTGGACTGTACCCATGAGGCACAGGGTCAAGACTGATTTGCATATGGCTGGGTTCAAGCTAGAACGGCATGGTGATCAAAAAAACGATGGATTTAGGCCCAGATCTCTGTACTGGGGTGAATGTATGACATTGTTCTGCATTCTGTCCATCACTGGGTTTTTTTGTATTTGTCACCCCGAGTGGGAAGGGTATGCCCAGATGTGGGTCCCGTGCTCTCCATGCCACTGGAATCAAGCTATCCTGGCTGAAGAGGGGTGAAACCCCGAAACCGGTCCTAGGATGCTTGTTTCCAGTCCAGGGAGGACCTGGCTTGGCAGTTCGGGCTGGACTGTACCCATGAGGCACAGGGTCAAGACTGATTTGCATATGGCTGGGTTCAAGCTGGAACAGCATGGTGAGCAAAAAAACGATGGATTTAGGCCCAGATCTCTGTACTGGGGTGAATGTATGACATTGTTCTGCATTCTGTCCATCACTGTTTTTTTTGTATTTGTCACCCCGAGTGGGAAGGGTATGCCCAGACGTGGGTCCCGTGCTCTCCATGCCACTGGAATCAAGCTATCCTGGCTGAAGAGGGGTGAAACCCCGAAACCGGTCCTAGGATGCTTGTTTCCAGTCCAGGGAGGACCTGGCTTGGCAGTTCGGGCTGGACTGTACCCTTGAGGCACAGGGTCAAGACTGATTTGCATATGGCTGGGTTCAAGCTGGAACGGCATGGTGAGCAAAAAAACTATGGATTTAGGCCCAGATCTCTGTACTGGGGTGAATGTATGACATTGTTCTGCATTCTGTCCATCACTGTTTTTTTTTGTATTTGTCACCCCGAGTAGGAAGGGTATGCCCAGATGTGGGTCCCGTGCTCTCCATGCCACTGGAATCAAGCTATCCTGGCTGAAGAGGGATGAAACCCCGAAACCGGTCCTAGGCTGCTTGTTTCCAGTCTAGGGAGGACCTGGCTTGGCAGTTCGGGCTGGACTGTACCCATGAGGCACAGGGTCAAGACTGATTTGCATATGGCTGGGTTCAAGCTGGAACGGAAAGGTTAGCAAAAAAACGATGGATTCAGGCCCAGATCTCTGTACTGGGGTGAATGTATGACATTGTTCTGCATTCTGTCCATCACTGTTTTTTTTTTGTATTTGTCACCCCGAGTGAGAAGGGTATGCCCAGACGTGGGTCCCGTGCTCTCCATGCCACTGGAATCAAGCTATCCTGGCTGAAGAGGGGTGAAACCCGAAACCGGTCCTAGGATGCTTGTTTCCAGTCCAGGGAGGACCTGGCTTGGCAGTTCGGGCTGGACTGTACCCATGAGGCACAGGGTCAAGACTGATTTGCATATGGCTGGGTTCAAGCTGGAACGGCATGGTGCGCAAAAAAACGATGGATTTAGGCCCAGATATCTGTACTGGGGTGAATGTATGACATTGTTCTGCATTCTGTCCATCACTGTTTTTTTTGTATTTATCACCCCGAGTGGGAAAGGTATGCCCAGATGTGGGTCCCGTGCTCTCCATGCCACTGGAATCAAGCTATCCTGGCTGAAGAGGGGTGAAACCCTGAAACCGGTCCTAGGATGCTTGTTTCCAGTCCAGGGAGGACCTGGCTTGGCAGTTCGGGCTGGACTGTACCCATGAGGCACAGGGTCAAGACTGATTTGCTTATGGCTGGGTTCATGCTAGAACGGCATGGTGAGCAAAACAACAATGGATTTAGGCCCAGATCTCTGTACTGGGGTGAATGTATGACATTGTTCTGCATTCTGTCCATCACTGGGTTTTTTTGTATTTGTCACCGCCAGTGGGAAGGGTATGCCCAGATGTGGGTCCCATGCTCTCCATGCCACTGGAATCAAGCTATCCTGGCTGAAGAGGGGTGAAACCCCGAAACCGGTCCTAGGATGCTTGTTTCCAGTCCAGGGAGGACCTGGCTTGGCAGTTCGGGCTGGACTGTACCCATGAGGCACAGGGTCAAGACTGATTTGCATATGGCTGGGTTCAAGCTGGAACAGCATGGTGAGCAAAAAAACGATGGATTTAGGCCCAGATCTCTGTACTGGGGTGAATGTATGACATTGTTCTGCATTCTGTCCATCACTGGGTTTTTTTGTATTTGTCACCCGAGTGGGAAGGGTATGCCCAGACGTGGGTCCCGTGCTCCCCATGCCACTGGAATCAAGCTATCCTGGCTGAAGACGGGTGAAACCCCAAAACCGGTCCTAGGCTGCTTGTTTCCAGTCCAGGGAGGACCAGGCTTGGCAGTTCGGGCTGGACTGTACCCATGAGGCACAGTGTCAAGACTGATTTGCATATGGCTGGGTTCAAGCTGGAACGGCATGGTGAGCAAAAAAACACTGGATTTAGGCCCAGATCTCTGTACTGGGGTGAATGTATGACATTGTTCTGCATTCTGTCCATCACTGTTTTTTAAAATTCTTTTTTCATAAGTAAGACTGTTAGCGCTCTAGTTGTTCGTTAGAACACCCTGGGACATTCTCTCATTGGGCTATACTTGGGCTACATCTGGGTGATATTTGGGCTACATTTGGGCTCTTTTGTCTCTGGTGGCCATTTTGGGAGACTTATTTGTTATGAAGTTTCCTAATTTCCTCATTTACTACAGTCTCCTCTGTAGGAAATACTTTCAGTTTTTTACTTTGATTCCATCAAGAAGGCATTCATATGTGTCACACATTTGCCATAAATTCAGAATTTTAGCACTCTAGTTGCTTATTAGATCACTGTAGTAAAGCTACTGCTCACCAGGGAAGTCTGCTGCTGGTATTGAAAGTGCATGTTTCAGTCTGCATGTCAGAATTTTTTAATGAAATAGAAGAGGATTTGAGAAGTCACTCAAAATGTGCCCTAATTTTTCTTTCTGCAGCACTAATCATACTTTCTATGGCAAAATGAACCCCCTCATTTTGTTCCTTTTTAAATTAAATGTTTTAAGAGTTACCACTTTATTCCAATCAAGATGGCTTCAGGTGTGCAATACATTTGTCATAAGTAGGACTGTTAGCGCTCTAGTTGTTCTTTAGAACACTCTGGGAAGCTGCAGTAGAACACAAAGGAATCAACTGACAGTCTCTGCCCTTGTTGGATGTACATGTTTTACTGAGAATGTCAGACTTCATTCTCACGTGACTGAGAAAGATAATGTGAATTTACAGAAAATATGCCCTCAGTTTAGCTTATAGATCACCTTCCAAACCTCTGTGGGAAAAGCATGTGAAAATAGTTTTCTCTCAAACATGATTCATAATATCACAGCAGAAGGCTTTTTCACATGGTAAAATCACCTTAGAACACACCACAATTCCTAAAATGAGTATGGTACCATCAACAAATGATTTATAATGTAACTAAAGTCTTAAAACCTTCTATTAACTGCAATGTTTTTTAATGAGGTGCTATCATGTATATTAGTCCCAAGATGGCTGCCAACACTTCTTGAATGAAGTACTGACAGTCAATCAGATCTCACGATGAGATGTGTGGTTAGACTCCGCCCAGATAGATCTATCTTTTTAACTCTAATTTTCTCAGGAACTACTAAACAGATTTACGCCATTTAAGCAAAAGGCACGAGTCTGAACTGAGGACTACCTCTTTTCCAAATTTGGTGTAATTCCGTTCAGCAGTTCGGGCTGTAGCTGCGTCAACAGGTCCTATGGGAAAATGCATGTGGAAAACGTGTTTTGGGACCCCCTTTTTGTTCTCGGCCCCCGCTTGACGAATCACCGTGAAATTTTCAGGATAGGAGCGGACCGGAGCTGGCCAAAAGTTTGGAAAATTTTAACGAAGATTCGTCAATGTTATTCCAAATAGAATGTTGCGGATTTCCTATGTAAAATAGGTCCTAACTATAACTACCTACTGACGACTGCCAGTAGGTAATATATATATATATGTATATATATATTCACTGAAAAAACCATAAGTTTTACACGCGTTATAGTTAGGAATTAGTATATAAAAAACCTTGCAAATTCACTGAAAAAATTATAGGTTTCACACACGTTATAGTTAGCTGGACATTTCTCTCGTAAAAAACCATTGAAATTCCCCCGTTATAGTTAGTTCAGCTAATTATAACTCGCGCACCCGCAATCCACTGCTGATGACGTCACATATTACATCACTCATGACATGGTCAGTGACATCACTCATGACATCACTGATGACATCTCAAATGACATCACTGATGTCATCATCCATTGAGTATGAGTTTCTGAACAATTTTAATATGTTTAATATATATAGGTGTGTAAATGTATGTTTTTCTTTGGTGTGTAACTGACTCTATAAGTGAGTCATTAAATGTATCTTACTGCAGACTAGTGACTAAACTGTGTGAATGTCTGTATGTTTCTGTCTGTTGGTGTATAAGTGTCTGCATGGTTTTGTGAATAGCTATATGAGTGTCGATATGGGTTAGCGATTGCTTGTCTGAGTATCTGTATGGGTGCCTGAGTGTTAGTGTGGGTAGGCTGTGTGTGACTCTGTGCATAGATGTGTGAGTGGGTGATTCTATGGGTGCATGGTTTTAAGAGTGCATCTGTGATGGACTGTATGGTTGAGCGAGTGTATCTATGGGTGTGTTAGGGATTGAATGTATATCTCAGTGGTACATTTGTGACTAACTACATATGTGAAAGGCAGTATATATGTGTGTAAGAGTTTATAACTGGCTAGATGTGAGATTGTGTGATTGTGACAGTGACTGTATGGATGAGTGTGTGCTTTTGTCAATGATTCTAATAGAGCATAAACATGTGATACTATTTTTGTGAGCAAGTGAACTTGAGTGTGTATAACTGCATAGGTGAGTAAATGGCAGTGTGATTATTTGTATGAATGACTAGGTGTGAGAGTACCTCTATGGATGATTGGTAGTGTGTGAGTGTCTATATAGGTGTGTGTATAAATTCATATGATACTTTTTTATGGAGTGACTGTAACTATGAGTGACTTTACAGGTGAGTGTGTGGAGGTGTATGAAGACCTAAAAGTTAATATGTGGGTATGCAGTTATTGGTATTGCATTATTTATGGATATGAGAATGGAACTCTGTAATTTGGAGTTGGTATATCAAAGGTTTTATAAGGGTGTGAGAAGATGTGGTAATTTTTCACATTGATGACGTCATCAGTGATGTCATTTGAGATGTCATCAGTGATGTCATGAGTGATGTCACTGACCATGTCATGAGTGATGTAATATGTGACATCATCAGCAGTGGATTGCGGGTGCGCGAGTTATAGTTAGCTGAACTAACTATAACGGGGGAATTTCAATGGTTTTTTACGAGAGAAATGTCCAGCTAACTATAACGTGTGAGAAACCTATGGTTTATTCAGTGAATTTGCAAGGTTTTTTAAATGCTAATTCCTAACTATAACGTGTTCGAAACCTATAGTTTTTTCAGTGAATTTGCAAGGTTTTTTAAAAGCTAATTCCTAAATATAACGTGTGTGAAACCTATGGTTTTTTCTGTGTTTTTGCATGGTTTTTTGAATCCTAATTCCTAACTATAATGTGTGTGAAACCTATAGTTTTTTCATTAAATTTGCTTGGTTTTTTACATCATTTTTTTTTCTTTTTCTTTTTTCCTTTAAACACTATGCTACCTATGTATATATTCATGGTTTTAATGCATTCTTCAAAATAGAAAGATACACGTTTTTTAAATAAATGGTTAGATATAGTTGTATAACATAGTTAATATCTTCAACAAACCTTTATCTTTTGAAAAAAAATTTTTTACTGTGCCCGTACGGTAAGCTTACCGTAAGCGCACGCTTCGCTTTATGTACGGTGAGCGTACGTAATATTTATACTCCGTGTGCGCATGCTTACGCAATTTGCGGACGCGTCCGTACTTCTTACGCAACGCGTATGCGCATGCTTTATATGCGCACGTGCGCGCACACGTTACGCGGAAGTGTACGAGCGGGCCTGTAATGCGCATGTGCGCGTGCGCGCGTGCCCGTGTCTTTCGTACGCGCATGTGTACTTTTACCGTACGTGCTCGGTAAGCTTAACGTGCGCGTACGGTTGGTCATGTGATCAAGAAACAACACTTTTGATTGGTTTAAACTACTTTCAGTTCTAGAATCTTCCTACACCACACCCATTCCCCTCATTACTGCTTGTGATTCCCTAGGAGAAGGAGCTGAATTGTCTTTGGGATACAATGGCAGAGAGGCAGTCCTCTTCTGAGAGTGAGCAGGGCAGCAGCATCATCAGACAGAGAAGGAGGAAACAAAAGTATTCTTTTGTTTGGGAGTATTTCACTTTTCCAGAGGGGCAGAAAAAGGTAAATGCTCCATTAGTCACCTGCTCACTTTGTGAGCGTGTCTTATCTAGAGGTAATCCAAGGAAGAAGTATTCCTTTGGTAATCACACTATGGTGAGACACATTAGGGATGTACATCCCAGGACTTTTGCTCGACATACTGAAGCAAACCCTTCAGTAAGTCACCCGAGCACACCCGCAGAAGCTCAGCCGAGTACATCTTCGGCAGCTCAGCCGAGCACTTCCTCTGTGGTGGGAGCATCACCCTCTTCTGCTCCTCTGGAAACGAACCCTCGATTTCAGAGGGTACAAATGAGGTGCTCCAGATGTTACGGTCTAATTGTTCATGAGGAGATCAGTATTTCCCTAATAAACAATAAGCTAGACCAGCACATCTGTGGTCCTTGTTAATATTCCCATTCTTTCTTTCCTCTGTCCCTGTATTAACACAACGGCTCTTTTAAGAGCCAACCTTACCTCAAAACTTTTTTTTAAAAAATTTAATATTTTTTTTAATTTTTTTTTTACCGTGCACATCTTTTTTTTTTTTTTTAAACAAAAAAAAAATGTATTCACCCTACAAGGTCCTTGAGGGAGTACAACGGAAATGAGAAAAGCAGAGAGAGGAGAAGTGAAAAAAAGGGAGCATGAAACTAAATGTGTGATAAATACAGAAATTTCACACTTACCTGACCAACAAAATTACTTATTTATTAATAAATGGTTTATTTAAATTGCTAGAAAAAGGTTTATTTTTTACTAAATTTTCTTTCTCAATCTGAAAAAAAAGAAAAAAGTATTAATATTTAATAATACATTTTAGAATACAAAAGAAGAATCACAATTCTAATATTTATATCAAAAATCACCACATACATCCCCTCTCAAACTCATATCTCACCTTTAAAATTAGTTGAGAAAGAAATGTGGCACTCAAACAGCAGATTATCAGAGTCAGAATCTCAGAGCTCTACACCTCTCTCCTCTCACCAGAACCAGTAAATGGCAATGTTTCCTCTCTTTTTTCACACATATACATGTTAATTACAAATCTCAGTGCTTCCCACATTTTTTCAAATGAAATCACACATTTCTATTGGTTGAAAACTTCAACCCTTTTCCAAATGAACCCTTCCCCCAACTTGACTTCTGCCTGCTACCATAGCAACAGCTCATGGAACACTGGTGTGAGCAGAGAGGTCAGAAGTTCAGCACACAATGTTTCAATTCCAAAGAGCAAGAGTGCTTCACCTGTCAAACCTAACTGCAAATCCAAATTAATCTTCTGTGGGAACACAATTTTCTGAACCAATACAAAACATGCTTCTAAAAATGTACACATACAGCCTAGTTTTAACTGTAAAATGGTTTGAATCAGCCAATGAGTTCTTTTAATTAAAAACAAATATGCATGCCTCCATTTTACAACTGTCTTTCATTTCATATTGCCATTCTACTGAAAGACACCTCCCGAGTGCATCCAGATCTCCTTGAAAGATGTTCACAGTGTGGATTGTAGGTCACAGCTATGTCTTCTGGAGTGAAAAGTATGCAGAAAAAAGAGGTATGGTGAGAGACCTTGCTTTGCCAAATGTAGACATTAAATGGATTGGTCAGAGAGGGTTAAAGTGGCACCAATTAATGCCTTTGGTGAAAACCTTTCTACATCTCCCACAGCCTAACTTTATTATTGTGCACTGTGGTGGAAATGACCTAGGCACTTTAACTGGGGTAGGTCTGGAAATGCTTGTTAAGGACACCTTTGTGCAATTAATGTCGCTTTTTCCTCAATCTGCCTTTGTTTATTCTAATATATGCCAAAGGCAAAAGTGGAACTGGTCCAACCAATTTTGTCCACAGATTGACAAAGCAAGAAAGCACGTCAACAAATCTATTTCTGCTTTCCTCAGAGACTATGGTATGGTTTCTATATACCACAACAACTTGCGTTACAACATGCAAGGCATTTATAGAGGAGATGGTGTACATTTCACTGATGAAGGCACCAGAGTCTTCCTCTTGAACTTTAGACTCTGCATCGGTACTTACTTGTAGGTACCACAAAAAAAACACTTCATAAACACAACGGCTCTTTTTAGAGCCCCCTAATATCTAAACACTTAAATTTGATTTTTACTTCGATTTTTTTTATTGTTTTTTTTCTGCCGTACGCGTACGGTAAGCTTACCGTACGCGCACCCCTCGATTTTTTAAAAAAAATTTTAAATGTATTTTTCATACTTTTGGGACCTTCATGGTCCCCCTGACAAACGCTAGGGGGTCTGCAACTCTCTTCGTTGCCCCCTTTTCACGTTCTCCACCTTTGTATATCAGTGTGAGACACACAAAATGGCGGCCGACACTTCCTGATTTCGACCGATTCGAATGTTTACAGTCATGTAACCACCAATCAGAATTACGCTCGCGCACGGCAGCGTGCGCGTACGGTAAGCTTACCGTACGCACTCGGAGCGCGCCTATAGACATATATTGATTTAAATGCTATTTTCTCAGGAAATACTGACCAGATTCACACCAGACCTGCAAAAGGCACATCCCTGACCTGAGGACTACCTCTCTGCCAAATTTCAAGTAATTCTGTTCAGCCATTCGGGCTGTAGCTTGGACTAAAGGTCCTATGGAAAAATGCATGGGGAAAACACGTTTTGGGACCCCCCCTTTTTCTCAGCCCCCGCTTGACGAATCCCCCCGAGACTTTCAGGGTAGGAGCGGAGCGCCCCACCTATTTTGAAAATTTCGCGAGGATTCGTCAATTGGCGCCAAAGTTATTCAAAATAGAATGTTGCGAATTTCCCATGGAAACACGGTCCTAACTATAACTATCTACTGGCGACCGCCAGTAGATAATATATATATATATATAAATTCAATGAAAAAACCATAGGTTTCACACATGTTATAGTTAGCTGGAAATTTTACTGATAAAAAACCAATGAAATTCCCCCGTTATAGTTACTGTAGACACTTATTTGCCCATGTCTTCTTCCATTAAATTTTAGCTATACATATTTTACAAATTTTTTTTTTTCATAAAGACACATATGTCATCAGCAGAGGATTACGGTCGCGTGAGTTATAGTTGCCTACAGTAACTATAACGGGGGAATTTCATTGGTTTTTTATCAGTAAAATTTCCAGCTAACTATAACATGTGTGAAACCTATGGTTTTTTCATTGAATTAGCAAGGTTTTTTAAATGCTAATTCCTAACTATAACGTGTGTGAAACCTATGGTTTTTTCAGTGAATTTGTACGTTTTTTTAAATGCTAAGTTACTTTACGCCATTCGTGGCGTGCACGCCCACTTAACGCAGTTCGTTCCGTGCGCGCACGGTGCGCTTCGCGCACCGTGCGCGCACAGTGAGCACGCGGTGCGCTTTGCGCACCGCGCGCCCACTTTACGCAGTTAGTGCCGTACACGCAAGGTGGGCACGCAGTGCGCTACGCGCACCGCTTGCCCACGTTACGCACCGTGCGCACATGGAGGACATATTATGCGCTTCCTTGTGATAGGTAATCTGTTACATTTAATTTGTAAGTGATGACAATAATATGCCATGCACAGAGAGTGTTTTTTTTTTTAATTAACATTTTTAGCGTAAGCGCACCGTACGCGTATGGTAAGCGTAATCGGTGAAATTTTCAAAAAATAAAAATTTACCGTTTTTGGCCTTGGGGGATCTTTGAGGACTCAACTAACATGGCTATGTGCATGGGCGCTGTCTAAACAGCCCCTTTATATGTTTTTTGCCTTTGTTTACAGCCCCCCCCCCTCAGAGTGCGAGAGAGAAAATGGCGGCCGCCGCTTCCTGGTTTCGACCGATTCGAATGTTTACTTAGATGTAACAGCCAATCAGAATCGCGCTCGCGCACGCCACCGTACGCGTACGGTAAGCGTACCGTAAGCGCACCGTAAGCTGGCTCAGATATATATATTGGTTTAAAGGCTATTTTCTCAGAATCTACTGAACAGATTTACACCAAACCTACAAAAGGCACTTCCTTGACCTGAGGACTACCTCTCTGCCACATTTCTAGTAATTCTGTTCAGCCGTTCGGGCTGTAGCCCTGTCTAAAGGTCCTATGGAAAAATGCATGGGAAAAACGCGTTTTGGGACCCCCCTTTTATCTCAGCCCCCGCTTGACGAATCACCCCGAGACTTTCAGGGTAGGAGCGGAGCGTAGCGCCCCACCTATTTTGAAAAATTCGCGAGGATTCGTCGACCGGCGCCAAAGTTATTCAAAATAGAATGTTGCGGATTTCCTATGGAAACGTGGTCCTAACTATAACTACCTACTGGCGACCGCCAGTAGGTAATATATATATATATATATACACACACAATCCTGCTCCCAAGGAAGGAGGTGCATATACGAGGCTGTTAGGATAAGGCTTTTTTATTTTCTTGGGTCTCCCTCGAAACTATGTACCTAGTATACAAATGTATGCAGTATAACTAAAGCACATTGATAATTAAATAAATGCATGTACATATCGCAGCCAAATGTAGGAACAGGTTGTAATTACGACCCTTGTGCTATGAAGACATATAAACGTGCACACATACCTAATGCTCAATGTTATCTGCCTAAATGGTATCTCTTTTAGCCTTTGCATTGCGGCGCCAATTGCTCAAATCTAATCGCCCACACCCATATTTAAAAAAAATAATAAGACTTGATAAAACTGTGCTGTAAAATATAAGCAGCTTATTACAACGAGACAACGTTCAGCCACAAGCAATGTTTCAAAAGGATATTAGGAAACTGATTCCTCGTATACTTGACATGCATAAGAAACGGAAAATACATTGTTCGCGTATGCCCAAATAAACGTGCAACTGTCAGAATTTCAAGCAGTGGAAGGGCATGGTGATTGTGCTCATGCACCGGGGTCAAACTAAACATGATATTTTATGCAATTTCGTCATGAATGACAGCCACCAGGTGCATACTCGTATCACTGCAGAACTACCACTCCCATAAAGCACTGTGGCAGTCATATAACTGTCAAGGAATCTAGGCATATAAATCGTTTGAAAAGTCGATGTCCTGAGACCTTTCTGCCGGGAGTCAAGTGCTTGAAGCATGAATAAACAAGGACAGCAAAATGAAGTCTCTATAAAAGTCTTGCAATATTGAAATGCAAACAGCACACAAATGTGGATTCCAACCAGGCACAATGCTCGGGCTTGAAGGAGACCAAATGGATAAAATCGAATAAACCACACAGTCCTCACCACATCCGCGTTAGCGTCCGTGGTGCCCAGTCACCAGAGGGCACCAGTATTCCGGGCAAGGCATTTCTAGCTGGGCAAATACAAACCCCATGCTGGCGGTCGATGGACCGCCCGCTACGGGATACAGGTCTCCCACTGCTATCATCCTCAGTACTCATATATATAAATATATATAATCGTCAATGAAAAAGACCAAGAGTTGTAGGGACGTTATAGTTAGGAAACAGAATAAAAAAAAAAAAACCTTAGACCTTCACTGAAAAAACAAAGGTTACAGGGACGTTATATTTAGGCTCACATTTCACTTTTACAAAACCAGTGAAATTCAGCAGTTATATACCTGAGCTAACTATAGCTTACGCCCCCGGAATGCACTACGTATAACCTCACATATTAATATGTGTCTGCTGCATGCATAAATAGTTTCTGATGAGTGACTGAATGTATAAGTTCTTCTGTAGCTTTCTCTGTAACTGAAAGATAAGGTCTATGCTTTTGTGAACATGTATGTCAATTGTTTTAAGGATGGCATACTTTATGTAACACTTGGCATAGAGGCCTACAAGTGCACAAGTAACTTATTCAACTCAAAAGGACATCTCTCAATATCTTAAGCACAAAACATTTTCCTTTAAAGCATGCCTACAGCATATCTTAGAAGTGGATCACGTGCACTAAAACGTGGATTTGATACTTGCAAAACACCTATAACATGCCAAGTGAAGCTTGGAGTAAGAATACACAAACAGGGTATGCACTAGTAGCCATCACCCATGATTCGCAAACTATTTTTTAAGTAAATGTGCTGGTATGTGACTATGTGTTTTACTAGCTCTATGGCTGTCTAAACATGTATATAAGTGGCTGCACAAATACTTCAGTGCCTCTGTAAGGGAATACATAGCTATGAACATGTGACTGCAACTACCTGTGAGTCTGCTGCAGGCATAAGTAGTTTCTAGTAAGTGTCTGAATGTACATGTGCATCTGTAGCTGTCTGTTTAAGTTGCAGAGGTGGTCTATGCTTTTGTGAACATGTATATCAGTTGCTTTAGGGATACCTACTCTATGTAGTACTTCACATAGGAGCCTAAATTTGCTTAAGTAACTTATTAAACTCAAAAGGACATCTGTCAATCTCTTAAGCACAAAACAGCATCCTTTATGGCATGCATACAGCATATCTTAGAAATGTGTTATGTGCACTAGTAAGTGGGTTTGACACTTCAGAAACACCTATAACATGCCAAGTGGAGCTTGCAGGGACATTGCAGACAGGCTTTCCACTAGTAGCCATCACCCATTTTGAAATACTATTGTGCCATGGTTGAGACGAATGTGTCAGTACCTGCCTACATATCTGAGAGAGTGTAGAAATACACCTCTATCAGTGCCATGGAATGTTTAAGTAAATGTGCTGGTATGTAACTGCCTGCTATAACACTTCTATGGCTGTCTAAATGTGTATGTAAGTGGCTGCAGAAAGACTTCAGTGCCTGTGTTAGGCAATATAGAGCTATGCAGGTGTGACTGCAACTGCCTTTGAGTCTTTTGTATGCATTAATAGTTTCTGATGAGTGATTGAATCTACATGCCTCTATAGCTGTCTCAATAGCTGAAACAGAGGCTTTATGTTTTTCTGAACTTGTGTGTTAGTTGCTTTAGGGTTGGCAGACTATATGTACTACTTGGCAAAGGGATATGCAAGTGCACAAGTAACTAACTGGCACATGCATCAACAATGCCATTTGCGATTCCTTAATAGCGAAAAATAAGGATTCGCTAATAAGGAATAGCAAAAGGCAATGCATGTAGAAATCGCTTACAAAATAGCGATTTCTAAACATTCCTTAATTGCTACTCGCAAATTGTGAGTCGTAATTAAGGAATACCTCCCTATTGATTCCTATGGGCCTAGAGGCCCATAGGAATGAATGGGAGGACTTTCTCAATTTGCTAATCTCAATTAGAGAATCGCAAATTGCTCATGCTATTTCAAGGGTGCCAGGGCGTCAAAAAGACACCCTGTTGCACCCCTGAAAACTGCATATGAATACATCTTGCACACACACATGCATGTGTGTGTGTAAAATGGAACTGTGAAAAATGCACCATTTTTCAAAGTTTTTGCAAATTACCATGAAGTTCAACTTCATGGTAATTTGCTCCCCCTATTAGCGAAATCGCTAATTTTTTAACTTTCATGCATTGCATTTAAGGAATCTCAATTTGGGATTCCTTAAATGCAATCGCAATTTAAGGAATCGCTATTTAGAGATTCCTTAAATAGCGATTTTTGCATTTGGGATGATGCATCCCAAATGCAAAAATACCGGTCGCAAAGGGGCAGATTCTGCTAATCTGCCCGTTTGCGAGCAGTTTTCTCGTTGATGCATGTGGCCCTTAGTGTACTAAAAAGAACATCTCTAATCCTTTAAGCGCAAACCAGCATGATTTATAGCACAGCTACAGCATCTCTCACATGTAACTAGTACATACTAAAACTTGGATTTAAGACTAGACAAACAGCTTTTACATGGCAATTCAAGCTACAAGTGAAAGGGCACACATAGGACCAAGCATCATCTGTATTTGAAAGAATATTTCTCTACATGAATGAGAAGGTTGTGTCAGTACTTGCCAACATATCTGAGAAATTGTAGGAGTACACCTGTAGCAGTGTCATGAGACGTTTAAGTAAATGTGCCGGTATGTGACTGTCTGTTTTAGTATTTTTATGACTCTATCTGATATCTAAGTGGCTATACACAAACACCTCAGTGCCTGTGTTATGGAAAAGAGACCAATATAGATGTGATTACAACTGTTCGAATCTACTGCATGCACAAGTAGTTTCTGGGTATGTTACTGAATGCTGTCTGACAAAGCAGTATAACAGAACTACAACACCCAGAATTTAAAGAACAACACTCTTTGAGAACAGCACATCATATACACACATGTAAATATTTCCCCATCTTCTAATGCCTTGCTAACTAAACTTTAACTCTTAATCTACAATATTTTTTAACTACCAGTTGAACCATGTAGTAAGCAGCAAATGCAAACATACTAATTCAAAGCAACAGATTATGAGCCAACTACTCACACAACAAGTCTGCAAATCAGACAAACTGACACATTCTCAAACACTCATAAACGTCTTACTAACCTGTTATTAAACATACAATTACACTCCAAAAACCACTCAAACATTACCTTATATAGGGCCTGATTACGATGCCAGTTGAACCAACCGTATGACCTCCGTCCTCGGTAGCACATTCCAACCTCCAAGGCCAGGAAGTTTCCCCTCACCGTATTATGATTCAACCGCTTTTACTGCGGCTGTCACATCTACAGCGGAGCACATATCCCAAATATGTCACTGCAAATGTGAACAAAATCATAAAAAGATGTGAACTGTACACACATGCATGACATGTGGGGATATGCCTTGTGCACCATATATCCCATTGCTGGAGTGTGGAGGAATGTGCACAGTCCAGTCAATGGGGATATATAGCACATAAGGACTTACCTGGATTCCGGCACCATCGGGGTGCAGCTGATCAGGTGAAGGGGGGACCTGGAGGAAAGGAACTACTGCAGAGACTGCTGGAGAGAAGCAGGTTTGGGTGA
Source organism: Triturus cristatus (assembly GCF_964204655.1). Classification (NCBI taxonomy): domain Eukaryota; kingdom Metazoa; phylum Chordata; class Amphibia; order Caudata; family Salamandridae; genus Triturus; species Triturus cristatus. The sequence continues at coordinate 455,471,149 of NC_140587.1, forward strand.
GTATGCACCCCAAATCCATTGATTCCGATGACTTTAGGCATTCGGTCAGAAAGTAACGGTTGGGTCATCGGAAACCCACATTGTAATCTGGACGGCGGATCCCTGTACTGCCCTATGGAGGCTGTTGGAGTTGGTGGTGGGACTTCCCCTGGGTGCTCTTTTCACTTTAGTAATGTTTGTGTGCTCCATTAATACATTACACTTGAGCCTTTAAGTTAAGCCTGATGGCTTTGAGCTAAGCTACTAGAGGGTCAAGCACAGGATAATTTAAGGTTTGCTAGTGTTTCAAAGAGAAGAGGACTGTGGTTTCTGCTGGGTTAGGGTTTCACCCCTCCTAAACCAGTAACCCAATATCTTAAATTTTTCATATTAATCAAATTAAGCAATTTTGACTGACAATAAGGTACTTTACTTTGCCATCTGAGTTGTTTGAATGAATAGAAGCTCTGGTAAAGTAGCTAAACCAATAACCCTTCCAGGTGAGGGGTAGAGATTTGAACTTATTCCTCTGTTGTAAGAAAGTACTTTAGTTCAGTGTCAAGACACGTCAGGAGGCATGGTTTAACACTTATGGCTCAGCGGGAACAGGAGTGTAATACTCAAATCCCACTTGCATAAAGTCCATTGCAGAGAAGGAATTGCTGGCAGTCTTCACAGAGTGTCGGTGCTGTCTGATGTGAAGCTTCACATGTGTGGAGATTGCACTACACGATGGCGGCCCAATTAGGAACACATTTCCTAGCAGTTCTTGAACTCATATGTTGTGTGCAGATGGTGGCAGCTATCTTTGATTATTGAGCATAACTTAACTTGTGTTTCTCTGCATCCTTGCTAAACTATTATGCCACAATGTTCGCACAGTCAAGACTCTGCTACTTGTATTTAGGATATCCTTTTGTTAAGAACATTTGCTTCTTTGACAGTTTATTGGAGGACATTTGTGAATACAGAGAAGCAGTCTGGAATTTAGATCTTGTTGAGAAAACGAACTTTGAACTATTGTGAACATATGACTTTGAACATTGCTAACGACCTAAGAATTAGTGCATTTAGAGTCTGGGTTGCGCATTTGACGGAATAGGAAGAATTTTCATGTCAAGGTAATATTACACAAATGTTCGAATGAATATACATGAGGTACTAAGAGTTCTTAGCAAATTATATTTGAACTACCGGACTTAGAAACCACTGGATGCTAATATCTAGCAATTCCTTCTCCAGTCGGCCAAAGAATTAAGCAGAAAGTAAGTAAATCTGCTCCAGACTGCATTGTTACGAAGCTTAAGGTAATTTTCCTATTAATAGGCAGGAAGTGTTGAAGAACATATTTAAAGATATTTACCTCCTTTTGTTTCATTTTCTGGAATAGCAAGTTTCATATACGCATACGGGGAGTTAAGTTCACAGAGACACACCTAAGGTGTATCATTTTGCTGTTATGGTTAGCTGCAGGGCTTTGTTGGCAGGTTACTAATATATCTCCTATTGCCTTTAAGTACCCACTTCGACCTGCAGACATGAGTATATATTTAAACCACCTCATAGAGGGACTAAGCACAGTGGCTGTTGTATCACTTTCGAAATGTGCTTTGGTATATCAAACAGCTGTTTTATACTAGATGTGGGGCTTTTTGCACTTAAGCTTATCATTGGGATCTAGGGACAGATTTACCATTGTTTCACACAATGCGGGAAAAGGTGAGGGCAATAAAAAAGAAAACGAAGATAAAGGATAGTTCGAACCTTGAATCTTGGACATCAGTCATTTTATGTTCTCATTTTTTTCATGTTCTGTATGTGTATAAACTGGGATTAGTTTATGTTGAGCATGTACATGTCTTTTTGATTTAATAAATGTTTTATATATGTTATGGGCAGCATATTGAAAAAACAGAAAGTAAACAGAATTGTTGACTAGATGCAATGTTTGGTATATGACAAAGGCATGCACCAAATTATTGTGTTGTTTTCAGTGGTTTATCTTCTTTAGAAATGCCTCCAGAAAAGCTGACACATTTGTTTTTTTCATTTCTGAATATGGAAATGAAAATGTTAAGTTTTGCTGCAAATAGAACCTCCCAACTTTTTTCTCTTGTTTCACAAAGGAATCATTTCTTGACCCTTTGGCATTGATGTTGTAAGTTCGATATCATGCATAGTCAAGGCCAGTACTTTTGCTCCCACATATGTAAATGGGCTCATGGGCATGGGGGAACAGGAAATAACTGGCGTGCAAAGCAACAGAAGGTTAATAAAGTTGCAATGTTGTCAAAAAATATCACTACGCAAATACACTTAGGAGACGAGTCAAACCAAATCTATCTAGATGTGACAATATAAGTAATAGACAATAGACTGGCAATTCAGCAATAGCATACTGCATGTGAAAAGTTAGTATCCTCCAGGCTTAAAGTGAAGCATTGCTTTTAGCATGTTTTTCATCAAAAGAAACATCCCAATACCAAATTAAATACCCATGCGCGTAAACCTTGCTATCTGCTCACAACGCCCACTTGTCCTGGGGAATAAAACAGGAGTTTAGGCATTGAGCAAATACCAGGCACTTCCCACAAAGCGTGGTTGAAAAAGTAAAAGCCCGTACCCTTTAGGATCTTGGGAAGGGGGCACTGAGTGCAGGACCTGTTGTAAGATTCTCCCTTGTAACCCAGAGTTTGGGGAAAAGGTCAGCATTTATTTGAAAAGCTTGCCACCAGGCTGAGAGGAAAGTAGTGTTGAGCTCTGGCTGAAATCCTTGCATTCTAACTCTGAAGGGTACAGCTAAATCTTATGCCTGGTGTTCTCCAGAGTGCAGGGGCACCGAGTGGCTTGAAAGATGTAACTGAGGATATCACTGGAATGTGTATATTGTCACCAGTGATATCATTGATCATGCCATTTCTTACGCCATATGTGACATCATGTGAGAGGTCATGAGTCCTGTATAGCGGGAGTTATGGTTGTGTACCTAATGATTGTGAAGTTAAGCTCAAGTTAAGACTATTGTTTGAGATGGACCTTTTGATTTCACTAAACATTTTGGTTTCTCCGGAAAAATCTGCACATATTTTGCAGATGCTTTTTAGCATCCAGTTCACATTCTTCATTTCAAATTGTGTTCAGACTGGTGATAGATACATTTATTTAAAAAATCAGACAGGAGGGAGAAAGAAGAGGCTTAGATCCACTCAGCTTCCTTGTCTTAATAATCACAAAAATCAATTGGAGAGTGGATCACTAGTCCTGAAAGAACCAGGATACTGCAAAGTCAGTACTTGGTACTGTTTAAGAAACCCTCATTCACTTTTAGCAAAAGATCGGGTGAAGCGGTATATCTTGATTCTCCGCTCAATTGTTATCAACGTGACAGCATCATCATTGGGTTAATCAAATGCTTCCTCCACCCGGAGGTTGTACCACTGGTAGTCTCAGTAGTGATCGTGAATAAAAAAAGTGAGGTGACGTGTGGTGAAAGAGTACTTGGTAAAAATCTCGTAAAACCAGTAAATGTCTGTAATAGTACTGGGTTCGAGATGGATTTTCAAAAGATTGTATTGCAAGTGTGCACGTATAAGACTTGTTATTGTCTAGTGCACTATTAAAAAAGTGTCCATAAAAAGGTCGACATGTTTCAGCCCTTATAAGCCCCGAAGGGTCAGGCGGGCTTTCTTCAGGACCTGGCGCAGTGATGAGTACCCTAATTTTTAGAGGGTCTCTTGTGAAAAAAAGAGGGATGATGATTATTCCCTTGTATATACGTTCAACTAGAACCTGTACTTGTTAATTAGAATTGTGGGGGGAGGGGGGGGAGGGAAAATGACAGAAGATAAACCATATTAGATATATACATCTGTTGTGTGTATACAAAATTTCATCAAACATTGTAACAGCTAAAAAATGGCAATTCTTTTCAGGAGTGAATACTAATTTCTAGAAAGACACTCAATATGGCAAAATTCGTCCTTCCTTCCAGCAAGAACTAAACCATCACAAAATCCATTTTGTCATATTTCTAGTCACAGAACTGGGGGGGGTGGGTTTGTAACCAAAATGCGTACAGCGGTGCATGTGTCGCCCCACGATGTTGTTATCAGAAGTCGTTAAGTATACGGTTTTGAAGATTTGAGCATAACATATTATACGCGCTTGCGGATAGCCCCGTTGGAAAGGAAAGTGTTCAACTTTGTCAATACTTGTAACAAATGTAGTATTATGGCAAAGCACGCTTCGTTAGCTCCAAAGTGCAGAGTTAGTCTTGGCATTATTAATAAACGACAGCGAGCGTGTAAAACCCAATTCTTTTAACAAATGCAGCGTTGGTGCAAAACGCGCTTCGTTAGCTCAAAAGTGCAGAGTTAGTCTTGGCATGGTTAATAATGGACAGCGAGCGTGTAAGCCCCAATACTTTTCACAAATGCAGCATTAGGGTAAAGCGTGCTTCGTTAGTTCAGAAGTGCAGAGTAAGTCTTGGCAGGATTGATAAAAGGCAGCGAGCGCGAAGGGCCCACTGGTAAAGACACAAAATAATTAGAGCAGTTACAAGATGACATACATGCCAACTCTTTAGGGAGAAAACGTCACCTACTAGTAGTCCTTTCTCTCTGTTTATGCTCTCTTTGCCCTTTAAAAAAGTCTATTACGTAGGAACCCGTGTCTTCACCGGGTCCTAGGAGGCAGAGTCAGCACTGGTCATAGACCGACGCCTAAGAGGTAACAGGAAGGAGAGGAGCTCGCCGAAACCGTAACGTATTCCTTGTAGGCGCCTCTTTATGAATTGTCCTTACTTTCCTCTGTATTACTGCTAGAGCGTGAAGCGACCCCCCTAGAGTACCCGCTGTAACCCACAACAAGGGATACCAGGTATGGCTGACACTCGACCCGCTGCCCGAACATACTGTGCTTTTTCTAAATAACGCAGCTATAGATAGCTAAGATATGAGCTATACTATCATCTTTTTACTGCTCTAATTATTTTGTGTCTTTACTCTGCACTTTGGAGCCAACGAAGCGCGCTTTGCTATAATACTACATTTTTTACAAGTATTGACAAAGTTGAACACTTTCCTTTCTAACGGGGCTATCCGCAAGCGCGTATAATATGTTATGCTCAAATCTTTAAAACCGTATACTTAACGACTTCTGATAACAACATCGTGGGGCGACACATGCACCGCTGTACGCATTTTGGTTACAAAACCACCCCCCCCCCCCCCAGTTCTGTGACTAGAAATATGACAAAATGGATTTTGTGATGATTTAGTTCTTGCTGGAAGGAGGGACGAATTTTGCCATATTGAGTGTCTTTCTAGAAATTAGTATTCACTCCTGAAAAGAATTGCCATTTTTTAGCTGTCACAACGTTTGATGAAATGTTGTATACTCACAACAGATGTATATATCTAATATGGTTTATCTTCTGTCATTTTCCCTCCCTCCCCCCTCCCCCCACAATTCTAATGAACACGTACAGGTTCTAGCTGAACGTATATACAAGGGAATAATCATCATCCCTCTTTTTTTCACAAGAGACCCTCTAAAAATTAGGGTACTCATCACTGCGCCAGGTCCTGAAGAAAACCCGCCTGACCCTTCGGGGCGTATAAGGGCTGAAACATGTCGACCTTTTTATGGACATTTTTTTAATAGTGCACTAGACCATAACAAGTCTTATACGTGCACACTTGCAATACAATCTTTTAAAAAAAACATCTCGAACCCAGTACTATTAAAGACATTTACTGGTTTTATGAGATTTTTACCAAGTACTCTTTCACCACACGTCACCTCACTTTTCTATTCACGATCACTACTGAGACTACCAGTGGTACAACCTCCGGGTGGAGGAAGCATTGGATTAACCCAATGATGATGCTGTCACGTTGATAACAATTGAGCGGAGAACCAAGATATACCGCTTCACCCGATCTTTTGCTAAACGTGAATGAGGGTTTCTTAAACAGTACCAAGTACTGACTTTGCAATACCCTGGTTCTTTCAGGACTAGTGATCCACTCTCCAATTGATTTTTGTGATAGATAAATTTATACATAATTATGTGTAATTTTCAGTTTTGAGATACTAGGAAATATACCAATCATTGTTAGTGATTTAATTTGCCTCTCATCAAAAAGTCTGGTGATCTAGATTTCTTCTGTATGGGAAGGTGCACATAGAACAACATTTATGCTGAGCAATCACAATATGAGGGTATAGTTCATTATTTTAAAAACTAATATACTTCATTGATTAACTCAAATCGTTTTAACATTCTTGGACATGCTTTATGTCTGAGAAAGAGCTAACACTCTAACTTGCCAAACTTATAAAGCACATTTGTAAAACAAATCCATATATTTGCGACCGCTTGAATACCTAGAGAGCTTATACCCAAATTTGGAGTTGATTTAGAGTTTGGTGGAGTGCATTTTCCATCGTAACGGCAAGAAAGTGCCCTCTTCACCAAACTCTGGGTCTGCCAATCCTAATTTGGAGAAAAGTGGACTGAAAGTATGTTGCAGACAGAACGTACTCAGACTCTGTCACCAGCATACTCCTCCAAGTGCCCAATGAAATATGGGCCATTAGAGGTTAGACGTCTGACCGCCTGCCTAATTTATAGTGGATGATCAGATGGCTTTTTTTGCTGTCCCTCACCGCCATAAGGCACAGTCAAAAAATATAATTCTCCCCAGACCATGGGAGACAATTCCTGTTAATATTAAGAGTTGTCAGTTGGGCTGGTGGACAACTCTAGATCACGCGGGCGGAGGTCATCGAGGCAATGACGTAACAGGGGCAATGTCCGCTATCATCCTGACAAGGTACTCTTTGATCCAACTTAAAAGCTGGTTATTCTATGCACGATACATAAACTGAATATGAAAATGAAAATATACATATAAAATGCATATTCAATCCCAGTTGTTTAAGGTCCAGGGATCCCAGTTCCGGATGGTATTGCCCAATATAACTCATGATGTCAGTAGGTTTGAGGAGGGTTCACTCGAGGCACTGGACTTCTCCAGCCTCTAAATTGTTACTGTGGGAAATGGTTGTGAGTGTAACCCCCTCCTTCTTGTTAATGATTAAATAGGCATGAGGAGATCTCAGTTCCTTTTCTAAGAGCTGTTTTTAATTGATCTTTTTACACTTGTTTTCTTAGTGTTTTGTGAAGTTTAGTACAGGTATCGTATCCTTGTATTCAAGGTATTCCTAACAGCACATTGCTAAAGCTACACCAGCCGACACGTGTTTTACCCATAGGGGTCAATTAGACCTGGGCTATCTCAAGGCTTTTTAAAACAGTATTACAGCACGGTCTGGTTCATACATTCATCATTAAAATCAATGATGTGCTTCACTTTTGTATTGATAGTGTCGGAGTTTCTGAGTCATAGATCAATCCCTCGTTGTCACGTCGTGATGGAAATCTCCTACATATAAAATGCATGTGCACTTTGTACACCTTATAGAAACACCAATGATTAAGAGAAAAACTACAGTACAAGCACCATAAAGGAGTGCTTGGATTGTAGAAATAGAGGGATATTATGTACTGTGTATCTAACTTGTCTAATAGTTGAACTCTAATAGAATTTTAAACCATGTGGAAATATAAACTCATAAAAGTATATTTTCTGCAATCACGCAATTAATAAGAAATGAATATATGCCAACAAAAAACTGACGCATTATTGAGCTTCATTTACCATTTTGTGGATTTTTATGATGGCTACGAATGTATGATGCTTAAGAAATGTACTTCTTTTGTTCTCATTGTAATGCCCCATTGACTTTGAAAAGTTGGTGCAACGAGTTAGAAAACTAATTTCTCCATGAATAATCTTTATAACAATAGCGACTTAGATTTCCTAAAACTAGAAATGTATAGAAACGTATGGCAACTCTTTGTTTGATAATTAAAACGGCCAGCCCAGGTCGTGGAGTCCGCACCGCCGTGGAAAACATATGGTCTGCTGCGAGATACTGGAATCTACGCAAATAGCGGAATGACGAGGTTCAGTGGTATTTGGAACCGGATTCCTTTCTGAAGACCTACTGGAGGGTAAAAACATTTGCGCACTAATTAACTGGGGATGGCAGAACCCAACGAAGGGTGCAGGAGTATGGCGAGCACTACAAGTCCCAGGATGCCTGGTTATGAAGCACCGGAGCCAGCCCACCAGGGGTCGGTCAATTTGGTATTTAAATGCGGTGACTTGTAAATGCCTCGTACAAACTGCCAAAAACCGGAGGTGCCAGCCCGTGAACAAGGAGCAAGCGGCTCCGAAACACGTAGGGCTTTTTTCACAAGCTTTGAAAATTAATGCTGGTTCGTAATTGAAATAAAAGGACTCTGTTACAAATGACGGGGTCCTGCCTTGGTCATTGAGTGCGTCTCCAAGCAAGGGGCAACTCTTTGTTTGATAATTAAAACGGCCAGCCCAGGTCGTGGAGTCCGCACCGCCATGGAAAACATATGGTCTGCTGCGAGATACTGGAATCTACGCAAATAGCGGAATGATGAGGTTCAGTGGTATTTGGAACCGGATTCCTTTCTGAAGACCCACAGGAGGGTAAAAACATTTGCACACTAATTAACTGGGGAAGGCAGAACCCAACGAAGGGTGCAGGAGTATGGCAAGCACTACAAGTCCCAGGATGCCTGGTTATGATGCACCAGAGCCAGCCCACCAGGGGGCAGTCAGTTTGGTATTTAAATGTGGTGACTTGTAAATGCCTCGTACGACCTGCCAAAAACCGGAGGTGCCAGCCCGTGAACAAGGAGCAAGCAGCTCCGAAACGCGTAGGGATTTTTTCACAAGCTTTGAAAATTAATGCTGGTTCGTAATTGAAATAAAAGGACTCTGTTACAAACAATGGGGTCCTGCCTTGGTCATTGAGTGCGTCTCCAAGCGAGGGGCAACTCTTTGTTTGATAAACGTATACCCGTATAAGTATAACTTACATGTATACACTTTGAAAATGTGGTAGTAGAATCTTACTTCAGCTCTCATTCATCTAACGTTCTTGTACTATCACATGACTTTCTGGAAGGAACTGATACATATTGCAATTTATATATGGATACTACCATGTGACATGAACTTTTGCTACTAGCACACAGGAAGCTTCATTAATGAATCGCAAGATGCTATGCCTGTGCCCGGGGGAGCGGAGATCAACTTGGGCAGAGAGCCTACGGGGGAAACTACAACTCCCATCATCCCAAGTGCCTGGAGGTGCTTGAAAACACCGACGCCGGCCTGTGGTGCAGGACGCGCGCGGGGATTCACCCGGGCAACACTAGTGCGAAGCCCCGCCAAGGGCGTGCCCATCGAAGTCCAGAGGAGGCTGGGCTGGGCCACCCCTCTAACACCGGGACAATGGAAAATGATTCTTCAGCTCTCAGGTACTGTGGTCTTTTACACCCTGTTGCCTGTTACTACTCGTGCTTAGATAGGCGTCTTCCTGTTTGATGTTTGAATCCACAATGAGCAAGCGCAAGGGAGTAATAGGAACCTTGGATGCCTTTATTACTAGGGCTGAATCAATGCTCAGCCATGAGATCGAGCTGACGGAGCGCTGACTCTCATTACATCCTATTACTTTGCAGAGACGCTCTTCGTTAGGCTCTTTCACACCAGGTGGTGTCCCACAAACCTACTTGTCTGCTTCCCGCATAAAGTTCGTCTCAGCCCCCCTCTCCACCAGATCTGGATGCAACTTCTATGGATACTCAAAACAGGTCTAGTACAGCTACGAGGGGCCGGGTTTCCAAATCTCACATTGAGGACAATATGAGAGAACCACCGGTGAAGAGAAGGAGGGGTGCGGGCACTCAAAACACAAATACAACAAATAGGCCCCGGACTTGCTAAACCAAAGGGGAATGGTGAACCCGGAACAGGGGATAACCTCGGCCCTACTCAGCCATGAGCAGGCCAAGATCCCCTCTCTGCCGGACGAAGAGGAGTTCTGGAAAAGTATGGAGTCTATGGTTACAGTCCTACTAACCCCCCTCCAGCTCAAACTCTCAGAAATTGAAGAGAGATTATCTAAATTAGAGGGCTTGGGCATTTTGGCTAGATTATTCATATCATGTGAGATGGAGAGGGTCTCATCAGCGTTAAAAACGTCCGAAGATTATCCAACTCACCCACTATCTCACCCACCTCAATTAGAACTTCATCACAATATGGACACAAACATTCTTTCACCTGCTCGACATGGGCAACCCATCACATTGCAAAGTATTGTTAATCGCTCAAACTCGAGTGAACAGAGACGCTCATCTTTTATCTCTTTTAGAATTCCCCTGGGCAGGCCGCTAAGTAGTTCACAGGCAGCTAGCTTAGAGGATGGAAATGTCGGTATCGCAAAGCAGAGGGCTAATACCATGGGGGAGGCCCATGTTCTGTCCCAAACATTGCACTTACCACCCACAGCGGCTCCTCTCGTACTGGTTCTTGGGAATGTTCCCATGCTGAGGGTGAATCAGATCGAAAATACTACTCAGTTTATCAATAAATCGCTCCACTGGCTGACTGCCCACACAACAGGTTTGACAGCAAATCAGATCATCATGGCAAGAAGAGTAGGGTGGGTGGGACCGTCCCTAAAAACCCTGGAGGGCGACTGTGTTGTACTCAATTTCAATAATCCATCAATACTGAGATCTCTTTTGTGCCAACTACACATAGTCCCACCTAAGGGTACCCAGATTCTAGCCCTGGCGCTTGGCTTCTTCTGTTCCCCTCCCCCGGGTGGACTGAACGGGCCTGAAACCACCGTTGCTTCATAAGGAGGATTACGCAAATTCGATTCCACTGGGAAATCCAGGTTTACCCCTCACAGACAGATTTGCACTCCTTTCAGGCATGGACCTTTGGATTTACTACCTCTATGTCCACTTGAGGGTCCTTCTCTACCAGAAATCCCACTGACCGAAATTAGTGAACCCCCTAGGTCTTCTAAACGTAAGAAGGGGCAGGCTAACTTATTTCTACTGGCACCCTGGAATGTGGTCGGTATAGCAAATAAAGTGAATGTGATTTAATCTCCCTCCAGGAAACCTGGGCTACGGTCCCCATTTTTGTAAATAGCTATCATTCCTTCCAATCAAGATAAAAAGGTTTATAGAAAATAGCTTCTTCTTCCATATCCTTATCCTTGAGTTGGCCAAACTAGGCTCTTGGCTTTTAACAATCTTTTACAACAACAATTTTGGGACCAATATGCACCCGGCCGTAGATGAGGTAAATATGGAACTGGATGCTATTCGAAAGGCTTAAAGAACCCATATATGTCATCTGGCTCGGAGATTTTAACATCCACCCCTGTAAACACAGTTTAGAGAAAGTATGTGGTATGACAGATCTCATGGGTAACCCGTTACAACACTTCTCTCACAGCACCTATGGCAATAGTCTGAATCGGACACTCTCGGCCAGGGATATGGTGATTGTGACTGAATCCCTACCTAAAACATTCTGACCTTTTGAATATGAAACACCTATATACTTCCTTCTGATTTCAAACCACCGCAATGAGAGCTGTATCCACGTTGATGCTCACTTTACACCTTTTGGAGATCACGCCATTTTAACTTGTGAGATCCGTTAAGCCACTAGAGAACTGCCTAGACAGCAGGTAATAGCTCCACCATTAATTTCAAGGAGAAATGGATATCAATTAAAATGGGCCCAAATCAATAGTGCTAAAATTCTTTTTGAAACGGTCAGTAACTCTTTAGCTATTATGGAAACATCTTTGGATACAAATAGCTCGCCCAGTGTAACATTAGTAGTCTTCACAAACCTATTGGATAACATAAAAAGTGTATTAACACTGTATAAGTCTGATAGTTCCAAAAAGGTCAATGGTTGGTTTGATTCCCCATGCACAAAATCCAGAAAGGCCCTGGCAACAGCATTAAAGACACAACCTAGGGATGCAACACTAATCGCCTCCTTACGTAGGGATTATAAATCAGCAAGAAAATCTAGGGAGAGGGTAAGGAGGGAAGAACTCTGGACCAGTTTAGAGGATGCCTCAGAATCAGGAAACAGCAAAGAGTTTTGGGACATAATTAACGCTCCTCACTTTAAGACCCAAGGATATCCTGTCTTAGACTCATACTTAGTTGAAGATGATTGGGTGGCAAACTACTCAAGCATCTTTTCCCTCACTTCTTCTCACCCCAGTCCTCCCAACTCAGTAGGCCCTAATCCCTAAGAAAATCTAATATTCACTCTGTTGAATGTAGACGAGAGGCCCATAGCAAGGGAAAAGATCCGGGCCCGGAAGAGGTCCCAATAGACTTTTTCCAGATGGATCAAGATCTTTGGGTCCCCATGCTGACAAATATTTTTAATAAGATAGCACTATTGGGCCCCCCGCCATTGTGGAAGATGAGCTTAATTGTCCCAATTTTTAAAAAGGGGATAAGGAATCTTTCCAAAAATTACAGACCCATCTCCCTTATTGACACAACTGCCAAACTGATGGGTCGTTTTCTTTTGTTTAGGCTTGAATCCTGGGTGCGAGATAGGAATCTTTTAATGCAGACCCATTATGGATTCCAACAGGGGAAGGGCACTGTTGATCAGGGACTGAATCACTCTCTTATTATGGATAAATATGTGAGGGCTAAAGGTGGGAAACTAGCTTTTATGGATTTAACTGCAGCGTTTGACTGCATCTTCCACCCTAAGCTCTGGAACATTATGGCAGAGATGGGAATGGACCAGCCCCTAATTGACTTCATTCGCCAACTGTATTCTGATGCCTCTGCATCTGTTCGGTATGGGAGGAATGGGGAGCGTACCCGGCCCTTTAAGATCTTAACAGGGGTAAGGCAAGGCTGCGTCGTCGCACCATTTCTATTTTCTATTTATACAAATGGTGTGGAGGATGTGCTGGCGTGCGCATCCCTGGATGTTCACATATTTGATTCCCATCGGCTCCCTATCTTGGCATACGCCGATGATGCCGTACTGCTTTCCAGAACTGGCGTGGGTCTCTAGCGTCTGATAACAGCATATGCGGCTTTTATGAGCAAGCTGGACCTAAAAGTCATCCATGCGAAGTAATTTATATTAATTGCAGGGGCAGGGAAAAAGTCCCACGCTTTCATATGGACTCAAAAATAATTGAGGTGGTTAATTCATTTTCATATTTAGGAGTCCTCTTCGACAAAAATCAATCTTGGACACAGTTGGTGGAAGGAAGAGCAATGGCTATGGATAGGAGCTCAGCAGCACTAAAAACACTAGGAGGTTGGGTGTGGGTGCTTGACTGCTTGGCCCCATAAAAAAGATCTATCATGCCAAAATAGTATCAGCCGCGGCGTCTGGGGAAGGTGTATGGGGCATGGCCCCCATTGAGCCACTACAGATAGTTGAAAACCTATTTTTGAAATCTCTAATCGCCCTTCCACAATCATACTCAAATTATATCTCTCATAAAGAATCGGGCCTTCCTTACATTACTGACTCAATTCGCCTGGCACCACTCATGTTGTGGTTGTCGATTTTGCGTAGGCACATGCATCAACAATGCCATTTGCGATTCCTTATTAGCGAAAAATAAGGATTCGTTAATAAGGAATAGTAAAAGGCTATGCATGTAGAAATCGCTTACAAAATAGCGATTTCTAAACATTCCTTAATTGCGACTCGCAAATTGCGAGTCGCAATTAAGGAATACCTCCCCATTTATTCCTATGGGCCTAGAGGCCCATAGGAATGAATGGGAAGACTTTCTCAATTTGCGATTCTCAATTAGAGAATCGCAAATTGCTCGTGCAATTTCAAGGGTGCCAGGGTGTCAAAAGGACACCCTGTTGCACCCCTGAAATCTGCATATGAGTACATCTTGCACACACACATGCCCCAAGGGCATGTGTGTGTGTGAAATGGAACTTTGAAAAATGCACTTTAGTGCATTTTTTAAAGTTTTAGCAAATTACCATGAAGTTCAACTTCATGGTAATTTGCTCCCCCTATTAGCGAAATCGCTAATATTTTTACTTTAATGCATTGCATTTAAGGAATCTCAATTTGAGATTCCTTAAATGCAATCGCAATTTAAGTAATCGCAATTTAGAGATTACTTAAATTGCGATTTTTGCATTTGGGATGATGCATACCAAATGCAAAATTACCGGTCGCAAAGGGGCAGATTCTGAGAATCTGCCCGTTTGCGACCGGTTTTTGCTTTGATGCATGTGGGCCACAATCCCCCTTAACCAAAGGATTATTACAGACCTGCTCAAAATGGAGAACCACAGCAGGAGTGGGTGGTTAAGCTATGTTGTGCAGGAAATTAGTGCCTTAGGCTTGTTGAATCTTTTTAAGGTTCCAATGACATGCTGGAAGTTTCCCAAGCTGAGGTTGGCTGAGACTTTCAAGCTGAGGGCCCAATACGACTTTAGAGAGAAGAATTATGGCACGCAGATGGTCTGGATGTATCAGCTAACACCCCCAATAGTGGAGGGTAAGTGTTCATATTTAGGAGACGTCCCATTCTCGTACCACAATTTTATCGTACTGAGATTTTGCCTAAATCTGATCCCATTGATGTTGGGGTATCCAGGTAGAAGATTTAGGCACTCTGATTTACCTTTGTGCCCTTGTGATTTTAAGGCACCACAAAACGATTTGCATTTGGTATTTTTCTGTAGCATGTATGCTCAGGAAAGAAAGACATTTATTCTACCAATTCTAAAGAGACACAAATTTTGTTAATGCTGGGTTGCATTATATTTTTTAAAATCACTCCCGAACCCGTTTGTCTGCTTTGCAGTTGCATCTTTTTTATGGGTATGTGTGCATAAAAGAAAATATGCGGTCCATAAATGAATTATGAGGATCTTTTACTTGTTCACTGTTTTTATTACTTTAAAAAATATATATATATACAATCATATACCTAGTAATTTTTAATTGAATGTATTTCCCTAAATGTGTTTTATATGGAAATCCATTGTAAACCTGATCAAGGGGGACTTGTCTATGAAAAGAATTGTGATTGGTTGTGATTTTATAGCCCTGTTTTTATCTACTTTTATGTACTTTTTTGAGCTGAACAAAAAAAGATTGAATAAAGTTTTGAATGAATGAATGGTTCTTTGTGGGCTAACCTGTGTGCCCAGGATGGACGACCAATTACCATGATCACTGTGGGAAAGAATGTTAACGGTGCCACTTTTGCATTTGTGAGCAGATGGTGATTTTAGGAGTACCTGATGTTAATCGTGTGACCGTCGATGTCGTCTCTGAATTTGTTGAACTATATTATTGAATGCTTCCTTGGAGGGAGTCAGATCACTTTTCGGTGTGGTGATCCCTCTTTCAGCGATTCTGTCCCTTTTAGTTCTGCTGCCCTTTGAAATTATGCTGGTGGACTTGCTAGCATTCCTGGTTTGACTCTCTGTTGCCTTGCCAGTGATCAGAATGTATGCTCACTGAGAGAACTTTGCAAACATTTCCCTCCCCATGCTTTTAGTAGGAACCCTTTGCCTAGCGGACTTTCCTTGTACTCCTTGACTGAACTATAATTTTGCAAATGCCCTGTTAGATTTTCCTTTGAACTTGTTTTCCTAGATATCTATCTATATGGACTTGGCAACTCTTACCTTTAAATTCCATTTAATGTGTAGTTTTATACTACAATTGTAATTGTATTCTGAGACTCACGACTGAACCCTCTAAATGCTTATTATTGTCTTGATTTCTATTATTACCTAACACAACGCTAATTGAAACTTTAAATGTCGGAGTCTTTTAAATTCACGAATGTTCTTTCCACAGAGACTGTGTATATGATATCCAGATTGTAATGTATAGCAATGATAGTTACAGATTGTTTTCAGAACAGCAAGTTTTATTGCTGTTGTTTTGTACTGCAGTAGCTGAGCTGTTCGTCTTAGTGATTTTGGCCTGACTAAACTTCTTCAGGAGGTTTGGACTTCCAGTTGCCATCCTGTACCTCTACAGCGTGGTATTGAGCATGGTGTATTTGAACTTGATCACCAATTTGTAAGTTGGTTACCAAGTCCTGGCCCTCTTTGGGTAGCCAACAGTTGACACCCTAGTTTCCTTTACCCCTCAATGCAATGAGCACGATTCATTGGAGGACCAAATGAGGGAAGAGTGGAAACTCAATAATAATTACAATAGGACCCAGGTAAACTGATGCCACAGATCATAGTAGCACATCAGATGGTTTTGTCCATTAAGGTGGAGGATATAGGGTGTCCTATTTAGAGATTTACCCCATTAGAGTCTAAGCCCCAGTACCCATGGTTTAGCCAAAGGATTGATGGAGTACCTGTGCTGCATTACCGAAAACGTCTTTTAGCAGCAAAGGAGTGTGAGTATTAACAGGGATGCTCTTTGCATTTGGTATCAGGTAAACCACTGCAACACCTCTATCCGCCAAACATTGAATCAGCCCCTTAGTGTTATGACAGCATAGATGTATCTTTTGATCTGGTGACATGACCCAACATGTTTCTGGACTTTGTAAAGGGAATATATACATACAAGCCATTCAAGTACGTCAGATAGATAAAACTGTTCCTTTTAGATTTTCTCATTAATTTTTTATAAATATACAACGAAACTGAAATCACGAAAGTTTCCAAAGGATAAATTATTGAGCTTACCTATTTTTTATTGGTATGTTAAAATAAGTTGCATGACACTTACAAAGATCAAGGGCCCAATTATGATGCGGACTGAAACGGCTCAGACCGTTGGTCGGAGCTGTTCCGACTGCATCCTAATCAGGCGATTGTATTCCTTTCCGACCAACCCATTAGGAGGTAGTCGGTCGGAAAGGAATGCAACCGGACATTCTGACTGGCTTACGACGGGCTTGGAGAGCCCGTCTGTCAGTCGGAAAGGGGCCAGTAGTCCACCCGAGGGATTACGATGGCAGATTCCCACAGCCTTTCTGTGTTGGCCTTTCCGACACAGAAAGGCTGTGGGAATCTGACTTTGGGGACCCCCAGCAGCGCCCCCATGGCTGCAAGGCCTCCAGATGGTGGCCTCGGGGCACCTATGGTGCCCCTCTGCTGATCCCTGCACCCGGTGGCAGGCACCTTAAGGTGCCTGCCACTGGGTGAAAGGATGAACTGCACCTCAGCTCTTTACCATGAGAGAATGCATTCTGTTCGGAATGCCTGCTCCCATGGTAAAGAATGGGAGTGCGACCGAACAGTGTTCGGTTGCATCCTAACTGCTGGGTTGGGACCGGTGACAGGAGGTCGTTCGGTTCCAGTTCTCAAACGATGTCGGATGGACTCAGGCCCGTCCGACATCGTAATTGGGCCCCATGTGTCATGTAACACCTAAAAACGTGAAAAAAAATCCATATCATGATCAGTCCTTATTTTTAACCTTTCAGCGTCACAATTCGCTAGGTGCCAATGTCTGAAAATAACTCCCACCACCTCCTCTGGTTTCCTAATCAATCAGATATACTGTGACACACCCCTTAATGCAAGAAACCATTTCTTCATCCAGCTCTTCCAGATGTTTGATCCTGAGCAGATCAGAAGCCACTTCGTAGTACTGGAAGCAGGTAGGGGGCATCTGACATTGACAAGTGCCAGTAAGTGTTTGTCTCCTTAATCAGATTTAGATTTATGGAGAGGAAATGCCAGCTGGCAGTCCAAATTACAATTGCTGCAGTTCGACTAATTTCTAGCCTGTAATGAAGCACTGGGGCTTTACTTGTTTATCAATTGCCAATGATTTAGATTTGCATTTCGACAAAATGTGGATGAGACATGCTTTGGGGATGAGGGGTGATGCATTTCCATCCAAGTGGCACAGAGTCGATCCCAGTCATTTCTGGACTTCGTTCCAAATTATGGATGCAAGATAGGATTGTGCTGCTGGTAATTGAAAGATGTAGTTGAGCCCACTGCATCCACTGTTAACATGGCTGCCGGTGATGCTCCAATCCAAGACACCAGCTGTTAGGCTCTCTCCCATCCTGAGGGATGTGGTTTCTAATTCTGGCATTTGTAATGCTCGCTTTCTCTTTCCTTGTTAACAGAATAATTATTGCTCAAGGCAAAATAGAGTAAAATGAACGCAACAGTTTCTTTAATGCAAATGCTTTGAAATAAAGTCATTATCTTAAACCGAAAAAGGTATTTTTTTTCTGTGAATTTTTCTGTCACTGCCTCTTGTGTATAAAAATGTGGGTAAAGGAACTCAAGTTCATTTCGACTGAATCCTGAACTCTGATTTTGCCTTCGGAGGCGTCCACGCAGCATTTGGTGAACAAACAATGGACATAATTATGTCTTAGAGAAAATATCTCAAATGAAAAGTTAATTAAAGTTAGCTCTAGAATTTAAATGGATGCTGTCACTCACCTGTGCTGGAGAATTCACAATTGCGGGCTGATGTCTGCAAAAAGTGCTAAAAGGCTGAGTACCTTACAAATAAGGGTGGGCGTAGTTCGCGAAGTAGCACTTCGCGAAGCTACGCAAAGTGAAGTTCGCACTACGCGAGCTACGCGTAGCACTTCGCGAACTGCGAAGTAACTTGTTCGCACTGTGCAAGATGTTGTTTTCAATGATTGCACAGTGCGGACAAGCAACCGGCACTGTGCAATCATTGAAAATGGCATCTTGCACAGTGCGAGCTGTAGTTTTCTGCTGCTCGAGTAGATTTTTACTCGAGCTGCAGCTTTCTCAACGCGAACTGGTAGTTTCTCATCGCGAGCGGTCGCGAGCATACGCGACCCCTCGCAATGAGAAACCTGACCTTCTCGCGTTGGGAATCTCGCCGGGAGGTTTATTTTCCATGCTCGCGATCGCGAACAAGGAAAAAGTCTCGCCAGGATGTCATTTTGCTTGCTCGCGGTCGCCAACTTGACGTTGAGGACCGCGAGCAAGCAAAAAATGACCGCAGCACTACGCAACACTACGCTACGCGTGTTCGCACTGTGCTACGTGCAGTTCGCGTAGCGCGAAGTAGCGCGAACTTCGCAAACTACGCGAGCGTAGCATAGTGCTTCGCCCAGGCCTACTTACAAATAGCCAGCAACCTAACATAACACTGTAACCATTTACCATCAGTTTGCATTAGATCCTCATAGATTACTCTTGTCATGGGACAGACCCTGACAGGTGCTCATTGGCTGCTTTCCATTGTAGGCCCGAGAAAGAGTGACAAAAACTCTGTGATATAAAATACTTCAGATGCACAAAAGGACAATTTAACACAATATAATTGTAATAATTTGGCAGTACTACCGAGAGTTAAATGCAATGCACTTGCGAGAAATCCACCGACGTTACAAAAAGTTTATTTTATTTTATTTATTTATTTGTTGTGATTTTGAACGCCTGCTGGAGTGTATTCCCCTTTAAAGACAAGCGTGGCCCTCTCACCTTGGTTTTCAAGGGCCGCCTGAAAAAAGGTTGACCCCTGACAAAAATTGAGCCTCAATTAACCTTCAGAAGATTTCGGACCGATCTGAAGCGTGAAGACTGGGTTAGGAACGGAAGGGAGATTGGCCCTTAGCTATTACTGCCTCTCTCGTAATGGCAGTGCTGCGAAGTGGTGCCTCTCAAAAGGTGTAGCGCTACAACAAAATTCAATAAAACAAATAAACAAAGAAATAGATAGATAGATAGATAGACAGACAGACAGACAGACAGACAGACAGACAGCTAGCTAGCTAGCTAGCTAGCTAGCTAGATAGATAGATAGATAGATAGATAGATAGATAGATAGATAGATAGATAGATAGATAGATAGATAGATAGATAGATAGATAGATAGATAGATAGATAGATAGATAGATAGATATTCCTAGTACACTAAGTGTATGTCAGGCCAAGAAACAAGGTGTATATATTTGATAAATTCTTGCTATGAAACTGTAATTGTGTAATTTTTTGCATTCACAGATTGCTGTTTAGCTTGGATGGTGGAGGAAGTGTGCACGGTGTACAGGAACTATTTATGGTCTTCTCAGTATCCTTGCTAAACTTTTGCAACCTCCTTTTGCCAATTTGGCCTGTAGCTGTAATGAACTTTGGGCATCTTGAGCTTCAGTGTGTACCTGCTGGGCCACTGTAGTTAGAGACTCCTCTGTCCTATGTTTGCTTGTCCACGTTTCCATTGTCCAGTGAAGGCAGCAGAGTTTTCACTGTCAATGTTGAGGGTAGTAATTGAAACAGACATAGCGTGAAATATATGATGTGGCAGGAAAATACATTATTAGATGTAAACGGTAATTTCTGATAATATGTGTGAATACTGTAGGTAGTATTATAAATTGTACATTTTAAAATACTTAGTTATATATTGTGCTGCTGTACATCGCAGTACGTTTGTGGTATACCGCAGTACATGTGCATGACAAGGTAATACGTAATTGACTAATGGCTGAATTTTTCAAACGTAAAAGGCAGCCATGTAATTTTCAGCACAGTTTGGCTGCATACTGCGTTTTGCTGAGTTATCAGTTTGGGGCTTAGATATAGTTAAGTAGTAGGTTTTATTTTGTTTTCTACCTATTACCACTATATTAAAGTGTTAATATATAGAGACATTTATTTATAATTTTCTATATATTTTTACTGCGGTTTAGGAAGATCTGCACTTTAAAAAAACAATTATGTAGCGCATTCATTTGTAGTTTTTACCATGCTAATCTGTAGACTTTTTTTCTAAAGATTTAAATATGTTAAAAGTAGAATGTACACTTTAGCACACTATATTTGTAAACAACAGGGTAGTACAGTGTATTTTTAAGTATTGTAACACATTTATTTATTTATTTTATTTATTTTTGGTGCTGAGAGACTTCTGAGGTAGTACAGTGGTACCCCGTACATTTTTTTAATCTACAGAAACTTCTAGATATTTTTCCCTACCTGTTACCACTTTAGTAAAATGTAGAACAGAGCCAAAGGGTACCTAAAAACAACATGGTTACCCTTAACTTATGTAAAGGCAGTCATTAGTCAGTCACATAATGCCTTGTCATTGCTATGTACAGCGGTACTACCATGAAATACCGAAAGTTATGCAAAAATATCCCAACACAAGATATTACTGCAAAACTTTGCATCATCCACCAATGCAAAAACGCAAAAGATTTTCAAAGTTTCATGGTGAACCTCCAAACGGGGGAAACGCCTTTTAGGGAGCAAAAATCTGAGGAATTCCTCTACCTGGGAATCCTAGCTATACCTACAAAGTGCCCACTGCCTCTCTGTAATATAAATATATGTGTATGTACATAGATTTACTGAAAAAAATAAAGATCAAAGGGATATTATAGTTGGGTGACAATGTCAGATAAAACATACAATTTTCAACAAACAAAACCACCTACATTCACCAGTTATAGTTATCTCAAGTAACTATTACTTGTGCTTTAAAGTAACTGTAACTCGCGTGTCTGCCATTCACAGTGTTGTTATTGATGAAGTTATTTCAGATGTTGCAGGGATGTCATCTCATATGCCAATGATGTCATAGAACATGTCATGAGTGATGTAATATTTGAGCTAATTAGCAATACATTTTAGTAAGTTTAGAGCATGAGTTGTAGTTACTTGTTTTAACTCACATTTTCACCTAACTATACCGTCCCTTTAACCATTATTTTTTCAGTGAATTTCTTCGTTTTTTTAATGTGAAGTAAGGTGTCTATCACAGTGCGAAGTGTGGGGTAGGGAACAGGGCCTTGGCTGTGGCCAGACCCTGAGCCCAACTACACCATAAGCACCTTACCCCCCCACCCACAGTACATGCCTTTGGCAGTGCACAGCATGTGGTTGGGTGCAGTACCTAGCCTGCAATCAGGCCTTGTGCCCAATCAGTTCCTGGCACCCAAAGCCCCGCTGTGCACAGCCTTTAGCCATGTAAATCATGAGGTTGGGTGCAGGGCCTGGCCTCCACCCAAGCCCTACACCAAACCCCTGCAAGCTGACTATGTCTTATTAGAATATAAAGGGTGTTATTTTAAGTAAGGTAGATTTGCTGACTTTGCCAAATGTCATAATACTAAGATATAAAAAGTGGGCCTATTGGCTTTATCAAGGGGACTTCATATCAACATATATATAGCAGACTTATTGTCTTGATCAAAAATGAACAATAACTATAATCAAAAGTATATTTCATTAACTCACACATTTCAAAGTTTAATAAAAGTGATTGTCATAATCTTTCTAAAATAAACTCATTAAAAAAACATCAATACGTCTTTGAGTCTTTTTTTAAATATTTTTCAAACCACATAATGAAGAACAAAAACAACCACAAAGGGACCTTGTGTGCACTCCATTTGATGAGCATTGAGCTCCAGCTTAGAGTGCTTTAAATAAATACGGTAAGCTCTCCCAGGGTCACTGATTTAATGAACCAGGAGACTTACTTTTTTGTTAATGTTGCTTGGGGGCTACTGCACTCCATGCAGCCCCCCAGCAACATTAAAAGAATGCTTGGTGGTACCCCTGCCCCTTCTATGGGCACCACCAGGATCCAAAGAGTGAAAATAACAAGACCTCGCAGTGAACAATAAATGAGGTACTCATGCCGCTCAATTATTGTTATTTCAATATGTTTTTATAAACATTTTGGATGCCCACTTGGGACACCCACATCTTTAAATTTTAGGTGGGGGATATAGGGGGAGGCCAAGCACTCCTCCCCAGTGAGTCTGTCGGCCATTGGCAGGCATTGGAGAGGGCTGAACAGGACTCTCTGGTGGTTGCACCAGAGGGTTTCCTTTTAAATCTTTTGAACTCCAGCTGCTGAGGAAGACCATCCCCAGCAGCCCAAGCATTTTTTTTATTTAGGAAATGAAGATCAACGCTCATGGCACACTGATGTAATTTCCATTCAAAGTGATAGAGAACTGAGATCCAGTTCTTGGGTCCATATCTCAGCCCCATGGGCACCAGTTTGAATGGGCGAACATTGTTATCTCTCCCAAGTGGATCCCTGCTTGGACATTGCCACAGGAGTGCAATCTCTAAGCAGAGATCCACCCACTAGACACCAGGGATGTCTATTGGGGGGGGGGGGCAGCTGTCCCTGAGCCCTATTAGCCTTTCACCCACCTCTGATGGGGGTGTTTGCCCCCAATCTGCCCCCTAGTGGGACAGAAAGCCTACTCAACATCAGGTTTCTTTTAGGCATAATTATTTTGGTAGAGGTCCTCCTGGGCATAAGTCAGTGCTCCCTCCGTCCCTGCCCTGGTCCCCATTAGCTTTCAGCAGCCTCTGGCGAGGGTGGATGTGTGTTCACCCCCAATCTGCCTCCCGGGGGAAATTGAGCCCACTGGACACCAGGTTTTTCATGTTTGCTGTTCTTTTTGGGGGGAGCTGCCCCTTGAACATGGGCCTGTGCTCCTCCCTGTCATGGGCCCTATTAGCTTTTCTGCCCCACTGGGGTGGATTAGGATGTTCACCCCAATCTGCCACCATGGGGGGCAGAAAGCCCACTAGACACAAAGATTTTATTTAGGTGCATTATTTTTGGGGGGAGGGAGTAGCCCCCAGAACATGGGCCTTTGCATCCTCCCACGAGGGCCACATAAGTGTGTTGACCCCCAGTATGCCCCCCCCCAAGGGAAAACATGCTATAGCATACAAAAAGTGATGGTTGGAATACTTGAATAATTCTCCCCTACTGATAATTACTTTGGGGACATCCCAGTCCATCGTTATTTTGCACACTATGGCATCTCAGTTTGGACCAACTATATGCAAATCAGTCTTCACCCTGCTCCAAAGGGAACAGTCCAGCCCGAACTACTAAGCTAGGTCCTCCCTTAGCAAGAACACAAGCAACCCAGGACTGGATTGGGATGCATCCCTAGCAATTGCCACTGGCTGAGATTAAATCAAGCATTCCTTTCATCACCTTGTTATTACAGTTGCCCCCCCCCCAGGGGCAGTCATCCCAGTAGACACCAGAGCTTTCTTGTTTGCTGTTCTTTTCTGGGTGGGCTGTGGCCCCACTCGCCATGGGTCTGCACTCCCCCTGCCCTCGTGTCGGAATCTCTGCACTCAGGGCAGAGAACCTGACACACATGTATCAGTGTTTACCACCCCCCTCACCAGCTCCAGCTGAAACTCCTCAGCCCATCAGCCAATCTCAGCCCTGCTGCTAACATAAAAGCAGAGCTGAAACAAACAAACCCTTTCAGACCTTTCAACGTGTTGCTGAATGTGTTTGCTGATTTGCCCCTTGCCATGCAAAAGAATGATTTGAGGAAAAGGAGAAGGAGGAGGAGGAGAGTTGAGAGGATTTTTAGACAAAGGATAAACTTGGGGTGTCCAGACAATATATAGATATTGCAAATATATATATAGATATTGCAAATTGTGAAGTTTCCCAAATTTACGTAAGCTATTCTGGTTATAGACTTGGGCAGAATTTCAATAATACCGGAGTACTTGAAGTAATTTTGTTAATTCTGCATTACACTTTGATGGAGAAGTACTAATAATAAAGCAAGTTGCGCCTGCTTCCATAATTAAGAGTAATTTAGGGGAAAAATCCTACTGCAAAAGCATATTTACCGAGGTCAAACAGCTGGTCGCGCTCGCTATTCGTTTTCTGTTGCATTTAGTTCTAATTCTTGGCACAAAATGCATTCCATCGTCCATTTTTGTTGCAAAGGAGAAGAAAATAGTTCCAAATGCTGGGAGAAAGCTGGGAGGAAATCTTACCGCAAGTGCACATTTAGCAAGTGTAAGTGGCTGTTTACTCTCGCTATTCATGTTTTCTTGTATGTAATACTATTTCTTAACACAAAATGCATCCTGGCATCCATTTTGAATGCGAAAAGGAATTTTTGTGCTAATTAAATAACACTAAATGCAGAACTACTCTTCTCACATAATTCCGCATAATCTTTCAGAATCTTTGGGTAATTCCACATGATTATGCTATATAGAGTTACGGGAGTTAGGCCGACTCCTAGTCAATTATCACGTGATCTTCCATTCAGATATAATCAGTCCATTCTCATCTTAAATTTGGATGATTGATACAAGCTACCAGAGTCCAGCAATGTTAGGCACCTAGTAGATCTAAAATTGTCTGTAGTACAGAAACAGCTCTAGCAGAGGTATCACAACACATTAGAGGCTCCCTGGACTCAGGGGAAATAGCTGCACTGATAATTTAGGACCTGTCAGCATATTTCGACACGGTCACACATGTGTTCCTCCTTGATTGTCTTCAGGATATCAGAGTGATAGGGAAAGCTTGGGAATTGCAGAGGCCAACAGGTCTGGTATTCCCCTTGTTCAGCAACCCCCCCAAAAGTATATACAGGGGTACCACAGGGTTTGACTGTGAGTCCCACGCTTTTTAATATATATACCTCACTCCCTTAGCCAGTCAGCAGAAGAATTAGGAGCAAACGTGATCTCATATGCGGATGACATGCGATTGCTCTTTTCCTGGAATAAAGGAACTGAGATGAAGGGCATATATATTAAAACCTGCCTTACTGCAGTTTTTCATTGGTTAGCAAAGGCCCAATTGAAATGTAATGAGGAAAAGACAAACATTATTTTCTTTGGGATGTTTCCTCCACAATTCTGGAAAATGTTTTGGAAGAAGATGTCCCCGGGGGTCCTCAAAAAGATTTGGTAAAACATTTAAAGATTACTTTTGGTAATAGACTGTCTTTCAGCCCGCAAGTTAACAGGCTGACAGGGACCTGTTTTGGGATCATGAGATCCCTTAATAAATGTTTGTCTCCTCTATCATTCCAGGCAAAGAAAACAGTTATTCAGGCATTGATTACATCCCGTATTGATTATAGCAATGCCCTGTATCTGGGCCTTCTGGAACACCTTCTGGATAATTTCCAGGTGATCCAGGAGGTGGCTGTGTGACTCTTGCCTAACATTCCAAGGCAGACTCATATCAGTTTACACCTACAGGCTCTCCATTGATTGCCCATTCGGAAGAGAGTTAAATTTAAGGCCTTGGTACTGCTACATGCAGACCTGTATCATACAGGACCGGTCTATCTGAGAACCAGATTTAGCTTTTACAATCCTTCTAGGAAACTAAGATCCCCCAATAAATATCTGGCATGCACCCCCAGAATTCACCAACAGAGGGCAGGAGGCAGATCTTTAACTTTCTAGGCACGTCTGCATGGAATCAGCTTCCATTAGAATTACGGTCCACGAGTGAGCCAGGTCTTTTTACAAAAAAGAAATTTAAAACCTGGTTCTTCAGACAGGTCTAACTCTTCTTCACTGAGTTTTCAGCTAGAACAGCACTGGGACACTCCTAGGAGTACCTGTGCACAATATACATCGCCTATCATTATCATTACTGTAAAACAATGCATTCTATTGAAATGGCTTCAACAAATTTTAATCTGTGACACCAATGTAAACCTGCCTATTAAGTCCTTACATGTGGAACCCCTCAAGGATGATTCTTAAGCACATATGAAATCTTTGGTGCAGTTGAGAGAGATGGGGTTTATATTCTACTTTAAAGCAGATGATACCCAGGTAATCCTACACAACCTTGGATGAATAAACAAAAATGTATCAATCAGGGAAGGACATGGACAGAAAATAGACACAGGCACCAAAATTAAAGTGGCTCTTTAGAAAATTAGATAGCTAAAAAATGGGCCATGTTTCCAAAATGAGGCAGTTTTTAACTTGTCAAAACATGCTGTATTTGTTTTGCAAAGTATGAAAGACTGCATGGATTTGAGCTTGCTGAAAGCAAAGTTCGCTTTAATATCACAGAAACCAAAAGTAAAAACTAGCTCAGCAGGCCATAGAGCAGGGTCTCAAACAGCCCAAAAAACAGCCCACACACTGACCTGTCAGACCAGCCCTTCGTGCATTGCCTGTTTACCCTAGATGTCAGTCTGACCCTGATATAATGTCAGATAGACTTTTTAATAGTCAACAGGCCTTATGATATATGGTCTATACCACTCTGGCTTAGGAAAATTTACCTTGCATAGTGCTAGTCTTGTAGGTTCATAACCTCTGTCATTCTTCCTCTTCTTATCCCTTTTGGAGATTGCAGCCCTATTTAATTACCTCATATGTGTCTGTGGTAAACACATTTCTGTCATCAAAACTTTTTATAGGGTTTGTTTGGACTGATCTCATCAAGAAATATAAAAGACATGAGAAGATGCTTAATGTGGCAGAACGTCTACATCGAGATTTCGTACAATTGATTGTATGCACTTCAACCTCCACTACAGAGTAGAAGAAGGTTCAGGTCAAGCCTATGCAAACACAAGGAGATGATGGACGGAGCGCTGAAACTTTTCATACACTCACCCCTAGTCACAGATCTGGGTTGAATCCATCATCGTTCTTTAGCTCACTTCGACATCCCAGTTCAAACACAGCTATATGCAAATCAGTCTTGACCCTGTGCCGCATGGGAACAGTCCAGCCCGAACTGCCAAGCCATGTCTTCCCTGGACCGTAAACAAGCATCCTGGGACCGGTTTTGGCCTAACAGCCCTCATCATCCAGGTTAGCTTGAATCCAGTGGCAAAGTGAGCAAGGAACCCACATCTGGGCATACCCTGCCAACTTAGGGCGAACAAAGCAAACACAAGGAGATGATGGACGGAGCGCTGAAAGTTTTCAGACACTCACCCCCAGTCACAGATCTGGGTTGAATCCATCATCGTTCTTTAGTTCACTTCGCCACCCCAGGTCAAACACAGCTATTTGCGAATCAGTCTTGACCCTGCGCCTCATGGGAACAGTCCTGCCCAAACTGCCAAGTCAGGTCTTCCCTGAACCGTAAACAAGCCTCCTGGGACTGGTTTCGGGCTAACATCCTTCATCAGCCAGGCTAGCTCGAATCCAGTGGCAAAGTGAGCAAGGAACCCACGTCTGGGCATACATGGCCAACTTAGGCCGAACAAAGCAAACACAAGGAGATAATGGACGGAGCACTGAAACTTTTCAGACACTCACCCCTAGTCACAGATCTGGGTTGAATCGGTCATCGTTCTTTAGCTCACTTCACCACACCAGTTCACTTTTAGGTATTCCATCAATAAAACAAATAATGGTTAAGGTAACAGACTGGCAGAGAGAGACTGATTCACTGTTTAAATCACACCGGCATGTGCGTATGTGCCTCTTCAGGTGCCATGCTATTCATTGTTTTCCTCAATGCTCAACAATTTCTAGGATTTGTTATTTATTTTTGCTTGTTAAAACTCTCTACATGCTCCCAAAGCATGCCAGCTCAGTGTTAGATCTTAACTTCCATTGAGAGAGTGCAACTCGTTTGGATATGAGTATCTTGGAAAGTTAAAGACTTTGAGGCCTTGACAGTTTATCATGGTGAAGGGATCATCTAGCTATGACATGGTGCTCCTGGCACCCAACATTACATACATATAATTGTATTAATATTTGTTGCAACAACATATTAACCAATATACGTAGGCTTTGAATATTTTTAGATCAATCAAACCATTCCTCTTTATCGCTTGTTGAAAATCCCAGAATCATTGTATTAAAATAAATTAAAATGGTATTAGATGCTCAAGCTTTGTTTGTTTTTTTACACATTGGTGGTTTTTAATTGCTTTGTTGCTATTTTTAATGTACCGAGTGCCCTGTGTACTAAGAGGCAGGGCTCACAAATACTGCAGCTTGACGTTTTGAGGCCTGTCTCTGATTTTATGATGCAACCTGTGTACTAATAGGTCCGCCGCAAAGTCTCAAGCATCAGTGAGTCACAGAATGACCTGCCCATTGGATAGTACTTAGGGAGATCGCAAATAGCTACGAACATAGGGATGGTGGCCTGCAAGGAAAGCATCCCTGTGTTTGCATTCCCAGTCTTTTTTATTTTTTTTATTTTGTCCAGGATGGGAATGAGTGCTGCTTCCCAAAAATGTTTTCCATCTGGGACTACATAGTAGAGAGCATGAAGTGACCCGATGGACCACTGCCTGCTAACACCCTCTCCCCCCACCAGTATTCACAAAGGAGAAGGTGTCCCAAGCGATACTTTGCAAAGGAACTACTACCCCTTTTAAGGTGAGTCGCAATTACAGAGATGCCCTTTTCAGTTATCTCCAAAAGTGAACTGCATTTTAAGTTTTTTTTAAATCAGCCCAGGATGGGAATGATGCTGCTTCAAAAAATGTTTTCCAGTTGGGAATACATTGGGGAGAGCATGAAGTGGTCAATGGACCACTGCCTGGGCCCCCGGTCAGGAGGGGGACCACTGCCTGTTCTCCTCTAGGACACCTAAGAGTATTTACAAAGGGGAAGGTGTCCCAAGCGATACTTTCCTCTTTGCAAATGAATTGCCGCCCTATTTAATGTGAGTCGCAATTATAGCGATACCTTAATCAGTTATCTACCAAACTGGACTGTATTTTAAGGAGTCAACCCAACTACATTCAACTGCACTCCAGGACAGGGACGCTGGAATTATTTGACAAGGGAGCACCAACAGCATAGACTAAATTATGCGACAAGAAAAAACAAATTTTGCTACTAAAACACCCATTTTGAAGCAATATAACTTCACTTGCTTGACATTTGCACACGTTAAAACTATAGGCAAATGATTAACCCTATTAATTTCAGTTTAACCCCTAAATATAGCAATCTACTAGAAACATATTTTTTCGTTAAAATCAGCAAATTACCCAAAAGCTTATGTGACTAGTGCCGGCAAATCCACAATAACACAGAAAGCAAGGCAGCCTCAGATTCGCACAATTGAAGTTGCCCTGTTGTAAATGCCTGAACAAACGTCAATGCATTGGATGGGACTTCACTAACACACCACACAGCATTACATCCCAAGGGCACCGAGGATTCTAAGGCTTTCAACCCACAACTCCCCCCTGGAGTCCTATTTATGGTGGTGCAGACGCCGATCAGCGTTTCACTCTTTGAACATTTCATCAGTTTTCTAGCAAGGCAGACTTTTTGTTTTTGCCGTTGATTGCAGCTAATTTCAGTCTGCCGAATGTTTTGATGGTTTGTGTAAACGTTGGTCACATTGCCCCTTGCCCATCATTAAATGTCAACGGAAATCACAGCAGAGTTGTGTATGGGCAAAGTATCAAAAGAGAATGATATTATAGCAGCAAAAGAAACACATGGTGTCCTGATAGATGGTTGTTCTGTTGCTTTCCTAGTGATAAATCACACATTTAACGAGTATGTGTATTTCCTCTACATTAATGTGTTCGTTGTCATTTGCTGGATTATTGCGCTAATTATTTTTTTGCCTTTGCCCCCTCCCAAGTCATTATTTTATATTGCGCGTTGTAAATGATTTTACTGCAGCTTTGAAATGTGGTACCCCTGTGCCATAATGAAGGATTTGGTGCCTTCAAAAATAGGTACAAATGCCTTTTAGAAAATGCCCCCGCCATGAATCTTTTGATGATGATTTTATGCGAAAAAATAAAAGTAAATCGACGATTGAACATTGGTATATAGAAAGCAAAAGGCAAATTCTCAGTAGCTAAACATAAAGGTTTTTTAATACTTTTCCATACCTTTGAAATAGTTAAGAATCACTTTTAACAATGTTGATTTGTTCGCGATGAAACATTATGAATTCGATATGTAAGTATGTAACTTTTTTCCTAAATGGCCATCACTAGAGAATAACTGAAGCCCCTGGAAAATGGTTAATCTATCTATCTATCTATCTATCTATCTATCTATCTATCTATCTATCTATCTATCTATCTATCTATCTATCTATCTATCTATCTATCTATCTATCTATCTATCTATCTATCTATCTATCTATCTATCTATCTATCTATCTATCTATCTATCTATCTATCTATCTATCTATCTATCTATCTATCTATCTATCTATCTATCTATCTATCTATCTATCTATCTATCTATCTATCTATCTATCTATCTGTCTGTCTGTCTGTCTGAACAATGTGTTGTGGAAGCCATTGCATGGTCCCCACATCCAGAAAATGAAATAATAAAAAAATAAGAGGTCAGGGTGAGCACACCCTGACCCCAAAGGGAATGTGTTTGGTGGGACGGGGTTCCAAAGGGAATCCCTCCTGACTGGCCGACCACACATGACAACATTTTGTGGTAGCCATTACAGGACCCGGGCACAGTCACCTTTGAAATGTATATAGTGAAAGACTCAAAAGTCACAAGAAGGAGCACATATAAGAGAACAGAATTTAGTCACAAAGTACATCATTTGTTTAGGGTTCCATACTAAATTTAGGAATTGTGATGTGTTCAAGGTGATTTAACACTGTAAAAAAAAGAAGATCCTCTGCTGGAACGTGATGAGCCATGTTTGGGGGAAAACAGTTTTTTCTCATGAATTTCTCATAGGTGTTATGTAAAGTGCTTTAGAAGATGAATTTGAGAGCATATTCACACTATCTTCCTCAGCTATTGGAGGATAAAGTCTGATATTCTGAGTGAAAATTTACTTCCAACAGTGTAGAGGTGTTTAATACTATCAAGAAAATAATATGGGTTATAATAAATGTGCAAAATTAACGTGTAGGCTTTAATAAAATGTAAAGTGTGATTAAATGCTAAAATTGGAGTAGTTAACCATATTTACTTGTGCTAGCCCTCAAATGACTGAAGAAACATTACTTGAAGAGCTGAAATGACTAGAAATGTTCAGATGCTCACAAAATGTTTCTTTGTCGACCTTTCCATGAACATGTTTTTCTATAATTAATAATACTGGCATAAATGTTTTCATCTAACTCTGAAAGATGTTTTTATATACACAGAGATCACTTTTAACTCATGATTAGTTTATTAATATAGGGGCTCATTATGATGTTGGTGGGACTGACACAGATGGCTCGTCGGTGTCGGTCCCACTGACATCTGAAGCAGCAGTCAGACCGCTGCATTATTATGCAGTCAGTCCGACCGCATGTGTGAGGGACCAACCTCTGCAGTTCAGACGGGCTCAAAGAGCCGATCAGGCCAGTAGCTGAAATGTAACCCCTACAATGAGGGCGGTGCCTGCTCAGGCACCGCCGCAGGGATTACGATGGGCCTTTACGAAAGCCTTTCAATGGTGGTCTGACCGCCATTGAAAGGCTGTCAGAAACAGATTTTGGGGGCCCACAGCAGGCCCCCCATCCCTCCGTGTCCTTCACAATGAGGCCAGGGGGAACACAAAATCCATGCCCCATGTGGCAGACACCATGAGGTGCCTGCCACAGGGAGTTTTTAAAACATGCCTTTTGGCATTGGGGCTTTTGCTGTGACCCTTTTCCACGCCGTTGTACAATCCTCAATGCAAAGAGGCATGTTTCCAACCACCTCCATGGTGGTTGGATGTTAATTTGGCGATCGGGACTACCAACTACCTGCCGTGAAATATTGTGCGTTTGTAATGGTAATTTCCATAGGAACCTTTAGCCATAGCTACAGACCAAACTGCTGAATGGACTTACACCAAATTTGGCAGGGAGGTAGATGTTGTTTTATGGAAGTGCCTTTTGCATATTTGTTGTAAATCCATTCAGTAGTTTTTTTAAAATTTAAGCCAAAATGTTTTTAGTGATATCTCTGGTCACGGATATTTTGTAAGAATTCTGTGAGTAATCACGAATGCACGCGCCAATGGGAATGCTCTGATTGGCTGGACAGAACCTGAACAGAAAGTTGCGGCTGCCATTTTATTGACCAGGAACGGTTCCCGGGGCTAATAATTTATGAAAAAGCGCACTTAAGGGGTCAGAGTAGAGGTACTCGGACCCCATGTTTGAGAAATGGGTGTGTTAGTGATACAAGTTATATATCCAAAATTGATTTTTGTAATCACGCATGATATTTGCAACGACTTCACAATCTCCATCACTGCCCCTGTGTATTATCACAGGGCCTCGCAAATATCATGGCGACACCACAAATATTGGTGGGAATATAGAAAAATATATCAGTGAATCATTAATACGCTGTGTATAGAGATATTGAGATTTTGATGAATGTTTTTACAGAGTTATTTAAATAGTGAGTTATCTACTGTGATGGTTAGAATTAATGATATAGTTATAATTTTTTAATATGGTGGTTGCTATTAAATTCCTACTTTTGCTTTCTGCATTTGTGACGTAACCGCAGAGATCGTGATGACCAACGTCATCGCAATCTCCGGCCTCAACACAAAAACGGAAAATAGGTTTTAGAGATGGCTGTTCTACAAATACACTAAAGAAAACATGATTTTAAATAATACTGTAAGAAATCTCTAGTATGTAAAATAATGTAATATGTGTGAATATATGTGTTTTAGACTTTATGGAAAAGGCGCAATCCTCACAGTTAACGACATCATCACGACGTCCCGAATATAACTCCAAAAACGGAAAATAGATCTGCAAGGTGGTATTTACAGAAACGTAGTACAAAAATATGACTTTAAACATGCTTTGGAAGAAGTATGTATACAGTAATATGTGTAGTGCAATGTTCAGGATGGCATTTTTTACATATTATTTTTTAATATGTTGGTGGTCATTGAATGTCTGCTTTTGTCTCGCAGTGTTGTTGAGAAGACTGTCAAAAACAAAAAAAAAACCTTTAGAAAAAACTTCACAATATTTTGGGTACTAGGGTGGCCTTGACAAGAGCTGTTGTGTTGGTTGTGTGTGTATGGCTGCTACACATAAGACTGGATGCAGAGTTTCAAGTTACTTAGAAACACCCTATTGCCTTCATCTGTAAAGTGCACTCCATCATTTCTATAAATTCCTTGCATGTCAAAACACAGATTGTTGTAATAGATATAGACCATGCAATGGCCACTGAGGAATGCAGAAACAGTTTTATTAACATGTTTCCTGGCTTTGCCAATCTGTGGACAGAATTGGTTTGACCACTTCCATTTCTGTCTTTGGTACATATAAGAGCACACCAAGACAGTGTGAGGGAAAAGCGACATCAGTTTTGCAAAGGTTTATTTCATTAGGCTTTCCAGTCCTGCCCCAGTCAATGTACCTAGGTCATTGCCACCGCAATGCACAATCATGAGGCGAGGAGTTTGGGAATCCACAATAGATTTAACCAATGCCAGCAACTGATGAAACTTTAACCCTCTCTGGCTAAACCAAGTAATCTGCACATTTGGCAAGTCCAAGTTCCTGTCAATACCTCTCTTTTTTGCAGCCTCTTTAGCCCAATAGATATAACTGTGACCCGCAATCCGTACTCTAAGCCTTTTGAAGTGAAGGAGCAATAGTAGTCAGGAGATGGCTGGAGTGCAATGAGGTAGTTTTCCAAAGGAAAGGCAGTTAAAATGGATTACTTTTTTTGAAAGAAATATTTCATTGGATGCTGACAGCATGAAAGTGAATAAAATTAGGTATTGTGATGGATGCCTTAGCAATAAGTCTCATTACTGGATGTTGTTTTAAAAAACAGAAATGTAATACATACATGGATATGCTTTTGAATCTGTGGAGAAAAACACACCTGCTGTATCTTATTTGGAAGTAGCATGTTCCTTCTAGAATGTGCTGTGAACTTGTGACCTACTGGTTCCACTGGGTTGCTAGGTACACTGCGCTAAGAGTGTATTGGGGGAAGGGTGTTAAAGAGACAGAACATTTTTTTAAAGGTTGCGGAGTGATGACAGAATTCAAGTAATGGCAAGCTTTAATTTCCAACTCAGGACTGTGTAATAAACTGTCAAGCCCTGGGGTTTTGTTACGTGGGAGGTCTTTTATTGCAGATCGAATTTCAGCTTTTGTTATTGGCGATGACAATTCTTTTTTCATCGCATCTGAAAGTTGGGGGAATTCCAGGCTATCAAGGAAGCTAATCTGTGCCTCCTCCAGAAGCTCCGCAGGTGCCGTGTATAGTCTGTCCAAACTAACAGCAATCCCCAATGCTAGGTTCCCCCACAAAATGGCAGAGGACTAAACTATGATAATAGAAACAACTGTAAAGTCTAACAATTTAGGCAAAATTGCATTTGCAATGTGGAGGGTGTAAACCATGGTCAATAGTAAGCATGGGGGGTGCAATACACCCAAGTAGACCCATAGCCGGTCAAGCTCGGGCCCAAGCATAACATTTAAGCGAGCGTCGCCAGGTCTATATATGCCATATAGAACAACATAATTACCTACATCAGATCTCCCCAGCTCCTGTACATATCAACCAAGTACATCAGCCCAAGTAGTTATTCACTATCTGTGGGGTGATAGAAGGAAAGAGTGCTAAGCTGTTCTCAGAGTCTGAATGTACAGTATTGTCCTCTGAAGAGTCGTGCGATCCGGCCATCGAGTGTGCGCCCTGTTCATCCAGCGCTGCAGCCGCCAGTATCGCTGATTTCTGACCATCAATTATTTGCTCTCGGGATGGGCTTGCCGTGACTTCCAGTCGAGGCAATTTCTTGCAGTCTGTTTTACCATGTCCAGTCTTCCGAGATTGGTGTAGTTTCGGCCTCGGGATGAGCTTTGTGATGGGCATGGCGTAAATGTAACTTCCATCCGTTCCTCTGCCTCAGCCGAGCTACCAATGAAATAGGATTTCTGGTCGTGTATCACCTTTAGCCTGTCCGGGAAGAGAAGAGCATATTTCAAGTTATGGCCTCTGAGCTGTTTTTTAACTTCCTGAAATGAGGCTCAGTCTTTGCACTGTCAAGGTAAAATCTGGATACAGAGTTATTCTCTTGTTCTCAAATTGTATTGGGGCTTTTTCCCGGGCTGCGCGGAGCTGGGTATACCGTTCTTTGAAGTTGAGTATGCGCGCTATTATCGGCCGAGCCAGGGCACCAGAGGGTGGGGGTTGCGCCGGTATTCTGTGCGCTCTCTCCACACTAAAAAATTTAATGAGTCCTTCTTGTGCAATCATATCTTTGAACCATTGTTCTATGTATTGGGTGGGTTCGAACCTTCACTGCGTTCTGGCAGTCCCACAATCTGTACGTTGTTGCGACGGTCCCTTCCTTCTGCATCATCTACCCTATCCTTTAGGCCCGATAGCTGCCGCCGCAATTTTTCAAGTTTTTCTGAATGGGCCTTGTGCTACGGCATTATCTCTGCAATGTGCATTTTGTTGGTTTTGACCGTCTCTGCTAGCTTGCTATGGTCAGCTTTTAATAGTGTAAGACCTTTAGAGAGAGCGCTCACTTGCTGTTCAATTGCTTTTCCGGAGTATCGCACTTCCTATAATATTAAATCCAGTTTCTCAACTTGTTTTCCTATAGCTGTCGGCAGTATACAGTTTGGGTCAGGAGCACTGTTTGGATCTTCTTGATCAAGGTGGTCAAGCCTTCCTGATGTCATAGGCTCAGTTTGCTTTCCCCTGGTGTATCCCATAGTGCCCACTGGGTACCACGCAGTGTGTGAATTGCAGTATGTGTGTTCTCTCCCCAAGTTATGCCGCTTTCACCATGCGTCACTCACTCTGTTTCAACTCGCCAGATCAACGTCCAGCCAGACCTAAATCCTGGATCAATCTTGCAATGTAGTTTCCTGTCATATGCACAATCCCCCGCAGTTCTCTCGGTATATCTATGGCCCTTCTGTATGATGAGCCCCGTGGGACCTGGCCAGATGGCTATTTTCGAGTGGTCCGATCTCCCAGCTTTGGGCGGAGGCCTTGCTTGGCCCAGCCGGGCACGGTACTCACGATTCGCCATGTCTTTAAATCAGGAAGAGGCCAAGAGTCAGTGGTATCCTTTCCAGGTCGCGTGTCATCTTCCCGCCGTGTTTTCCTTAGGCTTTAATCTCCTAGTTCTTCTTCTAGTTGGGGTCAGCCACTCCGCTCGTTTTGAAGCACAGCCGGGCTTCTCCACTTGTCTGCAGATGTTCCCTATAGGCCCCCTCCAGCGCTACACGCATCAGCGCCTGGGGGGGATGCGCCACTGCACAGTGACTATTGCCGGCCCCTTGGGGGTCTCCGCTCCTTCCAGTCCAGCCTGAAGTCACAGCAGGTATGATTCTTCCTCTTTGGCAGGGGTGGCTCGGCCACATGGATTCCCCACCTCACCTCACTCACTCCGTAGTTTCCGTCAGGGCCCTTCCGCTGATGCCAATCCCAGCTCTCTGCTCACGAATCGGTGGCTCTGGCGACCTCAGAGGGGATTATTTAGTATTTGCAGGTCCGTCGCCGCTCCTCCGCACTCCCGTCCTCATTCCGCTGTATCAGTCCAAGGGCTGTGCAGTGCAGCCTCAACCTTCTCCGCATTCTAGCCGGCAGCGCCAGAGACATTGTTGCCGAACTCGGGCTCTGCATAGTTCTTGCACATTTCCTGCTCCTATAGTGTTGCACAGGGTTACCGGGAGTTTGCTAGGCAGTGCAGAATATCGGATGGCCCGCATTAGTGCAGTTGCTGACAGGATTCAGGGCCTGTTCCAGAGCTCGGCTAGGACACGTCTGCCAAGCTTGTAAGAAACATCATGACTTAGTCTGTTTGGTGTTTTTTTTAAATCTTTGTTAGAGAGAAAAAACAGTCATATTGAGAAGGCTCAGA
The DNA here is from genome assembly GCF_964204655.1 of Triturus cristatus. NCBI lineage: Eukaryota > Metazoa > Chordata > Amphibia > Caudata > Salamandridae > Triturus > Triturus cristatus. The sequence continues at coordinate 455,508,657 of NC_140587.1, forward strand.
TGAATTGGCAAGAAAGCGCATTCTAACACTCCTTTTGGAATCTAGATGACTCAATTGGATTATAAACAGAATAAAATCTCTTTTTATTGTCATCCTAGAAAAGGAGGAAGTGTGAGTACTACCTAAGTTGGATTTAACTCTTCTTGTTGACTTTTTACTTCACCTGGTGGTTTTGGCTGGTTTCGATGGATATAGCTCGGCTACCACATATTGAAATTAAAAATACTGCTCCAAGAACTTTGCTCAGAGGCACCATCTCCAGTAGACTTTTTGCTGTTTATTCTTTACCTGGACAATCTCTACTTTGTACTTTTAGTCATTTTTCTATTCTAAAGTGTGACGAATTAGAAATCATCATACTAGTCACTTGCTGGTCTCAAATATCAGGTTTACTGTACTGCATCAGTCATCACAGGGTTATTCCTACTGCCTCTGTACGTCAAAATTGCAAATTCATAATTCTGCTCTTGGAAAGTAATCCATGAACATCTTCTCCAACCAATTTGTACCTGGTTTGGGAAGGAACCCAAAAGCACAAATTCTCTAGGTAAATGTTACCCTGTATTTATCAGTCCCAGGGCCAAATGTATCAAGCTAAATTGTGTTAGCAAACTCTGAAACTCGCAGAATTTCAGTGTTTGCAAAAGCAATTTAGCTGTGTGCTATGTAGGTAGGCAAATACATACTCGCGAATAAGGAATTGCAAAAATTGAGATTCCTTATTTTGTGCAAGCATTTACAGAATCGCAATTTGCGATTCCCTAAATGCTATGCTAGAAGGCATCGCAAATTGCGATATTGCCTTAAGGAATCACAAATTACCACCAAATTCAAGTTGGTGGTAAATTGTGATTTCCTTTAAAAAAGCACTTTTTTGCTTTTTTCAAAGTGCCATGTGGCACACATACATGCCCTTATGTGCGCCACATGAGCATACATGCACATTTCAGGCGTGCAACAGGGTGTCCTTTTAGAACACTTGCACCCTTGAAATTGCACGCGCAATTCACATTCATTCCTATGGGCCTCTTAGCCAATAGGAATGAATGGGAAGTCATTCCTTAATTGCGACTTACAATTTGCAAGTTGCAGTTAAGGAATGCGAGGGAATCGCAAAAAATTATCTATTTTCTAATTACATCTCGTTTTGCGATTCTCAAATAGCGATTCTCTAGAAATCGCTATTTAAGAATCTCAAATACATTCCTTGATACATATGCCCCCCAGTGTCTTTCAACATTGACTTTATTTGTTGATCATTGGAATATGTTTTCAAGTTCGTACTCATCTAATGCTTGTCGACTATGTTTCTGCGATTATCTAATTAGTCTTGAAATATGTTTTTCATGACATCATCAGTTTCTAACATTTTGAATTGTTTTACTGTGGTTTGCATATTTAGAGCTTTGAGGAAATATATTTCTGGAGGTAATGTTATGGCTTCTGGTTTCTTGCTTGTTTTGTTTGACGTGACAGACTACACTTCATTAGCAAGGCAGCCGTCTCTGTGTGTTTAATACTAGAAATACTCTCTGGCATAGAATAATTTAGAAAGTTGATTTGAAGGTGCAGGAATGAATACAGCCTCCAGAAACAAGATGTAATCATTGTATATATTTTGTCTTCTCAGCTCCTCTTGCAAAATGTACAGGAAGATATTTAGTTTCCTTAAAAACAAATATTTCCAGCTTGTGCTACTTTTGTATTAAACCATTCCTCAATGAATTGGAGAGTCCTTCTGTAAGTACAGATCTAACAACTAAACCTACACAAAACAACTTTCTGTCTCTCTATGGGTAAAAACAATGCTATTTATTGTTCATATTAAAAACATCATATTACATATTATAAAAACATATTTTACAGTTGTAAAAAGTTTTTTTAATAATTAAATTCTGTTATATTACTATTGAAATTCATTACATACTGATATTATTCAAGGATTCTCAAAACATTCCTGTTGATGCAACATTTCTGTGGGTTCAAGTATGGTTGACACCACCTTCATCAGTACATATCAGTAAAAAAAATTACTGCAAGAGACAAAGAGAAACATAATTACTTTTCATTCATATTAGACTTCATAATCGTCACTCCTTTTTTAAATGAATTGGCTGTTCAACCTACTAAATACAGAAAAAGATGCTTCTATACATATTGTGCTAATAATTTCATTCTTTGTGCATGCCACTATTACCCACATTTTACAAACACATTGTAACTGATTATGAGACTTGTCAATAGTGATACACATGGTTATATACTTTGCCTATTATGACCTCCTTATTATATCCATACCATTACACTACACAATAGTTACACTCGCTTATTTAAGTCTTATTTAAGTAATCACCTTGAGTCCCCCATGTACATCAGGTTGTTATTGGCAGACATTTACGACAAATAGTGACAATATTCTTTCCAACATTCGCAAGGATATGATCCAATTTATCCTGGTTTATTAGCATGACTCTTTTGGGGGAAATAGGGGCTGTAACACCTCCTCTTTCAACGCAATAAATTTGATCTCCAAGGTTTCCTATGTGTTGAATTAGTATCACTTATTACTTTAGAACATAGAACCCTGCTTGTTGTGAGAGGGTATTCTATGGTAAAGTTCTAGGAGCTGCAGTTGCTGGTGGTCAGGGAGGTTGGACGATGTACATTTGAGCTTGGAATAAAGACGTCCTTACCTACTACCATTTGTCTTCGTTTTAATACTGGCAACGAGAATGGGATGATTCTTCAAACGTTTTTTCTACTAAACTAGGCTGCTTGAAAGGTTTTTGTCATAACATTGTTTTAAAGGAAGAAGCCAAACCAGTTATTCATAAGGTAAAAGGTGTACCTCTGCTTTGAGAGATGAATTGAATCGGTTGGAAACGGATGGTATTATAGAACAAGTAGAATCGTCAGATTGGGTGAGTCTAATTGTTTTGGTTAAAAAATCAGATGGGGTCCGCATGTGTGTGGACCTTCGCGACTTCAAGGAGTCTATTTGGGTAGATCAGTACCTCCTTCCTAACATTAATTAATTATTAGCAACTCTAGGTCATGCCAAAGTATTTTCAACTTTAGACTTGTCACAAGCGTACCTTCAAATTAAGTTGCATCAATCTTCTAAACATTTGACTGCATTCATTACCCCAGAAGGCTTATATAGATTTGTTTGCATGCCATTTGGTTTGGCTTCTGCTTCGGCAGTTTTCCAAAAGGTTATGTAAAAATTATTGGATGATGAAGCCAATGTAAAAAAAATTCAAGATGACATCTTGTTGTGGGGAAAGAATGAACAAGAACTTGATGTTATATAACGTAAAGTGTTGTCTAAATTAAATGAAGCTGGTTTGACTGTGAGTTTGAACAAATGTAAGTTTGCAGTGAAGCAAGTAGAATATTTAGGTGATACAATTTCAGACAATGGTCCAAAAATTAAGCTTGTTGAAGCGATAAAGAATGCTCCAGCACCGATCAACAAAGAGCAGCTCAGATCATTCTTGGGTATGTCAGAATATTATGCTAAATTCACTGATCATTTACCTGACATAGCTTAGGATTTAAGAGATTTGTTAAAAAAGAATGCCAAATTTATTTGGACATCATCTTGTGAAGATGCCTTTAAAAGGATCAAGGATTGTATTGTTAATGCTGTTCATCTTAAGCCATTTGACGGAATGATCAATCCATTTTGGTGACTGCTGCTAGTTTGTATGATTTAGGTGCAGTCCTTCTGCAAAAGAAGGATGGTAAACAATGCGTTGTTGCTTTTGCTTCCGGCATACTTAAGGGGGCAGAGGGAACTTATAGTGTCATCGAAAAATAAGACTTGGCATGTTGGTGGATAATCAAGCATTTCAAGAATTATATATGGGGCCGTTTATTTGAATTAAGGACTGATCACAAACCATTGGTTGAGCTGTTTTCCACCAAAGGTGCAGGAAAAGTTACACCTAGACTAGCCAAATGGCTCTATTATTTACAAGAATTTTCATTTCAGATTAAGTATGTTCCGAGCCATACCAATGGTAATGCAGATTTCTTGTCACGTTTACCGTTATGTTCCAATGATAAAGAAATGCAAGACGAGGATATGATGGATGATGACATTTTAGTTGCCTCTTTGCCTGAGTGCGGTAATGGTGCCATTCAAGAGGACAAGTGGTTATCACAAATTTCCTCTGATAACATCATGAAGACCATTAAGGAGTGTTTGTCTGAGGGATGACCAAGAGACAGGCAGAGGATTTTATTTTGGATGAGTACAAAACTGTATGGGCAGAGCTAAAGTGGTTGGATGGAAAATTCTACAGAGGTGAATAACTGGTGGTTCCTGGCGAGTTAAGGGATCAAGTGGTAGATTTATTGCATGATGGTCATGGTGGTATGTCTGGGATGAAAAGAAAGGCGAGAGCGCATTTCTGGTGGCCAGGTGTTAGAAATGGGATTATCCCAGTGGCAATGCGTAAAGCGTTTGTGCAACACACACACAGCAGCAGTACAAGGTTAGATTAAAAAAATAGCCTTTGTATTATCCAGTACACATTAGATCATAACCACACTTAAACACTGTGCCAACTGGCCCCAGGCAATATTCACAGGGGATTATATACAGGACAGACCCAATCGGGCCACTGTCAGAACCTTTAAAAAGCACTAGTAGCACATATAAAACACAACCAGTAACTACCGGTAAAATACTGTACTCAGCATTAGCAGCATAAACACATTATGTCTGCATCACATTAGGCATAATCACATTATGCATAAACCTCATAAGCATAAATACATTACGCAATAGGCATACCAAACATAAACACATTATGCAATACCAAGGGCATAAATCACATTTAGCAACCATCATATTAGGCATAAACACATTATGCAGTTTTGTAGAGCCTGGCGCTCTTCCAATATTACCCAACTGACCCCAGGCCAACTGGCCTTCTCTGGGGCTCAAATACCCTTTGTCCAGAATATCACTGTGTAACTGGGGCCTTCCACTGGCCCCTGGGCTGCCAATGCAGCCAAACCCTGTGTGCAATGCGCTGGGGGCATGGGGTGTGTCTCACCCCTTCCTCATCAAGCAAATAAAATGCCCCTGTGTTGCAGCTGCCCGCGCTCTCGTGGTGCAGCTGAGGAAATTAGCACTGGCACCACAGTGCCTCCTGAGCCCCACTCCGGGACTCTAAAACAAAATGGCCCCAACATTGCAGCTGCCCTCCAACAGGCGGGTCAGCTGTGAAAATGTAGCTTTGGCACCAGCCATGCCTGAAGGAGCCCCAATCACCAGGCTCTTCCTGGTGCCACAAAGGAATGCCCCCTTGGTTATAGCAGCTCGGGCGGCGCAGCTATGCTCTCTCAAAATCAGCACCCACCGTGGAGTGCCAACACGGCTCCCCACTCAGCCCCCACTCATCGGGGCTTTGTCGTGGACTTCGCCTCCTCCGGTCCCTTCTTGGGACCTCTCCTCGGCCAGGAAGAATTCCGCCGACCTGCACAGGTCCTGACAGACCCCTCCTCCACAGCCTCACTCACCAGGGCTCTTCTTCTTGGACCGGAGTCTCCTGGAAGGACACAGCGGCAACACGCGGGGCTCCCACCAGCACAGGGGGGCCCCGCCTTCCTCCAGGCACGCTCTGCCTGGTTGCCGCGTCGCCTGCTCTCCACTATTGACCCCGCCCAGAGTCAGGCAGCAGGCGCCTGGCTTCCGGGTCGGTTATCTCGGCGGTGACTTCACGGCAAGGCACAAATGCGTGGTGGGCTCCGGCTCCGTTTTAAGGCATTAAGGAGGGGTAGCCTGCCACTTCTAAAAGGAACATGAATGCAGGGTGGGCTCCCGCTTTCCACAAATGCGGGGTGGGCTCCCGCCTTAAAAAAAAGGACACATGGGCTCCCGCTCAAAAGGTATCAATGCGGGGTGGGCTCCCGCCTTCCTTCCATAAATGCGGGGGAATGCTCACGTTGGGATCCCTCTGACGATGTTGCAGCCCAGCTCTGCAGAGCCCTCGTTGTCCTTTTGAAAAGAGTGTAGAGCGCCCACAAGGTGCAAAGGCCCCAACAGTTTCAGGGCAAAGGCTGGGCCCAGGCAGACCAGCTCACACGGTCCTCGAGCAGGAAGGCAGTCCCTCGTGGTGGTTCCTCCTGGGGCCCAGCAGCAGCAAGTCACAAGGAAGCACACAAACATGGGTCACAGCCCCAGTGTATATACAACATTTTCCTTTGTTCTGCCCTGGCACAGGGCTGGGGGAACCAGTCCCAACTGGTTCTGGGGGGTATTGGAGCACTCTGTTTACAGGGCTCCTCTTCCCCTTTGTCAGGTGGGGGCTCGATCATAAAACCACCACAAGGGGGCGGAGCCAGTATTCACCCAGGCAGGCATAGACCTATTCAGGGTCAGGGGACTACTCCTCCCACTACTCCAAATGCAGTTCTCCTATTCAGCCTAGCGCTGACTCACCCTTTCCTCCCTGGAGCCACACACACCTTACCAGCCCCTGTCAGTCCAGAGCCAGACATGCAATCCACATCAGGCAGGCAGACATATAGTACATAGAAATGCCAACTTCTAAAAGTGGCATTTCTTAAAATAGTGATAATAAATCTGTGCACACCATAGCACAGCATTTATTATTACTATTCCAAACATACCAAACTTGACCATGCAGCTCCTCTCATATCAGGAATAACCACTGAAACACTTATCAGGGAATCCCCAATGCATTCCTTGGGGAGTGCAGCCTCACAGCCGTGAGAAACCAAAATGGCTGTTTGTCACTACCAGGACATGTCACGCACTTAAGGTACATGTCCTACCTTTTACCTACAATGCACCATGCCCATAGTCCTAGCTAGGGCCTACCTTAGGGGTGTCTGACATGCAGTAAAAGGGTGGGGGGGTCACAGACATGGCACACACTTTAGGGGCCACATCACAGCGGCAGTAACACTGAGCGCACAGGCCCTGCAATGGCAGAGGCCTGAGACAGGTTTGAAAGGCTACTTTGGTGGGTGGCACAATCAGCGCTGCAAGCCCACCAGTAGCATTTAATTTACTGGCCCCGGGTATCTGAGGTACCACTTTACAAGGGACTGACAGGTAAATTAATATGCCAAACAGGTGTAGACCAATCTTACCATGTTTACCACATAGAGCACACACGCTTTACACTGGACAGCAGTGCTAAAGTGCCCAGAGTCCTAGAAACAACAACACCATATCAGAGAAAAAGGCTAGGAGGAAGGCAACAAGTTCAGGGATGACCCTGCAAAAAGGGCCAAGTCCAACACCAGGCATGGACTGCATGATAGAAAGAAGAGTGAGGAATTGTCTGCCATGTGCTAGAAGTGATAAAACGCATAGATCTCAGGAGACACCGATTACTCCCACGAAGTTTCCTGCAGGGCCATGGAAGAAGTTGGGAATGGAGATTTGTAGTCCGTCTGTTATTAAAGGGTGTATAGGAAAATATGCCTTGGTACTAATGGATTATTTTTCCAAGTGGCTAGAGGTGAAGTTTGTTAGTTGCGTGAATACTGATGCTGTGGTAGAATTTTTAAGTGAAATATTTATGAGTGAAGGCTGGCCAAAGGAAATAGTTACCAACAATGGTCCTGAATTTGTGTCTGGTCAGATGGAAGAGTTTTTGAAAAAGAATGGGATTGTGCATCATCGCACTGCACTTTACCATCCCAGGGAGAATGGTTTAATTTAGAAATTCAATTGTGTTATGGCGGAGTGTATGCAATTGATTGTTTGTAGTAATTTGGATTGGAAAAAAGAAAATGTTGTGGAATTATAGGATAACTCCCCATACTGCCACAGTAGTTGCACCATTTTCTTTATTAAAAATAAGAAATCCTCACTCCCTGGTATATCCAGGATGGATGTGTAAAAAGAATAATGATGTTTCTACATGAAACCCCTCGCTGCCATCGCACGCCAACACAACCTCAACATCATTTCCTACGCCGATGACACCCAGCTGATTCTCTCCCTCACCAGAGACCCCGACTCCGCCAAAGCCAGCCTACACGAAGGGATGAAAGACGTCGCCGAGTGGATGAACATCAGCCGCCTGAAGTTGAACACGGACAAGACAGAAGTCCTCATCCTGGGACCGTCGCCCTCCGCATGGGACGACTCCTGGTGGCCCCGGCCCTAGGCACCACACCCAAGCCAACGTACCACGCACGCAACTTGGGCATCATCCTGGACTCCTCCCTTTCGATGACTAGGCAAGTCAACGCCGTCTCCTCATCCTGCTTCCACAACCTCCGCATGCTCCGCAAGATCTTCCGATGGATCCCGACCGAGACCAGCAGACTAGACTACGGAAACACCCTCTACGCCGGTACAACAGCCAAGCTACAGAAAAGACTTCAGCGTATCCAGAACGCCTCCGCCCGACTCATCCTGGACGTCCCCCGTCGCAGCCACATCTCGAGCCACCTGAGAGACCTGCACTGGCTCCCTGTCAACAAGAGGATCACGTTCAGACTCCTCACCCACGCACACAAATCCCTCCACGACCTAGGCCCAAAGTACCTCAACGACCGCCTGACCTTCTACACGCCCACCCGCCTGCTACGATCCGCGAACCTCGCCCTCGCCGTCATCCCTCGCATCCAGAGAGCCACCGCCGGAGAAAGATCCTTCTCCTACCTGGCAGCTAAGACATGGAACTCCCTGCCCGTCCGCCTGCGGCTAACCCAGGACCACCTTGCCTTCAGGAAACAGCTCAAGACCTGGCTGTTCGAGCAGTAGCAGACCCCCTCCCCCTAGCACCTTGAGACCCTTCCGGGTGAGTAGTGCGCAATATAAATTCCATGATTGATTGATTGATTGATTGATTGATGTTGAAGTTACTAATAAGAAAGTGAAGGAAAGAGTTGAGAAATTTAAACAAGGATATCAACTTCGGCATGAGATGTCTACGAATTGTAAAAAGGCTTCCTTTAAGAAAGGAGATTGGGTTAGGTTTAGAAAAGGGAGGTTGGGAAGGAAGGGTGAATTTGTGTGGTCCTCACCGTTCAGGGTGTTCGGAGTGTGGAGCAATACCGTGGAGTTTGAAGGTGGCAATGTATGGAATGCCAGGAAGTTAACGAAGTGCCATGATGCTGAAGTATAATGTTCCATGACACCACTTCATCTTAAACCACCTGTTTAACCAAGTGTTATGATGCTGGAGTGTAATGTTTCATGAGGTTACATTTAACTATTTGTTTATTTAGGTTTTTTTTTCTTTTTCTTTTCTCTGTGTCACAACTGTTTTACATAATGATATTTTACTTCTATATTTTGTATATCGTTTTCTTTTATTGTTCTCTAAGGAGAGGAGATATGTTGTATTTGTATTACTTATTAATTTAGAACATAGAACCCTGCTTGTTACGAGAGGGTATTCTATGGTAAAGTTCTAGGAGCAGCAGTTGCTGCTGGTCGAGGAGGTTGGAGGATGTACATTTAAGCTTGGAATAAAGACGTCCTTACCTACTACCATTTGTCTTCATTTTAATACTATGCAAAATTCTGTGTTGTCTATCTTTACTGTAAATGATTACAATGTAAAAATACAAATGAAACAAGCATTTGCAATGCAATAGGTCTCACGTTTCCACAAGTTTAAGCTATTGGGATTCTAAATGACAATGGGCCATATGTAGGTAACCTAGAAATACCGATTCCTAAATACCGAATTTTACAGAATCGGTATTTAGAAATCGGTATTTGCTATGTACCTAATTCTTCGGAAACACTTACCGATTCAGTAAAAATCTGTAAATGTTTACCAATTCTACAATACCGACCTGTGTTTCCGATTCGGTATTTACCAAATCGGTAAATACCGATTAGGTATTTTCCGATTCGGTAAATACCAATTTGGAATTTACCGAATCGGTAATTCAAATGAACAGCAATTGAGGAATCAGCCAATCCTGTGCAAACCACACCCCACCCAACCAGGAAGTGGCCACACCCAGGCAGGTGCACACAATCAGCAGACTCTGGAGAGGCTGGGAGTGCAGAGGAGAGCAACAGAGCCAGAACCATTTTTTTAACTTGTTTTTTCAATTAAATATTTTAAAAATTAAAAAATATTATTTGTTTCTATTGTTTTTTTTAAAAATTGTAATTTTGTAAAAATATTTTTTTATATTTTAAAAAATATTTTTTAAACTATATTTTCAAAACTTTATTTTTTATTTTTTTTCTCCATTTTCTTAGGATCCGCGCACCCTAAGCGCACCGTTCTCGATCCCTACACGAAAGCATCCGCGTACGGTATGCGTTAGGTACTTGTTTGGTGCGTGATTGCAATGCGACCGGTACGCGACTACAAGCCTATACGTGACACGTACGATGCACGTTACGTGATGCTTGCGCGCTTCCGCCATGCATCATGTGCGTGTATGACGCGGTGGGTGCGCGAATCCCACTAAATATTTTACATTTAAAAAACATATATATATGTATTTCATGTGAATATTAATTGAAGACAAACTCTAAACTACTCATAAAAGTAATATATTTTTACTCGTACATAGGCAGTACGCTGGGTGCGTGCTGCCTATGCGCACGGTGCGCGGATCCCATGTGACCTGAAAAAAAGAGATTTGATTGGTTCATTACATTTTCTGTTATAACTATTGAAAGACCCCACCCATTTCAATCATTCTTCTTAGACCTTCTTTGGAGGAGCATCTCTCTGCTGAGAAGAACTTTTTTTGGCTAAGTTTACACTTAGTTCAAACTTTTTTGCAAAACAATGGCTTCAGGGCAGGAGGCATCTCCAGCATCTCAACATTCTTCTGGAGATGAATTTCTGGTTGAAGCACCACGCCCGGAAAGATATTCATCTATCGTCTGGAAATTTTTTACTTTTCCAGAGGGGCAATCCAAAACTAATGCCACCAAAGTGACATGCAAGATATGTCAAAGAGTGCTCTCCCGTGGCGATCCAGCAAAGAAGTACTCAGGTGGTACACCCAGCATGAAAAAACATCTCAAAACCATGCATCCAATAAACCTGGCACGTGAAGAGTGCCGAAGAATGAGAGTTCTTCCTGGACCTTTAGGGACATGAGAGCCAAGTACTTCTCGCGTGCATCCATCGGACCAACACCTGGACATCCGTCCTCAGTTTGCCACACTGAAAGTCCTCTGCTTGAAGTGTAATGCAGTGCTATGCTACAGAGAGCAATCTATTGACTTAATTTGCAGGATGCAAGAAAGCCATCATTGTTAGTTTTTTTTGGTTTGTTTTTCCCCTGAAGTTCATTGTTTTGTTCCTCCAGTTCTGTTTTTTCCTTTTTTTCCAGAAAAACCAAAAAAAATTAAAAAAAATTCAGAAAACCCCAAAAAATTATATAAAAGTAAAAAGAAGAAAAAAAAAGTTCTTGTAAGAGCTAACTTTTCTGGTTTAAAAAAAGAGCTATATTTGTATGTTAGCATGTGAAAGTTTAGATGAATGTATGTGTAGTGCATAATTTACTGAACGTATGCATTAGTAGTGTATGGTGAATGTATAAGTGCAGAACTATGAGGAAGTGCTGCAGCATCATACAGTGACCTCTTTAACTGCAGTGTGCTGTAGTACTTCCGAAGCACAGGGATTCAACATACGTACATAAATATGTTGCAAATATATGCTTCTCTCTGCACGGCTGTTTAAACTGCAGCCATGTAGTGACACAGGCACCCTTGCACCATGGTGCAAGGATATCTGTGTCATATGCTGTTTGTTTTTGTGCAGGAAGACACACCTTCCTGCACAAAAACAATTAGAAAACACATTTTTCTCCTTCAATGTATGCTGAAAATTTTAGCATGCATTGAAGATTTAAAAATGAGGAGAAAAGAAAACAATTCTCCTTGTTGTGCTTTCATACACCACTTAGAGAATGGATCAGCATTCACACACATATCGAGATGTATGATTTCTGATAAATCTGGAGATGTGTCTTGTTCTATGAGTATTCAGTGCAATCATGCACAACAACACTTATAGAACACCCTTTCAACGCAAAGTGATGTGTATGATGAAGTTGTATTTACATGAAGTAGAAAAAGTACACAGAGTGCCTTTTCCTCTCTTTGTAAATATGAAAGAGTGTCTTGCGCAATAACTATGTTACAAAAAGTGACATATTTCTGTTTTTAAAATTGCTTGCAAATGATAGAAGGTAAGCACAGAGTTTTCTCTGCAAAGATGCTCAAAGAAGAATGATTGAAATGATTGCAGTCCTTCCATAGGTACCATGGGAAATATTATGAACCACTCAAATCTGTTTTTTTGGAGGTCACATGATATCCAATAACAGAGAGATTTCAAAACTACATAGGTATAAACAGAGTGTTTTTAAAAACGTGTTCAAACTTTGTAGCTTCTTGAAGATCTCCCCATTCTGCATATTAATACTTAGTTAATCTTACCTTCACAGTAATAGAAATTAAAAATGGTATACATTTTTTTCAGATTTTTTTTGCAATGTAAATTGATGTATATTGCTGGTTTTAAAATTAGGATCTGTGAAAGAAAAGAAAAAATAGTTATAACATGTAATAATACATTTTTTTACAACACAGCATAATTTCAACAAAGTAATTTGTTTGCCTTTTTTGCTATTCTCAGAATATATTGAATTTCACTAGAAATAGTGATTTCAATCGTACTCATCACTTAACAGCAGGCAAAAAAAAACTAATCAAAAAGATTGTTTAAAAAAAAACAACATGCTATTCTCAGTAAAATACCACAAAATACAAATCACACATATATGAAATGCTTATGGCTAACAAAATTTTAAAACTTTAACTTTTAAAAACTGTAAATGTTGTCGCTTAAAAATATTCACCGAGTCAATGAGCACAAAAAAGTCCATAATTCAAACATATACCATTCCTTGAGGCCAAATGGTATTTTTGCACTTCTTTTTATGTAAATTGTCCAATGGTAGTCCTATTAAATTATAATAATAAATTCCTCAGAGAGTGAATTATCTTCCTAAAACTTTGACTTTAATAATATTAGGTAGGAATTTGGTAATTCCCTAGGCAAACGTTGTTTGAAAACCAACTAGGAATCTTTACAAAGTATCCAGCCTTTGTCACATTTGAGATAGGCAGTGTAATGTCCAGATGTGGTGGAAGGACCATCATGGAAAATTATTGCAATTGCTACAAAAGTCCTTCCTGATATTGATAGTTGTGTTGCTACAAATTGCTTTATTAAAGTATCCAATTTTCTTCCATCAGCTGTACAACGTTGCATCATTACAATTATGTTTTGTCCATATTTTGTTAAAAAAAATGTGGATAACATTTCTGATTTACTTTGGCTACACTCCATGTTTTGATTTGCACCTTTAACTAATTTATTGAAAGACACTGATTTACAGTCTGGTTATGTTAAATACAGAAATCTTTCAGTGACTACATTAGTGGTACATGTATACATAAAATTTTCACAATGATGTTCCCATTTGTAAGAAAGGCCAAAAATATTTTCTATTTCTACACCTTCATTTTCAAAAATGGTAAGCATATACATTAAAAATTCCTGAGCATCTTGTTGGATATTTTGTGTAAATTGTGTAGAACCAGAACACACATCCAAAAGATTACGAACATCTGAAACAGATTGTATTTTACTTGTATCTGTTGTCAATTTTTCATAAACAAAATGCAACAGAGAACAAAATCTTTGTTGCCGATTCTACATAATTTGTTCTTGCAAACCTTCAAGATAAAAAACAACATTGACCACTACATTAGCATAGCAGTTGACACCTGAACTATTTTCAAACTGATAACCAACAATCTCTTCAACAGTGTCCGATTTCTTTTTACTTGCAATCACAACATTATCTTATTCTTTTCCCTTCTCGACAACTTCAGAACAGATGTTCTCAAACCTTCTTTTTCGACCAACCACACACTTTTCAAATACATGATATTGACCTAAATTTGGAGCAGACACCCTTCTTAACCTATTATACTCTTTTACACAGTTTGCATCTGCAGTAACCTTTGTCTCATCAAAATCAATCAAAAACAAACCAGATAATGTTCTGACTCGCGACAAAGCAACATATGCCATACCCTCTTTAAATACAGTAGATCCAATGTTCACCAATGCACTGTCTACACTTAATCCTTGAGATTTATGAATAGTCACTGCATATGCCAGAGAAAATGGAAATTGTTTCCTACGGACATATAAATCTTTAACAAGCAAAAAACGAACTGAACAACGACCAATTTCTTTAACTTCTTCAATCTGATCAAATTTAATTTTTAAAAATTCAATTCCTTCTTTTTTCTGATAATTAACAAAATCCACCACTTTACCCATTGCGCCATTAACTAAACCTTTTTCTACATCCAAATTACGCCTTAAAATTACCTGACAGTTTACACACGCATATAGTGTCTTTTCTAAACCAGCTGTTTTAGATATTTTTTTTTCTAAAGAATCCAGTTTTGTTTTCAACTTTCCCGTAAAAATAATAGTGATTCCTTCATGCTCTATTTTATTGATGGCTTCCATTTTTATAATTTCTTCATTTTCCAGTTTCAATAGTTCTTTGTTGAATATGGAACACTCGCGCAGTGTTGGCATTAAGCAGATCACTGATTTATTTTCAGCAATTTTCATGTACACTTTTGCATGAACTACATTTTCATTTGGAAACACATTGCAAAGTAATCAACTCTCCAAAGCTTGTTTGCCATGTTTTGTAAGAATCCCAATTCTTATATCTTGAAGAATACTTCCATATTCAGCATCATTTGCCTGTCGCATATTTGTTGTCAGTTCTTTGTATTCACAATTAGTCTAAATGTTCATATTACCAACACTACCAAGAGACTTTCTGGTATCTTCATGGGCAAGTGTTTTAAATACCAGTTGTCCTTTTACCGGAGTCAGTTGCAGTAGATCTCCAAAAACTATGACGTGTTTTCCTCCAAATAACACGTCATACTCTGTTTTAAGAATTTGCTGCATTCTTAAATGCACAAAGGCAAGCATCAAGTTTGGGACCATGCTCACCTCATCAATAATGAGAAGTTTCATTTTCTTCAGGACTCTTAAAACTTCACAACAAGCTTCTCCAGATAGCTTGTGGTATTCCAATTTGTTCTCATGCTCTACTGGTAGCATTAGTAAACGATGTAAAGTAATTCCTTTAATGTTGTGTGCTGCCAATCCAGTTGGAGCAGTGACAACACAAGACAAATGCGACTCAGTTGTTTTCTGCAGATAACTTTTTCCTGTTCCAGCTTGACCACTCACATGCATTCGGATAGGTTGAAATGATGTACATGAGCACCCTTTGTTTTTATGAAGTAATCCATGGTCAATCTGCTCTTTCACTTGTTGATATATTTGTTTCTGTTCAACATTTAGTTGTTCTACCAAGTTTCCTAACTGTATTACATCTTCTTGAGCTTGATACATTGCTGTTTCCACCTCATTCATGGCAGTTGCTGCTTCATTTTCAACAATTGGTTGTCCAAGTGGATCTTGACTCAGTGCAGCAGAACTTTGACTGTCTTGAGAACTGTCTCTAGCAATCTCAGATGCAATTGTAGCTTCTTGATCAATTTCATCATTCAACATTTTCACATAATTTGCAAAAGCACTGCATTGTATGTTATCTTTACAAGCATTAAATTAATCTTCATAGCCCTGAGAATCTCCAAGTAATTCCAGTTCTGAACGCCATGATTTGAACATTTGCAAAAGGGCTAAATAGTAAAATGCCCATTTATCAGCAGTGTCACAACTCAGTTTCCTGTAGTTAATTACATTTCCTTTCCTTTGTTTCACCAGACATCCTTCGGAACCAATCACTGCATATTTTCCATCATTGATGTTCTCTGTAGTATTCCGTTTAAAAGTGTAGTTTTGCAGCACTTCATAGAGACGCATGTTCTCAAGAAGATGACTTCTATTTGGCTAATATGTGTCCAACATATTCGTTTTCAAAATATCTGTCCTTTCTGATTCTTTTTCTGCTAAATATTCAATTTCTTGAACAGATTTCAGTACCCGATTTTGCATTCCTGCAAGACCTAGACTCACCCAAATGATTCTTCTACTTTTGGAATATAGACTTGCAGATGATATCCGATATGAACATTCATATGCTCCAATTTCACAATGCGATAACATCTTCAAACTGAAACTGTATAATTTCTTACTTAGCGTCTTCTCCTGAGAAATCTCTTCCCACATTTCTTTCAATTCAGTCTTTTCTGATTTAGTAATGTAGGACGTTACATATTGAGCAACAGCAATGCAATTGTCCGCAACATACTGAATATCCATGTTAGCATTCCACATGGATAAAATAACTGGATTGTAGTCATTTATCTATTTCGATTCTTCGCTTCTTCTTAAGTTGTAGGTATTTTTCGGAGACTTTCTTGTGATGGTATGTCGCATAGCTGACATAAAACTGTTCACTCTTCCTTTGGATAATACAGGACGTGGAAATCCAAAACGACATTTGGTATAGAACTTATCCTTTGACTTGTACTTTCTTTGTCAGTATTTTACACACCTATGGCATTGGAATCGTAAGACTTGTTGTTTTAAGTTCTTATCTTCTCTGCTATTGGGTACAGAACATATGGCATAATCTTCAATGAAAGACAAAAAAGTTTCATCTGAATCTGTTCCAAATTTGGGGGCGTCCTTGATCCATAACAACATATGTATATGAGGAGCACCTCTTGCTTGATACTCCTTTCTCCAAAAGGAATCCACAACTTCTCCAAGAGGAGGATTCTTTTTATTGCACATGAAAGACATCATAGCTTCAAATCTATGACTGAAATATCTGCATACATTAACGGGATCCAAAGAGCACAATTCTCCAGGTGTCTTGTATTCAATATTTTTTATATTGGAATTTGCCTCTCGAAGAAATTCAAGTAAATCATCCCAAGCATACTCAGCACAGCTTAGTGTAACAAACCATGTAGGAGTTCCCAAGTTCTGTAGCATACATTTTAGTTCTCCATGACGACGGTACCAATATTCATTAGTCCCACGCTGACATGCCATCAGATTAATCAACTGAGATTCTAAATGATCATCTCTCTGATGCACTTTATCCATAAAATCCTTTGCAGTTACATTTTGCAGATGCATTCCAGTTTTTAAAATGTGATTTACTGCATATGAAAGTCCAGACACGTCACTTTCAAACAGAAGATGAAACATATAAGGGATACATTGTCGAAATCTTGGATTTTCTGCATATAATCTTGTTGTCCGATATTCAGATGCAGGAATCTGCACAGGACGTTCATCATATCGTCCACCTTTTCGTGTTGGAAACAACTGCGGGAAACAGCAAGCTTCCAAGCTCTCTTCCCATACACTCATAGGACTTCCTGTTGCTTTTCTCATTTGAAACAACTCAATCGTATTCCCCATCACCTCTTTGGAATGAAGTGGATGTACACTGTAATGTTCATAGATTTCTTCACATCTGGACATGTCCACTTTTTCTATTTGTCCACTTAATGTTTCAGTATCTTCTGCTAAATCTATTTCTTCTTCTCCTACAAACACATTTCTATAGTACTCATTATTTTGTAACAGATACAATGATGCCTTTTGCACTTTTCTAACATCCACTAACTCTTGCCAGATTTTCTTATTCTTAGTAGGAACACCATTAACTAGAATGACTAGTGGCTCATTTTCTGCATGGTCTACACCAATAGTTTCAATATTTTTCCTTAAATCTAACGGTAAATACACAACTCTTCCTTTCAATCTTCTTTGCAACTCTGATGGAGGTAATTTATCTGTTTTAGGCTCCATATGAACAATAGCCTGAAACGGGTGAACACATTGAATGAGAATAGACTCATACGTATTTAAATCTATCAGCTCTGGAGGAATAGCAACCAACTCCAGATTATTATGAACAGCTCTAGCAGGCATTTTATTCTCATCTAATTTGTTAAACCAATATTTGCAAATACGCTGCTCAGATCCCAAATCAAAACAATCCTCTACCAACAAATACGTTGCAAATTCCATCCACTTATCATTATCTTCAATTTCACTTTTTAAATACAGATTGATACCCCTATTGTGATTTTTATAGTTACTTCGCCGACAACAAATACATGAAACATTTGGTCTTTCACGTGAAATTACCTTAAACTTTGTGATTTCATCCTCAAAATCTTTTGTAATTATGGGTTCTACATTGTCTTCAACATTTTGTTCTACTAATGTGTCAGTTTCTGCACTCTCTTGCTGAGGACCAAAGTAACAAAACTCAATATCATCACAAACCTTCTTCACATCTGATACTGACCCACGCAAAAGAGCACTGTTCAACTCATTTAACTTTATTGCTGGACTTTTTGCATAAGACAATCTTCTCACTAACTTCCGCATTTGAGTATGATGTACTGCCAGCATCCTGAAATTGTGAAAAACACTTTGACAAACTTTCCTAGAAAGACAAGCCAGAGCGTGACCTTGCAAACCAGTATTTTTTTTCACTCTGCAAGGGTCTAGTCCTTACAACACCTTAATCTTTTGTTTAATACTTTTTTTAGTATATGCTCGTAAAAAAAGACATAATTTTTCAATAGATTCCTGTTGTACACTGCAAATACTACTGCAATCCCAACCAAGTGTACACAGGGTGTTTAGGACGTCTCCCTAAAACTTCATCAGCTATCACTTCTTCTGCATTCTTTCAACCATTTTCTCTTTCTCAATTGGACAACCATCTCTAACCTCATAACCTCTACCATTGGTGTCAACCGCATACAATAACTTTTCACTCTGTAAATAACTCTCCTCATTAAAAAAAGGCTCTGAATTGGAACTGTGTTTCCATTCTCCCAAAAAAACATTACAACATTTTTTTTTATTAATTACTTTTTCCTCCTACTTTTGGCCTTCATTACATGGATTGGTTTATCTACTGATCATATTCTGTTTAATACTAAAATGAATGGTTTCCTTTTTACTTCAAAAGCCTTTTCAACAATGTTTTCAATCTGCTTCTTCTTTTTAAATAATAGAGCTCTCTATTTATATTTCTTCACATCTTTCAGCAAATTATGCACTACTCTCTTGTAAAATATTTTTTTGCGTAATTCCTTATACTGATTTTGCCTTCTTTTACCATACTTTGTCTCCTTTGACTGACCATTTGCTTTATTGCTTTTCCTCTTATTTTGAATTTTTTTCTTAGTTGAAGCATTCTCAGTAGTTCCAGCGTTCTCTACATTCTGTTTGGTCCTACAAACATTTTTAATAAATTGCTTTGTGATCTTACCAGAAGTTGTTTTCCTTTTAGCCACATTATCTTGTACATTCAATACTTGTGGTTGATGTTTCTTCAAGTAATCGTCCTGTCTCTGTTCTTTTCTTTTCTGGCATGATTTCTCTATTTTAACGTTGAAAAACAGTATCTGTAAAAAAGAATCACAAAAAAATGTATATTAATAACTTACAAATTTATACTACTCTATTACTGTAGAAACACATTTTATATAAAAAATGACTAAGAAACTATAGCCCTGAAGCACAATTGTAACAATGGTTAAGACACTACATGCAAAGTGCATACTACTTTGAAGCAGTTCATGCCCTAAAGCCTACCTCATCAAAAGACTACATGCTAACTGACTGAATGATTACAGTACAATAAGGAGACACACTGGGTGAGTGACAGGGTGTTTGCTAGAAGTGTATGAATACTGACATGGATATTGATGGTGTGAAACACAAGTGTGTAGGTGATTAGAGACCTACATGCATAGTGGACATGTGTTTGAATCCATCCATATGTTAAGGCCTGTCTCAGTTCAATAGTACTTGGATACTGACTGAATGTTTTGAGTATTGCAAGGAGAGTACCAGGATGAATTTATAAGTATTTTTATTTTTGTGCAGTAAATACATTAGTACATAGTTTTGAATAAGTCACTGGAGAAGTATAAGGGGAGTGACAGGGTGTTTGCGGGAACTGTATGAATAGTATCTGGGTTTTTGAAGCTTTGAAAGACAAGTGTGTAGGTGGCTAGAGACCTACATGCATACTGGATGGACATTTGAAACAGTCCATAGAGTAACACTTGTATCACTCCAAAACTATGTGGAAGTGCATGAATACTGACTGGGGAATTGAAGGTATGAAAAACAAGTTTGTAGGTGGTTAGAGGACTGCATGCATAGTGAATAAGCATTTGAAGTACTCCATGTGCTAAGGCCTGACTCACTGCATGAGTACTTGGGTACTGACTGAATGATTAGAGTACTGCAAGGAGAGTGCCTGGGTGAATTTATAAGTGGTTGGCTTTTGGTGCAGGAAATACATTAGTACATGGTGCTGAATGGGTCACTGGAGGAGTGCAAGGGGAGTGATAAGGTGTTTGCTGGAGTGTATGTATACTGACTGGGGAATTGAAGGTGTGAAAGACAAGTGTGTAGGTGGTTAGAGGACTGCATTCATAGTGAATAGGCATTTGAAGCAGTCCATGTGCTAAGGCCTGGCTCACTGCATGAGTACTTGGGTACTGACTGAATGATTAGATTATTGCAAGAAGCGTACCTGGGTAAATTTATAGGTGTTTCAGTTTTGGCACAGTGAATGCATTACTACATGGTGCTGAATAAGTCACTGGAACAGTGCAAGAGGAGTGACAGAATGTTTGCTAGAAGTACATGGATACTGACTGGGGAATTGAAGCTGTTAAAGAAAAGTGTATAGTATGTTAGAAGACTGCATGCATACTGCACAGACATTTGAAGCAGTCAATGTGGAAATGCATGGTTCACAACATGAGTACCTGGAAACTGACTAAATCATTAGACTACTGATAGGAGAGTGCCTGGGTAAAACTTTAACATTTTCAGTTTTGGCGCAGTGAAGAGAATAGTACATGGTACTGAATCAGTCACTGGATGAGTGAAAGATGAGTGACAGGATGTTTATTCAAATATATAGATATTGACTAGTTAATTAAAAAACTGAAAGACAAGTGTGTAGGTGACTAGAAGCCTGTATGCATACTGCAAATGGGTTTAAAGCAGTCCATGTTGTAAGGCCTGGCTCGCACCATGAGTACTTGGATACTGACTGAATAATTAAAGTATTGCAAAGAGAGTGCCTGGGTGAATTTATAAGTGTTTGGGTTTTGGCGCAGTGAATGGATTAGTACATGGTGCTGAATGGGTCACTAGAGGAGTGCAAGGGGAGACACAGAGTGTTTGCCGGAAGTGTATGTATACTGACTGAGGCATTGAAGTTGTGAAAGACAAGTGTGTAGGTGGTTAAAGGACTGCATGCATAGTGTATAGGCGTTTGAAGCAGTCCATGTGCTAAGGCCTGGCACAGTGCATGAGTACTTGGGTACTGACTGAATGATTAGAGTACTGCATTGAGAGTGCCTGGTTCAAATGCTTCTCTAACAATGGTTACCCAAATGCACACAGACTCACAGTGTGCTTCTAGACAAGCAACACTATCCCTAGGAGTTTACCCAAACTCATTCACTACTGTGGAAGGAGTAAGGGGACTGCACACAATCTACATATTTCAGTACTGCACTTTAGTGTCAAAGCCTGACTCACTTTATCAATGCATAAGCAAAGACTGGATTGTAATGCTACTAAAACTTGACAACATGACAGGTTCCAAAAGAGTTATCTGTCAGCAAATACATGATGTTACCAAATGCTTCTCTCACAATGGTTACCCAAATGCACACAGACTCACTGGGTGATTCTAGACAAGCAACACTATCCCTATGAGTTTACCAAAACTCATTCACTACAATGGAAGGGGTAAGGGGACTGCTCACAATCCACATATTTCAGTACTGCACTTTAGTGTCAAAGCCTAACTCATTTTATCAATGCATAACAAAAACTGGCTTCTAATGCTACTTAAACTTGACAACATGACAGGTTTTAAAACAGTTATCTGTCAGCAAATACATGATGTTACCAAATGCTTCTCTCACAATGGATACCCAAATGCACACAGAATCACAGTGTGATTCTAGACAAGCAACACTATGCCTAGGAAGGGGTAAGGGGACTGCACACAATCTACATATTTCAGTACTGCAATTTACTGTCAATGCCTGACTCATTTTATCAATGCATAAGCAAATACTGGCTTCTAATGCTACTAAAACTTGACAACATGACAGGTTTTAAAACAGTTATCTGTCAGCAAATACATGATGTTACCAAATGCTTCTCTCGTAATGGTTACCCAAATGCACACAGACTCACAGTGTGATTCTAGACAAGCAACACTATCCCTAGGAGTTTACCAAAACTCATTCACTACTCTGGAAGGGGTAAGGGGACTGCACACAATCTACATATTTGAGTACTGCACTTTAGTGTCAAAGCCTGACTCATTTTATCAATGCATAAGCAAAGACTGGCATCTAATGCTACTAAAACTTGACAACATGACAGGTTTTAAAACAGTTATCTGTCAGCAAATATATGATGTTACCAAATGCTTCTCTCACAGTGGTTTCTAAATGCACACAGACTCACAGTGTGATTCTAGACAAGCAACACTATCCCTAGGAGTTTACCAAAACTCATCCACTACTGTGGAAGGGGTAAGGGGACTGCACACAATCTACATATTTCAGGACTGCACTTTAGTGTCAATGCCTGACTCATTTAATCAAAGCATAAGCAAAACTGCCTTCTAATGCTACTGAAACTTGACAACAAGACAGGTTTTAAAACAGTTATCTGTCAGCAAATACACGATGTTACCGAATGTTTCTCTCACAATCCTTACCCAAATGCACACAGACTCACAGTGTGATTATAGACAAGCAACACTATCCCTAGCAGGTTATCAAAACTCATTCACTACTGTGGAAGGGGTAAGGGGACTGCACACAATCTACATATTTCAGTACTGCACTTTAGTGTCAAAGCCTGACTCACTTTATCAATGCATAAGCAAAGACTGGCTTGTAATGCTACTAAAACTTGACAACATGACAGGTTTCAAAAGAGTTATGTGTCAGCAAATACATGATGTTACCAAATGCTTCTCTCACAATGGTTACCCAAATGCACACAGACTCACTTTGTGATTCTAGACAAGCAACACTATCCCTAGGAGTTTGCCAAAACTCATTCACTACAATGGAAGGGGTAAGGGGACTTCCCACAATCTATATATTTCAGTACTGCACTTTAAGGTCAAAGCCTGACTCATTTTATCAATGCATAAGCAAAGACTGGCTTCTAATGCTACTATAACTTGACAACATGACAGTTTTTAAAACAGTTATCTGTCAGCAAATACATGATGTTACCAAATGCTTCTCTCACAGTGGTTTCTAAATGCACACACTCTCACAGTGTGATTCTAGACAAGCAACACTATCCCTAGGAGTTTACCAAAACTCATTCACTACTGTGGAAGGGGTAAGGGGACTGCACACAATCTACATATTTCAGGACTGCACTTTAGTGTCAAAGCCTGACTCATTTAATCAAAGCATAAGCATAAACTGCCTTCTAATGCTACTAAAACTTGACAACAAGACAGGTTTTAAAACAGTTATCTGTCAGCAAATAAACGATGTTACCAAATGCTTCTCTCACAATCCTTACCCGAATGCACACAGACTCATAGTGTGATTCTAGACAAGCAACACTATCCCTAGCAGCTTACCAAAACTCATTCACTACTGTGGAAGGGGTAAGGGGACTGCACACAAGGTACATATTAAAGCACTGCACATTAGTGTCAAAGCATGACTCATTTTATCAATGCGTAAGCAAAGACTGGCTTCTAATGCTACTAAAACTTGACAACATGACAGGTTTCAAAAGAGTTATCTGTCAGCAAATACATGATGTTACCAAATGCTTCTCTCACAGTGGTTCCCAAATGCACACAGACTCACTGTGTGATTCTGGACAAACAACACTATCCCTTCCACTATGCCAAAACACATTTCTTCATCTAGAAGGAGTACTACATTTTAGTGTAGAAACATGACTCATTTTGCAAATTCATAAAGAATCACTGATTTCTAATTGTACCAAAATATAAAAACAACACAATTATCTCCCTGCAAACACATGAAAAACACAAATGCTTATCACAAAATGATTTCTACATGCACACACACACTGTCAAGAAGATTGTAGACAAAAGAAAATACTCCCTGCACTTTAGCAGCTGAACTACATTAGTATGATTAAAATCATAATAGACCACATACACCTCCTCTCAATTAAATAACTCACGTTTCAAGTTGTTTTGTAGATTAAGAAGTATATCAGTCACACACCAGATTTTCTTATACAGAATCTCTGCACTGTGCACCTGTCAGCAAAACCAAAGAATGGCAAAGTTTCCCTCTCATTTTCCACACATAAACATGTAAACATCAAATCACATTCCTTCCCACATAAATTCAAAAGCAAACACACATTTCTATTGGTTAAACATTTCAACCCTTTTCAAATGACATAAATTTGAACCCTCCCCCCCCCAATCTGCCTTCTGCCTGTTACCATAGACACAGGTCATGGAAACTGTACTGAGCACACAGGTCACAAGTTCAGCACACAATGTTGCTAATCAAAACAGCAAGTGTGCTTGACCTTTCAACATATCAGCTTATCATATATAATGTTCCTTTCAATCAGTTTGTGTTAACCAATAAGAATCATGCGTTCAAAAAACAGAAACATGCACCCTACCTTTCAGTGTAGAAGGTTGTCAAACAACCAATGATTTTTTGTCTTTTTTCAAAACTGCATCTTAGCCACCATTTTAGAAAAATCTTACTTTCCAAACTGCCATTTCATTTACAGAGACCATCTGAGTGCATCCAGACCTCCCTTCAAGATGCTTACAGTGTGGATTGTGGGACATAGTTATATTTTCTGGAGCCAAAGGTATGCAGAAAACAAAGGCATTCACAAAGACCTAGGTTTGTCAAATGTAGACATTAAATGGATTGGACATAGAAGGTTAAAGTGGCACCAATTGATGCCATTGGTCAAATCCTTCATGCATATCCAACACCCTGACCTCATAATAGTGCACTGTGGTGGCAATGACCTTGGCACTTAGACTGGGATAGGTCTGGAAATGCTTATGAAGGACACCTTTGCAGAACTGATTTCACTTTTCCCCAAAACTGCGTTTGTGTATTCTAACATATGCCAAAGGCAGAAATGGAACTGGTCCAATCATTTTTGTCCACAAATTGAGAAAGGTAGGAAACATGTGAACAAATCTGTTTCTGCTTTTCTCCGAGACTATAGAATGGGGTCCATTTTCAATAACAATCTGCGCTTTCATATGCAAGAGATGTATAGGAGAGATGGAGTACACTTTACTGATGAAGGAAACAGAGTCTTCCTCAACAACTTTAGACTCTGAATAGGTACTTACTTATAAGTACCAAAAACTCTCAATGAACACAACGGCTCTTTTTAGAGCCACTCAACAACAAAACAATTAAGCTTGATGTTTATCTCCCAAAAATTTCAATTTTTTTTCCTTGGATCCGTGCACCCAACGCAATAGGAACCGTGCACACAACGCGATACAATGCGCGCACCCTGCGTGCATTTTGCCGTCAAAAAACAAAAAGGAGGCCCCAGGAGATCCATCTGGGACCCCCTAAGCACCTCTAGAGGATCGGAGTATGTCCACTCTGCCCCCTTTATATGTTTTAGACACTTATTCCCCTTACTTCTTCCGAGGCACAAAATGGCTTCCAACAGTTCCTGGTTTCGAATGTAGAGAGACACTCGACAGCCAATTAGCATTCAGTGCGTGATTGGGAGGGTGCGCGCTTGGTTCGGGGAGGGTGTGCTTACGGTGCGGGTAGGGTGCGCGGATCCTCCGAGGCCATAGATATCACTAACTTTTTTACCCTCATTTTCTCAGGAACTACTGAACAGATTTACACCATTTATGCAAAAGGCACGAGTCTGAGCTGAGGACTACCTCTTTGCCAAATTTGGTGCAATTCCCTTCAGCAGTTCGGGCTGTAGCCGCTTCAACAGGTCCTATGGGAAATTGCATGGGGAAAACGTGTTTTGGGACCCCCCTTTTTTCTCAGCCCCCGCTTGACGAATCACCACGAAACTTTCACAATAGGAGCGGACCGGAGCTGGCCAAAAGTTTGGAAACTTTCGCGAAGATTCGTCAACCAACGCCAGACTTATTGGGAATAGAATGTTGCGGATTTCGTATGGAAAATAGGTCCTAACAATAACTACCTGTCAGGTTCAGCCAGACGAAGTCCTCGGGATTGTGCCGATGCTCACAGGGGTCCACCTCTAAACTGCCCCAAGTCCGAAGAGCAATAAACTCGGACTGGTGGGATAGTTAAGCGTGGGAAGGAAAGGATGGGAACTGCAGGGAGGGAGACCTGAGGAAACACAAGAACAACAATTAATCCTTACTAACCCTCCACCACACCCCCTTCCCCGGCCCCTTCCCTCTAACCCGTGCTCGTCTGTTTGGGACCACTCTCCCTACCTGAAATAAAAGGGAGAAGGCTGAGACTGGAAGAGAGGTGAGGGTGAGTGCACACGTCTGGCCCAAAGGCTGTGAGATAGAAGAGAGAATATACAGTAAATAAAGCTCCTAGGTAAACATTAGGGCTTACTATTCATTGCCATAGATCCCTTTTCCCCTTAACCTACCCCCAGGTGAGGACGGCTAATAGGTTAGTGCAGACAATCGGTTATCGTCACACCCTCCAAAGACTCTCTCTCCTAGTAAAAGAAAAACACAACAAACAACTCAAATCAAGGTTCTTTCACCGAAAATGCACATACTTTGCTGGTAAAAGGAATACTCCCCATCAGTATTGGGATAACGGTTGTCTTAGCCCCTGAGGCAATAGGTGCATGGACTGGTCAGAATTGATCTTATGGAAAATCAGAGACCCCCTATGTAAGGGATGAGAAACAAGTCCCTCACCTCCGAACCGATACAGTCATACCAAGAAAAAGGATCCGACCCCTCTGTAGTCACTCAAGTATTAGATCGGTTCAGATATGCTTAGAGGCTAGCGTGTGGTTCCCATCCTAGCACCATGGGAAGATAGTGCACTAGTGTCTAGGGATTAACTTATCCCCTCTGTAAATATCCTTTCTCTGCAAAAGCCCTGACAGCTCTGGCTCGCCAACAGAGAAAAGACTCGCAGAGGAGATTGCTAGCGCTTAACACGCTCCCCTGCACGAGACGCCTGACGGCCGTCTCACCAACAGACGGGCGATAGCAGCGTCCATATATAGAGCGGGCCTGCCGCTTCCAACGTCAACAAGAATCACAGGTTAGGTCCCTCCGCACGAGATGCTCGGCAGCACTCTCACCAACGGAGAAACGAGTAACAAGGACAAAGGCTAAACAAAGCACAGAACTCTGTGGAAGAGGATGAGGCTCGATTCAGTCCCTCTGCATGAGACGCGAGGCTGCAGTCTCTCCAACAGAGGAACACACGAAAAAGCCTGCTCTCCTCACCATAGACAAGACCAAAGTAGCGTGTACTCATGGTACCGCTGACAACAAGAAGGACGTTACCCATGGAAGGATCACAAGTGTCTGCAGATTCCAAAACGCCATCCGGAGCTCGAATCAACGGCACCGCTGAATCAGAGCGGAACGCCTATATCCGGGTTGGTGCGTAGCGATGATCACGTGGAACGTGATGGTGCTAAGCGTAGTGGGAAATGTAGTTCTTTCGGAGAGCGCTATGCTTCCTGGTAGCGCCGCCACCGGGATGCCGTCAGTGTTTACCGTGCTCGCATTATGACACTACCTACTGGCGACCGCCAGTAATATATATATATATATATATATATATATATATATATATATATATATATATATATATATATATTCAGTGAAAAAACCATAGGTTTCACACATGTTATAGTTAGCTGGACATTTTACTCGTAAAAAACCAATGAAATTCCCCCGTTTTAGTTAGTTCAGCTAACTATAACTCGCGCGCCCGCAATGCACTGCTGATGACGTCACATATTACATCACTCATGACATGGTCAGTGACATCACTCATGACATCACTGATGACATCTCAAATGACATCACTGATGACATCACTGATGACATCATCCTTGTGATAGAGTGGCAGACCTCCTCTCACCCTAATAAAACCTTTGATACACGCATTCAAAAATAGAGACTAAAATTTTCAAAACAAAGGACATACCAATAACAGTTACAACAACCTCTTCAGTAATTCTAAGATCCACATACACATCCACTCCTTCACCAACAGTCCTATACAGTCACTCATACATGTACTCACTTATCATATGTACTCATACACCTATACATCCTGTTACACAATGCCACTCATCCATAGAGCTACTCACAAACATAGTCACTCATGCTAATAAAGAATCAAACATACATTTACTTGCATATACAGTTATACACACACCACCACACTTACTTCTACGGAAACTTACACATACTTAGTCTTTTAAACAATCACTTATAGAAATACATACTTATTCATACAGGAACTCTTTCAATCTCTCACTCTCACATATACTCACATATATAAACCAATAGTCACATATACTAGTTTTAAACATATGTAGTTACTCATAAAGACACTATTGAGACAGTCATTCACTCACTAACACACCCATACACACACGCATCCACCCATGCAGTCCTGCACACATGCTCTGTTCAACACATACAAACAGTGAGTCACTCATTCATGCACCTATGCACTACGTCATACCCCCCACCGAACCATGCAGACACTCAGACTAATACTCAAAAAACCAACTAATAACCTATATAGACACCCATGTAGCTACTCACCAACCCATGCAGCCACTTATACACAAAGTGAAAAAATGAAACAGATATTTACATATTTAAATATTACTCACTAAGCCATGTATTCACTATGATACACTTAATCAGTCAGTTACACAATCAATTTTTCAAAAAGAAATCATCCATTTAGACAGTAATATACCCATTTATTCTTCTATCAACCTTGAGATATACATATATAAAACATATTTAATTTTCAGAAAAACACACATTCACTGGATGATGTTATCAGTGATGTCATCAGTGATGTCATTTGAGATGTCATCAGTGATGTCATGAGTGATGTCACTGACCATGTCATGAGTGATGTAATATGTGACGTCATCAGCAGTGCATTGCGGGCGCGCGAGTTATAGTTAGCTGAACTAACTATAACGGGGGAATTTCATTGGTTTTTTACGAGTAAAATGTCCAGCTAACTATAACATGTGTGAAACCTATGGTTTTTTCACTGAATTTCTAAGGTTTTTTAAATGCTAATTCCTAACTATAACGTGTGTGAAACCTATGGTTTTTTCACTGAATTTCTAAGGTTTTTTAAATGCTAATTCCTAACTATAACGTGTGTGAAACCCATGGTTTTTTCCAGTTCTCCTTTGAAGATGTTCACAGTGTGGATTGTAGGGCACAGCTATGTCTTCTGGAGTGAAAAGTTTGCAGATAAAACAGATATGGTGAGAGACCTTGCTTTGCCAAATGTAGACATTAAATAGATTGGTCAGAGAGGGTTAAAGTGGCACCAATTGATGCCATTGGTGAAATCCTTCATGCAAATCCAACACCCTGACCTCATAATAGTGCACTGTGGTGGCAATGACCTAGGCACTTTGACTGGGGTAGGTCTGGAAATGCTTATGAAGGACACCTTTGCACAACTGTTTTCACTTTTCCCTAAAACTGCCTTTGTGTTTTCCAACATATGCCAAAGGCAAAAAAGGAACTGGTCCAATCATTTCTGTCCGCAGATTGACAAAGCAAGAAAGCACGTCAACAAATCTGTTTCTGCTTTCCTCCGTGACTATGGTATGGGTGCCATTTACCACAACAACTTGCGTTATGACATGCAAGACATTTATAGAGGAGATGGTGTGCACTTCAATGATGAAGGGAACAGAGTCTTCCTCTTGAACCTTAGACTCTGCATCGGTACTTACTTGTAGGTACCACTAAAAAATCATTTCATAAACACAACGGCTCTTTTTAGAGCCCCCTAATATCTAAACACTTAAATCTGAATTTCATTTATTTTTTTATTTTATTTTTCTACCGTACGCTTACCGTAAGCTTACCGTACGCGTACCCCGTGATTTTTTTTAAAATCCATAAATGTTTTCTTTGTACTTTTCTGTCCTTCTTTGACCCCCTCACAAATGTAAGGGGGTCTGTAACTCTCCTCATTGCCCCCTTTTCTTGTTTTCACTCTTTTTTTTCTGAGTGAAACACACAAAATGGCGGCCGCCGCTTCCTGGTTTCGGCCGATTCGAATGTTTACTAAGATCTAACAGCCAATCAGAATCGCGCTCGCGCACGCCACCGTACGCGTACCGTAAGCTTACCGTAAGCGTACGGTAAGCGTACCGTAAGCGGGCTCAGATATATATATTGATTTAAAGGCTATTTTCTCAGAATCTACTGAACAGATTTACACCAAACCTACAAAAGGCACTTCCTTGACATAGGGACTACCTCTCTGCCAAATTTCTAGTAATTCTGTTCAGCCATTCGGGCTGTAGCTCGTTCTAAAGGTCCTATGGAAAAATGCATGGGAAAAACGCGTTTTGGGACCCCCCTTTTATCTCAGCCCCCGCTTGACGTATCCCCCCGAGACTTTCAGGGTAGGAGCGGAGCGTAGCGCCCCACCTATTTTGAGAAATTCGCGAGGATTCATCGACCGGCGCCAAAGTTATTCAAAATAGAATGTTGCGGATTTCCTATGGAAAAGGGGTCCTAACTATAACTACCTACTGGCGACCGCCAGTAGGTAATATATATATATATATATATATATACTATTTATATCCAAATACATATATATCCACCAATTCCCCCCTCTACACGAAGGAAGCAGAGCACACTCAGGACTTCAGTTCAAAATGCTTTTTATTCTCCAATTGGCTGTGCATGACACGTTTTGCTGTAATAGCTTTCTCAAATGCTGCCAAACAATTCACGGTTCTCCCGCCCTCCCTTTAAGCTGCCTGCCTCATTTCGATTGGTTGATGCAGTGCTGATGTCATGCCAACGGGAAAAGCCAAACCCAAGAGTCCAGGTCCAAGCGGAGCAGACACCAATGTAAGTACTTGCCCCAGTGGGCGGTGTCTGCTCCCGTCTCCCCATGGCCGCCTAGTTCGTGAAGGCTTCAATGTAAATGTGAGCGGGATAGCATTATCCTGGGTCCTTCACCCCACCGCCATGAATGCCGATGCTCGCCTGTGCACACCGCCTAAGTAAGCAGTGTGTCCCCTGCGAAGTCGCCGTCCATCGTTGACAGCCAGGCACTGTTCAGGTAAGCGGTGTTCCGGCGTCTACCACAACGTCTGTAGTTTCACCAAAGTTTTGCCACATAACCGCCGGACACTTAGGGGTTGGTACTCTCAAGGTGCTCGTGGCTCGCACCATCAACATCCACCAATTCTCCCCTCTACACGAAGGAAGCAGAGCACACTCAGGACTTCAGTTCAAACTGCTTTTTATTCTCCAATTGGCTTTGCATGACGCGTTTCGCTGTAATAGCTTTCTCAAATGCTGCCACACAATTCACGGTTCTCCCGCCCGCCCTTTATGCTGCCTGCCTCATTTCGATTGGTTGATGCAGTGCTGATGTCATGCCACCGGGAAAAGCCGAACCCAAGAGTCCAGGTCCAAGCGGAGCATATATATATATCATTCACAGACTGAGAAACAATAAAGACGTTGTGATCAATATGTCAGATAAAGGGGGCAATGTGGTCATCTGGCCTCGGTAACAATATATCCAGGAAGCCCTCAAACAACTATCTAATGAAAACTGTTATGTCAAAACCACTCAGGCTGAATATCACAAAGCGAAAGACACCCTCAAAGAAGACCTTATGGGATGGAAAAGACAAGGACTCATCTCCAATCAAGAAGTCAACTTTATGATGAATGATTTTCCCATCATACCAACCCTACATTTAATACCCAAAATTCACAAAGAGATAAATCCTCCGCCAGGCAGACCTATCATCTCTGCCATAGGTGGTATCAGTGAACACGTCTCGGAATATGTAGACTTTTTTTTACAACCTATGGTGCAATCACTTCCCTCATATTTAAGGGATACAGGGGACTTCTTGGACAAAATTCAAAACATCAAATGGGATGACAATTTGCTGCTTGTCGTTATGGATATAGAACCACTCTATACCAGCATAGACCATCATGCCGGTTTAACTGCTGTCAAACATTATTTGGACAAAAGACCGCTAATCTTCTACAATCACAATATGATGTTGTTAGAAATGGTTAAGTGGTGTTTGTTTAATAATTTCTTCATGTTTGATAACAATGTGGATCGTCAAAAACGTGGTGTGGCTATGGGAGCTTGCTTCTCTCCCAGTTACGCGTGCTTGCACGTGGGACGGTGGGAGGAGCAGGCTCTCATGGGTACTTTCTCCAAAACATACGAACAACATGTGTTGCACTGGCTCAGATACATAGATGACATGTTCTTTGTTTGGAAAGGTGACCAAGAAAGTGTTGAAATTTTTATATCTGAACTCAACAATAATAACATCAATTTTAGGTTCACTGCACACATAAGCCCATCACAAGTTGCATTCTTAGACACTACCATCTATGTATCCAACAACCAGTTGGAATCCACTCTATATAGTAAACCAACTGCAGGCAATGCCACACTCCATGCCTCCAGCTCTCATCCTAATCATCTCATCAGGAGTATCCCCTACGGGGAACTCCTTAGGATCAAGCGTATATGCAGCACTAAGGAGGAATACACCAATTGTTCCCAGCAGTCACTAGCCAGATTTAAGGCTAGGGTGTATAGTGACATTATCCTCCAACAAGCCTCAGAGAAAGCTGCTCTCAAATCCAGGAAATCCCGTCTCAGTACCAACATGAGAACTGAGGCAGCTACCCGCATAACTGATCAACCTGACAGCAACACACCACGTTTAATCACCACATACAATCAACAACACAAACAACTCAGGGCTGTAATCAACAACAACTGGCCAATACTCAAAACTGATGCAGTCTTAGCACCTAGACTTCCGACCGCACCCAACATTACTTTCAGACGAGCGGTCTCAATGAGAAATCAATTGGTCAGTAATAATCCTGAATGTATAACTAAAGGGACTTGGTTGCAGCCTGCCAAGGTTTTTTTTTAAATGGACGTCCTGCAGGGCTTGCAAATTTGGAGTCAACAAAACTCATTATAGCACTCCTTTCAGCCCTGCTCCAATCCAAATAGGTGGTCATTACACTTGCCGCACAGAATATGCAGTTTACGTTCTCACCTGTAGTTGTGGCCTCAATTACATTGACATATTTAACTAACAAAAAGAGCACCCATAGAAGGTCGACCAGGGACCCTGGGAATTACGTAATTACAAACAACAATAGTCCCTAGGAAGGAATAAATGGAAACAGCAATAAATAAGGACCCAATCAGTACTTATTTTTAGAGACTTGTCCAGCCGGACAGTGGTCATGAATTTTACTAATATGATAATAGAACAAAAATATCAAAAGGATTCACAAAGTGGGACACAAGCCTGTGTCCATTACATATAGCAAAACAAAGAACAGAGAACCAAAGGTTCAGGCAAGGGAGGTGTTTGTTGCAAATAACAAAGTTAGGAAATGGACCAACAAACAATTCATGGAGCACCCTTATGTATCACACTTAGTATTTCTAAAAACATATAGGGTGTTTACAAGTGTCGACGGCGCTTCGATCCTATAAAAGGAATAGTAGGATCATCATCAGGACAACAATAATTATGCCTGTACAATATAACCTGAATAGCCGCAGAGGCGGTGGGTCCAGAGCGTAGTCGTAAACTGGAAGGGGATTATTCCGTAAGGGGTGAGGAAGGCGGGTATTGCCACTCTGATGACCCGGTCAAGCCTTTGAATTAAGGCAATACCCACCTTCCTCACCCCTTACGGAATAATCCCCTTCCAGTTTACGACTACGCTCTGGACCCACCGCCTCTGCGGCTCTTCAGGTTATATTGTACAGGCATAATTAATGTTGTCCTGATGATGATCCTACTATTCCTTTTATAGGATCGAAACACCGTCGACACTTGTAAACACCCTATATGTTTTTAGAAATACTAAGTGTGATACATAAGGGTGCTCCATGAATTGTTTGTTGGTCCATTTCCTAACTTTGTTATTTGCAACAAACACCTCCCTTGCCTGAACCTTTGGTTCTCTGTTCTTTGTTTTGCTATATGTAATGGACACAGGCTTGTGTCCCACTTTGTGAATCCTTTTGATATATTTGTTCTATTATCATATTAGTAAAATTCATGACCACTGTCCGGCAGGACAAGTCTCTAAAAACAAGTACTGATTGGGTCCTTATTTATTGCTGTTTCCATTTATTCCTTCCTAGGGACTATTGTTGTTTTCAATTACATTGGCAGCACCAAAATCCAGGTGCATGCTCGAATTCTGCAGCACCTAAGAGCTATCGTCAACAACGATACCACCTACCCGGTGGCTCGACATTTTAAAATCATGCATCATAATGATCTCAGCTGCCTCACATATTTTGTCATTGATGCCATCCCCAAATTCAAGCGAGGGGGTAACCGAGAACGCATGCTGCGACAACTCGAGACTAGACTCATAATTGAACTAGACAGTAAGACCTCATCTGGACTCAATACCACTGAAGACCTACATAATTTTTTATAAGTTGCAATCATTCAATACATCATATTGCTCTAACTCTGATAATATTTTAGCCATGATTAATCATACTTTTACCATTGCATCGGCTTAGTCATGCCTCGCATAGACACTAGTTTTCACGAAACTCTTGTGATAGCACTTACTAAATATTTTGAATTACATAACTTTATAGACAATCATTTTTTATGAGGTTTTTGTATTTAATCTATTTAACTGTGTGTATAAGTCTTACAATATAATCATTCTAATAATATTTTGCACATTTTTCGCACTCAGCACTTTATAGCCAAATTTGCACTTTTAAACATAGTCACTTTTTCTCAATTGGGACCAATCCTGTGTGCCAACGTTTACTAAATGGCTCAATATGAAATAACAAATAATGCTTTTACCTGCGACTTTTATCTACCCTATATTTATATTTGGGAATGAATCAGCCGTTTATTCAGCTATTAACATCAACAATACATTTATGCAATTGATAGTTGATCGGTCTTTCAGAGACAAATGGCATTTATGCAGTTATCTTCTCATCGGCCCAGTCCTCTATCATGCTTTATTTTAAACAAGGCACTGGATTAACGGCATTTATGATTCTATGACACTACGTATAAAACTATTTATAGGATATGTGTTCAACACTGTATTCATATATTGACTTGCAAAACATCTTGTTATTTTACTGTTTGATCTATGCACATGTGATTTGGTCTTTCTTCTGTACAGGAAAGCAACCTGTATAAGTAAAGTATGTTTTCTATATTCATTTATCATGTGACATGCACGCTATCACTTTTCAAAAACCACTTCTTGTAAAGCAAGCCTCATGTGATCAAGGCCGTTATCACTTTTCAAAAACCACTTCTTGTAAAGCAAGCCTCATGTGATCAAGGCCGTTTTACTGGCCGAAATGCGTCATGGCAGACAGAAAGGAGTAAATAAAATATTAATTTATTCACCGACGAGGAGGAGTTTGTGCGTTCATTTCAGTCACACGCTATGCGCTGGATATCGACGAATGCTTCATGTTTACACATATATATATATATATATATATTACCTACTGGCGGTCGCCAGTAGGTAGTTATAGTTAGGACCACGTTTCCATAGGAAATCCGCAACATTCTATTTTGAATAACTTTGGCGCCGGTCGACGAATCCTCGCGAATTTTTCAAAATAGGTGGGGCGCTACGCTCCGCTCCTACCCTGAAAGTCTCGGGGGGATTCGTCAAGGGGGGGCTGAGATAAAAGGGGGGTCCCAAAACGCGTTTTTCCCATGCATTTTTCCATAGGACCTTTAGACACAGCTACAGCCCGAACGGCTGAACAGAATTACTTGAAATTTGGCAGAGAGCTAGTCCTCAGGTCAAGGAAGTGCCTTTTGTAGGTTTGGTGTAAATCTGTTCAGTAGATTCTGAGAAAATAGCCTTTAAATCAATATATATATCTGAGCCAGCTTACGGTGCGCTTACGGTGCGCTTACCGTACGCGTACGGTGGCGTGCGCGAGCGCGATTCTGATTGGCTCTTAGATCTTAGTAAACATTCGAATCGGTCGAAACCAGGAAGCGGCGGCCGCCATTTTCTCTCTCGCTCTCTGAGTTGGGCAGCAAAAACGAAGCCAAAAAATGGCTAAAGAGGCAGTTTCGTCACATCCTAACCACCCAGCATTGATATAGGGGTCCCCAAACAACCCTCAAGCCCAAAAAAAAAAAATTTTTTTTTTCGGAAATTCGCCGATTACGCTTACCGTACGCGTACGGTAAAAATTATAAAAAAAAAAAATTATCCACATTCTCCCCACCCCGTGTGCAAATGGTGCCCGAAGGGCACCATTTCTGCATGGCATATTACACATATCAAATTAACAAAGAATACATTTCAAAAAGATGCGCATAATATGTCCCCCATGTGCGCACGGTGCCACCCCGTGTGCAAATGGTGTCCGAAGGGCACCATTTGTGCATGGCATGTAACAACAATAAAATTAACAAAGAATACATTTCAAAAAGATGCGCATAATATGTCCCCCATGTGCGCACGGTGCGCGAAGTGCATCGTGCGTACATGGCCCATCCCGCATAATGTGGGCACGCGGTGCGCGCAGCGCACCGCGTGACCACCATGTGTGCACGGCACTAACTGCGTAAAGTGGGCGCGCGGTGCGCGAAGCGCACCGCGTGCTCACTGTGCGCGCACGGTGCGCGAAGCGCACCGTGCACGCACGGAACGAACTGCGTTAACTGGGCGCGCAACGCCACGAATGGCGTAAAGTAACTTAGCATTTAAAAAACCGTACAAATTCACTGAAAAAAACATAGGTTTCACACACGTTATAGTTAGGAATTAGCATTTAAAAAACCTTGCAAATTCACTGAAAAAACCATAGGTTTCACACATGTTATAGTTAGCTGTACATTTCACTCATATATCATATGAAAAATCACAGTGTCTTCAGAGCATGATAAGCAAGTCCATACAATCGCAAGGGGAGTAGAAATGAGTATCCGTGTGCCTGGCACCAACCCAAATTGGTGGACGTGTCCGGATTCCCTACGGGAAAAACTGTGTGTGTGTGTGTG
Organism: Triturus cristatus; assembly: GCF_964204655.1. Lineage (NCBI taxonomy): Eukaryota > Metazoa > Chordata > Amphibia > Caudata > Salamandridae > Triturus > Triturus cristatus. The sequence goes on from NC_140587.1 coordinate 455,546,060, forward strand.
TATACATATATATATATATATATATATATATATATATATATATATTCACTGAAAAAACCATAGGTTTCACACATGTTATAGTTAGCTGGACATTTTACTGATAAAAAACCAATGAAATTCCCCCGTTATAGTTACTGTAGGCAACTATAACTCACGCGACCGCAATCCTCTGCTGATGCTAATACTGTATTTAGACACTTATTTGCCCATGTCTTCTTCCATTAAATTTTAGCTATACATATATTACATATATTATAAATATTTTTGTTTCATAAAGACACATATGTCATCAGCAGAGGATTACGGTCGCGTGAGTTATAGTTGCCTACAGTAACTATAACGGGGGAATTTCATTGGTTTTTTATCAGTAAAATGTCCAGCTAACTATAACATGTGTGAAACCTATGGTTTTTTCAGTGAATTTGCAAGGTTTTTTAAATGCTAATTCCTAACTATAACGTGTGTGAAACCTATGGTTTTTTCAGTGAATTTGTACGTTTTTTTAAATGCTAAGTTACTTTACGCCATTTGTGGCGTGCGCGCCCACTTAACGCAGTTCGTTCCGTGCGCGCACGGTGCGCTTCGCGCACCGTGCGCGCACAGTGAGCACGCGGTGCGCTTCGCGCACCGCGTGTCCACGTTACGCTAGATGGGCCATGAACGCACGATGCGCTTCGCGCACCGTGCGCACATGGAGGAAACATATGATGAGCATAGTTGTGACTGGTAAAATATATGTTTTGTTTGGTACATATAAGCCATGCACTAATGGTGCCCTACCGGCACCATTTGCACATGGGGTGGGGAGAATTTGGATATTTTTAATTTTTTTTATTATTTGCTACCGTACGCGTACGGTAAGCGTAATCGGCGAAATTTACAAAAAAATAAAAATTGCCTTTTTTCACTTGGGGGATCGTTGGGGACACCCCCAACATGGCTAGGTGCTTGGGAGCTGTTTAAACAGCCCCTTTACATGTTTTTACACTTTGTTTATCCTCCCCCCCTCAGAGTGCGAGAGAAAAAATGGCGGCCGCCGCTTCCTGGTTTCGACCGATTCGAATGTTTACTAAGATCTAACGGCCAATCAGAATCGCGCTCGCGCACGTCACCGTACGCGTACGGTAAGCGCACCGTAAGCGCACCGTAAGCTGGCTCAGATATATATATTGATTTAAAGGCTATTTTCTCAGAATCTACTGAACAGATTTACACCAAACCTACAAAAGGCACTTCCTTGACCTGGGGACTACCTCTCTGCCAAATTTCATTAAATTCTGTTCAGCCGTTCGGGCTGTAGCCCTGTCTAAAGGTCCTATGGAAAAATGCATGGGAAAAATGCGTTTTGGGACCCCCCTTTTATCTCAGCCCCCGCTTGACGAATCCCCCCGAGACTTTCAGGGTAGGAGCGGAGCGTAGCGCCCCACCTATTTTGAAAAATTCGCGAGGATTCGTCGACCGGCGCCAAAGTTATTCAAAATAGAATGTTGCGGATTTCCTATGGAAACGTGGTCCTAACTATAACTACCTACTGGCGACCGCCAGTAGGTAATATATATATATGTATATATATATATGTATATATATATATATATATATTATCTACTGGCGGTCGCCAGTAGATAGTTATAGTTAGGACCCTCTTACCATAGGAAATCCGCAACATTCTATTTTGAATAACTTTGGCGCCGGTCGACGAATCCTCGCGAAATTTTCAAAATAGGTAGGGCGTTGAGCTCCGCTCCTACCCTGAAAGTCTCGGGGGGATTCGTCAAGCGGGGGCTGAGATAAAAGGGGGGTCCCAAAACGCGTTTTTCCCATGCATTTTTCCATAGGACCTTTAGACAGAGCTACAGCCCGAACGGCTGAACAGAATTTAAAGAAATTTGGCAGAGAGGTAGTCCTCAGGTCAAGGAAGTGCCTTTTGTAGGTTTGGTGTAAATCTGTTCAGTAGATTCTGAGAAAATAGCCTTTAAATCAATATATATATCTGAGCCAGCTTACGGTGCGCTTACGGTGCGCTTACCGTACGCGTACGGTGACGTGCGCGAGCGCGATTCCGATTGGCTCTTAGATCTTAGTAAACATTCGAATCGGTCGAAACCAGGAAGCGGCGGCCGCCATTTTGTGTGTTTCACTCAGGAAAAAAAGGGTGATAACTTGAAAAGGGGGCAAGGAATAGAGTTACAGACCCCATAACATTTAAAAGGGGGTCAAAGAAGGACAGAAAAGTACAAAAAAACCATTTATTAATTTTTAAAAAAAATCGCGGGGTACGCGTACGGTAAGCTCAACGTACGCGTACGGTAAAAAAAAAATAAAAAAAGAAATGAAATGCAGATTTAAGTGTTTAGATATTAGGGGGCTCTAAAAAGAGCCGTTGTGTTTATGAAGTGATTTTTTATTGGTACCTACAAGTAAGTACCGATGCAGAGTCTAAGGTTCAAGAGAAAGACTCTGTTCCCTTCATCATTGAAGTGCACACCATCTCCTCTATAAATGTCTTGCATGTCGTAACGCAAGTTGTTGTGGTAAATGGAACCCATACCATAGTCTCGGAGGAAAGCAGAAACAGATTTGTTGACGTGCTTTCTTGCTTTGTCAATCTGTGGACAGAAATGATTGGACCAGTTCCATTTTTGCCTTTGGCATATGTTAGAAAACACAAAGGCAGTTTTAGGGAAAAGTGAAAACAGTTGTGCAAAGGTCTCCTTCATAAGCATTTCCAGACCTACCCCAGTCAAAGTGCCTAGGTCATTGCCACAACAGTGCACTATTATGAGGTCAGGGTGTTGGATTTGCATGAAGGATTTCACCAATGGCATCAATTGGTGCCACTTTAACCCTCTCTGACCAATCCATTTAATGTCTACATTTGGCAAAGCAAGGTCTCTCACCATACCTGTTTTCTCTGCATACTTTTCACTCCAGAAGACATAGCTGTGCCCTACAATCCACACTGTGAACATCTTCAAAGGAGAACTGGATGCACTCAGGAGGTGTAATTCAGTAGAATGGTAAAAAGAAATGAAAGACAGTTTGGAAATGGAGGCATACATATATATTTTTTTTTTTTAAACTTATTGGCTGTTTCATACCATTCTAGAATAAAAACTAGGCTGTATGTGTAAATTTATAGAAGCATGTTTTGTATTGGTACAGAAAAATGTGTTACCAAAGAACAGTACTATGGATTTGCTGTTAGGTTTGAAAAGTCAAGCACTCCTGCTCTTTGGAAATGAAACATTGTTTGGTGAACTTCTGACCTAACTCTGCACAGCAGTGTTTCAAGAGCTGTTGCTATGGTAGCAGGCAGGAGTCAAGTTGGGGGAAGGGTACTAGGCAGAAGTCAAGTTGGGGGAAGGGTACTTTTGGAAAAGGGTTGGTTTTCAACCAATAGAAATGTGTGATTACATTTGAAAAAAGGGGGAAGCACTGAGATTTGAAACTTACATGTATATGTGTGGAAAAAGAGAGGGAAAGTTTGCCATTATCTGGTTCTGCTGAGAGGAGAGAGGTGTACAGAACAGAGATCCTGGCTCTGATAATCTGCTGTTTGAGTGCCACATTTCTTTCACAACTAACTAATTTTAAAGGTGAGTTTAGAGTTTGAGAGGGGATGTATATGGTAAATTAAGAAATTAATAATAGAAATGGAATTCGTTTTGTTGAAGTTGTGTTTATCATTTTCTGTTTTGGGAGAAATTTAAATGTGAGGAACATGTAAAATAATATGGACTATGTTTTCACGATAAATTTAGGTGTACTGGTATAAATAAGGAATACTTTAAGGGTTTGAGGTTGCACTCAGTAATGCAAATACATTCAGCATCAGTAAGGCTGGTTGCCCTTGCTGGAGTGTAGTCAGTCACCCAGGCTACACATGTTGTTGGTCTCAGAAAGCTGTTTGGTATTGCTCTGGTGATTTTACATTTGCATTAGATGGAAAGGGGGAGGTATTTTTTTCTGCAGAAGCAGACTCTTAGCACACAGCCAGCTGCATATCCTGTGGAATCATGCATAGTATTCACAACCGAGTGGGGTTTGAGGTTTCAGTCAGTAATGCAAATACATTCAGCATCACTAAGGCTGGTTGCCCTTGCTGGATTGTAGTCAGTCACCCAGGTTACACATGTTGCTGGTCTGAAAATGTTGTTTGGACATGTTGTTTTTTAAGAATCTGAAAAGTGGATTCATAATGTGTCAGACTGTAAAAGTACTTATCACTTGCCAAAAAAAAGAGTAGTAAGTGTGCTTTGAAATTGGCAAAGAAATTTCGTTTTTTGACTAATATGAAAACATGACTCTGTGTGCAAATAGGAATTACAGGCAGAGAGTTATTGCGTATTGCTCTGGTGATTTTACATTTGCATTAGTAGGAAAGGGGGAGCTATTTTTTCATGCAGAAGCAGACTCTTAGCACACAGCCAGCTGCTTATGCTGTGGAATCATGCACAGTATTCACAACCGAGTGGGGTTTGAGGTTGCAGTCAGTAATGCAAATATATTCAGCATCACTAAGGCTGGTTGCTCTTGCTGGAGTGTACTCAGTCACCCAGGTTACACATGTTGCTGGTCTGAAAATGTTGTTTGGACATGTGCTTTTTTAAGAATCTGAAAAGTGGATTTAAAATGTGTCAGACTGTAAAAGTATTTATCACTTGCCTAAAAAAAGAGTAGTAAGTGTGGTTTCAAATTGGCAAAGAAATTACGTTTTTAGACTAATATGAAAACATGACTCTGTGTGCAAATAGGAATTATAGGCAGAGATTTATTGCGTATTGCTCTGGTAATTTTACATTTGCATTAGATGTAAAGGGGGAGCATTTTTTTTATGCAGAAGCAGACTCTTAGCACACACCCAGCTGCTTATCCTGTGGAATCATGCACAGTTTTCACAACCGAGTGGGGTTTGAGGTTGCACTTAGTAATGCAAATACATTCAGCATCACTAAGGCTGGTTGCCCTTGCTGGAGTGTAGTCAGTCACCCAGGTTACACATGTTGCTGGTCTGAAAAAGCAGTTTGGACATGTGCTTTTTTAAGAATCTGAAAAGTGGATTTAAAATGTGTCAGACTGTAAAAGTATTTATCACTTGCCAAAAAAAAGAGTAGTAAGTGTGGTTTCAAATTGGTAAAGAAATTACGTTTTCAGACTAATATGAAAACATGACTGTGTGGAAAGAGGAATTACAGGCAGAGATTTATTGCGTTATGCTCTGGTGATTTAACATTTGCATTAGATGTTAAGGGGGAGCTATTTTTTTGTGCAGAAGCAGACTCTTAGCACACAGCCAGCTGCTTATCCTGTGGAATCATGCCACTATTCACAACCGAGTGGGGTTTGAGGTTGCAGTCAGTAATGCAAATACATTCAGCATCACTAAGGCTGGTTGCCCTTGCTGGAGTGTACTCAGTCACCCAGGTTACACATGTTGCTGGTCTCAGAAAGCTGTTTGGTATTGCTCTGGTGATTTTACATTTGCATTAGATGGAAAGGGGGTGTTATTTTTTTATGCAGAAGCAGACTCTTAGCACACAACCAGCTGCTTATCCTATGGAATCATGCACAGTATTCACAACCGAGTGGGGTTTGAGGTTGCAGTCAGTAATGCAAATACATTCAGCTTCACTAAGGCTGGTTGCCCTTGCTGGAGTGTAGTCAGTTACCCAGGTTACACATGTTGCTGGTCTGAAAAAGCAGTTTGGACATGTGCTTTTTTAAGAATCTGAAAAGTGGATTTAAAATGTGTCAGACTGTAAAAGTACTTATCACTTGCCAAAAAAAAGAGTAGTAAGTGTGGTTTCAAATTGGCAAAGAAATTACGTTTTTTGACTAATATGAAAACATGACTCTGTGTGCAAAGAGGAATTACAGGCAGAGATTTATTGCGTATTGCTCTGGTGATTTTACATTTGCATTAGATGTAAAGGGGGAGCTATTTTTTTGTGCAGAAGCAGACTCTTAGCACACAGCCAGCTGCTTATCCTGTGGAATCATGCACAGTATTCACAACCGAGTGGGGTTTGAGATTGAAATACATTCAGCATCACTAAGGCTGGTTGCCCTTGCTGGAGTGTAGTCAGTTACCCAGGTTACACATGGTGCTGGTCTCAAAAAGCAGTTTGGACATGTGCTTTTATCAGAATCTGAAAAGTGGATTCAAAATGTGTCAGACTGTAAAAGTACTTATTACTTGCCAAAAAAGTAGTAGAATGTGTGCTTTCCAATTGGCAAAGAAATTTCGTTTTTTGCCTAATTTCAAAGCATGACTCTGTGTGCACACAGGAATTGTTTTTAGATATTTAATTTGTGAATGTGTTATTGTGATTTTCACTTCTAGGAAAGGGGTAGTTAGTATTTTAAGATTTGAAAAGATCATAAAAAATGTAGTAATATATTTAAATATAAAAAAGGATTTTTTTTTAGTTTTTTTCAGGTATTGCTGAAGAGCAGTGAACAAAATTTAAGATGCCTACAAAATCCAGAGTAACGAAAAACCACAAAAAAAAACTATATTTGAAGACAACTGGAGGACCTAAGTTAGTTGGAGATGCTCATGTTGGGAAAAAGAGAAAGTCTTCTGGTAAGCAGACAAAAGATTTTTTAAAGAACATCTTCAAAAAAAGGAAAAATGTACAAAATGTCTGTACTGGAAAGAATGTTTTCAATAGAAAAGAACAGGAAAAAATTGAGAATTTAGTTAATGCAAATATACCTTCTGCAATAACAAAGATTAACTTAAACAGAAAAACAGCGTTTCAAGAGATACGTAGAAAAATGTTTCAGAGAAGAGTTATGTCCAATTTGATAAAGGATGTGAAGAAATATAAGAAAAAGGCAAAATATTACAAGAGAAAAAAAGAAATTGAAGGCATTGCAGCAAAGGCATTAGAATTAAAAAGGAAACTATTCATTTTAATTTTTAGTAGGATGCGTACATTAGATAAAATGGTTAATGTACTGAAATCACAAAGCAAAAGGAAAAGAGTAGTGAAAAGTACAAACTTTTGTAAAGTGTTTTTAGGAAAATGGATGCATAGTTCAAGTAGTGAACCTTTTTTTAATGAAGAGAGTTATTTTCAAAGTAATAGTTTGCTGCATGCAGTTGACACCAGAGGTCGTGCTTATGAAGTGAAAAATGGTTGCATAATGGAGAAGGAGATAATGGTTCCAAGAGATGAGGTACAAGTGATGGCGGATGAGGCTATGGGGAGACGTCCTAAAGCCCCAGTGTACACTTGGAATTGTAGTAGTATTTGCACTGTGCGTCAGGAATCTATTGATAAATTTCGTGAGTTTCTAAGAGAATATAGTAAAAAAAGTGTAAAACAGAAGATTAAGGTGCTTCAAAGTCTAGATCCATGCAGAGTGAGAGAGAATACTGGTTTGCAGGGTCATTCTCTGGCTTGTCTATCTAGAAAAGTGTGTAATAGTGTTTTCCATCATTTTAGGATGCTGGCTGTTCATCATACTGAAATGAGAAAGTTTGTGAGACGGTTGTATTTTGCTAAAAGTCCAGCAATAAAGTTAGATGAATTGAATAGGGCTCTGTTCCGTGGATCGGTATCAGATGTAGAGAAGGTTGTTGATGAAATTCAGTTTTGTTACTTTGTTCCTGAACAAGACAGTGCAGAAAAGGACACAGTAAATGAGGAAGAAGTGGAAGAGAATGTAGAACCCTCTGTAAGTAAAACATTTAATGATCACATAACAAAATTTGCAATAATCTCTAATGAAAGACCAAATATAACTTGTATTTGTTGCCGCAGAACTCATTATAGAAAACAAACCAGGAATGTTGATCTCTACAGAAAGAGTGAAAATGAAGATAATTATAAGTGGAAGGATTTTGCCACATATATATTTCTTGAAAATTGTTTTGAATTGGGTGAAGATCAGCGTATTTGTAAATACTGTTACAACAAGTTAGAGGAAAATAGAATGCCCACCAGAGCTGTACATAATAATTTAGAATTGGATGCTATTCCTGCCGAACTTTCTGAATTAAATACATATGAGTCTATACTTATTCAATGTGTTCATCCGTTCCAGACCATAGTACGTATGGAGCCCAAAACTGGTAAATTACCTCCTTCAGATTTACTGAGAGGTTTAAAAGGTAGAGTGGTGTATTTGCCCTTGGATTTGAAAACAAATATGGAAACTATTGATGCAGATACTTTGGAAACTGAACTATTAGTTATTCTGGTTAATGGTGTACCTACAAAGAATAAGAAGATTTGGCAGGAGCTGGTAGATGTACGGAAAGTACAAAGAGCAAATTTGTATTTGAAAAGGAATAACAAATGGTATGAATCAATTTATATAGAAGAAGAAGAAGAAGAAGAAGATTTACAAGAAGACACAGAAACACCAACTGGACAAATTGAAAAAGTGGACAAGTCAAAGGAAGAAGAAATTTATGAACATTTTAGCATACATCCTCTACATTCAAAAGAAGTTTTGGGAGACAATATTGATCTGTTTCAGATGAAGAAAGCAAAAGGAACTCCCGTGAGTGTATGGGAGGAGAGCTTGGAAGCTCGATGTTTTCCCCAGCTGTTTCCTAAAGGAAAAGGAGGACGATACGATGAACGTCCAGAACAGATTCCAGCTTCTGAGTATCGGACTACAAGACTATATGCAGAAGATCCCAGATTTCGACAAAGTATTCCTTATTTGTTCCATCTTTTATTTGAAAGCGACTTGTCTGCACTATCTTTTTTTTTTTTTTTTTTTTGAAAACCTTTATTGTGCACATTTATGTCATCTTACAACGCACATTCACCGTCCAGGTGGTAAAGCAGTTAAATCAAGTGTACATCACCAGAGATAAGAACACGGCCATTTAGCCGACAACCCGGAGGTCCGGCGGCATTATTCAGGATGACATGCACGCAGAAGGGGGGGTGTGTGTGTTGTAAAGGGAGTAGGCGCGGAATGTTACGTATGTGCTTTTTTTTTTTTAGTTGTAGAGGTGTCTCAGGTGCGTGCTATCAACGGTAGAGGATGGCGCTGTGATCTAGCCCACTCCACAGCTATGCCGGCTGCCACCCAAGCCCCAAGTCAGTGACCCAGCGGACGTCACCATGTCCCCAGAATGTAGAGGCCTCCGGGTGGTCGAACGCCAGTAGCGCGCTCAGAGTGCAGGCCGCAGCGCGGCAAGGATAACCCAGTATAGCTCACAGCTATACATATGGCAGCGCATAGAGCTGGCGAGGCTTGTCTGCACTATCTTATGCAGTAAATCACATTTTAAAAAGTGGAGTACATTTACAAAATGTGTCTGCTAAGGATTTTATGGAGAAAGTGCAGCACCGAGATGATCATTTGGAAACACAACTGATCAATCTGATGGCTTGTCAGCGTGGGACAAATGAATATTGGTACCGACGCCATGGTGAATTAAAATGCATGTTACGGAATTTAGGAACACCAACATGGTTCCTTACCCTAAGCTGTGCTGAGTACGCTTGGGATGATTTACTGGATTTTCTACGAGAGGCAAATTCAAACATTAAAAACATTGAATACAAGACAGCAGGAGAACTGTGCTCATTGGATCCGGTTAATGTTTGCAGATATTTCAATCATAGATTTGAGGCTATGATGTCCTTCATCTGCAATAAAAAAAATCCACCCCTTGGAGAAGTAGTGGATTTCTTTTGGAGAAAAGAGTACCAGGCAAGAGGTGCTCCTCATATTCATATGCTGTTGTGGATCAAGGATGCCCCAAAGTTTGGAACAGATACTGATGAAGCAGTGTTATCTTACATTGAAGAATATGCAACATGTGCTATACCAAAAAGCACAGAAGAGAAAAAGTTAAAGGAGCAAGTTTTACGTTTCCAAAGTCATCGGTGTGGAAAATACTGTCGACAGAAATACAAGAGCAAAGATAAATACTACACTAAATGTCGATTTGGATTTCCTAGACCTGTTCTTTCAAATGGAAGAGTAAACAGTTGTATGTAATCTGTGAGACATACTATCACAAGAAAATCACCTAAGAATACCTACAACCTTAAAAGAAAAGAAGAATCAAAAAATATAAATGACTACAACCCAGTCATTTTATCCATGTGGAATGCTAACATGGATATACAGTATGTAGCTGACAATTCCATTGCTGTTGCTCGATATGTAACGTCTTACATTACTAAATCTGAAAAAACTGAATTGAAAGAAATGTGGGAAGAGATTTCTCACGAGAAGACTGTCAGTAAGAAGCTGTACAGTTTCAGTTTAAAGATGTTATCGCATCGAGAAATTGGATCCTACGAATGTTCAGATAGGTTATCTTCTGCAAGTCTCTACTCGAAATCAAGAAGAATAATTTGGGCAAGTTTAGGCCTTGCAGCAATGAGAAATCGAGTTTTGAAATCTGTTGGAGAAATTGAATATTTGGCCGAGAATGACCCAGAAAGTACAGATATTTTGAAATCAAACATGTTGGACACATATTATCCAAAAAGAAGTCATCATCTGGAGAACATGTGTCTCTATGAAGTGCTGCAGAACTACATTTATTCACGGAAAGCCGCAGAAGACATCAACAATGGAAAATATAAAGTCATTGGTGAGGAAGGATGTTTGGTGAAGCAAACAAAAGGAAGTTTGATAAATCACAGGAAGCTGAGTTGCGACACTACTGACAAAAAGGAATTTTACTACTTGGCTCTTTTACAGCTGTTTAAACCATGGCGTACAGAGGATGAACTACTGGGAGAATTTCAAAGCTATGAAGAATCTTTGCTTGCAAAGACAGCATACAATGCAGTACATTCTCAACTTATCTGCAAATGTTAAATGAAGAAATTGAACAGGAAACTACAATTGCAGCTGAAGTAGCTAGAGACAGTTCTCAAGACAGCCAAAGTTCAGGAACACTCAGTCAAGATCCCCTAGGACAACCAATCGTTTAAAATGAAGCATCAATAGCCATGAATGAAGTGGAAACGGCTATGAATCAAGCTCAAGAAGAATTTATAGACTTACAAAATTTGGAAAGACAACTGAATGAAGAGCAGCAACAAATTTATGAAGAGATCAGAAGCAAAATTGATCACGGATTTCTACATGAAAAAAAAGAGTGCTCATGCACATCATTTCATCCAATCAGGATGTATGTAAGCGGACAAGCTGGAACTGGAAAAAGTTTCTTAATAAAAGTCATCAGAAGCTACCTACAGCAAAAAACTGATTCTACTTTGTCTTGTGTGGTTACTGCTCCAACTGGGTTAGCAGCATATAACATAAAAGGAATCACCTTACATCGTTTGCTAATGTTACCAGTGGAGCATGAGAACAAAATACAATACAACAAGCTAACTGGAGAAGCATGCTTGGAAGTTTCAAGAGTATTGAAGAAGATGCAAGTTCTCATTATTGATGAGGTGAGCATGGTATCAAACTTAATGCTTGCCTTTGTGCATTTAAGAATGCAGCAAATTCTAAGGACAGACTATGACGTGTTATTTGGTGGAAAACATGTCATAGTTTTTGGGGATCTTCTACAACTTACTCCAGTTAAAGGACAACCAGTGTTTAATACTGTGACACATGAAGACACAAAGAAGTCATTGGGAAGCATCGGTATTGCAAATATTTGGTCCTTCTTTGAGTACAAGGAACTTACTACTAATATGAGGCAAGAAAACGATGAAGAATATGGAAGTATTCTGAAAGGTATCAGAATTGGACTACTCACAGAAGTTGGCAAAAAAGCATTACAGAGTCGGCTGCTACATAATTTATTTCCAAAGGAAGAAATAGTTGCAGAGAAGATATACAAGAACATTGCAGAAAAGAAAAGTGTCATCTGCTTAATGCCAACTCTACGTGAATGCTCAATATTCAATGAGGAGCTTTTAAAATTGGAAAAGGAAAATATTAGGAAATTGGAAGCAGTGGACAAAATTGAGGATGGAAGAATTACTATCACATTAACAGGCACACTGAAAAATAAATTGGATTCACTAGAGAAGAACATTTCCAAAACAGCTGGATTAGAAAAAAATCTATATGTTTGCATGAACTGTAGAGTATTTTTAAGGAGAAATTTGGATGTTGAAAAAGGTTTAGTTAATGGAGCTATGGGAAGAGTTGTGGGTTTTATTAATTATCAGAAAAAAGATGGAATTGAATGTTTAAAAATAAAATTTGATCAGATAGAAGAAGTTAAAGACATTTGTCGTTGTTCAGTTCGTTTCATGCTTGTGAAAGACTTATATGTACGTAGGAAGCAGTTTCCGTTTTCTCTAGCATATGCTGTAACTATTCACAAGTCTCAAGGATTGACTGTAGATTGTGCTTTTGTGAACATTGGTTCAACTGTGTTCAAAGAAGGTATGGCTTATGTAGCTTTGTCACGAGTGAAAACATTATCTGGTTTATTCATGATAGACTTTGATGACTCAAAAGTTAGTGCTGATACAAATTGTGTAAAGGAGTATAATAGATTAAGAAGAACCTATGCTCCTCATTTAGGTCAGTATCCTGTGTTGGAGAAACGTGTAGTTTCTCGTAAAAGGAGAAATGAGAATATCTGTAATGAAGATGTAGAGAGGAGGAAAAAAAAGAGGAGTGATGTAATTGCAAGCAAAAAGAAAAAGGAAAATGTTCAAGAGGTTGTAGGTTGTCATTTTGAAAATAGCTCTGGTGTCAACTGCTACGCTAATGTAGTGCTGAATGTTGCATTTTATCTGGAAAGTGTGCAAGAGCAGATAATAGTAAATCAGAGAAAAAGATACTGTTCTGAGTTGAGTCTCCTTTTTCAAAAGCTGAGTAATGATAAAACTCAAAAAGAAAGTGCTACTGAAATTAGAAAACTTTTAGATGTATGTTCAGGACGAACACAGTTTTCTCAAAATGTACAGCAAGACGCACAGGAATTCTTGATGTTTTTTCTTCAGGTACTGGAAGAAGAAGGGGTTCCCATTGAAAATATGTTTGGTGTCTCTTATAAATGGGAACATAGTTGTGAAAACTGTTACAATATATGTGGCTCTAATGTTGATTCTGAAAGGTTTATTTATTTAACATTGCCAGAAAGTAAAACAGTCACTTTTGCTAAATTAGTTAAAGATGCTAATCATAGCATGGAATGCGGTGAGTGTCAATCTGAAATGTTTTCAACGTTAATTTTAAAGGAATACGGACAGTATGTAATTTTAATGATGCAACGATGTAAAGCTGATGGTTCAAAATTGGATACTTTAATAAAGAAGTTTACAGGACAGCAATTATCAATTTCAGGAAAAACTTTTGAAACAGTTGCAATAATTTTCCATGAAGGACCTACTGTTACTTCTGGACATTACACAGTTTATCTTAAATGTGAAAAAGGCTGGACACTGTGTAATGATTCAAAATTGATTTTCAAGCAACGTTTGCCTTTTGATTTAGCAAATTCCTATCTAATCTTCCTGAAACCAAAATTTTAGAGAGACTTGGCAAGATCTGTACAAAACAATTTTACCATTTTTTTGGATTAGCATTGGAATTTTCAAAAAAAAAAGATTTTTCAAATTATCATTTGGCCTAAGGGAAAGGTAACCAATTGTAATGTGGACTTTTTTAATTTTTAATGAAACTTTCGAAAACCAAAAATTTAGAGAAAATCGGTAACATCTGCACAATTTAAATTTTGGAATGTTATTGGATTACCATTGGAAATTTATTAAAAAAAAAAAATTTTAAATTACTATTTGGCCATGAGGAAAGGTAAACAATTGTATTGTGGACTTATTTAATTATTAATTAATCTTTCGGAAACCAACATGTTACAGAGAATCGGTGAGATCTGTACAATTTGAATTTTGGAATTTTATTGGAATAACATTGGAAATTTAATCAAAAAAGAATTTTAAAATTACTATTTGGCCTAAAGGAAATGGAACCAGATGTATTGTGGAGTTATTTGAGATATCAAATTCAAAGCTTTATTCGACAGCATTGTCATAAAAGCATATTTACATCCTAACAATAAATATAAATACTATTTTTAAAACAATATACAATCTTAAAAATACATTAAACCGTGATGCTGGCGAATAGTTCCGATGAATTAATAACATCAATTAAAAGCAAGCTTATGTTAAAAATAGAACAATGTCCTTGGTGTCAGATATTCTTTATCCTTCTTCTAACATTTTTAGGGTGCGTGAACGTATAACCCAGGCCCAACCCAAGAATTTTGCTACGGCAATAACCAAATATGGAGTGCAATCAGATTCGAGTATCCTCAAGGCATCCTTGTATCTACGTATTCCCAAATTTAAACATACTGGTTTTATCCATCTGCGACGTGGAATGACATACAATGGACAAACAAATAATAAATGACCAGCATCTTCAATCAAATCTCGACAGTGAGGACAACAATTATCATGGTTGGGTAGCCAATTCTGAGTAAATGTTTTGACAGGGAGAGTCCCAATTCGAAACTGAAAATACAGTTTTCTATCAAAAGGCCTCTCTATGTAATCCCAAAAAGCCTCACAAGATGGAATACTTTTGGTGTCGAGATATCGTCCTGTTAGATTGGTATTCTGGCCAGTGATAATAACAGATGTTGTAATCATATCCCAGTACATTTTTTTGAGTGCAGACTTAGGAGGAAATTTTAACCCATTTGAATCATCCCATAGATGCCCCAGATCTAGTTTTATTAATAAGTCTCTGATTTCTTTAAGCCATGCTATAGAATGAAATTGGTCGGCCCTAATAATGTCTTTTAGGGCAGTAGCATAGTGGGCCAATTCCGGTGTGACCATGATACGTCTCCAATAAAGGAGTGGGCGCAATCGTGCCAAATCCTCAATTCTTTTCCTGCCTAGATCATAGGCTAATGGAATCATTGGGGTACTTCGGGGAACTCCCGTTAGGCAACGTAAGAACTTGTTTTCAGCTAGACTTAGTTGTTTCAGGTTGCCAAAACCCCATAATTCTGAACCATATAATACGGCACTAATAGCCTTCATATTATAAATCTCTAAGGCTGGAGTGATAGGTTTGGTCAGGGATGTTTTATATTTTGAGACAATTGCCCCCGCTAGCTGATGGAATTTTAGGGCAGCCATATCAATATGGTTTGTCCACTTCATATTGTTCTGGAGGGATATCCCTAAATATGTAAATGCCTCTACTTGTTCCAACGGAGTGTCATTGAATTTAATAACGCCTCTAAAATTTTTCCTCTTATTTAAGCACATGAACTTTGTTTTGGAGGTGTTTATTTCAAGACCACGTTCTCGACAAAACTCACCGAATGCATTTAGCGCCTTCTGCAGGCCACTGGGTGTCCGTGAAACTATCAGTGTGTCATCCGCGAACATGAGGACAGGTACGCGGGTTCCAGCCAATACGGGAGCGTCTGTGGGCGAACGACTCAGATGTTCTACAATGCCATTAATAAATAGGGAGAACAACGTGGGCGCCAGGACACATCCCTGCCGAACACCACGCTCTACAGGGAATGTGTCAGTAACCTCCCCCTGCGTTCCCCACCTTATTCGTGCATAATTGTTTTCGTGCAAGCGGACGAGTAGTGTTAGTAGTTCTGGAGCAATCCCTGCTTCGTCGAGAACCCTCCATAATTTGGAGCGAGGCACCAGATCAAATGCGGATTTTAAATCTATAAAAACCGCATAAAGGGTCCCATTGGTTAGCTTTACATTCCTCCAGTAGAGTGCTAAAAAAATAGAATACCTGGTCAACCGAACTAGTACATGGTCTAAACCCAGCCTGAAAGGGAGACAGGATGTTATTTTCTTCAATCCAGGTATGTAATCTATTTTGCACTAATCGACCTATCAGTTTCTGGGCAGAATCTATGAGACTGATAGGTCTATAGTTACTAGGTAATGATTTGTCCCCTTTCTTAAAAACTGGGATTATTTCAGCCCCTTTCCATGAGGGGGGTATAGGCGCCCCCATAGCAATAGAATTTGCTAGATATTGGAAATACTGACACCAGGACAATCTATCAGTTAAAAATACATCCGCAGGTATTCCGTCCATCCCGGGGGCACGGCCCCTGGTTATACAATCTAATGCTAAATTTATATCTTTAATCGTGAACACCTGCGTTTGAAAATAAATGACCGGAGGGGGTGAGTACTCTCCTTCTTGTGAGACTGAAGCATATTGTGGTTTGAAAAAATCAACCCATTGGTTTATTGCCACATTATTTTGGGGAGATGGTGCAACTATATTTGAGATATATTTTTGTGATTATACTTCTGAAACAAAAATGTCAGACGGTATTTTAAAGAAATAAGTATTGATATTAGATGATATTTTTTTAGAATATTATGGATTTCTATAATGTTATGTTTAAGTGAGAAGAGATTCTGGGCTTTTTTAAAACAATCTTTGAGATTGTTATTTTTTTTTTGCCCGCTGTTAAATGATGAATGCAATTGCTTTCACAATTTATAGTGAAATGCAATATATTCTGAAAACAGCAAAAAAAAGGCAAATTTTTTTTTATGGGAAATATGTAAATATGTGTACTGTATTATAAAATGTTTTATTAAATATTAATACTTTTTTCTTTTTTTTCAGATTGAGATAGAAAATTTTCGAAAACTTGAACCATTTTTAAAACAATAACATTTAAATTTTAATTAATAAATAATTTTTTGAGTGGGTATGGTAAGTCAAAAATGTCATGGTCCCTTTTTTCCACTTCTCCACAATCACATTTTCAGTTTATCATTGTAGTCTCTCAAGGACCTTGTAATGTGATAATTGATTTTTAGTGTTTTTAAAAAAAAAAAAAAAATTACGCGTACCGTACGCGTACGGTAAAAAAAAAATTAAAAAAAGTTTTAAAAAATATATAAAAAAAAGTTAAAAGGTAAGGTTGGCTCTTAAAAGAGCCGTTGTGTTCATGCAGGGACAGAGGAAAGAAAGAATGGGAATATTAGTCGGTACGACAAATGTGCTGATCTATTAAATTGTTCACTAGGGCAACACTGGTCTCCCTATGACAAATTAGATCATGACAAGTGGCGCACCGAATTAAAACCCTCGCAAACCGATGGTTGGTTTCCAGAGGACGAGAAAAAGGAGATGCTCCCCCCACAGATGAAGGGCTCAGCTGACCTACCGAAGATGGACTCGGCCCTGCAGATGATGGACCAGGCTGAGCTGCTGTGGATGTGCTTGGTTGACTTACTGAAGGGTTACCTTCAGTATGTCGAGCATGTGTCCTACCGTGTACATCTTGAAGGTGTCTCAACATGGTGTGATTCCCGAAGGAATACTTCTTGTTGGGATTCCCTCTTGAAAGTACACGGCCACAAAGCTTACAAGTCACTAAGGATGCATTTACCTTTTTCTTGTCCTCTGGAAAAGAAAAATACTCCCATATGAAAGAGCTCTTTTGTTTCCTCCTTCTCTGCCTCAAGGTAGTGCTGCTAGCCTCACTCTCAGAAGAGTTCTGCTGTTCTGCCATCGTATCACAAAGACAACTCAGCTCCTTCTCCTAAGGGATCACAAGCAGAAATGAGGGGAATGGGTGTGGTGTAGGAGAGTTCTAGAACTGAAAGTAGTTTCAACCAATCAAAAGTTGTGTTTCTTGATCACATGACCCACCGTGCGCGTACGTTACGCTTACGGAGCGCTTACGGCAAAAGTACGCATGCGCGTAAAAAAGACACGCGCACAAGCGCATGCGCAAAGCAGGCACGCCCCTTCACTTCCGCGTAACATGCGCGTGCAGCGTACGCGTTACGCGCTGCGCGCGCGTGACGTACGTCTACGCAAATTGCGTAAATGAACGCAAACAGCGTAGAAATCTAACGTTATAAAAGCAAGACGTGCGCTTACCGTACGCGCACGTTAAAAAAATAATTTAAAAAAACAAGGGGAAAAAAAAACACTATGTTATACTAATAAATCTTACCTGTTTAGTTTAAAAAAATGGAAAAAATAAAAACATATATTGTAGAATTTTTAAAATTTAACCATAGTCTTTAAAAAAGGATAGAAAATTAAAATAAAAATATGTTAAAAAAAATGAAAAAAAAAAAAAAAGAATTAGCATTTAAAAAACCTTGCAAATTCACTGAAAAAACCATGGGTTTCACACACGTTATAGTTAGGAATTAGCATTTAAAAAACCTTAGAAATTCAATGAAAAAACCAAAGGTTTCACACATTTTATAGTTAGCTGGACATTTCACTCGTAAAAAACCAATGAAATTCCCCCGTTATAGTTAGTTCAGCTAACTATAACTCGCGCGCCCGCAATGCACTACTGATGACGTCACATATTACATCACTCATGACATGGTCACTGACATCACTCATGACATCACTGATGACATCTCAAATGACATCACTGATGACATCACTGATGACATCATCCAGTGAATGTGTGTTTTTCTGAAAATTAAAAAAGTTTAATATATATACATCTCAAGGTCAATGGAAGAATAAATGGGTATATACGTGTCTAAATGGATGCTTTGTTTTTGAAAAATTTATTGTGTAACTGACTGATTAAGTGTATCATAGTGAATACATGGCTTACTGAGTAATGTTTAAATATGAAAATATCTGTATCAGTCTCTCACTTTGTGTATAAGTGGCTGCATGGGTTGGTGATTAGCTTCATGGGTGTCTATATAGGTTATTAGTTGTTTTTTTGAGTATCAGTCTGAGTGTCTGTATGGTTCGGTGGAGGGTATTACGTAGTGCATAGGTGCATGAATGAGTGATTCACTCTTTGTATGTGTTGAAGACAGCATGTGTGCAGGACTGTATGGGTGGATGAGTGTGTGTATGGGTGTGTTAGTGAGTGAATGACTGTCTCAATAGTGTCTTTATGAGTAACTACATATCTATTAAACTAGTATATGTGACTATTGGTGTATATAAGTGAGTATATGTGAGAGTGAGAGATTGAAAGAGTTCCTGTATGAATAAGTATGTGTTTCTATAAGTGATTGTTTTAAAGACTAAGTATGTGTAAGTTTCTGTAGAAGTAAGTGTGGTGGTGTGTGTATAACTGTATATGCAAGTAAATGTATGTTTGATTCTTTATTAGCATCAGTGACAATGTGTGTGAGTAACTCTATGGATGAGTGGCATTGTGTAACAGGATGTATAGGTGTATGAGTACATATGATGAGTGAGTACATGTATGAGTGACTGTATAGGACTGTTGGTGAATGAGTGGATGTGTATGTGGATCTTAGAATTACTGAAGAGGTTGTTGTAACTGGTATTGGTATGTCCATTGTTTTGAAATTTTTAGTCTCTATTTTTGAATGTGTGTATGAAAGGTTATATTAGGGGAAGAGGAGGTCTGCCACTCTGTCACAAGGATGATGTCATCAGTGATGTCATCAGTGATGTCATTTGAGATGTCATCAGTGATGTCATGAGTGATGTCAGTGACCATGTCATGAGTGATGTAATATGTGACGTCATCAGTAGTGCATTGCGGGCGCGCGAGTTATAGTTAGCTGAACTAACTATAACGGGGAATTTCATTGGTTTTTTACGAGTGAAATGTCCAGCTAACTATAACATGTGTGAAACCTTTGGTTTTTTCATTGAATATATATATATATATATATATATATATATATATATATATATATGTATATATTCACAGAAAAAAACATAGGTTTCAGGCACGTTATAGTTAGGAATTAGCATTTAAAAAACCTCAGAAATTCACTGAAAAAACCATAGGTTTCAGGGGTGTTAGAGTTAGCTGGACTTTTCACTTGTACAAAAACCATTGAAATTCCCCCGTTATAGTTAGTTCAGCTAATGCACTGCTGATGACGTCACATATTACATCACTCATGACATGGTCAGTGACAACACTCATGACATCACTGATGACATCTCAAATGACATCACTGATGACATCATCCAGTGAATGTCTGTTTATCTGAAAATTAAATATGTTTTATATATGTATATCTCAAGGTCGATGGAAGAATAAATGGGTATATAAGTGTCTAAATGGATGATTTGTTTTTGAAAAATTGATTGTGTAACTGACTGATTAAGTGTATCATAGTGAATACATGGCTTAGTGAGTAATGTTTAAATATGTAAATATCTGTATCAGTCTCTCACTTTGTGTATAATTGGCTGCATGGGTTGGTGAGTAGCTACATGGGTGTCTATATAGGTTATTAGTTGGTTTTTTGAGTATCAGTCTGAGTGTCTGCATGGTTCGGTGGGGGGTATTACGTAGTGCATAGGTGCATGAATGAGTGACTCACTGTTTGTATGTGTTGAAGACAGCATGTGTGCAGGACTGTATGGGTGGATGAGTGTGTGTATGGGTGTGCTAGTGAGTGAATGACTGTCTCAATAGTGTCTTTATGAGTAACTACATATGTTTTAAACTAGTATATGTGACTATTGGTGTATATAAGTGAGTATATGTGAGAGTGAGAGATTGAAAGAGTTCCTGTATGAATAAGTATGTGTTTCTATAAGTGATTGTTTAAAAGACTAAGTATGTGTAAGTTTCCGTAGAAGTTAGTGTGGTGGTGTGTGTATAACTGTATATGCAAGTAAATGTATGTTTGATTCTTTATTAGCATGAGTGACTATGTGTGTGAGTAACTCTATGGATGAGTGGCATTGTGTAACAGGATGTATTGGTGTATGAGTACATATGATGAGTGAGTACATGTATGAGTGACTGTATAGGACTGTTGGTGAATGAGTGGATGTGTATGTGGATCTTAGAATTACTGAAGAGGTTGTTGTAACTGGTATTGGAATGTCCATTGTTTTGAAAATTTTAGTCTCTATTTTTGAATGTGTGTATCAAAGGTTATATTAGGGTGAGAAGAGGTCTGCCACTCTATCACATGGATGATGTCATCAGTGATGTCATTTGAGATGTCATCAGTGATGTCATGAGTGATGTCACTGACCATGTCATGAGTGATGTAATATGTGACGTCATCAGCAGTGCATTGCGGGCGCGCGAGTTATAGTTAGCTGAACTAACTATAACGGGGGAATTTCAATGGTTTTGTACAAGTGAAAAGTCCAGCTAACTATAACACCCCTGAAACCTATGGTTTTTTCAGTGAATTTCTGAGGTTTTTTAAATGCTAATTCCTAACTATAACGTGCCTGAAACCTATGGATTTTTCTGTGAATTTCAAAGGTTTTTTAAATGCTAATTTCTAACTATGCCTACAGAGATAGGACATGTGAAGAAAGAAGAAAAAATGCACAGAAAGAAAAAAAAGAAGTGCAGAAAGAAGCAACAGAAGTCCTCAAAGACGAAGAAAAGTGCAGGAAGAAGGATAACATGCAGAAAGAAGAAAAAGAAGTGCAGAAAGAATCCTTGTTGCAAAATCATCCTGTACCCTCAACTTTTTCAGACGGATACTGGTGGTAACTGAGTCTGACTAACCAGTCCTAGAGCCAGTGCTATGTTAAAAGACACTTAGAATACAGTGAAAACACCTACATACACTAGGGAACATTATGCGTTGGGGTCCCCCTGTGATTAGCATGACCTCCTCTATAAGCCCCTAGTATATAATAGGGCAGGGGGATTAAAACTACCTCTTAAAACAGGCCACAGGGCGTTTTTGCACAGGTTAACTCAGGCCCCGTCCCCTCCCTTCACCACTGTGTAAACATGCCCTGTGTCCATTTTTAGTTGGGAGATTAAGTTCATTTGAATCCTGAGGGTCCCTAGGGTCCAACTAGCCCACTAGGTACCTCCAGTAAGTGGCACAGAGCTGCGTTGCAGAGAGGTGTAAAAAGTGGCACAGCCTGGACCACCTCTCTGCAATGCAGCTCAGTGGCGCTTACTGGAAGCACTTGGTGGGCTAGTTAGCCCCCAGGGGCCCTCAGTATTGAAGGGAAATTATATCCCCAATTTAAAACGTGCTATAGTGCGTGTTTGCACACGTCACCTCAGGCCCCGTCCCCTCCCTTCACCACTGTGTAAACGCGCCCTGTGGCTGTTCTAAATTGAGAGATTAAGTCCCCTTGAATCCTGAGGGTCCCTAGGGTCAAACTAGACCACTAGGTACCTCCAGTAAGCGCCACAGAGCTGCGTTGCAGAGAGGTGTAAAAAGGGGCTTAGCCTCAGAACACCTGTCTGCAGCGCAGCTCCCTGGCGCATACTGGAGATGCCTGTTGGGCTAGTTGGCCCTCAGGGACCCTCAGTATTGAAGAGGAATTAATTCCCCAACTTACAACTCGCCAGGGGGCGCGTTTGCAGAGTGCTGCAAGGAGGGGGCGTGGCCTCCGGCACGATGCCAGTATTTTATTTATTTTAATTTTTTAAGAAGGGGGCTGTGTGGTTCTCCTTCTTATTCTAATTTATTGGCCCTGATGAACCCATCCCCAGGGCCTGTCTCCTAATTATATTTTTTTGACCCCAATCCCCAGGGCCGTCCACTGTTTTTTATTATTTTTAAAAAATATATATTTATAGACACACCTAGGACATGCTGGACAAACCGTACGTACCTATCACCATGACGATTTGAGTGATATTCATTAAAAGGCGACAATGCATACAATGAATCCACGTGGAATGTATTTACACCACTAGTGAAGCTCTGACATGTCTGATGCCCTACCGTGCCTAATCCCGGTAGACACCCATGTTGTTTATTTATACAAACATGGGTAGCTATTGATGGGCACATTTAATACACATGCGCACCAAGCCATTCAAAGGGGATTCGACAAAAATTCGACCAAAACTATGTAAGAATCCCCCCTCACGGTTAATATAACACACATCCACTGCCGGATGTGTAATACTTTTTATTTTACTCTCTGGAAAGGGGACGAACATCACTTGAGAGTCACAGCGCGCTCCTGGCAGAGCCCAATGCTGTGTTACACCCACCATTGCCTGCCGAGTGCCACACACCTCTGTGTTGTATTCCACCAGCTAGTGCATATGCTATGACACTCTCTAGCCCATGTGCTCTGTAACACCACCCCGTGAATATGTCATGCCACACTTGTCTTCGCACGGGTTATATTGCCCCATCTAACGTGCCTTCCTCGATACCTATAATATAACGCACAGTGCTATGCCATACATATTACAATCTGGGATCCATATCTTTGTCACAGTGCATATGCAACGTTACACTCCCCAGCACATATTTTATATTACAACTTTAGAGACCAGTTAGGTTACACAACACTGCCCTGTGCATATTACACTCCAAGGCGCACATCGCATAGCACGCGCTAGTGCCTGTGCTATCTCGCGCTCTCCAATGAATCTGCCATTGCGCACAATGTATTGCATATTATATTTCACGCCCGGTTCATCTTATATCACACTTTTTGGTGCATAGTTTATACCATACACTATGTCTAGTTTTCATTTTCAATCGTGCTCTCAGGACTATGTTCTATATAACACTGTGTTCACCTACCCTTTTCATGGGCATTACATTTTGCGATAGGGGGTGGAGGGTCAGGGGGTGTTTCTGCCAAGTGAGCCCGGAGTCACAGTCACAAACGTCCTCTTCTTCCTGAATAAAAGTGAGATTATGCTGCATACTTGTTCATATTTTAAGTAGTTCGCACAGACACACGTTTAAAAAACAATAAAGTTCCTAATACCCGCCTTCTCTGAACAGTAAGCTTGCTGCCCCATCCCCCTCCTCCCTATCCTCTGTTGTGTGAATCCATGGACTAGCCTCCTCCCTCCTGCCATGCATGGTCTGATGTGCTGCCACTGCCCTCAATTTAGTATGATGTACCAGTCCCCTCCTCCTGCCCTCCATTGTCCAATTCTATGCCCCATCATTGACCTCCTGCTTAAACTCTGTGCTTAGCTTGCTGCCCCTATTCTCCTTCCCCTTGCCCTCCAATGTCTTTGTGCATGCCCCTGCTCCATCCTTTTTGCCCACCATGTTCCATGGACCACCCACTCCTATCTACTCTGAGTGTTCTGTTGAGCTGCCACTCCCCTCCCACCTGCCTAGCATTGTCAGATGAATGTAACCTGTCCCTGCCACCTCCACCCTGCCTGTCCACATGCCATGCCCCTATCCTCTTCCTCCTGTCCTACATGGTCCATTGTACTGCCACACCCTTCTGCCCTCCCTGGTCTGTTGTGCTGCAACTGCTCCTCCTGCCTACCCCGTGCGGTCTGTTGTGAAGCCCCTTCCCCTGAACTTTCTTGTCTGTGCACAGGTCCTGACCCTCCCTTCTATCCTCCATCGTCCTTTGTGCATGCCCCTGCACCCTCCTTCTTGCCCATCATAGCCATTGTGCTGCCACTAACCCTCCCACTTGCCATGCATGGTCTTCTGTGCTGCCATGGCCCCTCCCACCTTCCCTGTGTGGTCAGTTAGCTGCCCCTGACCCCCTCCCACCTTCCCTCCATGGTCTGTGTGTATGCCATCACAGTCTCACTGTTGCTCTTCATGGTGTGTCTTGCTTCTAGTGCCCATCCTGCCTGACCTCCATGGCTATCTTGCTGCTCCTGCCCTGCCCCCTTGCCCCCAGCCCTCTGTTTACATGTGCAGACCCCTACTCCCTCCCTCCTGGCTTGTCTGTTCCATTGTAATGCCCCTGATCCGTCCCTCCTGCCCTTTATGGTCTGTTATGCTGCAGCTTTCTCTCCTGTCTGTCCATTATGGTCAGCTAGCTACCATTGCCTCTTGCCCCTCTGTTCTCTGTTGTCCATGTGCATGGTCCTGTCCCCTCCCTCTTGCTTTCTATGGATTGTTGTGCTGCACTCCCGTCCCGCATGCCCTGTGTGGTGTATTGTGCTGCTGCAAACCCTGATGCCTGCCCTGCAGGGTCAGTTTGGTGCACCTCTCCATGTCCCTCCTGTCCTCTGTTATCCAAGTCCATGTCCCTACCCCATTTCCTTCCATGATCCAATGTACCATACTTGTGAACATTTTGAACTTGGTAAGAGGGAGATTTTGAAAAAAAACTGGGGTATTGATTTTCCCCTTTGAGTTACATTGAAAAAGAGGAGATTGTAGACAGGAGACAGATCAAATAAAACCCATTTGAGCTTAAAAACATTGGACGTTTCCTGGCTGAATCGGGTGTAATGTAATGTAACTTGATACTTGTATAGCGCACTACTCACCCGCAAGGGTCTTAAGGCGCTTGTACGAATACCGCTGTGGAACCCATCCTGGCTTTCCCTGTGAGGTGTCCACTCCTGGGCACCCCCAAGGTGGAGGCCAGGCATCCTTAGCGTTGTGGGGGCCGTTGTGGAGATTAAGCAAGCTATTGCCCAGAGTTGCAGAGTGGGACTCCATGATTGGAATAGGCACCAAGGCGAGAATTATCAGGTCCGTGGAATTTTTGAGCCCAAGACCCGCCGAGGTGGGGAATTGAACCCTGGTCCTGGGCTAGACCTCTGCATCAGAGTCTGCCGCTCTAACCATTGAGCCACACTTCTCCACTTCCGGGTCTGTTGGCATGTATGGTTGTACTACCATTGCCTCTTCCTTCTGCCCACAATGGTCTATTACATTGCCACAGCCTCTCTTGCAAGTCCTGTATTGTTGGTTTGTTGCCCCTGCACCCCTTTCCACTGCCCTCCATAGTCTGTTGTGCTGCCACGGCCCTTCCTGCCTGCTCAGTGTGGTTAAATTGTTGCCTTTGCACCCTCCTACCTGCCTTCAATTTTCAGAGTCCGTGCCCCTGGCCTCTGCCTCTCAACAGTATCCTAATGAACAACTAGATTGCTAACATTCTATATTTATTACAAAAGTGTGGAACGCCTGACGTCATCTTGATGTAATCAAAACTGTAATACCTAGAGCATTTGCTTTTGAAATTACATATATGAGAGGGTCTTATTGGCATCAAAATTATGGTTAGTGCTCTAAAAGACTAAAATAAGGACATATTTTCTGAGTTTTCAAATAGCGACAAAGCACTTTTAATGTACTGCAGTCTCCTCAGTAGGAAATGCTTTCAGTTTTTTACTTTGATTCCATCATGAAGGTATTCAGATATGTCACACATTTGCCATAAATTCTGAAAGTTAGCACTCTAGTTGCTCATTAGATCACTGTAGTAAAACTACTGTTCACCATGGAAGTCTGCTCCTGGTATTAAAAGTGCATGTTTCAGTCTGCATGTCAGAATTTTTTAATGAAATAGAAGAGGATTTGAGAAGTCACTCAAAATGTCATTTTCTTTCTTCAGCATTAATCATAATTTCTATGGCAAAATGTACCCCCTCATTGTGTTCCTTTTTAAATTAAATGTTTTAAGTGTTACCAGTTTATTCCAATCGAGATGGCTTCAGGTGTGCCATACTTTTGTCATAATGAAGACAGTAAGCGCTCTGGTTGTTTTTAAGAACACTCTGGGACATTCTGTCATTGGGCTATACTTGGGCTACATCTGGGTGATATTTGGGCTACATTTGGGCTCTTTTGTCTCTGGTGGCCATCTTGGGAGACTTATTTGTTGTGAAGTTTCCTAATTTCCTCATTTACTGCAGTCTCCTCAGTAGGAAATACTTTCAGTTTTTTACTTTGATTCCATCAAGAAGGCATTCAGATGTGTCACACATTTGCCATAAATTCAGAATGTTAGCACTCTTTTTGCTCATTAGATCACTGTAGTAAAGCTACTGCTCACCAGGGAAAACTGCTGCTGGTATTGAAAGTGCATGTTTCAGTCTGCATGTCAGAATTTTTTTAATGAAATAAAAGAGGATTTCAGAAGTCAAAATGTGCCCTAGTTTTTCTTTCTGCAGCACTAATCATACTTGTTATGGAAAAATGAACCCCCTCATTTTGTTCCTTTTTAAATTAAATGTTTTAAGAGTTACCACTTTAATCCAAGCAAGATGGCTTCAGGTGTGCCATACGTTTATCATAAGTAGGACTGTTAGCGCTCTAGTTGTTCTTTGGAACACTCTGGGAAGCTGCAGTAGAACACAAAGGAATCAACTGACAGTCTCTGCCCTTGTTGGATGTACATGTTTTACTGAGAATGTCAGACTTCATTCTCACATGACTGAGAAAGATAATGTGAATTTACAGAAAATAAGCTCTCAGTTTAGCTTATAGATCACCTTCCAAACCTCTGTGGGAAAAGCATGAGAAAATATTTTTCTCTCAATCATGATATCCCAGCAGAAAGCTTTTTCACATGGTGAAATCACCTTAGAACATACCACAATTCCTAAAATGAGTATGGTACCATCAACAAATGATTTATAACGTAACTAAAGTCTTAAAACCTTCTATTAACTGCAATGCTTTTTAATGAGGTGCTATCATGTATATTGGTCCCAAGATGGCTGCCAACACTTCTTGGATGAAGTGCTGACAGCCAATCAGATCTCAGGATGAGATGTGTGGTTAGGCTCCGCCCACATATATATATGATTTTACTTTTGATTTTCTCAGGAACTACTGAACAGATTGACACCAGACCTGCAAAAGGCACTTCCCTGAGCTGAGGACTACCTCTCTGCCAAATTTCAAGTAATTCTGTTCAGCCGTTCGGGCTGTACCTTGGACTAAAGGTCCCTATGGAAAATTGCATGAGGAAAACGCTTTTTGGGACCCCCTTTTTTCTCAGCCCCCGCTTGACGAATCCCCCCGCGACTTTCAGGGTAGGAGCGGAGCGGAGCGCCCCACCTATTTTTAAACTTTCGCGAGGATTCGTCAACCGGCGCCAAAGTTATTCCAAATAGAATGTTGCGGATGCATTCAGTAAGGTACGTTTAGTCACTCACTTATAGAGTCAGTCACGTACCTACAAAATCATCCATTCACACACTTATACACCCACTCATTCTTCAATATGCCTTTCCCTGTATATAATAAACATATTTAAACTTTACAGAAACACACTGTCACTGGATGATGTCATCAGTGATGTCATCAGTGATGTCATTTGAGATGTCATCAGTTATGTCATCAGTGATGTCACTGACCATGTCATGAGTGATGTAATATGTGACGTCATCAGCAGTGCATTGCGGGGGCGCGAGTTATAGTTAGCTGAACTAACTATAACAGGGGAATTTCAATGGTTTTGTACGAGTGAAATGTCCAGCTATCTATAACAACCCTGAAACCTATGTTTTTTTCTGTGAATATATATATATATATATATTTATATATATAGATATATACATATATATTGCCCACTGGTAGTCGCCAGTTGGTAGTTATAGATAGGAACTATTTTCCATTGGAAATCCGCAACATTCTATTTGGAATAACGTTGGCGGCGATTGATGAATCTTTGCGAAATTTTCCAAACTTTTGGCCAGCTCCGTTCCGCTCCTATCCTGAAAATGTCACGGTGATTTGTCAAGCGGGGGCCGAGAAAAAAGGGGGGTCCCAAAATGCGTTTTCCCCATGCATTTTCCCATAGGACCTGTTGACGCAGCTACAGCCCGAAGTGCTGAACGGAATTACACCAAATTTGGCAAAGAGGAAGTCCTCAGTTCAGACTCGTGCCTTTTGCTTAAATGGTGTAAATCCGTTCAGTAGTTCCTGAGAAAATCAAAAGTAAAATCACATATATATCTGGGCGGAGCCTAACCACACATCTCATCGTGAGATCTGATTGGCTGTCAGCACTTCATCCTAGAAGTGTTGGCAGCCATCTTGGGACCAATATACATGATAGCACCTCATTAAAAAGCATTGCAGTTAATAGAAGGTTTTAAGACTTTAGTTACATTATAAATCATTTGTTGATAGTACCATACTCATTTTACGAATTGTGGTGTGTTCTAAGGTGATTTTACCATGAGAAAAAGCCTTCTGCTGTGATATCATGAATTATGTTTGAGAGAAAACTATTTTCTCATGCTTTTCCCACAGAGGTTTGGAAGGTGATCTATAAGCTAAACTGAGAGCATATTTTCTGTAAATTCACATTATCTTTCTCAGTCATGTGAGAATGAAGTCTGACATTCTCAGTAAAACATGTACATCCAACAAGGGCAGAGACTGTCAGTTGATTCCTTTGTGTTCTACTGCAGCTTCCTAGAGTGTTCTAAAGAACAACTAGAGCGCTAACAGTCCTACTTATGACAAACGTATGGCACACCTGAAGCCATCTTGGTTGGAATAAAGTGGTAACTCTTAAAACATTTATTTTAAAAAGGAACAAAATGAAGGGGTTCATTTTGCCATAGAAAGTATGATTAATGCTGCAGAAAGAAAAATTAGGGCACATTTTGAGTGACTTCTCAAATCCTCTTCTATTTCATTAAAAAATCTGACATGCAGACTGAAACATGCACTTTCAATACCAGCAGCAGATTTCCCTGGTGAGCAGTAGCTTTACCACAGTGATCTAATAAGCAACTAGAGTGCTAACATTCTGAATTTATGGCATATGTGTGACACATCTGAATGCCTTCTTGATGGAATCAAAGTAAAAAACTGAAAGTATTTCCTACTGAGGAGACTGTAGTAAGTGAGGAAATTAGGAAACATCATAACAAATAAGTCTCCCAAAATGGCCACCAGAGATAAAAGAGCCCAAATGTAGCCCAAATATAACCCAGATGTAGCCCAAGTATAGCCCAATGACAGAATGTCCCAGAGTGTTATAACGAACAACTAGAGCGCTAACAGTCTTACTTATGACAAAAGTATGGCACACCTGAAGCCATCTTGAATTGGAATAAAGTGGTAGCACTTAAAACATTTAATTTACAAAGGAACAAAATGAGGGGTTCATTTTGCCATAGAAATTATTATTAGTGCTGCAGAAAGAAAAATTAGGGCACATTTTGACTTCTCAAATCCTCTTCTATTTCATAAAAACATTCTGACATGCAGACTGAAACATGCACTTTGAATACCAGCAGCAGACTTCCCTGGTGAGCAGTAGCTTTACTACAGTCATCTAATGAGCAACTAGAGTGCTAACATTCAGAATTTATGGCAAATGTGTGACACATCTGAATGCCTTCTTGATGGAACCAAAATTAAGAACTGAAAGTATTCCCACTGAGGAGACTGCAGTAAATGAGGAAATTAGGAAACTTCATAACAAATAAATCTCCCAAGATGGCCACCAGAGACAAAAGAGCCCAAATGTAGCCCAAATATCACCCAGATGTAGCCCAAGTATAGCCCAATGACAGAATGTCCCAGAGTGTTCTTAAGAACAACTAGAGTGCTAACAGTCTTACTTATGACAAAAGTATGGCACACCTGAAGCTATCTTGATTGGAATAAACTGGTAACACTTAAAACATTTAATTTAAAAAGGAAAACAATGAGGGGGTTCATTTTGCCATAGAAATTTTGATTAGTGCTGAAGAAAGAAAAATTAGGGCACATTTTGAGTGACTTCTCAAATCCTCTTCTATTTCATTAAAAAATCTGACATGCAGACTGAAACATGCACTTTCAATACCAGCAGCAGATTTCCCTGGTGAGCAGTAGCTTTACCACAGTGATCTAATAAGCAACTAGAGTGCTAACATTCTGAATTTATGGCATATGTGTGACACATCTGAATGCCTTCTTGATGGAATCAAAGTAAAAAACTGAAAGTATTTCCTACTGAGGAGACTGTAGTAAGTGAGGAAATTAGGAAACATCATAACAAATAAGTCTCCCAAAATGGCCACCAGAGATAAAAGAGCCCAAATGTAGCCCAAATATCACCCAGATGTAGCCCAAGTATAGCCCAATGACAGAATGTCCCAGAGTGTTCTAACGAACAACTAGAGCGCTAACAGTCTTACTTATGACAAAAGTATGGCACACCTGAAGCCATCTTGAATTGAAATAAAGTGGTAGCACTTAAAACATTTAATTTACAAAGGAACAAAATGAGGGGTTCATTTTGCCATAGAAATTATTATTAGTGCTGCAGAAAGAAAAATTAGGGCACATTTTGACTTCTCAAATCCTCTTCTATTTCATAAAAACATTCTGACATGCAGACTGAAACATGCACTTTGAATACCAGCAGCAGACTTCCCTGGTGAGCAGTAGCTTTACTACAGTCATCTAATGAGCAACTAGAGTGCTAACATTCAGAATTTATGGCAAATGTGTGACACATCTGAATGCCTTCTTGATGGAACCAAAATTAAGAACTGAAAGTATTCCCACTGAGGAGACTGCAGTAAATGAGGAAATTAGGAAACTTCATAACAAATAAATCTCCCAAGATGGCCACCAGAGACAAAAGAGCCCAAATGTAGCCCAAATATCACCCAGATGTAGCCCAAGTATAGCCCAATGACAGAATGTCCCAGAGTGTTCTTAAGAACAACTAGAGTGCTAACAGTCTTACGTATGACAAAAGTATGGCACACCTGAAGCTATCTTGATTGGAATAAACTGGTAACACTGAAAACATTTAATTTAAAAAGGAAAACAATGAGGGGGTTCATTTTGCCATAGAAATTTTGATTAGTGCTGAAGAAAGAAAAATTAGGGCACATTTTGACTTCTCAAATCCTCTTCTATTTCATTAAAAAATTCTGATATGCATACTGAAACATGCACATTTAATACCAGCAGCAGACTTCCGTGGTGAGCAGTAGCTTTACTACAGTGATCTAATGAGCAACTAGAGTGCTAACATTCAGAATTTATGGCAAATGTGTGACATATCTGAATACCTTCTTGATGGAATCAAAGTAAAAAACTGAAAGCATTTCCTACTGAGGAGACTGCAGTAAATGAGGAAATTAGGAAACTTCATAACAAATAAATCTCCCAAGATGGCCACCAGAGACAAAAGAGCCCAAATGTAGCCCAAATATCACCCAGATGTAGCACACATGTAGCCCAATGACAGAAGTGTGCAAAACACTTATTTTTTGTGTATTTGCAGTTTTAAATAGTGCAGACTTGTCAGGTATTGGAGTGCTTTACATGAGCATTGGTTACATCACACAAGATCAAATTCATTTTGGTTGTAGACATGGGGAGATTAAGTGATTTGACCAGAATCACAGAATGTTGAGCTGAAGCAGAAACTCCAACCTGGTTCCCCAGTTGCAAAGGCTGCAGCTCTGGAAGTAACACCACATCCTCTCCCATAGGTGCAACATTTAATCAAGTGGTCAACTGGATATAAAAACATAAAGATTACAAATAATTTAAAAGTTCTTTGTCGCTATTTGAAAACTCAGAAAATATGTCCTCATTTTAGTTTTTTAGAGCACTAACCATAATTTTGATGCAAATAAGACCCTCTCATATATGTAATTTCTAAAGGAAATACTCTAGGTATTACAGTTTTGCTTACATCAAGATGACGTCAGGCGTTTCACACTTTTGTAATAAATATAGAATGTTAGCAATCTAGTTTTTCATTGGGATACTGTTGAGAGGCAGAGGCCAGGGGCACGGACTCTGAAAATTGAAGGCAGGTAGGAGAGTGCAGATGCAACAATTTGACCACACTGGGCAGGCAGGAAGGAAGGGCAGTGGCAGCACAACAGACTATGGAGGGCAGTGGAAAGTGGGGCAGGGGCAACAAACCAACAATACAGGACTGGCAAGAGAGGCTGTGGCAATATAATAGACCATTGTGGGCAGAAGGAAGAGGCAGTGGTAGTACAACCATACAACCATACATGCCAACAGACCCGTTTCAGCCAGGAAACGTCCAATGTTCAAAATGTTCGCAGGTATGGTACATTGGATCATGGTAGGCAGGAGGAATTGGGATAGGGACATGGACTCGGATAACAGAGGACAGGAGGGACATGGAGTGGTGCACCAAACTGACCCTACAGGGCAGGCATCAGGGTTTGCAGCAGCACAATACTCCACACAGCGCATGCGGGACGGGAGTGCAGCACAACAATCCATAGAAAGCAACAGGGAGGGGACAGGACCATGCACATGGACAACAGGGAACAGAGGGGAAAGAGGCAATGGTAGCTAGGTGACCATAATGGACAGACAGGAGAGAAAGCTGCAGCATAACAGACCATAAAGGGCAGGAGGGACGGATCAGGGGCATTACAATGGAACAGACAAGCCAGGAGGGAGGGAATAGGGGTCTGCACATGGAAACAGAGGGCTGGGGGCAAGGGGGCAGGGCAGGAGCAGCAAGATGACCATGGAGGTCAGGCAGGCTGGGCACTAGAAACAAGACACACCATGGAGAGCAACAATGAGATTATGATGGCATACACCCAGACCATGGAGGGAAGGTGGGAAGGGGTCAGGGGCAGCTAGCTGACCACACAGGGAAGGTGGGAGGGGCCATGACAGCACAGAAGACCATGCATGGCAAGCGGGAGGGTTAGTGGCAGCACAATGGCTATGATGGGCAAGAAGGAGGGTGCAGGGGCATGCACAAAGGACCATGGAGGATAGAAGGGAGGGTCAGGACCTGGGCACAGACAAGAGAGTTCAGGGGAAGGGGCCTCACAACAGACCGCGCGGGCAGGCAGGAGGCGCAATTGCAGCACAACAGACCAGGGAGGGCAGAAGGGTGTGGCAGTAAAATGGACCATGGAGGACAGGAGGAAGGGGATATGGGCATGGCATGTGGACAGGCAGGGTGGAGGGGGCAGGGACAGGTTACAGTCATCTGACAATGCTAGGCAGGTGGGAGGGGAGTGGCAGCTCAACAGAACACTCAGAGTAGATAGGAGTGGCAGGTCCATGGAACATGGTGGGCAAAACGGATGGAGCAGGGGCATGCACAAAGACATCAGAGGGCAGGGGGAAGGAGAATAGGGGCAGCAAGCTAAGCACAGAGGCTAAGCAGGAGGTCAATGATGGGCCATAGAATTGGGCAATGGAGGGCAGGAGGCGTGGACTGGTACATCATGCTAAATGGAGGGCAGTGGCAGCACATCAGACCATGCATGGCAGGAGGGAGGAGGCTAGTCCATGGATTCAGACAAGAGAGGATAGGGAGGAGGTGGATGGGGCAGCAAGCTAACTGTTCAGAGAAGGTGGGTATTAGGAACTTTATTGTTTTTAAAATGTGTGTCTGTGCGAACTACTTAAAATATGAACAAGTATGCAGCATAATCTCACTTTTATTCAGGAAGAAGAGGACGTTTGTGACTGTGACTCCGGGCTCACTTGGCAGAAACACCCCCTGACCCTCCACCCCCATCGCAAAATGTAATGCCCGTGAAAAGGGTAGGTGGACGCAGTGTTATATAGAACATAGTCCTGTGAGCACGATTGAAATTAAAACTAGATATAGTATATGGCATAAACTATGCACCAAAAAGTGTGATATAAGAGGAACCGGGCGTGAAATATAATATGCAATACATTGTGCTCAATGACAGATTCATTGGAGAGCACGAGATAGCACAGGCACTATCGCGTGCTATGCGATATGCGCCTTGGATTGTAATATGCACAGGGCAGTGTTGTGTAACCTAACTAGTCTCTAAAGTTCTAACATAAAATATGTGCTGGGGAGTGTAACGTTGCATATGCACTGTGACAAAGATATGGATCCCAGATTGTAATATGTATGGCATAGCGCTGTGCGTTATAACATAGGCATCGAGGAAGGCACGTTAGATGGGGCAATATAACCCGTGCGAAGGCAAGTGTGGCATGACATATTCACGGGGTGGTGTTACAGTGCACATGGGCTAGAGAGTGGCATAGCATACGCACTAGCTGGT
Source organism: Triturus cristatus (assembly GCF_964204655.1). Taxonomy (NCBI): domain Eukaryota; kingdom Metazoa; phylum Chordata; class Amphibia; order Caudata; family Salamandridae; genus Triturus; species Triturus cristatus. The sequence goes on from NC_140587.1 coordinate 455,580,657, forward strand.
GGAATACAACACAGAGGTGTGAGGCACTCGGCGGGCACTGGTGGGTGTAACACAGCATTGGGCTCAGCCAGGAGCACGCTGTGACTCTCAAGTGAGGTTCGTCTCCTTTCCAGAGAGTAAAATAAAAAGTATTACACATCCGGCGGTGGATGTGTTTTATTAACCGTGAGGGGGTTTCTTGCATAGTTTGGTCGAATTTTTGTCGAATCCCCTTTGAATGGCTTGGTGTGCGTGTATATTAAATGTGCCCGTCAATAGCTACCCATGTTTGTATAAATAAACAACAAGGGTGTCTACTTGGAGAGGACCCACCGGCGGGGGCACCGGGATTAGGCACGGTAGGGCGTCAGACACGTCAGAGCTTCACTAGCAGTGTAAATATATTCCATGTAGATTCATTCTATGCATAGTCGCCTTTTAATGAATATCACGCAAATCGTCATGGTGATAGGTACATACGGTTTGTCCAGCATGTCCTAGGTTTTTCTATAAATATATAGTTTTTAAAAATAGTAAAAAACAAAGGCCGGCCCCGGGGGATGGGGTCCCCGGGGCCATAAGTGGCCTGAAGAGGGGGGCAATGCAGCCCCCTCCTATAGAATTAAAGAAAAACAAGGCCATGACCCGGGGGTTGGGGTCCCCGGGGCCGATGAAGGCCTTGGGAGGGCAAAATGAATTTTTTTCAACAAAAAAAATGAGGGTGCAGGCCCTGGGGGATGGGGTCCCCAGGGCCAGTAAATTAGAAAAAAAAGGGGGGCCACACAGCCATCCTTCTTAAAAAAATTAAATAAATAAAAGACCGGCATCGTGCCGGAGGCCACGCCCCCTCCATGCAGCACTCTGCAAACGCGCCCCCTGGCCAGTTGTAAGTTGGGGAATTAATTCCCCTTCAATACTGAGGGTCCCTGAGGGCCAACTAGCCCAACAGGTATCTCCAGTATGCGCCAGGGAGCTGCGTTGCAGACAGGTGTTCTGAGGCCATGCCCCTTTTTACACCTCTATGCAACGCAGCTCTGTGGCGCTTACTGGAGGTACCTAGTGGGCTAGTTTGACCCTAGGGACCCTTAGGATTCAAGGGGACTTAATCTCTCAACTTAGAATGGCCACAGGGCGCGTTTACACAGTGGTGAAGGGAGGGGACGGGGCCTGAGGTGACGTGTGCAAACACGCCCTGTGGCGCGTTTTAAGTTGGGAAAATAATTCCCTTTCAATCCTGAAGGACCCTTGGGGCCAACTAGCCCACCAGGTGCTTCCAGTAAGCACCACTGCTCTGCGTTGCAGAGACGTGGTGCAGGCCGTGCCCCTTTTTAAACCTCTCTGCAATGGCGCTTACTGGACATACCTAGTCGGCTGTTTTTCCCCTAGGGATCCTCAGGATTCAAGGGGACTTAATCTCCCAACTTAAAAAACGGCCACAGGGCATGTTTACACAGTGGGGAAGGGAGGGGACGGGACCTGAGGTGACGTGTGCAAACACGCCCTATGGCGCGTTTTAAGTTGGGGAAATAATTCCCCTTCAATCCTGAGGGCCTCTGGGGGCTAACTAGCCCACCAGGTGCTTCCAGTAAGCACCACTGAGCTGCGTTGCAGAGAGGTGGTCCAGGCCATGCCACTTTTTACTCCTCTCTGCAATGCAGCGCTGTGGCACTTACTGGAGGTACCTAGTGTGCTAGTTGGACCCTAGGGACCCTCAGGATTCAAATGAACTTAATCTCCCAACTAAAAACGGCCACAGGGCGTGTTTACACAGTGGTGAAGGGAGGGGATGGAGCCTGAGTTAACGTGTGCAAACAAGCCCTGTGTCGTGTTTTAAGTTGGGGAAATAATTCCCCTTCAATCCTGAGGGACCCTGGGGGCCAACTAGCCCACCAGGTGCTTCCAGTAAGCGCCACTGCACTGCGTTGCAAAGAGGTGGTCTAGGCCGTGCCCCTTTTTACATCTCTCTGCAACGCAGCTCTGTGGCGCTTACTGGAGGTACCTAGTGGTCTAGTTGGACCCTAGGGACCCTCAGGATTCAAGGGGACTTAATCTCCCAACTTATAAAACGGCCACAGGGCGTGTTTACACAGTGGGGAAGGGAGGGGACGGGACCTGAGGTGACGTGTGCAAACACGCCCTATGGCGTGTTTTAAGTTGGGGAAATAATTCCCCTTCAATCCTGAGGGCCTCTGGGGGCTAACTAGCCCACCAGGTGCTTCCAATAAGCGCCACTGTGCTGCGTTGCAGAGAGGTGGCCCAGGCCATGCCACTTTTTACACCTCTCTGCAACGCAGCGCTGTGGCACTTACTGGAGGTACCTAGTGGGCTAGTTGGACCTTAGGGACCCTCAGGATTCAAATGAACTTAATCTCCCAACTAAAAACGGCCACAGGGCGTGTTTACACAGTGGTGAAGGGAGAGGACGGAGCCTGAGTTAACGTGTGCAAACAAGCCCTGTGTCGCGTTTTAAGTTGGGGAAATAATTCCCCTTCAATCCTGAGGGACCCTGGGGGCCAACTAGCCCACCAGGTGCTTCCAGTAAGCGCCACTGCGCTGCGTTGCAGAGAGGTGGTCTAGGCCGTGCCCCTTTTTACATCTCTCTGCAACGCAGCTCTGTGGCGCTTACTGGAGGTACCTAGTGGTCTAGTTGGACCCTAGGGACCCTCAGGATTCAAGGGGACTTAATCTCCCAACTTAAAAAGGCCACAGGGTGTGTTTACACAGTGGGGAAGTGAGGGGACGGGGCCTGAGGTGACATGTGCAAACACGCCCTGTGGCGCGTTTTAAGAGGTAGTTTTAATCCCCTGCCCTATTATATACTAGGGGCTTACAGAGGAGGTCATGCTGATCACAGGGGGACCCCAACACATAGTGTTCCCTAGTGTATGTAGGTGTTTTCACTGTATTCTGAGTGTCTTTTAACATAGCACTGGCTCTAGGACTGGTTAGTCAGACTCAGTTACCACCAGTATCCGTCTGAAAAAGTTGAGGGTATAGGATGATTTTGCAACAAGGCTTCTTTCTGCTCTTCTGTTTGTTCTTTCTGCACGTTATCCTTCTTCCTGCACTTTTCTTCGTCTTTGAGGACTTCTGTTGCTTCTTTCTGCATTTCTTTTTTTTCTTTCTGTGCGTTTTTTCGTCTTTCTTCACATGTCCTATCTCTGTAGGCATAGTTAGAAATTAGTATTTAAAAAACCTTTGAAATTCACTGAAAAAACCATAGGTTTCAGGCACGTTATAGTTAGGAATTAGCATTTAAAAAACGTCAGAAATTCACTGAAAAAACATAGTTTTCAGGGGCTTTATAGTTAGCTGAACTTTTCACTCGTACAAAACCATTGAAATTCCCCCGTTATAGTTAGTTCAGCTAACTATAACTCGCGCGCCCGCAATGCACTGCTTATGACGTCACATATTACATCACTCATGACATGGTCAGTGACATCACTCATGACATCACTGATGACATCTCAAATGACATCACTGATGCCATCATCCTTGTGATAGAGTGGCAGACCTCCTCTCCCCCTAATATAACCTTTGATACACACGTTCAAAAATAGAAACTAATATTTTCAAAACAATAGACATACCAATATCAGTTACAACAACCGATTCAGTAATTCTAAGATCCACATACACATCCACTCATTCACCAACAGTCCTATACAGTCACTCATACATGTGCTCATTCATCATATGTTCTCATACACCTATACATCCTGTTACACAACGCCACTCATCCATAGAGTTATTCACACACATAGTCACTCATGCTAATAAAGAATCAAACATCCATTCACTTGCATATACAGTTATACACACACCACCACACTTACTTCTACAGAAACTGACACATACTTAGTCTTTTAAACAATCACTTATAGAAACACATACTTATTCATACAGGAACTCTTTCAATCTCTCACTCTCACATATACTCACTTATATACACCAATAGTCACATATACTAGTTTAAAACATATGTAGTTTCTCATAGACACTATTGAGACAGTCATTCACTCACTAACACACCCATGCACACACTCATCTACCCATACACTCCTGCACACATGCTGTCTTCAACACATACAAACAGTGAGTCACTCATTCATGCACCTATGCACTACGTAATACCCCCCACGAACCATACAGACACTCAGACACTCATACTGATTCTCAAAAAACCAACTAATAACCTATATAGACACTCATGTAGCTACTCACCAACCCATGCAGCCACTTATACACAAAGTGAGAGACTGATACAGATATTTACATATTTAAATATTACTCACTAAGCCATGTATTCACTAAGATACACTTAATCAGTCAGTTATGCAATCAATTTTTCAAAAACAAATCATCCAATTTAGACACTTATATACCCATTTATTCTTCCATCGACCTTGAGATATACATATTTAAAACATATGTAATTTTCAGAAAAACACACATTCACTGGATTATGTCATCAGTGATGTCATTTGAGATGTCATCAGTGATGTCATGAGTGATGTCACTGACCATGTCATGAGTGATGTAATATGTGATGTCATCAGCAGTGCATTGCGGGCGCGCGAGTTATAGTTAGCTGAACTAACTATAACGGGGGAATTTCAATGGTTTTGTATGAGTGAAAAGTCCAGCTAACTATAATGCCCCTGAAACGTATGGTTTTTTCAGCAAAATTCTGAGGTTTTTTAAATGCTAATTCCTAACTAAAACGTGCCTGAAACCTATTGTTTTTTCAGTGAATATATATATATATATATACATATATATATATGTATATATATATATATATATATATATATATATATATATATATATATATATATACCACACAAGAATCTGGTCAGGGTAGAGGCTGTCAGTAGGGTGGTCCGCGTTCAGGGTACCGGAAACCCTGTATCCATTAACCAAACACCTCCCGAATTTCAGAAGTATCATGGACACATTGGTGATTGCAGCAGTAAATTTATTCAGGCTGCACAGCAAAGCGTTTCAGCTTACGCCTTGATCACGTTAGGTGACGGGTGTTTTTGCACATATTTTTAAATGCAGTGTTAGACATAAAAAACAGACAGTGAATACAAAAGTGACAATGTGAAAATGGGGGCCATCTTATCGTGTATAATTTCACCTTGAAATAATCACAATTCTGATCTTCACGCTGATTTTGCACAATTATTTGAAAATTACACAATTAAATATCGATCACATTTTCAAGAAAAATTGCATTATGATGATTGCTAATAAATATATAGCTCATAAATTATTTATACAAGTTATTCTCCATTTCCACCATTCAAAGTTAACATCATAAATATGTCTGTATCACTCATTTTGTTTGGAAAAAAATGCATATTTCTAATACTTGAGTCAATATGGTCTGTTACGTCATAGGCTTCTATGTATTAGAAGCCATTGTATCCCACAAGATTCTCACTGTTTTTTATAAGCCCCGGGGGATGGGGTCGCCGGGGATAATAAAAATGAGTGATAGGGGCTTTTTTTTTTTTACAGTAAAATTTGGGGTCGCGCATCCTAACGCGTTGGGTGCACAGTTTCTCTCGCGTTGGGTGTGCGGTTCCTAAGGCATTGGGTGCGCGTATCCAAGGAAAAAAAACTGAAGTTGTTGGGAGATAAACATCAAGCTTAAGTGTTTTGTTCTTGAGTGGCTCTAAAAAGAGCCGTTGTGTTCATTGGGAGTTTTTGGTACTTATAAGTAAGTACCTATACAGAGTCTAAAGTTGTTGAGGAAAACTCTGTTTCCTTCATCAGTAAAGTGTACTCCATCTCTCCTATACATCTCTTGCATATGAAAGCGCAGATTGTTATTGTAAATGGACCCCATTCTATAGTCTCGGAGAAAAGCAGAAACAGATTTATTCACATGTTTTCTAGCTTTCTCAATTTGTGGACAAAAATGATTGGACCAGTTCCATTTCTGCCTTTGGCATATGTTAGAATACACAAAGGCAGTTTTGGGAAAAAGTGAAATCAATTCTGCAAAGCATAAGCATATCCAGACCTACCCCAGTCAAAGTGCCTAGGTCATTGCCACCACAGTGCACTATTATGAGGTCAGGGTGTTGGATATGCATAAAGGATTTTACCAATGGCATCAATTGGTGCCAATTTAACTCTCTCTGTCCAATCCATTTAATGTCTACATTTGGCAAACCTAGGTCTTTGTGAATGCCTTTATTTTCTGCATACCTTTGGCTCCAGAAAATATAGCTGTGTCCCACAATCCACACTCTAAGCATCTTGAAGGGAGGTCTGGATGCACTTAGATGGTCTCTGTAAATGAAATGGCAGTTTGAAAAGTAAGAGCGTGGATCAGACCTGAATCCACGCCCATGGCACTCAGGACTTCCCACAGCCTTCTTCTGTTTACACAGTCGAAGGCCGCAGAGAGATCCATGAATGCCAGATACATTGTCCCCTCCCTGGCCACAGTATACTTTGCCACCAGATGGTAAAGATTGAGGCATTGATCAGTTGTGGAGCGCCCCTTTCGAAAGCCATACTGGACGTCAGTGATAATGTTATTTTCGTCAGCCCATGTCATTAGACGGTTTAAAATGACTCTTCCCAAGACTTTCGCCGTTACATCTATTAGGGATATTGGGCGGTAACATTGTGGGTCATTTTTATTACCCTTCTTGAATATGGGCACAATAATGGCCGTAGACCAAGATCTTGGCATGCCCACTTCAATAGCTGTATTATAGACCCTGGTTAAAATGGGGGCCCAAAGGTCTGTCTGGCTTTTAAATAAATCCGGGGGTATCCCGTCTGGTCCTGGCGCCTTCCTCATTACTAGACCTTCTATTCCTAGTTGAACCTCATCCACTGTAATAGGTGTCCAGGCACAACTGGGACATCCAATGACTAATGTAGGCTGTGTCTCCGGTGCCCCACGATTATACAAACTGGTGAAATGTGCTTCCCACGCCTCTGGTAAGATATGAGACGCCATTTGCGGTTTATCTTGGGGTTGAAAACATGGGGCGTTTATTATCCTCCAGAAGCTGCTCATGTCTCTAAGCTCGGCAGCCTCTCTTAAGGATTCCCAAGCTTCAATTTGTAAGGCTGTTTTCCTCAACTTGGTCGCTTTTTTATAACGACTCCTGCATGCGGCTATGTATCCTTTGTCCTTGGGGACCTTAGTTAGTGCCAACTTCAAGTCCCTATGGGCCTTTGAACAGTTCTTATCGAACCACCTGGGACAAAAGTCAGCCTTAGGCTTGGGTTTACTTCTTAAGAGACTATCGATGTGCTGAGCAGTGCCCTCAAATGCTACGATTAATTCAGTCCCCTCTACCTTAGGATCTAGGCACCTCCAGGTATGATTCTCGGCATTGTCGAGGAGAGCTCTATGGAGTTCGACACCATCAATGTTACTCCATTTAATTCTTCTCCCCTGATCCCTGGCCTTGTATTCACCCACAGTAGGAATTTCCGCCCCCTTGGTACCAAGTGTGTCCGCTAATGACAAAATCAAGGGGTTATGGTCACTGAACACGCTTGGCATTATCTCAAAATGGGCTACCCTACTTTCTAACACGGTAGATATAAAAATATAATTTATAATTGAATCCCTTCTTCTCGCCTTAAAGGTCGGGATCAATACATTAGGTGTCCCTTGCCCAATCATGTCCATCATGTGGGTTAAAGCAAACTTACATAGAATTCTGCTTAGTGCCAGGCCCTCTCTAGAGTGTTCCGGATGCCAGCCCTTAATAGAGGGACAGGCATCCCACGTACCACCTTCCCATTTCAGGTGTGAGCACTGATGGCAATTAAAATCCCCCATAAGAATTAACTGAGAGCCTGCATCCCTTGAGTCGTTTAAGCTAGTCAGCCTCTCTTCCAGCTCAACCAGGTTTAGCATAGATTGACCTGCATTATAAAAATTTATAAAAATATTCTTCGATCCCTTAGAATTAAGTTTCACTCCCTGTAGGCAACTTGAATCCCACCCCAGATCTACCCACCTCCCGTTCAATGCCAGTGCCACATACATAATTAACCCCCCCATGGCGCGACCCATAGTTGATTTCCTGGCTGCAACAAAGAATGATTTAAAACCTTCAACAAATGAGGCATTATTACTTGTTTCCCAAGTCTCCTGGAGGCAAATAACATGATATTTTTTAATAAAATCTTGCCAGTCCGGGTTTTGAATCTTGGATGCCAGTCCAGCGGTATTCCAGGAGATCAACCTCAATTCATTATGGTTTGGATCTAGTTCTTTGAGTGCTCCGGGCAGGTTCCTTGGGGTAGTGCCCCTGTTTAAACGATCAGCTGGAGGGGTTCTGATTTCCACTTCTCTTCCCGACACGCCTGCAAATCCAACTGCTAGGTCTAGATCGGGAGCCCCCGAGACCAAATCAGGTACCACTAAGGGTAGTGTTTCTACGTGGTTGCTATAGGTGTCTGAGTCTATCTCGTACTCCCCATTCCCTGGTGACGGTAGTCAATCTTGCTCATCCAGGGCAGACAGACTTGTAAGTGGGGCAAATCTGTTCATTAGAGGGCCATGAGCCTCCCCCCTTCTTACCAGGGCTGCCCCTGGCCCCTGCCAATTCGTACCCTTGACCGAGGCTTTGTTTCTATAAAAGAAGTGTAGGGGTAACATCCTAATACAGGACCCAGTGCCTCCATCCTCATGTCGATTGTCCAACAGTTCTCTGACTAACTCAGGGTACCTAAAGTTAACGATCACACAGTCACCCGCAAATTTTTTCCCGGACTTTCCAATCCAAGCTACCCTCCTAGCCATAAGGATGTGCCTGTGCTGCAAGCTCCTGGCAGGTGTATTACTAAATAACCAGTGTGCAGCTTTGTTAATCAGAGCGTTGGTCGTTTCTTCTCTATCGTTATTGAGACCAGGCACTCCTACCAACACAATCGAATAAGGGCTAGAAGCGGGTGGCAAATCCAGGATCTGGAGACCTGGGGTGCTCTGAACGCAAGCATTCATGGTGGTTTTTTCCATGATGGCTTGCTCGTTTGGTCCCCGGCAAACCTCGTTAGGAGTGATCCGTGTGATATCCTGGACCATACCACCAATGGGTCTATTACTTATATTCCCCTGGTCCAGAGGTGTTTTCCTATGGGCTCTATCCTCGGGGTCGGTGTTTTGGTATAGTGCAAGGGATAGTGTTGTTTGTCTAGAATCACACAATGAGTCTGTGTGCTTTTAGGAATCATTTTGAGAGAAACATTTTGGTACTAATCTGTAGTAGTAGATTTTCTGCGATGTGAGCAGTCACCTTAGATCTTGTAGACTAGTAAATGTATTTTGTACAAGGGATAGTTGTCTGTCTACAATTAGAGTGTGAGTCTGTGTGTATTTGGGTATGCATTGTGAGAGAAGCATTTGGTAACATCATGTATTTGCTGACAGATAACTATTTTAAAACCTGTCATGTTGTCAAGTTTTAGTAGCATTAGAAGCCAGTCTTTGCGTATGCATTGATAAAATGAGTCAGGCTTTGACACTAAAGTGCAGTACTTAAATATGTAGATTGTGTGCAGCACCCTTACCCCTTTCAGACTAGTGAATGAGTTTTGGTAAACTCCTAGGATAGTGTTGCTTGTCTAATATCACACTTTGAGTCTGTGTGCATTTGGGTAAGGATTGTGAGAGAAGTATTTGGTAACATCGTGTATTTGCTGACAGAATACTGTTTTAAAACCTGTCATGTTGTCAAGTTTTAGTAGCATCATGTTGTCAAGTTTTAGTAGCATTAGAAGCCAGTCTTTGCGTATGCATTGATAAAATGAGTCAGGCTTTGACACTAAAGTGCAGTACTTAAATATGTAGATTGTGTGCAGTACCCTTACCCCTTCCAGACTAGTGAATGAGTTTTGGTAAACTCCTAGGATAGTGTTGCTTGTCTAATATCACACTTTGAGTCTGTGTGCATTTGGGTAAGGATTGTGAGAGAAGTATTTGGTAACATCGTGTATTTGCTGACAGATAACTGTTTTAAAACCTGTCTTCTTGTCAAGTTTTAGTAGCATTAGAAGCCAGTCTTTGCTTATGCTTTGATTAAATGAGTCAGGCTTTGACACTAAAGTGCAGTCCTGAAATATGTAGATTGTGTGCAGTCCCCTTACCCCTTCCACAGTAGTGAATGAGTTTTGGTAAACTCCTAGGGATAGTGTTGCTTGTCTAGAATCACACTGTGAGTCTGTGTGCATTTGGGAACCACTGTGAGAGAAGCATTTGGTAACATCATGTATTTGCTGACAGATAACTGTTTTAAAACCTGTCTTGTTGTCAAGTTTTAGTAGCATTAGAAGCCAGTCTTTGCTTATGCATTGATAAAATGAGTCAGGCTTTGACACTAAAGTGCAGTACTTAAATATGTAGATTGTGTGCAGTACCCTTACCCCTTCCAGACTAGTGAATGAGTTTTGGTAAACTCCTAGGATAGTGTTGCTAGCCTAAAATCACACTGTGAGTCTGTTTGCATTTGGGTAAGGATTATGAGAGAAGCATTTGGTAACATCGTGTATTTGCTGACAGACAACTGTTTTAAAACCTGTCATGTTGTCAAGTTTTAGTAGCATTAAAAGCCAGTCTTTGCTTATGCATTGATAAAATGAGTTAGGCATGGACACTAAAGTGCAGTACTTAAATATGTAGATTGTGTGCAGTCCCCTTACCCCTTCCACAGTAGTGAATGAGTTTAGGTAAACTCCTAGGGATAGTGTTGCTTGTCTAGAATCACACTGTGAGTCTGTGTGCATTTGGGAACCACTGTGAGAGAAGCATTTGGTAACATCATGTATTTGCTGACAGATAACTGTTTTAAAACCGGTCATTTTGTCAAGTTTTAGTAGCATTAGAAGCCAGTCTTTTCTTATTCATTGATAAAATGAGTCAGGCTTTGACACTAAAGTGCAGTACTGAAATATGTAGATTGTGTGCAGTCCCCTTAACCCTTCCACAGTAGTGAATGAGTTTTGGTAAACTCGTAGGGATAGTGTTGCTTGTCTAGAATCACACTGTGAGTCTGTGTGCATTTGGGAACCACTGTGAGAGAAGCATTTGGTAACATCATGCATTTGCTGACAGAAAACTATTTTAAAACCTCTCATGTTGTCAAGTTTTGGTAGCATTAGAAGCAAGTCATTGCTTATGCATTGATAAAATGAGTCAGGCATTGACAGTAAAGTGCAGTACTGAAATATGTAGATTGTGTGCAGTCCCCTTACCCCTGCCACAGTAGTGAATGAGTTTTGGTAAACTCCTAGGGGTAGTGTTGCTTGTCTAGAATCACACTGTGAATCTGTGTACATTTTGGAACCACTGGGAGACAAGCATTTGGGTACTTCATATCTTTGAATACGCATAACTGCTTAAATATTTTCCTGTTCTCAAGTTTTGGTAGAATTAAAAGGCAGTCATTGCTTATGTATTCACCCAGGAACTGTCCTTGCAATACTGTAAACATTCAGTTAATATTCAAGTAGTAACGGAGTGCGGCAGGCCTTAGCACATGCATTGATTCAAATGTTTATCCACTATGCATGCAGTTCTCTAACCATCTACAAAGTTGTCTTTCACACCTTTAATTCCACAGTCAGTATCCATACACTTCAGGCAAACACCCTGTCACTCCCCATGTACTCCTCTAGTGACCCATTCAGCACCATGTACTAATCCATTCACTGCGCCAAAACCCAAACATTTATAAATTCACCCAGGCACTCTCTTTGCAGTAGTCTAATGATTCAGTCAGTTTCCAGGTACTCATGTAGTGAACCATGCATTACCAGATAGACTGCTTCAAATGTCTATGCAGTATGCATGCAGTCTTCTAACATACTATACACTTGTCTTTAACAGCTTCAATTCCCCAGTCAGTATCCATGTACTTCCAGCAAACATTCTGTCACTCCCCTTGCACTGTTCCAGTGACTTATTCAGCACCATGTAGTAATGCATTCACTGTGCCAAAACTGAAACACTTATAAATTCACCCAGGTACGCTTCTTGCAATAGTCTAATCATTCAGTCAGTATCCAAGTACTCATGCAGCGAGCCAGGCCTTACAACATGGACTGCTTCAAACCCCTATACAGTATGCATACAGGCTTCTAGTCACCTACACACTTGTCTTTCACTTCTTTAATTAACTAGTCAGTATCTATATACTTCAATAACCATCCTGTCACTCATCTTGCACTCATCTAGTGACTGATCCAGTACCATGTACTAATCTCTTAACTGCGCCAAACCTGAAAAACTTAAACGTTTTACCCAGGCACTCTCCTAGCAGTAGTCTAATGATTCAGTCAGTTTCCAGGTACTCATGTAGTGAACCATGCATTACCACATAGACTGCTTCAAATGTCTATGCAGTATGCATGCAGTCTTCTAACATACTGTCTTCAATTCCCCAGTCAGTATCCATGTACTTCCAGCAAACATTCTGTCACTCCCCTTGCACTGTTCCAGTGACTTATTCAGCACCATGTAGTAATGCATTCACTATGCCAAAACTGAAACACTTATAAATTCACCCAGGTACGCTTCTTGCAATAGTCTAATCATTCAGTCAGTACCTAAGTACTAATGGAGTGAGGCAGGCCTTAGCACATGGATTGATTCAAACGTATTTCCACTATGCATGGAGGCCTCTAACTACCAACACAATTGCCTTTCAGACCTTCAATTTCTCTGTCAGTATCTATAAACTCCAATAAACACTCTGTCACTTTAATTGCACACCTCCACTGCCTCATTTGGCAGTAAGTACTAATCTATTCACTGCACTAGAATCCAAAATCTTAAAAAGATTCACCCAGTCACTCTTTTTGTAGTACTCTAATGATTCAGTAAGTACTCAGGTAGTTTTGCAGTGATCCAAGTGTTACTCTATGGACTGTTTCAATTCAATCAATCAATCAGTGACACTTGTAAAGCGCGCTACATACCCGTAGGGTCTCAAGGCGCTGAGACCCTAATTGTCTATTAACTATGCATGTAGGTCTCTAGCCACCTACATAATGTCTTTCACACCTTCAATATCCCAGACAGTATTCATACAATTCCAGCAAACACTCTGTCACTCTCCTTATACTTCTCCAATGACCCATTCAGCACCATGTACTAATCCATTCACTGCGCCAAAAGCCAACCACTTATAAATTCACGCAGGCACTCTCCTTGCAGTACTCTAATCATTCAGTCAGTACCCAAGTACTCATGCAGTGAGTCAGGCCTTAGCACATGGAGTGCTTCAAACGCCTATTCACTATGCAGGCAGTCCTCTAACCACCTACACACTTGTTTTTCACACCTTCAATTCCCCAGTCAGTATTCATGCACTTCCATGTAGTTTTGGAGTGATCCAAGAGTTACTCTATGGACTGTTTTAAACGTCCATCCAGTATGCATGTAGGTCTCTAGCCACCTACACACTTGTCTTTCAAAGCTTTAAAAACCCAGATAGTATTCATACAGTTCCCGCAAACACCCTGTCACTCCCCTTATATTTCTCCAGTGACTTATTCAACACTATGTACTAATGTATTTACTGCACAAAAATAAAAATACTTATAAATTCATCCTGGTACTCTCCTTGCAATACTCAAAACATTCAGTCAGTATCCAAGTACTATTGAACTGAGACAGGCCTTGAGGTAATTCAGTTTTCCGATCCCGTTCGTATTTAGCCACCATTTTGTGTTCCGCCGCCATTTTGTGTTGCCCTCACTCAGGCAGCACGGTGAACGAGGTGTTGTTTTCCCTCTTCCTACTGCAAAGTGTCAAATAACCTCCTGGCTCTGTTTAAAGCTGGTGTCAGGGTCTGGCCGTCTCCACTAATCCTCGTCTGGTTTGACTGATCCCTGTTTCAACTATCTGTTGGTTCGCACCATTCTTTCTGACTCTATCTTATCCTCTCGCCTTTGCTATTCTTTACTCGTATTCTCTCATTTCACAACTGTCCTCCGGGGCATACAAATGTGTCCTGCCACCTGCCAGTCAAATTATAAACACTACCACTGATTAACTTGTGGGGAAGGGTGACAAACACAGTTGGAAGAGAGGCTTATTTGAGTTACTTAATATCTTGTTTTCACATTCTTCTCATTGGTTAATCCTGTATGCATTGGGAGTGTTCTTTGTGAATATGTGTGTTATAAAAGATTGTGCGCCACGAAGTAAAGTGGCAGTCTCCTAAGAACATACCGAGTGTACTTCTGGGACAACTGTACTTAGCTGCAGCTAATAAACCAAACCTTCCACGCCTAACGGAGTGTCCCGTGTCTCTGTTAGACAAAGCAGGTGAACTCAGGAGATTAAGGCGTACCCTGCACCGCCAGGCCCATAAGGCCTCGGTTCTTCAATTTGGCGCCCGAACGTGGGCCGGCTTCAGAGGTAGCAGTTCTGCCCGAGGATCGTGAGGAGCCCCACAAGAAAATTCTGGAGGAATAGCGAACCACGTCAAGCGACCCCTGTATGTCGAAGTGGTCCGAAGGTCTTTTGCAGCGTGGTTTCTCCTTTCTGACGGCTGCTGATGACTGCTGCCCTGACTGCCGCCCTGCTTTGGTCCCTTTGATGATGTTTGGTATTGCGAGACATTAGACGGGCCTCTGTTGGCGTAAGAAGACACTTAGTTAAGTATTGGTGGGTAGCTCCCACTCTTTTGTTTTGATTTGGGTCTTTGATTCGGCTATTGCAAAAGCCGAGGGGTGAGTACGTTTGTGCTGTATTATTTGATTTAACCCCTTGATGTTTGTGAACAGTCCAGTGAAATAACGATGCCTGGTCTGAGTAAGTTTAGGAATTTCTGTTGCCTTGGTTGTAATAGGGATTCCCGGCTGGAGGACTCTTGTCCGATTCCTCCGGTTGGAACTCCCACCTATTCAAAACATGGTGTCGGCCCCATTGCCTTTAGTAAGGCATGGATCCGATACACGAAAAACGATGGCGTTCTACAGTGGCCACAAAATGGTAGTTTTGAGCCTGACATATTAGACAATTTGGAAGCGATATTATTCAAAAGACAAGCCCGGCCGGCAATGTTTGACTCTTTCCGCCTCTGGCGTAAGGAAGCCAAACAGAAAGAAATTAAGCAGGCAAAACGAGATAAGACAGCACAAAATATGACAATTATACAGGCTGCCCAGCAGTTTAAAGATAATGAGATTGATAATGCAACGGAAATTTCAGAGAGACAGCATCATATGGCAATAGATAGATGCTATCCGGTGTTGCCCTTCTGCTAAAAGTAAGGATCTGGAGGAAGACCCTTTGATGTCTCACCTATTGAGTTTGCCTCCACCCTATGTACAAGGTGCTAATGCACCCCCGTTGTTACAACCTGTTCAGTTGCCTGTTGTCCCCCCACCTGTTCCGGTTCTTCAACATTTGCCCCTTCCGGTATTGCCACTCCCACCTCCTGTGCCACCGATTCCTTTGTCTCCATCTCCTGAACATCAATCCTCTTTGCCTTCGGCTCCCCTTATAACTGCCAGTTCCTCTCCTGTATCGCCTAATACCTTGTCCCCTGCCCTTATGTCTAATTCTCCTACTGTGCGCAAACGCATGACAGATACTGTCTCTGGTTTTTTGTCCCCTTTCTTTGGGACTCTGAACATGTCTCCGGCTTTTTCTCAAAGACAGTCTCGTAGTCAACTTCCAGGTTCTGACGAATGGGTGGTGTTGGACTCTCTCGCTCGCAAATGGATCGAGAAGGGTCCCCAGTATAGTGTGAAAGATATCATGATCACCTTTCATCAGTGGGATGCGCCCACGCAGAGATATGTATTTAATGTTATGTGTGACACCCTTGCTAAAGGATGGGAGGATATGGATTTGGGTTTACTTCCCCAGGGTCTGTTGGATGTCCAGGCTAATTTCGATAAAGGACTCATTGTGGGTTCTAAGGTTGAGGACGCCGTAAGGACACTTGTTACTTTTAGGTCCTTATTTTCTTCACAAACTTTTCTTGATTCTGATCCTGCTGTTCGGCAGACATTGAAACATTACCCAATGAGAGAGGTTCCTCCGATATGGAGGGAAGAGGTTGCGCAAGCAGGTAATAATCCAGCTATTCCCGCTCACTTCCAGCGTATATGGGTACATGTGCCCTGGAAGAGATCTGATGTTTTGGCCCTCAAACAATCTTTACCGGATCCCCGTAAAAACCCTGCTGGTTACTATAAAGAATTGTCCCAGACTGTTGATGTCTGTATTATGAATTTAGCGGATATTGACATGCTGATGGGAAATGTAGTCCCACAAGCCTTATGGGCTCAGATTCGTAGAGAGGATCATGCTCAAGAATTGGGTGGTACATGGGCTGCTATAACTGCCTCGGATAAAGCACAAGTGGGTGGTGCTAAGCCTGATGTTTTGATCACAGAACTCCCTGGTAGGATTATTACTTTAATGAAAACAATGAAGCCCGCCTTACGAGTTAATTGGGATAAATTAGCTGCGTGTAGACAGAAGAAAGATGAGAGTGTCTCCGATTTCTTCACTCGTTTTGACTAGACGTTTATTGATCACAGTGGTCAGGATATGACTACGGAGGGTGGACAGCGATTATTTGTAGATAAATTCATATTTAACTTGCGCCCCGAGATGTCACATAAATTAAAAGACTCTGAAAGTTCATGGGCTGTTTCTTCTTCTGCTCAGATATTGGCTACTGCTCAATATTACGAAAACCGGGACAAAGAGGAAAAAGACAAACAAGAGAAAAAGACTAAAGAATTAAAAATGAAGGTTCTTTTGCAACAAGCTTATCCTCCTCGCTCTGCTCAGCGCCAGTTTCAACAGCCTCCCCAGTTTCAGAGGGTGTTTCAAAAGCCTGAGCCCTATATTCCGCGGCCTTTGTTAGGTCCTAACCAATGAGCCTATTGTAGGGAGGAAGGTCATTTTAAGAATGGCTGCCCGGTTTTATTACAGTGTAATGGAGGACTATCTACTCCATGAGGTCGTGGTGGTTCCCAGTCAGCGCCCAGGGGTAGAGGTCGAGGTATGTCGCCCCAGACACAGCGTTCCCTTCCACCTCTACATTCTATAAACTACTTTGATCAGCAAAATACTCAGTCTACCCAGTATTACAATGATGATTACTATGTTGAAGGTGAGAATGACGGTCTTCACGCTAACTAGGACAGCCATAGACAAGGTGAGGGAGTTGTATCGATTCTAGTAGATCAGAATGGGCCTTATGTTAATGTCACTACAATGGGTGTTTCAGAGCCATTTCTTTTAGATACTGGTGCGATGAGAAGTTCTATTATTCACTCCAAACTCCCTGGGGCACCTTTGTCTGGCTTAACAAACGTATCCATAGGATTTTCTGGCGCCCCAGTTCATAGCCCGGTCTCTTGTCCTCTGCCTATTTCAATTGGTTCTTATGATTTGGAAGCTCCGCTTCTTTTAACGACTGGTTGCGGCGAAAATCTGTTGGGTTTGGATTTATTGAAAAGATTGCATGCAACGATATATTGTTCTCCTTCTGGTGTACATCTCGCTTTGGGGCAGAAACTGACTTCTCCAATGTATTTGTCTAAAGATCAATTTCCACCTGAATTGCTCTCTCTCCCTGCAACACTTTGGGCTACGGGCCCAAATGATGTTGGTTGTCTTGAGATCCCACCCTATATCGTTACCCTCAAGCCCGATGCTAAATTGCCACGCATCCCTCAATACAAAATTCCCAATGATGGTGAAAGAGCGCTTTTTGCTATTATTTATGATTTGGTTCAGAAGGGTGTGGTTGAGGAGATGAGGGGAAATGTATGCAATAGTCCTGTTCTCCCAGTTCTTAAATGCACTGATCCTTCTCAGCCTCCTGTTTATCGCTTTGTTATTGATCTCCGGGAGGTTAATAAAATTGTTGTGCCGCAGTTTCCTGTTGTTCCAGATATCACTGCCCTGTTAACTATGATACCTGCCTCGGCAGCTTGGTTTTCTGTTATTGATCTGAAAAATGCTTTCTTCAGCATCCCCATTGCTGAATAGAGTAGAGATATTTTTGGCTTCTCTTTAGGAGGCCGAAGTTTCCGGTTCAAGCGCGCACCCCAAGGCTATTGTGAAAGTCCCTCCATCTCTGATGTGCCAGCTTGATGCTTTTCCTTTACCGCCAGGTGCTACCCTTATTCAGTATGTGGATGATTTATTGATTGCTGCTGATTCAGAGGATATTTGCAAAAATGTGACTATTGCACTATTGCGTCACTTGTCTGACCTTCACCATAAGGTTTCACCTTCTAAATTACAATATGCCTGCCAAGAGGTTACCTATTTAGGTCATCTCTTGTCGAAGGAGGGAAGGCGACTGACCCCAGAACGTATTCAACAATTGCACAAATTTCTGTGCCATCTACACAAAGAGAAGTGCGTGCCTTTCTAGGCATTACCTCTTATTGTAGACAGTGGATTCCAAATTATTCTTTGTTGGCTAAACCTTTGTTGGCACTCACTTTGAAAGACACACCCCAACCCCTTCCTCGGACTGACAAATTTCAGAAGAGTTTTTCTGATTTACGTGCTGCTCTGTGCTCTGCTCCTGTGTTGGGTACTCCGGATTACAGTAAGCCCTTCACGCTCTATGTCCATGAAAGAGAGGGTTGTGCGTTGTCAGTCTTAACACAACGATTTGGAGACAAGCAGCGGCCATGTGCCTACTTTTCGGCTACATTAGATCCAGTAGCCAAGGCGTTGCCTAGTTGTCTTAAAGCTGCAGCAGCAATTTCTATTTGTCAGTCTGCTGGAGTGGTGCTGGATAACACTCTTATTGTTATGGTACCACATGCAGTGGATACCTTGCTAAATAGGACGAAAACACAGCATCTTACAAGTGCCCGCTTGTCTGGGTATGAGCTGACGCTTTTGGCTAGTCACGTGCACATCAAACGATGTAACACTTTAAATCCAGCCACATTGTTACCTCTTCCAGAGGAGAAAGGTATTCAGGAACAACATGATTGTTTTCTCCGTACTGAAGAGGAGACAAAAGGTAGGATTGATTTGAAAGATACACCACTAATGGACCCGGATGGAACCCTATGGGTGGATGGTTCTTGTTTTAAACTCTCTAATGGTGAAACAACTTCAGCTTATGCTGTTACCACCTTGCATACAATCGTGGAGACAGCACGCATCAGACATAATTCAGCTCAGGCGGCTGAACTGATAGCTTTGACCAGAGTGTGTGTGTTATCTAAGGGGAAGAGAGTGAATGTATATACCGACATCCAGTATGCGTTTGGTGTGGCACATAGTTTTGGTCGTTTGTGGAAGGAAAGAGGATTCTTTACCTCCCACGGTACTAAAATACAGCATGGTCAGTTGGTAACTGATCTTCTTGAGTCACTTGCTTTGCCTACCCAGATAGTAATCATAAAGTGTAGTGCGCATAAGAGGATTACTGATGATGTTGGTCGCGGGAATGCTTTCCGGATGAGGTAGCGAAAGAAACAGCCAGAGATGCTGTAAGTCGCATGTATGTTGCGGGCCCTGCAAATTGGGTCAAGGAAAAAGGAATGTGTGGTGATACAATAGAAAGTGTGAGATCGATTCAAGGAGAGACTACAGAGAAAGAGTTGAGTAAGTGGAAAGAGAGTACAGGAATGTTAGACGCGATGGGATGTTGGATAGAAGTGTCAGAACATCAGCGTTGGCTGTTACCAGATGCCTATGTACTGCCTGTAGTTGCTATGGCACATGGTCCATCCCACATCAGTGCAAAAGGAATATGTAAGCTTCTGGCTCCAGTGTGGCTGAACGAAGGGATTCCAAAATGTGCAGATAATTTAGTGAAGCATTGTATCGTTTGCTTGATGCATAATCCAGGAAAGGGAACCCCAACTCCAGCAGGTCATTTTGCTCCCCCAACATATCCTTTTGAGGTGTTGCAAATTGATTATATTCACATGGAACGATGCAACAATCTCAAATATGTTTTGGTGGTGGTGTGTGCCTTCACCAGATGGATAGAGGCCTACCCCCTGAAAGACAACACTGCTTTGTCCACTGCCAAAGTTCTTCTGAAAGAGTTCTTCCCTAGGTTTGGTTTGCCACACATTGTCTGGAGTGACAATGGAAGTGAATTTGTGGGCCAAATTATTAAAAAGGTGTGTGCCGGTCTTGGTATCAGGCAGAAATTCCAAGCGGCGAACCATCCCCAATAAGCGGGTTTGGTAGAGTGCTATAACGGCACTCTCAAACTTAAGCTTGCAAAGGTACAGGCTAGCACGGGACTTGCCTGGCCCGATGCTTTACCTTTTGCTCTCCTATCCACTAGAACAGCTGTACATTCTCGTTTGGGACTCAGCCCATACGAGGTTGTTTTTGGGCGCCCGGCTAAAGTTTGGGGAGTCCCTCGCCCTAAAAAGTATTCTGACATACAGTATCCAATGCTGATTGACTACTTACATGACCTCACCACTAAATTACGTGTTCTCCACCAACAGGTTGAAAACGCTTTACCAGAGGCCTCCACAGACCCAGGTCATTCTATCCAACCGGACTGGGTCTGTGTGAAAAATTTTCAGAGGACATGGAATTTTGAACCTCGTTGGAAGGCGCCTCGACAAGTTCTTCTGGTGACATGTACAGCAGTGAAAGTCGAAGGGAAAAAGAACTGGATCCATGGCGTGCACTGCAAAAAGGTGCCCTTGCCCTTGCCTTTTGACCAGTGGGTCCGTAAGGGTGTAGGTGATTTTGAAGGCGAAAGGGTCCCACGGTTTGTACCTTTCAGTAGTGCACACCTAGATGGAACTCAGTCAGAGAAAGAAGATGACAACATTTTACAAGTAGCCATACCGCCACATCTCCGATTGAACACTACAGATCCACAGACACAATTTCAGGACCAAACTGTACTGAACAGAACTCGATATAATTTAAGGTCTAGACTGGTCAAGGACACCTGAGATTTTCATCTCTTTCGTGACATGTATCATCTGTCCAGGTTGCAGGGTCACGGTAGGAGTCTTGGTTTGTGACCTGTATAGTGGCTAGGCCCCCAGGACTTGCAGTGTCATAGGACGGCTAATAATGACAGCCAAGTGAGCTAGGAAGATTGCCGTGAGCAACAATTTTAGAGGATGGATGTCAAAATGGGAAAGAATAATAAGAAGGAAGAGATGAGAAAGAAATATTGTAAATTAGTGTACAGTCAATGTGGCATATCATTTTGTGTTCTTATGTTTTTTAGTACCTTATTGGCCTGTGTAGGTTGGATTGTTCATGCTATGCAGCACAAATCTGTCCCTACTTCTATTTCCTTGCCTCTTCGTCCTACTATCCCCCCACATCAATTACATACGCTTCCCCAACATGAACTAATCAGGAGAACAGAATATTTTCATCAACACCAATTGGTAGTCAACACAACTGACTGTTGGGTGTGTGGACTTATGCCTCATACCACAGACAAAGGGATGCCATATTTAGCCCTTGCATTCTCTTATGAAGGTTCCGCTTGGGCCTATTTTATGATGTTTTCAAATGCATATCAGAACCGATTTAGACGTCCAGTTGGTTCATATGGTAGTGGGCAAGGTTTTAGTCATAGTTCTCTGATAAAAGGAATAGTGGCTATGGCTAGAATTGTGGAGAATTGTAGGGTTCCTGTTGATGAGAAACGGGCATACGATGGTTGGAACATGACTCGTTACGTTACTAGCCTTACAGATAGAGTTAAACAGGGAAAATCTCCACCAATTTGGACTGTGCCTCATCAAGGTAACTTTTGTTTACAAATGAATGGCCAGACTACTGACACTGGACAAGGAAAGAGTTTTTGTTCCCATACATACATTTACACATCTCAGAATTCACCACCGTTAGTGCCATCCCAGGGCACGTATTTTGTCTGCCACGATAGAGCCTACACGTGGCTACCAAAAGATTTTTCAGGAACGTGCTATATAGCCTTTCTTCTCCCTCCTACATACACTGCTCCTTCGTGACATCACAGAAACAGATATGGCAGAGGGATTATTGATTCTAAAGACACGGTAGGACAAGTGGGAGGTGATTTCCTTAAAGGATTTCTCCCTTTTTGGGGCCCAATGGCCAACAGTAGAAACATGAGACAATTGGTTCGTGTTGTTGAGACTACCATAAATGTCACTGCGGGAGCCTTGAGTAATCTCACAGCTGAACTTCAGGCGGATCGTCTCATGACATTGCAGAACCGGATTGCTCTGGATGTTATTCTTGCGGATCGTGGTGGAGTTTGTAAATTGATCGGATCTAGCTGTTGCATTTATATACCTGACGATGCCCCTACGGTATACCAAGCCATCTCCAAATTACATGTGATTTCCGAGTCGATTTCTCAGGACGAAGGAGATTGGTCTTTATTGGAATGGTTTTGAGAATTACTGTCCAAATGGGGATGGAAGGTATTAACATTCCTTGGAGTGGTTTTGGCCATCATTTTTTCCTGTTGTCTCTGTATGCAGTGTGGCCCCGCCATCTGTGGTCTTTGTGCCACTATGTGTGTCCCAAGGCCTGTGTCACAGAGGACGGAGAGCATTAAAATGATGTTGCAGCAACAGCTTGATGACCTCATGGCCATTGACATCGTCTCAGATTAAAATGAGTCTGTGCGTCTTGCCTGAGTAATGGCAAAAGGAAGGTCTGAGGTAATTCAGTTTTCCGATCCCGTTCGCATTTAGCCACCATTTTGTGTTCTGCCGCCATTTTGTGTTGCCCTCACTCAGGCAGCACAGTGATCGAGGTGTTGTTTTCCCTCTTCCTACTGCAAAGTGTCAAATAACCTCCTGCCTCTGTTTAAAGCTGGTGTCAGGGTCTGGCCGACTCCACTAATCCTCGTCTGGTTTGACTGATCCCTGTTTCAACTATCTGTTGGTTCGGACCATTCTCACTGACTCTATCTTATCCTCTAGCCTTCGCTATTCTTTACTCGTATTCTCTCATTTCACAACTGTCCTCCGGGGCATACAAATGTGTCCTGCCACCTGAAAGTCGAATTATAAACACTACCACTGATTAACTTGTGGGGAAGGGTGACAAACACAGTTGGAAGAGAGGCTTATTTGAGCTACTTAATATCTTGTTTTCACATTCTTCTCATTGGTTAACCCTGTATGCATTGGGAGTGTTCTTTGTGAATATGTGTGTTATAAAAGATTGTGCGCCACGAAGTAAAGTGGCAGTCTCCTAAGAACATACCGAGTGTACTTCTGGGACAACTGTACTTAGCTGCAGATAATAAACCAAACCTTCTACGCCTAACGGAGTGTCCCGTGTCTCTGTTCGACAAAGCAGGTGAACTCAGGAGATTAAGGCGTACCCTGCGCCGCCAGGCCCATAAGGCCTCGGTTCTTCAGCCTTAACATATGAATGGATTCAAACACGTGTCTACTATGCATGTAGGTCTCTAATCACCTACACACTTGTGTTTCACACCATCAATATCCATGTCAGTATTCATACACTTCTAGAAAACACCCTGTCACTCACCCAGTGTGTCTCCTTATAGTACTGTAATCATTCAGTCAGTTAGCATGTAGTCTTTTAGTGAGGTAGGCTTTAGGGCATGAACTGCTTCAAAGTAGTATGCACTTTGCATGTAGTGTCTTAACCATTGTTACAATTTTGCTTCAGGGCTATAGTTTCTTAGTCATTTTTTATATAAAATGTGTTTCTACAGTAATAGAGTAGTATACATTTGTAAGTTATTAATATACATTTTTTTGTGATTCTTTTTTACAGATACTGTTTTTCAACGTTAAAATAGAGAAATTCTGCCAGAAAAGAAAAGAACAGAGACAGGAGGATTACTTGAAGAAACATCAACCACAAGTATTGAATGTACAAGATAATGTGGCTAAAAGGAAAAAATCTTTTGGTAAGATCACAAAGCAATTTATTAAAAATGTTTGTAGGACTAAACAGAATGTACAGAACGCTGGAACTACTGAGAATGCTTCAACTAAGAAAAAAATTCAAAATAAGAGGAAAAGCAAAAAAGCAAATGGTCAGTCAAAGGAGACTAAGTATGGTAAAAGAAGGCAAAATCAGTGTAAGGAATTACGCACCTTTTTTTTTACAAGAGAGTAGTGCATAATTTGCTGAAAGATGTGAAGAAATAAAAAAAGAGAGCTCTATTTTTGAAAAAGAAGAAGCATATTGAAAACATTGTTGAAAAGGCTTTTGAAGTAAAAAGGAAACCATTCATCTTAGTATTAAACAGAATTCGATCAGTAGATAAACCAATCCATGTAATGAAGGCCAAAAGTAGGAGGAAAAGAGTAATTAATAAAAAAAAAATGTTGTGATGTTTTTTTGGGAGAATGGAAACACAGTTCCAGTTCAGAGCCTTTTTTTAATGAGGAGAGTTATTTACAGAGTGAAAAGTTATTGTATGCGTTTGACACCAATGGTAGAGGTTATGAGGTTAGAGATGGTTGTCCAATTGAGAAAGAGAAAATGTTTGAAAGAAATGCAGAAGAAGTGATAGCTGATGAAGTTTTAGGGAGACGTCCTAAACACCCTGTGTACACTTGGGATTGCAGTAGTATTTGCAGTGTACGACAGGAATCTATTGATAAATTATGTAGTTTTTTACGAGTATATACTAAAAAAAGTGTTAAACAAAAGATTAAGGTGTTGCAAGGACTAGACCCTTGCAGAGTGAGAAAAAATACTGTTTTGCAAGGTCACTCTCTGGCTTGTCTTTCTAGGAAAGTTTGTCAAAGTGTTTTTCACCATTTCAGGATGCTGACAGTACATCATACTCAAATGCGGAAGTTAGTGAGAAGATTGTATTATGCAAAAAGTCCAGCACTAAAGTTAAATGAGTTGAACAGTGCACTTTTGCGTGGGTCAGTATCAGATGTGAAGAAGGTCTGTGATTATATTGAGTTTTGTTACTTTGGTCCTCAGCAAGAGAGTGCAGAAACTGACACATTAGTAGAACAAAATGTTGAAGACAATATAGAACCCGTAATTCCCAAAACATTTGAGGATGAAATCACAAAGTTTAAGGTAATTTCAGGTGAAAGACCAAATGTTTCTTGTATTTGTTGTAGGCGAAGTCACTATAAAAATCAGACTAGGGGTGTCAATCTATATTTAAAAAGTGAAATAGAAGATAATGAAAAGTGGATCGAATTTACAACATATTTGTTGGTAGAGGATTGTTTTGATTTGGGATCTGAGCATCGTATTTGCAAATATTGTTATAACAAATTAGATGAGAATAAAATGCCTGCTAGAGCTGTTCATAATAATCTAGAGTTGGTTGCTATTCCTCCAGAGCTGATAGATTTAAATACGTATGAGTCTATTCTCATTCATTGTGTTCACCCGTTTCAGGCTATTGTTCGTATGGAGCCTAAAACAGGTAAATTACCTCCATCAGAGTTGCAAAGAGGATTGAAAGGAAGAGTTGTGTATTTACTGTTAGAGTTAAGGAAAAATATTGAAACTATTGGTGTAGACCATGCAGAAAATGAGCCACTAGTCATTCTAGTTAATGGTGTTCCTACTAAGAATAAGAAAATCTGGCAAGAGTTAGTGGATGTTAGAAAAGTGCAAAAGGAATCATTGTATCTGTTAAAAAATAATGAGTACTATAGAAATGTGTTTGTTGGAGAAGAAGAAATAGATTTAGCAGAAGATACTGAAACATTAAGTGGACAAATAGAAAAAGTGGACATGTCCAGATGTGAAGAAATCTATGAACATTACAGTGTACATCCACTTCATTCCAAAGAGGTGATGGGGAATACAATTGAGTTGTTTCAAATGAAAAAAGCAACAGGAAGTTCCATGAGTGTATGGGAAGAGAGCTTGGAAGCTCATTGTTTCCCGCAGTTGTTTCCAACAGGAAAAGGTGGACGATATGATGAACGTCCTGTGCAGATTCCTGCATCTGAATATCGGACAACAAGATTATATGCAGAAGATCCAAGATTTCGACAATGTAACCCTTATATGTTTCATCTTCTGTTTGAAAGTGACTTGTCTGGACTTTCATATGCAGTAAATCACATTTTAAAGACTGGAATGTATCTTCAAAATGTAACTGCAAAGGATTTTATGGATAAAGTGCATCAGAGAGATGATCATTTAGAATCTCAGTTGATTAATCTGATGGCATGTCAGCGTGGGACTAATGAATATTGGTACCGTCGACATGGAGAACTGAAATGTATGCTATGGAACTTGGGAACTCCTACATGGTTTCTTACACTAAGCTGTTCTGAAAATGCTTGGGATGATTTACTTGAATTTCTTCGAGAGGCATATTCCAATATAAAAAATATTGAATACAAGACACCTGGGGAATTGTGCTCTTTGGATCCTATCAATGTATGCAGATATTTCAATCATAGATTTGAAGCTATGATGTCTTTCATCTGCAATAAAAATAATCCTCCTCTTGGCGAAGTTGTGGATTTCTTTTGGAGAAAGGAGTATCAAGCAAATGGTGCTCCTCATATACATATGTTGTTATGGATCAAGGACGCCCCCAAATTTGGAACAGAGTCAGATGAAACTGTATTGTCTTTCATTGAAGATTATGCTACATGTGCTGTACCCAATAGCAGAGAAGATAAAAACTTAAAACAACAAGTCTTACGATTCCAATGCCACAGGTGTGGAAAATACTGTCGACGAAAGTACAAGTCAAAGGATAAGTTCTATACTAAATGTCGTTTTGGATTTCCACGTCCTGTATTATCTAAAGGATGAGTGAACAGTTTTATGTCAGCTATGCGACATACCATCACAAGAAAGTCTCCGAAAAATACCTACAACTTAAGAAGAAGCAAAGAATCGAAATACATAAATGACTACAATCCAGTTATTTTATCCATGTGGAACGCTAACATGGATATTCAGTATGTTGCGGACAATTCCATTGCTGTTGCTCGATATGTAACGTCCTACATTACTAAATCAGAAAAGACTGAATTGAAAGAAATGTGGGAAGAGATTTCTCACGAGAAGACTCTAAGTAAGAAATTATACAGTTTCAGTTTGAAGATGTTATCGCATCGTGAAATTGGAGGATATGAATGTTCAGATCGGTTATCATCTGCAAGTCTATATTCCAAAAGTAGAAGAATCATTTGGGTGAGTCTAGGTCTTGCAGGAATGCGAAATCGGGTACTGAAATCTGTTCAAGAAATTGAATATTTAGCAGAAAAAGAACCAAAAAGTACAGATATTTTGAAAACGAATATGTTGGACACATACTACCCAAATAGAAGTCATCATCTTGAGAACATGTGTCTCTATGAAGTGCTGCAAAACTACACTTTTAAACGGAATACTACAGAGAACATCAACGATGGAAAATATGCAGTGATTGGTTCCGAAGGATGTCTGGTGAAACAAAGGAAAGGAAATTTAATTAATCACAGGAAACTGAGTTGCGACACTGCTGACAAAAGGGAATTTTACTATTTAGCCCTTTTGCAAATGTTCAAACCATGGCGTTCAGAACTGGAATTACTTGGAGATTTTCACAGCTATGAACATTCATTTAATGCTTCTAAAGATAGCATACAATGCAGTGCTTTTGCAAATGATGTGAAAATGTTGAATGATGAAATTGATCAAGAAGCTACAATTGCAGCTGAGATTGCTAGGGACAGTTCTCAAGACAGTCAAAGTTCTGCTGCACTGAGTCAAGATCCACTAGGACAACCAATTGTTGAAAATGAAGCAGCAATTGCAATGAATGAGGTGGAAACAGCAATGTATCAAGCTCAAGACGATGTAATACAGTTAGGAAACTTGGAAGAACAACTAAATGTTGAACAGAAACAAATATATCAGCCAGTGAAAGAGCAGATTGACCATGGATTACTTCATGAAAAGAGAGGGTGCTCATGTACATCATTTCAACCTATCCGAATGTATGTGAGTGGTCAAGCTGGAACAGGAAAAAGTTTCTTAATTAAAGTAATTACAAGTTATCTGCAGAAAACAACTGAGTCGCATTTGTCTTGTGTTGTCACTGCTCCAACTGGGTTGGCAGCACATAACATTAAAGGAATTACTTTACATCGTTTACTAATGCTGCCAGTAGAGCATGAGAACAAATTGGAATACCACAAGCTATCTGGAGAAGCTTGTTGTGAAGTTTCAAGAGTCCTGAAGAAAATGAAACTTCTCATTATTGATGAGGTGAGCATGGTTTCAAACTTGATGCTTGCCTTTGTGCATTTAAGAATGCAGCAAATTCTTAAAACAGAGTATGACGTGTTATTTGGAGGAAAACACGTCATAGTTTTTGGAGATCTACTGCAACTGACTCCGGTAAAAAGACAACCGGTATTTAAAACACTTGCCCATGAAGATACCAGAAAGTCTCTTGGCAGTGTTGGTAATGTAAACATTTGGAGAAATTTTGCATACAAAGAACTGACAACAAATATGCGACAGGCAAATGATGCTGAATATGGAAGTATTCTTCAAGATATAAAAATTGGAATTCTTTCAAAACGAGGCAAACAAGCTTTGGAGAGTCGATTACTTTGCAATGTGTTTCCAAATGAAAATGCAGTTCCTGCAAAAGTGTACATGAAAATTGCTCAAAATAAATCAGTGATTTGCTTAATGCCAACACTGTGCGAGTGTACCATATTCAACGAAGAACGATTGAAACTGGAAAATGAAGAAATTGTAAAAATGGAAGCCATAGATAAAATACAGCATGAAGGAATCACTATTATTTTGACAGAAAAGTTGAAAACAAAACTGGATTGTTTAGAAAAATAAATATCTAAAACAGCTGGTTTAAAATAGACACTATATGTGTGTGTAAACTGTCGGGTAATTTTAACCCCTTCCCTGCTCATGACGGAACCGTTCCGTCATGAGCCACGGTTGGCGTGTGCTCATGACGGAACGGTTCCGTCATGACAATCCTGTTGGCGGCCGCTCCGCCTCCGCGGCGCTGTTTCCCCGCCTGTGCGAGGGGACAACGCAAATGGGCGGAGTCATGACGGAACCGTTCCGTCATGAGCACAGCTCAACTGTGGCTCATGACGGAGCGGCTCCGTCATGAGCACAGGCCCACCGCGCTGCCCCCCTGCCCCCCCAGCGCTGCAGCGGAATGTCCGCAGCAGCGAAGGGGTTAAGGCGTAATTTGGATGTAGAGAAAGGTATAGTTAATGGCGCAATGGGTAAAGTGGTGGATTTTGTTAATTAGCAGACAAAAGAAGGAATTTAATTTTTAAAAATTAAATTTGATCAGATTGAAGAAGTTAAAGAAATTGGTCGTTGTTAAGTTCGTTTTTTGCTTGTTAAAGATTTATATGTTCGTAGGAAACAATTTCCATTTTCTCTGGCATATGCAGTGACTATTCATAAATCTCAAGGATTAAGTGTAGACAGTGCTTTGGTGAACATTGGATCTACCGTATTTAAAGAGGGTATGGCATATGTTGCTTTGTCGCGAGTCAGAACATTATCTGGTTTGTTTTTGATTGATTTTGATGAGACAAAGGTTACTGCAGATTTAAACTGTGTAAAAGAGTATAATAGGTTAAGAAGGGTGTCTGCTCCAAATTTAGGTCAATATCCTGTATTTGAAAAGCATGTGGTTGGTTAAAAAAGATGGTTTGAGAATATCTGTTCTGAAGGTGTCGAGAAGGGAAAAGAACAAGATAATGTTGTGATTGCAAGGAAAAAGAAATTGGACACTGTTGAAGAGATTGTTGGTTATCAGTTTGAAAATTGTTCAGGTGTCAACTGCTATGCTAATGTAGTGGTCAATGTTGTTTTTTATCTTCAAGGTTTGCAAGAACAGATTATGCAGAATCCGCAAAAAAGATTTTGTTCTCTGTTGCATTCTGTTTATGAAAAGTTGACAACAGATACAAGTAAAATACAATCTGTTTCAGATGTTCGTAATCTTTTGAATGTGTGTTCTGGTTCTACACAATTTTCACAAAATATCCAACAAGATGCTCAGGAATTTTTAATGTATATGCTTACCATTTTTGAAAATAAAGGTGTAGAAATAGAAAATATTTTTGGCCTTTCTTACAAATGGGAACATTATTGTGAAAATTGCATGTATACATGTAGCACCAATGTAGACACTGAGAGATTTCTGTATTTAACATTACCAGACTGTAAATCAGTGTCTTTCAATAAATTAGTTAAAGGTGCAAATCAAAACATGGAGTGTAGCCAATGTAAATCAGAAATGTTATCGACATTATTTTTAACAAAATATGGCAAATACATAATTTTAATGGTGCAACGTTGTACAGCTGACGGAAGAAAATTGGATACTTTAATAAAGCAATTTGTAGCAGCACAACTGTCAATATCAAGAAGGACTTTTGTAGCAATTGCTATAATTTTCAATGATGGTCCTTCCACCACATCTGGACATTACACTGCCTATCTAAAATGTGACAAAGGCTGGACACTTTGTAATGATTCCCAGTTGGTTTTCAAACAACGTTGCCTAGGGAATTACAAAATTCCTACCTAATATTTTTAAAGTCAAAGTTTTAGGAAGATAATTCATTCTCTGAGGAATTTATTATTATAATTTAATAGGACTACCATTGGACAATTTACATAAAAAAAGGAGTGCAAAAATACCATTTGGCCTCAAGGAAAGGTATATGTTTGAATTATGGACTTTTTGGTGGTCATTGATTTGGTGAATATTTTAAAGCGGCAACATTTACAGTTTTTATAAGTTAAAGTTATAAAATTTTGTTAGCCGTAATCATTTCATATATGTGTGATTTGTATTTTCTGGTATTTTACTGAGAATAGCATGTTGTTGTTTTTTTAACAATCTTTCTGGGTTTTTTTTTTTTGCCCGCTGTTAAGTGATGAGTACGATTGAAATCACTATTTCTAGTGAAATTCACTATATTCTGAGAACAGCAAAAAAGGCAAACAAATTACTTTGTGGAAATTATGCTGTGTTGTAAAAAATGTATTATTACATGTTATAACTATTTTTTTCTTTTCTTTCACAGATCCTAATTTTAAAATAAGCAATTTACATCAATTTAGATTGCAAAGAAAATCTGAAAAAAATGTATACCATTTTTTATTTCTATAACTGTGAAGGTAAGTTAAAAGAAGTATCAATATGCAGACTGGAGAGATCTACAAGAAGCTACAAAGTTTAAACACGTTTTTAAAAACACTCTGTTTATACCTATGTAGTTTTGAAATCTGACCGTTATCGGATATCATGTGACCTGCAAAAAAAGAGATTTGAGGGGTTCATAATATTTCCCATTGTACCTATTGAAGGACCGCAATCATTGCAATCATTCTTCTTTGAACATCTTTGCAGACAAAACTCTGTGCTTACCTTCTATCATTCGCAAGCAATTTTAAAAACAGAAATATGTCACTTTTTGTAACATAGTTATTGCGCAAGACACTCTTTCATATTTACAAAGAGAGGAAAAGGCACTCTGTGCACTTTTTCTACTCCATGTAAATACAACCTCATCATACACACCACTTTGTATTGAAAGGGTGTTCTATAAGTGCTGTTGTGCATGATTGCACTGAATACTCATAGAACAAGACACATCTCTAAATTTATCATAAATCATAAATCTCGATATGTGTGTGAATGCTGCACCATTCTAAAATTGGTGTAGGAAAGGACAACAAGGAGAATTGTTTTCATTTCTCCACATTTTTATATCTTCAATGCATGCTAAAATGTTCAGCATACATTGAAGGAGAAAAATGCGTTTTCTCATTGTTTTTGTGCAGGAAGGTGTGTCTTCCTGCACAAAAACAAACAGCACATGACACAGATATCCTTGCACTATGGTGCGAGGGTGCCTGTGTCACCACATGGCTGCAGTTTAAGCAGCCGTGCAGAGAGAAGCATAGATTTGCAACATATTTATGTACATATGTTGCATCCCTGTGCTTCGGAAGTACTACAGCACACTGCAGTTAAAGAGGTTACTGTGTGATGCTGCAGTACTTCCTCATAGTTCTGTACTTATACATTCACCATACGCTACTAATGCATTCATTCAGTCAATTATGTACTACACATACATTCATCTAAACTTTCACACACTAAAAAAGAAATATAGCTCTTTTTTGAAACCAGGAATGTTAGTTCTTAGAAGAACTTTTTTTTTTCTTCTTCTTTTATATTTTTTGGGGGGGTTTTCTGAACAATTTTTTTTTTTTTTGGTTTTTCTGGGGAAAAAAAGAAAAAACAGAACAGGAGGAACAAAACAATGAACTTCAGAAAAAAAACCAAAAAAAACTAGCAATGGTGACTTTCTTGCCTGCGGCAGATCAGATCGATAGACTGCTTCCCGTATCATAAAGTCGCATTGCATTTAATGCAGAGCACTTTCAAAAATTGGAATTGTGGACGGATGTCCAAATTTTGTGCTGAAGGATGCACTCTTGAAGTGCTTGGCTGCGATGAGTCGGAAGGAGCAGGAGCAACTCTCGTCCTTCGGCATTCCTCCCGAGCAAGATTTACCGGATGAAGGGTTCTTAGATGTTTCATCATGCTAGCTGTTCCGCATGAATATTTTTTGTTAGGATCCCCTCGAGACAGCACTCTCTGGCAGATCTTGCATGTCACCAAGGTGGCATTGGTCTTTGTTTGCCCCTCAGGGTAGGTAAAAAACTTTCCACACCACAGATGGCTCTTCCAAAAAATCATCCTCAGATGTACGAGGAGATGCAGGAGATGCCTGCTGCCCTGAAGCCATTGTTTGTTCTGAAAAAAGTTTGAGCTAAGTAAAAACTTAGTTAAAAAAGCTTCTTCTCTGCAAAGAGATGCTCTTCCAAAGAAGGTCAAAGAAGAATGATTGAAATGGGTGGGGTCTTTCAATAGTTAGAACAGGAAGTGTAATGAACCAATCAAATCTCTTTTATTGCAGGTCACATGGGATCCGCGCACCCTGCGCTTACGCAGCACGCACCCAGCGCGCATCCGCGAAATTGAATTTAAAAGGAATATAGGATTAGATGTAAAAATATATTACTTTTAAGAGTAGTTTAAAGTTTGGCTTCAATTAATATTCACATGAAATACATATATATGTTTTTTGAAATGTTAAATATTTCGCGGGACCAGCGCACCCACCGCGTCATACTCGCATATGACGTATCGCGGAAGCACACAAGCGTCGCGTAACGTACATCGTACGTGTCGCGTATAGGCTTGGAGTCGCGTACCGGTCGCATTGCAATCGCGCATCAAACACGTACCCAACGCATACAGTGCACGGATGCTTTCACGTAGGGATCGAGAACGGTGCGCATAGGGTGCGCAGATCCCCAAAAAATGGGAAAAAAAATAAAAAATAAAGTTTTAAAAATATAGTTTAAAAAACTATGTTTAAAAATATAAAAAAATATTTTTAAAAAACCCAATAAAAACAAATAATATTTTTAAACTTTTAAAAGAATTAATTGAAAAAATAAGTTAAAAAAATGGTGATAAAAAAGTATTCTAAAAAAGATAATTAATGAAATTGACACACTGAAATTGAAAAATATAAAAATCCAATGAAAATCATTAAACATGATATCTTTAGAGATAAGTTATAGATAGGAATTAGCATTTAAAAAACCTTTAAAATTCACTGAAAAAACCATAGGTTTCATGCACGTTATAGTTAGGAATTGGCATTTAAAAAACCTTTGAAATTCACTGACAAAACCATAGGTTTCAGGGGCGTTATAGTTAGGAATTGGCATTTAAAAAACCTTAGAAATTCACTGAAAAAAACATAGGTTTCTGGGGCGTTATAGTTAGCTGGACATCTCACTCGTACAAAACCCTAGAAATTCCCCCGTTATAGTTAGTTCAGCTAACTATAACTCGCGCCCCTGCAATACACTGCTGATGACGTCACATATTACATCACTCATGACATGGTCAGTCAGATCACTGATGACATCTCAAATGACATCACTGATGACATCGCTGATGACGTCATCCATGTGATAAATTAGTGCATCTTCTCACACCCTTTGATATACCCAATGAAAATTTCAGATGTACATTCTCAAAACCATAGATACTCCAATACCAATAACTACATACCCACTCATTGACTCTTAGGTCTACACACACATCCACTCACTCACCTGTACAGTCACTCATACTTACAGTCACTCAGTACAGGACTATCATATGCATTTATACACCTATATAGACACTCACACACCACCAATCATCCATAGAGGTACTCACACACCTAGTCAGTCATGCAAATAATTAATCACACTCCCATTTACTCATCTATGCAGTTATACTCACACAAGTTCACTTACTCATAAAAATACTACCACATTCTTACACTCTTATACAATCATTGATACAAGCACACACTCATCCATACAGCCACTCTCACAATCACACACTCTCACATATACGCACTTATATACTCTTACACACATATATACTGCCTGTCACAGATGTAGTTACTCACACATGTACCACTGAGATATACATTCAATCACTAACACACCCATACATACACTCACCTAACCATACAGTCTATCACAGATGCACTCTTAAAACCATGCACCCATAGAATCACCCACTCACACATCAACGCACAGAGTCACACACACACCACCCACACAAACACTCAGGCACCCAAACAGATACTCAGACAACCAATCAATAACCCATATAGACACTCATGTTACTATTCAGAAAACCATACAGCCGCTTACACAGCAACAGACAGACAGATACAGACATTCACACAGTTTAGTCACTAGTCTGCAGTAACATACGTTTAATGACTCACTTATAGAGTCAGTCACGCACCTACTAAATCATCCATTCACACACTTATACACCCACTCATTCTTCCATAGGCCTTTCCCTATATATATTAAAGATATTTAAACTTTACAGAAACACACAGTCACAGGATGACGTCATCCATGTGATAAATTAGTGCATCTTCTCACACCCTTTGATATACCCAATGAAAATTTCAGACGTACATTCTCAAAACCATAGATACTCCAATACCAATAACTACATACCCACTCATTGACTCTTAGGTCTACACACACATCCACTCACTCACCTGTACAGTCACTCATACTTACAGTCACTCAGTACAGGACTATCATATGCATTTATACACCCACTCATTCTTCCATAGGCCTTTCCCTATATATATTAAACATATTTAAACTTTACAGAAACACACAGTCACAGGATGACGTCATCAGTGATCTCATCAGTGATGTCATTTGAGATGTCATCAGTGATGTCACTGACCATGTCATGAGTGATGTAATATGTGACGTCATCAGCAGTGCATTGCGGGAGCGCGAGTTATAGTTAGAATTTCTAGGGTTTTGTAAGAGGGAAATGTCCAGCTAACTATAACGCCCCTGAAACCTGTTTTTTTTACAGTGAATATGTATATATATATATATATATATATATATATATATATATATATATATATATATATTACTTGCTTTCCAGATCCAGTAAATGTCTTCACCGAACAAACTTGCACACAGACCCAACGTAAGTGCTTTAGAAGATTTGGTTTACTCCTCTTGTCGCCATGACGCGTTTCAGCTCGTCGAGCCTTGTTCACATGACATGTATATATATATACACAAAGTGTTTCCCGTAGGGAACCTGGCCACGTCCACCATTTGGGGCTGGTGCCGGACACACGCTTCCGGGTCCGTGTTAAATTTGCCAACAATAGTGCCACACAAAGTCAGAGGGACACAGAAAATTGCCACAATAAACACATTGAAAGTAAAGCGCTGAGTGACGTTTTCTGTGCCCTCTGACTTTGTGTGATACTATTGTTGGTACATATATATATATATATATATATATATATATATATATATATATATATATATATATATATATATCCAATTCTCACAAGTCGGCGCTAAAAGCAACCAAACAGTCGCCTTTCCCTTGCCTCTTGCGATGGCGGTCCGTGGAGAGGAAGCGAACCTCAGAACATTCAACTCACGCTGATTTTCCCGTTCATGAGAAACAAAGACAGCAACCACGGACACTTTAGATCAAAATGCGCTATTTAATTGTGCAAAAAATAGCCACTCGACGCGTTTCGGGATAAATCCCTTGATCACGAGTGTGGCAGTCCTCTCATCACATTGTTTAAATAAAGTGCATTGAATACAAACGTGTAAACATAAAAAACAGACTGTGCGAGTTAGAGTTGACTCACTCCCAATTTTACAGTCGCCATCTTGGAATGGTCAAGGAGTGTAGCTATAAGTCTGGAAAAGGTAAACCCCAGAATATGCTGTCGTTGTGCAAATCACTAACGACCCAACATTGAAACCCTCACATGTATTAGAATGAATACAGCGATATAAACAGCCTCATACATAGCACATTTACGTGCCAAAAATATATATATATATAAAAAATGCTGTGAATTGTACCCAAGTGGGTCAAAAATTATATAGATCTTAAGTGCTGAAACGAATGTACGTGAAGGGTACAGCTGGATCTCTAGGATAATTGTTTCGTGACGTGCATAAGATACCTAACAACTTGACAGTCTCAAAATACAACCCAAGTGGGTAAAGACTAATGAACCAATCCTGACCAAAAAGATACTTAATCTTGTGGGTGGCAACAATCCACCATTACTTTAGCTTTTTGCATTCTTCCAAGAGTCAATCAGTTTCTGTGAAAAAAGAAAGAAAAAACATTCCTATTACTAAAAATCTCAAAGACATACATACTAATAACTACCACAATAGGACACATCATAGAAAATTGGATATGTACAATAAAATCATGAAGCATGTTACACAAGATGGAAAGATGATCAAAAAATCATTCTACAAAACTTCTGTAAAAATTACAGAACAAAACAAGGTAAAAAAGCTACCCTAAATGGACTTCCATTTCCTCATCACAATTGTGCCCGTTAGGCACTAAGGTTTTGTATTGAATGATAAGCTTTGATTCGAGGCGTCTAAGGTCTTGTACTCTGTTCCCGCCCCTCTCATTGAGTCTGACTGAATCAAGTACACAGAAACTGAGTAATGAATTATTCTGTTTGTGTGTGCTCTGGAAATGTCTCGCCATGGGATATTGTTTGTCGCCGTTCTTGATTGCACGAAGATGTTCTAATACCCTTTTCTTCGCTTTATGAATCGTGCTCCCAATGTAGGCTTTGTTACATGGGCAGAAAAGGGCATATACTGCAAATTCAGTATTGCACGACGTGTGTTTAGTGATTTTGAATGGTCTACAATCAGCTGTTAAAACACATTCTTTCATGTGACGGCTATTTCTACACGCCTTGCAATTACGACAAGGATAGAACCCTTGGATCCCCAAACTCTTGGTTTCCGTTGGTACCACTGCTCTACATAGAGTATCTTTCAGAGATCTGGCCTTTCGAAAAGTGATCTGTGGTAAAGTTCCGATGTTGTTTGTGAGGTCATTGTCTGTATGTAAAACGGGCCAGAATTTAATAATGCTTTTTCTAACCTCATGTGCCTGTTTACTAAAAGTGGTAATGAATCTGATTTCGGAATCTTCACTAATTTCTTGTGTCTCTTTCTCAATAAGTAATGAGGCTCTAGTTCTTTCTCGGACTTTAACTTTAGCTTTGTTAATCACAGTATTCGAATAACCTCTCTCTAGGAATCTCTTTGTCATGACACTAACCTCCCTTTCGAAGCTTTCGACCGTGCTGCAGTTGCGTTTTGCACGGAGGAATTCTCCGAAAGGGATACTGTCAATCAAAGATTGTGGATGGCAGCTTTTAGCATGGAGAACACTGTTCCCTGCCGTTGTTTTTCTAAAGAGAGAACTCTCCAATTTGTTGTTGTGTATTGTCAGTGTGAGATCCAGAAATTCTAACTTGGTATTAGACCATTGACTAGTAAACTGTAGATTGAAATTATTGATGTTGAGTGTTTCAACAAAATTATTTGCCTCTTCTTCACTGCCCTTCCATACACAAAAGACGTCGTCAATATAACAAACCCACAATGCTATTTTAGAGCCAAAAAATTCTGATTTCCTCAAAATAAGTTCCTCCCAGTACCCCAAAAAGAGACCCGCGAAGCATGGAGCAAAGCAAGTCCCCATTGAGGTACCGAGAGTCTGCCTGTAGATCTTATTATCAAAGATGAAAACATTTTGCTTCAGACAGATAGACATGATTTCAATGATCATTTCGGTGTGGTAAAAATATGAGACTGATCTCTCCTTCAGGAAGTGCCTGCATGCCTGGAGCCCCAGGTCATGCGGTATGCATGTATACAGGCTCATAACATCTAATGACAATAAGGAAAATTCTTCATGCCATTCAAAATTGTCAATTTGTCTCAAAAAATCTCCCGTATCTTTGACATAAGATGGCAATGTTTTAACAAAGGGCTGGAGAAAGAAATCAGCGTACCTGGATGCATTTTCCATGCAACTTCCTCTGGAGGACACAATCGGCCTTCCAGGAGGATTTTGCATGTTTTTATGAATTTTAGGGAGCAAATATAATGCCGGGAGTTTGGGATATTTACAGAGCAGGAAACCGTATTCACTCTGATCAATGAGTCCTTTCTCTTTCCAATCGAAAAGGCATTGATGAAATGCTCTGATAGAATTCTCGTACTCCATTCTGTTGCTCCTCTCGTAGCTGTCTTTATCTGCCAGCTGTCTGATCCCTTCCTCAATGTACCCTTGTTTCGATAGTAAAACTACATTGCCTCCCTTGTCTGATTTTTTTATGACAATAGTTTTGTCATCCTTAAGATCTTCAATTGCTGACATTTGTTTTTTAGAGATGTTTCTCCACCCATAAAATCTCTTTTTGGACAATTTTGAAAATTCCTGAATTATGCCTTTTTCAAAGACATCAATTGCCTCGTTTTTAATTTGAGGTAAAAAAATTGATTTTGGCTTAAAGCTTGTTTTGGCACTTAGATTCAAGGGGACATTCTCAGGTATTAAACCAACAAATGGATCAACGTCAACAGT
Source organism: Triturus cristatus (assembly GCF_964204655.1). Classification (NCBI taxonomy): domain Eukaryota; kingdom Metazoa; phylum Chordata; class Amphibia; order Caudata; family Salamandridae; genus Triturus; species Triturus cristatus. Next base: position 455,619,644 of record NC_140587.1, read on the forward strand.
ACTTTCATTAGCTAACATGTGCATAGTATGTAAGGTTTCAACATCGGAGATCGTGGTTGAGCTAGGAAAATCTCTCTCTCCAAATGTATAGCCTTTGATTTTGGTGGCATACCATTTTTTTATACGGAGTTTACGAGTGAAATGAAACAGATCGATTCTGCTCTGCGTGTAGTCAAAGTTATTAACAGGACAGAAGGTAAGTCCAAGTGAAAGCAACTCTACCTCCATTGGGCTCAATGTCCTATTTGAGAGGTTGATGACTGTTTGTTCTTTCATAATTTTTTCTTGATTTGTCCCCTTGTTCTGCTTCCCACAGGGCTCTCGAATTCTGTTGGTGTTGTTACGTTTGGCTTTCTTCCGCCTCTGCCTCCTCTTCCACGACCTCAAAACCCAAATGATTTGTTTGCTGGGTTTCTCCCTTTGGCCAATAGACCAAACTCTGTTAAAATGCTGTTTTTTGCCACTAATTCGTCCGACATCATTGAAGATCCACTCTCACTCGCTGAGCTTTCACTAGTCAGTCCGTCATTACTAGATTGGTCAGTGAGAGCATTTCTCAAGCCTTGTTTGCCTTTTTCTCCTTTATCTGGTAATATTTTTGAACGGAGAAGATCATACTTTTTCCCAAAGGTGAAGACTTGTCCTTTTTGATAATCAACAAGATCGCATTGGAATTTGCGTTGTTTCTTTATCTTGATGTCTTTTTCAATTCTCTCAAGACCTTTGTCTATCTTCTCCATTTCTTTATCAAATTCATCCTGTTCGCACAAGGTTTTCAGTTGTTGTATGATGTCTTTGATGATTATATTTTGTTTTTCCACATCTTTGTTGGCAAATTTAACAAGCATTTTTAACATATTAACAGAGCATTGATGATTGTTGTCTGCCCATTCGTTGACTAGCTCCGGATCCGGGTCATTAAATGTGGGGGTTATATAGATGCGTAAGCCTCTTGGTATCCTACCAACTTCCACATATTTTTGCAGGGTGGTTGCCTCCCACCACTTATTTTGTTCAATTTTTGACGATTTCCAGAGTTTGTCCCAAAGAATCTTTTTTTTATTAGGTGCTGCAGTTCCTTCGTTATTCTCAACGGTTGCTCCAGATGCTTCATTCAGAACACAGTCTTCAAACATTTTATTAGCTGCTTCCGAACGTTTACTATTCCGTGTCAAAGCCATTCTTCTTTGCACATAAATTCGTTTTAAACACTGTTAGCGTTGCTGCATTTGATCATGTGTGCACTTGTCTCACTGCAATCACATATGCCAAAAGCTGAAAGGTAAATGATAGTCACGGCTGTACACAGTACCTGTCGGCGAAGGCTGCTCGCTCCGGAGGAAAGTGAATCCTTGTATAACATCCGAGGATCTCTTAGGTGAGCAGACTCTCCTGTGCAGCAACTTCAGCGGGCAAGGGTGTTTGAAAAATATCCAATTCTCACAAGTCGGCGCTAAAAGCAACAAAACAGTCGCCTTTCCCTTGCCTCTTGCGATGGCGGTCCGTGGAGAGGAAGCGAACCTCAGAACATTCAACTCACGCTGATTTTCCCGTTCATGAGAAACAAAGACAGCAACCACGGACACTTTCGATCAAAATGCGCTATTTAATTGTGCAAAAAATAGCCACTCGACGCGTTTCGGGATAAATCCCTTGATCACGAGTGTGGCAGTCCTCTCATCACATTGTTTAAATAAAGTGCATTGAATACAAACGTGTAAACATAAAAAACAGACTGTGCGAGTTAGAGTTGACTCACTCCCAATTTTACAGTCGCCATCTTGGAATGGTCAAGGAGTGTAGCTATAAGTCTGGAAAAGGTAAATCCCCAGAATATGCTGTCGTTGTGCAAATCACTAACGACCCAACATTGAAACCCTCACATGTATTAGAATGAATACAGCGATATAAACATATATTTTGCAATCCAGTTCAAACGATGATTGAAGAGGCGCTGACACCGTGGGAGATTCCGTCATATATATATACACAAGTAGAAGAGAGTTCCACTCGCTCACTCAGACCAAAAGAACAACGCGTCACGGTGGGTTTATGATGTGAATAAACCCCCTTTTTGTTGTTATACTCCTGTGGAGTCCTGGTGTTCTTTTGGTCCGAGTGCGCGAGTGGAACTCCGTTCTAGTTGGATATTGATTACCGGTCTTCTCCGCTGGCATCGCGCCACCCATCTAAGGGCTACGAACTTCAGAAGGAGTACCTTGGATTATATATATATATACATATATATATATATACACACACACACACACACATATTTTATTTATGTGTATAGATATATTTATATAGATATAGATATATTTATTATCCTGGTAAGTCTGTTTGTATCCCTACGAGTCAGCTTTGTCCTTTAGTATCAATACGGTGTCTTTATTCTGCATCACAACATAGAATGGAGGCCTACGCATTTTGGCCATAGCCTTCCAAAGGGCATAGAGAAATGTGTCTAGAATGTCTTCTTAAAGGAAACCACCACCTCCAACCATCACCATATTTAAAAACACAAGCATGGTATTTCATTTTTTAACAGAAACATGGCCACTTCATTTTATGATAGATGGGAAAGCAATGTATTCATTTTTCCTGCCTCCAACAACAAATCCACATTTCTTTTACATATGTCATTTCAAGTGTATTTCTTTCAAGTTTCTTTAACATGCATTCTTAGTGTGAGTCTAGTTAATCACCCTTTCATTTGTTTGATCGAGCCACTACAGAAAAATCAAGTGATTTCAGGTTCAGCATTCATTTTACCTTGATGTTTCCAAAAGTACATTATTTATTACTACTCTAGGTCCTGTCCACTCTCGATGTAGAATGTTCATACGCAATTGTAATAGCCCATCGTTACTTTCAAGTCTCAAAAACCCTGCACAATGTCGTCCCTGCAATGATTTTTTTCTTCTAGTCACTATTTATTTTCTTTTTCTTTTCTGTTTCCTATTTGCCATCCAGACCCGTGGCCTTAACACAGGTGAATCTTATAAACCTCAGTGGAGTATTTTGCATTCTTTTAAGAACCATAGTTTGCCATATGTATCTTTACAGACCATGTGTACCTTCCCTACTGATTATTAAAGGTAGTCATTAATATTTCTTATAAGAATCCCATACATTTAAGACAATAAATAGAGTAGTTACACATAAATGCTAGTTGCTACCAACTCTTGCAAATAGAACTTCTGATACTCAGTAACTCAGTAACATTGCACATCATCCTCCTTGGGGTTATACAGTGCTTAGTGCTTATGGATTCATAACCCCCTCCCAGTTGCAAAGTGATTGATACTAATGCGTGCACCACTGTTCCTTAGTCAGGTTCCTATATACCCAGTCTTCGAATTCTATCAGAAATACTTGATACCACTAGATTAGGAGTGAATCAAGGCAGATCTAAAGTGCTAAGATATTAATTTGACTCCTGAAGATGTTAATATTGGTAAGTGCGTATTACCTATGTACAATGCTCTTTATCTTTATAATGCACAGTCTACATCTTATTGTGGACCTCCCATTTATTCCTAAAGACCACATAAAGTACCTATAGTTAAAGTGCTTATTGCATTTATAAAGTGATCTATGTTTTTAGATTTTTACAAATATATAAAAAGATCTTTTTGAAATGCATTATGACAAATCCAAAAGATCATGGGTATCATATAAGGTGCCTGCATTTAAAGAGACAATTTGTAAAGTGCTCTATATTCAATTTGAAAATGAAATACATTCAAAAAACACCAAAGGAACAGTTGCTTCATCATGCACACACCCATGAGGCCATGACTAGCTCGGGCCTACTAGTGACTACTACTACCCACAACATTTAAAAAAAAAGGAATGATAGTTACCAAAAATAAATTGTAATTACAACTGCAATGCCCCCAATCAAACAGATACAACAACCACTTACTTGTAAAATATCCAATTAAAAAATCCTCAAAATCCAATTGCAGTGAAGCAGCAGACAAAAAGAGTGATCTTTCCAGCTCAAAATCCAAAGGCAGAATGAGCAGGAGATAGACAAAGCACTGGGAGGAACCTGCTGGACAGGAACAGGAAGTTGGAGATTCTGTGGCACTTCCTCCCTCTCCCCACCTTTTAAAAAAAGGCCTCCTTGGGGGGCGTGGCCGAGCCGAGCCGCAAGATGGCCGCCGTATAACGGGGCTCTGCCGGCCGAGCACAGAATCCGTCAGCCCATCCGTATCATGCCTTCTTTTTCCGTGCAGGAGAGATGCGGCGGGAGGAGCCCGGCCGCCTATGACCCGATGACATATTTCGCGGCCGCGATTGGTGGCAGAGATCTGGCGCGGTAGCTCCTCGTTGTGCCTGCGGTCTTCCTGCGCCGCGCTGGGCGGCCACCTCCGCTACGCGAGTCCCCGGTCGTAGGCCGGGGGCCTGGTGCGCGAGGAGGAGCGGCCGTGACGACTGGCAGAGCTGGGACTGGCCTGCATGTACTGATCGGGCGGCTGCGACGAGACTCCTGACAAGCTGAGAGCTGGCTGACGCTTGAGTTCGACGAGGGAGAGTGTCGAGATGCATACCGAGCGGAGGGGGCCTGGAAGACGGTGAGGCACCCTGCGCTGCTGACTCCACGAGCGCTCCCGCTGACGGGAGAAAGTGCCTACAACACTCTGGGGGTAAGAAACGATCGGCTCCTACTGGCGAGTGGCACCTGGCTGACCACCCACGAAAGTACCCGTCCTGGGACACGGGTGTCTGCTGACGGGGAGAAGGGCGCTGTTGCTGCGGGACGGGGGCGAAGGAACATCCGCACAGGGACTGCCCATCTGCCGCACTAAACTTGTTTACATACCGGAGGCAAAGGAGCCGGCCTATGCCGGAAGGCGGAGCACGCAGCTGCCCTACTGGGCTTGACCGGCTGGGAGGATCTGCGCCCACGGCGAGGGCTGCACAGATGGCCACGTGAAGGTGCGAGACGAGGGCCTGCGTGGCTCGCAGATCTGGTCTAGGGCCGGAGCCTGAAGCGACACATCGAGGCCACCCCCCCCCCCCCCCTTGGGACCCTCCTGAGGTGGTTCCCCCGCCGAAGCATGGGGAAGCCAGACGCCAAGCAGCGAAGACTGCATTTTGAGAAACAGAGTGCCCAGAAAATTGCGATGGAAACGGCGTCGCAGACGGTGGTTCCTGAAACGCAGATGGAACCCACGCAGGAAGACGACATAAAAAGCATGTTTCGAGACCTTAAGGGCTGCCTTAAGGAGATTGACAGCAAACTTGACTCCATGGCTCAGCGAATGGACGGCATCTCGCACAAAGTCGATCAGCACGAGGAAAGACTTGCAGCTGCGGAGGCGCGGATTGCTGAATGTGAAGAAAGCCACAGCGACACCCAAGAAAAATTGCTCTGCATGGATAAGGTTCTGGAAGTGATACGGGGACGCAATGAAGATTTGGAAGCCCGCTCCTGCAGAAATAACGTTCGCATTATTGAGATTGCGGAATCCACAAACATTGGTACTATGGAGCAGTTCGTGGAGGGGATGTTCCGAGAATTGTTTGGAACGGACCTATCGGCCATGTTTCTGGTCGAGCGCGCACACCGAACGCTGGGCCCGTGCCCGGTGCCGGGGGCGCCGCCGCGCCCGATCCTTGCCCGAATTCTAAATTACAGAGACAGAGACACAATCTTGAGGCTGTCCCGTGAAAAAGGTGAGCTCACTTTTCAAAACATGACCATCTCTCTGTATCCTGACTTTACACAAGCTGTACAGTCTGCAAGGCGTGAATTCCTACCGGCTAAAAAGATCTTCCAAAAAGTGGGCACTAAATACGCCATGCTATACCCTGCCAAGTTGAAGATTCAGCACAAGGGGAAACCGATGATCTTCACGGAGGCCACGGAAGCGCTAAAATTTGCACGACAAGCAGAGCGGGCGCAGCGTGAGAGGCGCGACGATCGAGGGACACCCCCGGCGGGCCAGCTGAGTGACATTGAATAGAGCAGCGCACCACTCTGAGGAATATGCTCGCCTGCAGCGCAGAGGGACACCAGGCAGCTCGACTGATGAGTATATGACATTTAAATGACTTTTGTGGTCCTGGGGACTGGAGCATACAGGTGATGCAGGGAAGAGCCGGCAGGGGTAATTGGACACGGTGCAGAACCTATTTATGATCCTAGTCGAAGCACCAGTACCATACGGGGAGAGGCACAGGGTCTGACCTGCTGTACTTAGACAGATTGCAAACACGGAAGGCGTACTTGTTCGGCCACCCTGTCCTAATTCCCATGATACTGATACAGGAACGTTATTGTAGGGTTGGTTTGGGGGGGGGGCAATGGATCTCAACCTGATTGGGGGGTTGGAGTGGGAGGTGGGGGGGGTATGTTTATTACTGGTTTGCATTGTTTCACTGCAGCATTTTCCTACACAACTAAATGATGATACAGCGCTATCGCCAGCCGATGCTATGTTGCTGTTAGGTGCGAGACACACTACACGAGGGCCTTTCACACGTGCCCCACCCCTGGGGCCGAAGTTCGCCACTCCGCTGCGTAGGATACCTCTATATGCACGTCCCTGACCGCGCTGCGTTGCCTGACATGGAATATTCGCGGTCTCAATGATCACCGCAAGATACGCTTGACCCACGCGGACTTGACAAGACACCATATTGATATATGTTTCTTACAGGAGACCCATTTGACGAAGGTAGCTGGGGAGAGGCTCCGGAATGCCAGATGGGGCAAAATACACACCTCCGGATGCTCTAGCTACTCCCGTGGAGTGGCTGTCCTGATTCGAAGGGGCCTGCCCTGGCAAACATTTAAGGTACACGCCGACTCAGAGGGGCGATACATCATACTGCTGGGGAAACTATTTCACATGCCCCTAACACTTATCAACACTTATGGCCCCAACACGGACGACCCGGATTTTTTCCGGCACGTCTGGCACAAGGTGCAATCGATGGGCGAGGGGGCATACATTTGGGGCGGAGATTTCAATGCGGTGCTTTCACTGGAGCTTGACAGAGAGGGGGCTGCTCGCACACATCACCCACACGCGGCGGGTCTTCTCCGTAGCCTAATGGAGGACTATAATCTGGTAAACTCGTGGCGTGTGTTACACCCTGCGGTAAGGGAAGGTACCTGCTTCACCCCGCACAGGGGGGCCTGGTCCAGACTGGACTTTTGGCTATTAACCCCGCAGGTTCATGCGTGGGTGTCTGGGGTACATCACAGAGCGCGCACCCTATCCGACCACTCCCCAGTTGAACTGGTACTGCAAGTCCCCAAACCGTATATTACACCTTTCGCGTGGCGTCTACCGGCGCAGGCCCTGATGGACCAGGTATTTCGCGAGGACGTACAACAACACATTCTCGACTATTTTGAGCTGAACACGAACTCTGTGACATCGGTGGGCACCCTGTGGGATGCGTTCAAGGTAGTGATCAGAGGTTACTGCATCGCGGGGCAGGCCAGAGTATTGCAGGACATCAGAAATACGCTCAAGGGGCTGGAAGACCGCCTACATGCCCTGGAGGTGCAGTTCTGCTCGGTCCCCTTGGCGACAGTGTTGGCAGAAACGCGCACCAAACTCACGGAATACCAGGCCGAGGCGGATAGGGAGCTTAAATTTTTGCATAAACATGCGACAGCCCGCCGATATGGGGAAGGAGATCGCCCGGGCAAAACGCTTGCCCACCTGCTGCGATCGCAAAGACCTGCCCCCTACATCACCTCAGTTGAAACACCGCAGGGTGACCATGCATACACACCTCCAGATATCCTGGATACGTTTCGGACTTTTTATAAAGACCTGTACCGTTCCCGGGGAGCACCTCCGCTGGAAGACTTGTCTAGTTACTTTGACACATTACAGCTGATCTGGTTCAATGCACACCAGAAAGGTTATTTTGATCGTCCCTTCACGATAGAGGATTTCAAGGAAGCAATAGGGTCCTTGGCAGCTGGAAAAGCGCCGGGGCCCGATGGCCTGCCAGCGCAGTTTTACAAGGAATACGTGGATATCCTGGCCCCCAGACTATTAGCAGTGTACGCTGAGGCAGTGGAAGCGGGTATACTCCCTGAGTCAATGAGAGAGGCTATCATCATTGCCCTCTTAAAGCCGGATAAAGATGCTCAGAAGTGCAACTCCTATAGGCCACTATCTTTAATTAACACTGATGCGAACATTTTTGCCAAGATGCTTGCGGTGCGGTTACAGCCGGTGCTGCCCCTCATGATCCGCCCGGACCAGTCGGGATTTGTACCAGGCCGCTCCACGTCTCACAACCTTCGAACCCTCTTTGGGGTTCTGCACTATTTGGCTCCACACGTACGGGCCGCAGCGGTGCTGCTGGACGCCACAAAAGCGTTCGATTCCCTGGAGTGGGGGTTCCTGTTTCCTTTGCTGCAACGTATGGGGGTGAGTGAGGCTTTTATTAGCTACATCATATTGCTCTACACTACCATAACTGCCCGGGTGAGAGTAAATGGGCTTATCTCTGCGCCTTTTGCCATTGGAAGGGGAACGAGGCAGGGTTGCCCCCTGTCACCCCTGCTATTTGCTATCGCCACCGAACCCCTGGCAGCCCGTATTAGACAGCACCATGCGGCCAGGGGCATTGGTTTTTCGTCACGGGCACTGACCATCTCGATGTATGCAGATGATATTACACTCTATGTGGTGGACCCACAGTAAAATCTCTCCCCCATGACGAGAGAGTTGATAAACTATGGCCTGCTGTCGGGAGTGACCATAAACTGGGAGAAGTCGGTCATTCTGCCTCTGACGTCCAGGACACCTCATTTTACTCCGGACTGCCCGCTGAAGTGGGCGACCGGACCGGTGCGATACCTGGGGATATGGATAAGCGCAGACATGCAGCAAATATGGACAGAAAATTATGGGCGGGTGCAGAGCTGGATAGAGGAAAAAGTTAGCCGTTGGAAACACTTGCCCCTATCATTGGCGGGCAGAATAGCTGTGGCCAAAATGGTTATCCTACCTAAGCTCCTATACTTATTTGTCAACATCCCGCTGCCCCTGAATGCACGTTATCTGCACCAAGTGCGCTCACAGATGATAGAACTGGCATGGGGTGGAAGGCAGCCGAGGGTGGCATGGGAGACCCTTACTCTCCCACAGCGACAGGGTGGTATGGCGGCGCCGGATTTCACGCTGTATGCCTACTGCGCACAGGCGCAGTTCTTGCACTACTGGGCGCACCCCATGCCGTTTCAGCCGCATGTGGCGATAGAGGCGGATAGGGCGGCCACGTTGCCGCTCGCCACGGCCCTGTACACGCCACACAAGAGGAGATGTACGGAAATAGACCCGGTACATGCGCTTAAGTGGGCCTGGGATGGGCTGCGACGTCGAGCCAAATTGGACCTCCTTTACACTAAATCGATACCCCTGCGCGGTAATCCCATGTGGCCCCCGCTGCAACACATGAACACCGGGGAGTGAGCGGCTTCACGCGGCCTTCACACGGGAGGGGACCTCTTCCCAGACGATACCTTCATCACGCCAGAACAGATGTGTGGTGCGGAGGGCCCGACAATGCTGGACACGCTGCTTTACTATCAGCTGCGCCACACATGTCAAAAGCTGTTTCCTACGTTTCCGGCACCGCCGCCGGATTTGCTGGCCCTGGAAAATGTGCTAACTGTAGACTCGGGGCGTAAACTAATCTCCCGCTTGTATGTGCGCATGCAAAGTAGCCATCCCATCGTTGTCCCAATGGCGCGCGGCATGTGGGTTGCGGAATTGGGGGCCGAAATCACTGATGATCACTGGGACATATGCTGTAGACTTCTTGAGACCTTATCCCCCAATTATAGGCTCCGACTGATACATTTCAAATACATACATATGACATATCGCGCCCCTAGCCGGCTTCATCGCATGGGCTTAAGGGACACAGACAATTGTTGGCGCTGCAATGTGCGCGGAGCTACTTTTTTACATATGGCGTGGGACTGTCCCACAGTGGCCTCCTTCTGGGCTAGAGTGATGGAGATAGTATGCACAATCACTGGCCTACTGATCCCATGCACTCCGCAGACTACACTATTGGGCATCTTACACATGATCAAGCCTAAACACCGTAAGCTGCCGGCCATGCTCTGTTTGCTTGCCAAAAGACAGGTCGCGATACACTGGGGAGCTGTTACGTCGCCTAGCGTTAGGGAATGGATTAAAAGCGCTGTATACGGCCATACACAGCTCGCTTTATACTGGGAGCTCTTGCCGGTGCGCTCACGGCCGAGGGACATATGGGAACCCTTCACACGCTGGTTGGCGCAAACAACGCTTCAAGCACTGTAACACAGGGCTGTTTACTAAGTACGACTAGGCGAAGACAGCAACCAGATAGCGCATGAGACACGGAGGTTGACAACTGTGATATGGAAATTGCGCGGGACGGGGGTGGGTCGGAGACGTATGGGCCAGGCGAATCTCACCAAGCACTAGTGGACTGGCATCTGTCAATCCTATTGCTGTTGTTCTGTTGGTGGGGAGCTGAATCGTCAATGCCATATCCTATGAACACTGCAGTGAATTTTATTGTTTTTGTTGTTGAAAATGCAAATAAAAAGAATAAAAAAAAAAAAAGGCCTCCTTGCACAAAAAAGGACCGCCAAATGTCAATCTGAGGAGTTGTTTTCATCCAAATCATTATTTGCAGAAGGTTTCATGCTGCTAGAGCTGATATTCTTCTCCAAATTGAAAATTTTATATGTTTGAGTTCTCGAGCTTCACATTACTTCCGCCGGATGTCTCTCGCTCCCTGTCGCGTTGGATATGACGTGTTCGGGGTCTCTTTCTCCTTTTCGCGTTCGATATGACGTGCCCGCATCACGTTCTCACTCGCGGTGGAGAATGACGTGTTCGAGATCTCAATCTTCTCATACTCTCGCGGTGCATGATCGCGAGAAGAAAGACGTGATCACGCGACAAAAGAAGATAATAAGGGCGCGAACTGTCACGAGACAGCGCAAATGGCTACCAACAATCCAAAATCTCGTGGTAAACGGGACCGGATCGGGAAAACTTGTCGGCGAACGCGGGGATTCAGGTAAGGCGATCGCGCGCACGCGAGAATGTATTTTTTTACAGCGCGAGCAAGAAAAAAATTACCGGTAAGATGCGTATTGCGGAAATGTGGAAATTTTTGCGCTTTCCGGAGAACGCGAAAATGCCAAATTATCGCAATTTCCGCGAGCGGAACGGAATTTTGGCCCAGGCCTAGTCCGCATATGAGATGGTGTCTATGTTGAAGGCGATATTAGCTTGATCAATGGGGCCATATAGGCATTAAAAAGGATGGGGCTGAGAGTCGAGCCCTGGGGTACCCCGAAAGAAGTGCTTTTTCTTGAGAGTTATATTGGCCTAGTGTGATCATTTGACGGCGATCTGGCAGGAAGTTCTTTATCCATTCTAGGACCTTGCCAGAGATGCCAAAGGATGTGAGACGGTCCAAAAGAATGATTTGTGAGACCGTATCGAAAGCAGCCGACAGGTCTAATAACACCAAGACGGCTCTCTTTCCATGATCCTGGGCTGCTCTTAGGGTTTCAGTCGTATACAATAGAGTAGATTCTGTGGAGTGTTGGGTTCTGAAACCTGATTGATTGGAGTGGAGCAAATTTGTTTTCTCAAAAAATTATGTAAGTTGACTATTAACACATTTTTCTGTCATCTTACACAGACTGGGTAGGAGCGAGAAGGGGCGTAGGTTGGAAAGAGTAGCAGGATCCGCCAGTTGTTTCTTTTGGAGTGGTTTTACCGCAGCAAGTTTACACTCTACTGGAATCTTGGCTGTTGAGACCGAGGAGTTTATTATATTATTTATATTAGGGTTCACGATGTCGATGAGGGCATGTAATTGGGTGGGGGGGCAGGGGTCAAAGGGAGAGCCTGATTTAATGGACATGATCGCCTGGCGCGATTCTTCCATGGTGATAGACTTGAAAATTTGCATACCGGCTCTGTTCATGTCTGCAGAGAATTCCTTGTTTGTGAAAGAGAAAGTAGGAGGGGGGAAATCTTTTAATAGTATCCGAACTTTCTCTTAAAAAAAATCTGCTATATTATTACAGAAACTCTGAGAGGGGGGAATCTCTTGTTTTAGACTTTTGGGATTTGTAAATAGATTAACTATTCTGAAAATCTCTTTCTGGTTGTTATTAGTGGTTTTAATAGCCTCCGTATAATATGCTTTTTTAGTGTTTTTAATCAGGGCATGATATTTTCTGAGGGCTGTTTTCAAGTTGTTTAGCTCGTTCTCATCGTAGTTTCGACGTTATCTGTGTTCTAACGACCTGACGTGGCCTTGCAGTTCTTTCAGGGATTGTGAATACCACGGGGCAGAGTGTTTCTTCTTTGATGGACTGTGCTGTGAGACCAGGGGTACTAACCGATCTCTCAGGGCATGCATCCACTGCCCAAAGAGCTGGTTGTCTGCTACAGGGTCTTCTAACACGTTAGGTCTGCCCGTAAGTGCCTCTGGAAGAAGATCTGGATGTGCTATTAATTCTTTCCATCTAGCCTTGTCCTGTTGTGGGGCCTTGTTGCTATCCCTAGATAAAGGCCTATTCTTTGTCAGAATTTCAAAGGGAATTACTTTATGATCGGTCCAAGTTTGATCGACAGGAGGCTTAACTTTAAGGGTTTCCAAAGTGGGCCTGCAGCACGCATTGTGCCACCCATCGAAGTTTCCTTTAAAAACATTTCTCATTTCTGCCACTGTAGTCTGCACTACAGTTTTAAAATGTCATTTTGACCATGGAAAACTAACCTTTTGTCAGTCCTAATCCTTCCTTTTAAATACTTATACGTCACCTCTAAGTTAGGTAATTAAAGGCTCATTGGGCAGGGTGCATTGTATTTGAAAAGTAGGATATATGAGTTTAAGTTTTACATGCTTGTGTAGTGAAAAACTTCTAAGGTCATTTTTCAATACTGGAAGACCTACCTCTCCCATTGACTAACATGGGGTTACCTTATTACATTAAATAAGTGATAACTTTGGATCTGGAGCAGATAGAAATATGTTGTTTAGACTTAAATGAATTGTAATTTAAAAACCTTCGTTAATGGGAACAGTAACACAATTCTGAAAATGCCGCTTTTAGAATGTTTTTTCAACAATTACAGTGTATGGGTGTTAAATTCTAAATATTAATTTACACTGTAAGAACCACACTTTTCATTTTGATGGCCCTTGTGATTTATTTCACTTTCATTTAGTTACTTTCACACACAAAAATTTCAACATTTCTCACAAGTCTTTTTGAAGGGCAACCTTTTTTTTTGTTCATATATACATTTCACTATAACATTTCAACATAAAGAAACAGTGTAGCCACATATATTATGTAAATAACAAGACAATACAGTTGTACAGTAGACCAGTCCTTCATTCTAAATAAATAACACCTTGCATAAATTTCATTTATGAATAAATAACACTATATATCCTGCCGGTGTGAGCTAGTGGGGAACATATTACTAAAGGAATAGGCATTTTGTCATATTTCCTAACTAGACCTGATTTATTTTCAAATATGCTTCTCCCAACAAGTTTTTAGAACGTTGGCATTTCCTTATGCTAGCATTTGTGCCTTATGCCAGTGTCCTTGGTAACATACCTGTGAATTGCTCTGCTTTTGGGGTTTGTGTTTTTTTCCCCGACTGTGACACAAATCCGGAGTAGATGTAGGCAGGGTAGGCCATCCTGCCAGGATTGGTGGGGTGTAGCTGATTCCTGCCCCACTTCAAAGGGCTTGCCCCCAGCACACACAAAGGAACCTGACAAAAGTCTATTTTCATCCCAGACATCTTGGAACATTTACAGAGAATGGAAAGATCTTTCTAGAACCAGATGTAGGGGCAGTATAAGGAATCCCCCTCATTTCAAAGGCTGGCACAAGGTATAAATATTGGACCGCATGAGCCACTCTTCAGTACATTCCTGGACCTGTGATTACAGATCAAGGACTGCCTTACTTTCCAGAGGATTCCCCTGCTGCTACCAGATGACTGCCCTGCTGCTTGAAGACTGCGTTGCTTCCTGAGAAGGAAGACTGGACCTGCTCCCTTTATCCTAGGCTCACCTGAATAACTCCAAGCGTCGGATGACTGACCTAATGTCAGAGCTACAGGGACACAACAAGCTCCAGAGGCATCCCTGCAACTGCCCAGCTGACCTGCTTCACAGGACCTGCCTGTACCTGCAACTGGACCTGTCCTCTTCTAGAGTGAGTTTTTGATCCCCAAGAGGTGCCTCCACAGGTCCAAGACTTTTAGCTGGCATCAGTTGAACGCAAGCGAGTCAGCGATGTGGCAAGCACAAGGTAAGTGGTTTTATTTTTATTTTTATTTTACTTTCCCTAGCCCATCGTCTGTCCACTTCCAACCCAACCCAACCCGCCCTGCTCCCACCCACCGCCCCACCAATGTTATTCTGCCGGCCGTGCCTGATTAACAGATTTGCTTTATTTACTTCACAGTGCTTTTATCTTTGAGTAAACCTGTGAACTCTCATACATCCCATCATCTGCAGGTTCTATCTCAACCCCATAGCCCTAACAAGATAAATTGTGATTTTGATTTTTAGGCTAATATGGGCATGATTATGACTTTCAGGGTAATAATGGCATGATTATGACTTTTTGACAATTCAAAAACTACTTGCAATAGCTACTGCATTGTAAAAGCATGCAGAATGTTAGAATTGTTTTTTCTGAAAAACACATAACAGTTAATAAATAGATGTTAAAACTGATATTTAAATGCCATGTGTACTTATGCTTAGGTAAACAAGATGACTAACCGATAATACAGAACATTTCTATGTGAGAGTAAAATGCTTTCATGTGTTAGAGAAACGAATATGTAATACTAGAAGGTATAAACGTGAGCACTGACATTGATAAGAAAAGTAAGTGCTACATGAGGTTATGTTATGAATGCATTCATAAAGTTTATCTTTGAAGTGTCTTTAAAACCTTGCATGCTGAAATAACATCTAAAGTGCAAAAGAGATATACAAAAATATATGTGAAATGATGGTGAATATTAAAAAGAGTACCTTATACTTAAATTAATTAATTGCAAGTCATAAGGAAGTGATATTAATGTGTTTTATTGGGGGAAATTAATGCACAAATTCTGTGTAATAAAGATTCATATTTTAGCACAATTTCATCGTGTGTAAGCTGTATTTCATGAAGGCATCAAGCTTTGCTTCCTTTCCAAGTATGAACTTATGAACTGAACAGTGTAATGCCTATGGAAACCTTTCGTAAAGGTACCACTTGTGTTCTAACACTTAATCGCCTTCTTTGGCGTTTGTAACTTATTTGACTAGACTTGCAACAAAAGGGTTACTTCCTAGAGCAAACGCTTGAGGATGGACAGACAAGGAATAAGGGCATGAAATAGTCAACTTTCTGAATACAACAAATAATTGAATTACTAAACTACAGTGGTTCTAAGGAAATGGAGTCACGAATTACTTAATTCTTCCTGATCTGTATACTTTTACATACTACATCATCTCATCCTATCATGAGCAACCAATGGGACAGAGTGGTCTGACAAATTTGGTGATGTCAAGGGGTGTAAACCTGGAATTGATAGAGTATAATTGCCTAAATTTTGAACTAAGGGGCGTCTCCCCTCAACCCATCTTGCAGTGCAGAGACTGACTATTTGGACCTCTGGAAACAATGTGAACTGTGACGAAATACTGCGATTTGCTGCTGGGTGGTATGCTAACTTAGTGAAACCTTTTTGGCTAAAAGGGTTCTCGTCAGCGCAGCTGTGGCATTGTAACTGCAGTGCAAGCAGAAGCAGAAGATTCTGTCTATGAACTGGAACTGGCCACTTGGAACTTAGTGAACTTGCATAATAGGGTTGTTAAGAGGGTCAACTGATTTCTCTCACTAATTGATTTTCCTTAGAATAAATCGCCTTCGGCTGAGGAAGATTGGTTCCTTCATATTCGGATCTCGCAGAGTTTGTTTATTAAATCTGATCTATTTTATCTCTAAGTCATGTTCTAATTATTTGAATTCAAATAGAAAATACAATCTAAAGATAACTTGCTCTGCTGATTATGTCTCATTATTTGTTTGTGGCTAAATTCAATTTTGATTTGGTAAATTAACTAAACTAGAGGTGGGAATATTTGGGACTTCTCAGCCAAGATTGAATGATAACAATTATTTTATTCCAGGTCCTCATATGATAATTGTTCATCCCCTAAGTATTCTGGTCCCTTTCAGCACAGAACAAGATCCATTGGAGGACCTACGAGATTTGGTATGGTAGCTGAGGTTAATTAGGGATAAGAGAAAAATAATTAAAATAAAATACTTCATGAGGCCTACAACATTTGCATTTCATGCTACAACAATAGTGTTCAAATTAATAAGGACATCATTATTTTTTTTGTTGCTGTTATGACTTTCAGGGTTATGATTATAATTTTCAGGATAATAAGGGTGTGAGATTGACTAAGTGACAAAATAATGATTCGCATTTAATGCCTCTAAATTCACTAACCTAAATAATTTTTTCCCTAATCTCTATCAGGTATTTATTAGATGATGTAACATACATGCCCACATGAAATCATATAATATATTGTGTTTGTGGCCACTGTGAGATAACCATTGATTTAAAATCAATCAAATTTGAAATGAGACAAATCAGTGGTGCAGCAGCTAGACCTACACTTCCTAAATTCAAGAACAAACAACAAAGACTCAAATTATCCCTTCAAACCCCTGATTTCCTTTTTCATACACATGCAAAAGAATTGTCATCAATGCAGTTTAAGCATGAATTCCAACCCTGGAGATGAGAGGTGGAATGGCAGTAGGCTATTGAAAATATTGCTTCCGATTTTAAAGAATTGCTTTTGGTGGCCAGAAACTAAGACACATAATACATTAGTAAATCAGCACGTCGAGATTTCACAAAAAAAATCAGAATGTGTCACATGCTGGTGCCAATGATTTGTTCACAAAATCAAAATCTGCGAACATTTCCCTACCACAGATGTAATTTGCTGACAGAAAATGTGTTAATAGGGCAGGTATCAGACTTTTAGGGTTAGGTGCCGGACTAGCTGTATTCTCCGAGACGGCTGTTCTGTGGTGTAGCTATTTTGAATCTTTTTTTTTAGCAACCACAAAGCCACATATTTCTGGAAGTTTTTAACAACGCTTTCATTGAATTCCCGCGCTAAATTCAAGCCACTACAATTACTGGCAGAACAATATTGGCGTTTGGGGCAAAAAATTCCCTAACACCCCTACATTATGAGTGAGAGAAAGGAAATAATTATGCAAAAATATTTTCAGAGGAGAAAAAAAGTTACAGGCACCCGGTAAATGTACGCGAGTGTAAAGAAAGGCTTTACAAAATAAATCTATATTTTTTATTAGGCCTTGATTGGCCAATTGTCTAGAGTGCAGAGGGCCTACCTCTACTTCCTGCAGTGGCTTGCCCACGTCATGGCTTGCAAAAAGACCTCCTGCGGACATGGTGGGAGCACTTTCTTTCACTGAAATGGCAATGCTAACTTATAGCGAACCTGTTGGCATTTTTGGTTCTTCAGAAGCAAACCACCAAAGTGGGGGTTGTTCTGGAAAATCAAAATGTCAATGGGGGATATTCACAAGGATCTAACAGCACTTTATCGCAGCCAAAGTTGCAATAAACTTATCGCCCCAATCACAAGCTGGTGTTAACATCCCACAGCACCAGCTTACTCGCGATAACAGCCGCAAAAAACATCACCACAGATGACCCCCGCAACTATAACTAATGAGATGCAGAGTAGGCGTTCCTGTGCCAAAAGCCACGACAACACCACTTCACAACATTCACAATGACCAGCCAGACTGCTATAAGAACACAATACAGGCGATAAGGCGCGTTAGCAGCAGGAAATTAACACCTGCTCTGACCTGGTGCAAAGTCAGACCACAGCCTGCACCACAAAAGGGAGCTCAGCCCACAGCCACATCGGAAGGGCAACAGATGCTATGGAGCCACTGGTCATGCGGCCCGGACACCCAAGATGGCCACAACACCTACCGCCACCACCCCAGGACCCCAACACCCACCTGGAATACCCCTCCCCGGACCACCACAGAGGCTGCGCAGACAAAGACAGCAGACCCCCAGGAAACGCACCAGCCTCACAGACCCAACAACTGACAATGTCATTGCCCACTACAGGCACAAAAGGATAACCATCGTATGCATCCTGATCATTATCACCCAACAGGCCGACGGCACAAACACAGCGGACAACCAACAACCCACCCCACACAAAGCTGCTGACTGTGCTGCACCTGTTTGCCCCTGGTGGCCCCCAAACAACACCCACCAGAGTCGGATGAGTCTCACAGCCAGCCACATCCAAGTCCCTCACACCTGTCCTGGACATAAACATCAGCCTGGTATCCCAGTCCCTATACGTCCAACACAATGCGTAGGATCCGCTGTAGACCAAGCAAGAACCATACGCTGTAGCTGGATGTACGCACGTGTTGGGAGAAATCCACAGCACACATGTCCTACCTGTGCCCCCTGGTGACACAGCACATAATCACCGCAACAGAAAGCACACATCTCACATCAATGTGATGGCAACATCCGAACACCGTAGAACCTCCACCAATCTCGCCTCCAAATACCCAGCCGGTGTGCATGATTCCTTCATCCTCCAACAGTCCATCAGCAACAAGCGTTCCCAGGATGGCACCAAGGGAAATGCACAGCCCCTTGGCAAGTTCCAAATGAATACCCCACTCACCTCAACTCCACAACCATGCAACTCACAACCCTGGCAATGAACACGTCACAAAATCACAACCAAGATGCAAAACAACATGCCCACCCACCAGACACGACAGAACAACTCACAATGGTGACCTGAGCAAGCCGTGAACATGAGTCATCAACGGCATGGCACCTCAGCCACACACTAGCCGAATGTGGGGAGAGGTGGCAACCAGGAATGTGTGAAGGATGCAGGAGAACCATGATTGGGAAAGTACACAATGCCAAGAGTGGCGGAGATGTGCTGGACAGACCGCAGTATGCCGAACACACCCATATCCATGGCAACATACACCTCTGGGGTATGGAATGTTGTGGACAGTGGACGCAACCATGTCACCCCAGCCAGTGGCGGAGTTCGCGGAAATGTTGCCTGTTATGTACCCCTCGTAAGTGTGAGCGGAACGGGATGGCCCGGCGTACGCCAGGCCAGCGTAGGGGTGTGAATAAAAAGCACATAGCCCTGGGCATGGTCCTCTTCCGGAAAGCCCAATGTCTCTGTCAGGGTGGCACCTCTCACCACGCCACAAGGCCGACGCGGTCCTCGTGAGCGGAGTTGCCTGCAATCCTGTGCTCCTGCTGTACCCTGGCCCGCTGGACCCCGAACCCGTCAGGCCTGTCCCTGCGCAGCCAAGCCACACTGATCACCTTCCAACACTGGCATGTGTCAAGGAGGGCCCACCACGTGCCTGCACAAGCTCCAAGCCCGAGGCCCGCGAGCTTGGCAGCCTCTCAGACCATCACGGCCTCCACAACACAGGCCCGCTTTACTCCTTTCTCGTTGACGTACTCTACTGCCGACTCAGGCCTACACCACGGTTAAGTAGGTCACACATTTGGAACTGAGTCTTGATAACACCATGGCAGTGAACATTATTTAGGGCAGAGTTCATGTCACTATACTCCCTTCGATGTGGTGCCACCAAGTCTGTGCATAGCATTCCAACCACACGTGTCTGTGGGCCTACGTGGACTATTGCCCTCGGCCTATGCTGCGCACGAGTAGGTCACAGAATTGGAACTGAACATCGATTATTCAAAGGCAGAATACATATCATCGCACGCAAGGAGAGGCATAAGAGGATGACGCTTTGCAATCAGGAGGACTAGGATCATCGTTACGGAGGTGATTGAACACTACCGACAACTGCCCTGGTGCCACTAACTCTGTGCATTGCGAGCCAATGACATGTGGGTGTGGGCCACTGCTGACTAATGCCTTCGGCCCACACTACGGACAAGTAGGTCACACATTTCGAACTGAGTCTTGATCCATTGTCCATGTATGCACAAAAAGGAAGATTCTACTTCACTGTACTCCCTTTGGTCAGGTGGCAGCAACCATGTACATAGCATCCCAATGACAGGTGGGTGTGGGCTACTGCTGACCACTGCCTTTGGCCTACACTGTGGTCCAGTAGATCACAGAGGCTTGATTTAGCGATGAAGGAGTTCATATCAGTGTACCAGCATCTTCGCAGACTGCATCCCCTCTTAGCACCGGTCCCACTAACTCTGTTCCCCGACATTCATGGACACTCTTTGGTCGTACATTGGTGGCGTCTGAGTCTATGGACTAGGGGCTAGTTTTCATCCTCATGTAGCTGATACCGAATTGGTGGTGAAAACGAGGCTGTCGCTTTCCACTCCACCATTTGCTGCTCCCGGATAACATCAGACCTTCTGCATCATGCCCTGGAGGACACCCTCCTCTGTCCCCTGCAAGCCTCTGCCACATTCACCTTCGACATTGATGAGGACCCACTCACTGCGCGTGGACCTACCTCAGTGCACCGAAAGTCACCGTCCGTGGCAGGGTGCCTGTGTCGGCCGCTGTGCATCCGGGGCCACTAACTCTGTGCTGGTCAGGTCCGGGACCCCTTCTTCTGAGATATTGGATGGCCTCAGAGGGGATGGCCTTAGGGTCATAAACACCATGTGTCTGTGGCCCTGCGTTGTCCGCTGCCTCTGGCCTCAACTGTGGTCCACCAGGGCTCAAACAACAAATTGAGTCCTGACCGACGTTGCATCACCGCAGGAGGCACACGCCACCACCGCCAGGACCACCTCCAACCGCCATCTGCCAGAGTCGAAACGGTGGTCCGGCCAGACTTACGGAGATGCTCACACCTGTCATGGATGCCATCAGCAGACTGATACCCTGCTAGGCACTCCAGGTGCCACTGACTCAGAGCACCGCAAGCCATCGTCCATTACTGATTGGGTTTGTGCTGTGGAGAGGTTGCGCCGCGATATCACCTCAAGCAGTGTGGGAGACCTGGGACGTTGATGAGGAAGATGATGCAGGTCTAACACACCCCACTGCATCTGCATCAGGAATATCTTGAAGGGACACAATCTGAGACTTTTTCTTCACATGGGCGCGCTCAGCTGTAGTGCCCCAACCTCAGTGCACAGCAACTCATGGACACTTCTGTTTGCGCATTGTGTACCCTCTGGACTTGCTCAGGCTACCTCCATGATTCTCCGCAGTTGTCTCTATGATGCTGGTGTTGTCTGTTTATGTATTCATTATGTTAACTGTTGTATTTGTTGTCAGCACCAACAACTCCCTGAGGACTGGCTTGCTCCCACCCCACACACATCCAGCACAGGCGTCACTGTACATGGGGCCCTATGACATTACATTGTGCTGTGTACAGCAGATGCAGGCATGTCACCACAGGCATCGGGTTTGAGCTTGGACATGTAGCTTTGTCGTCACCCACTCAGGTCGTAAGGGGAGTGGCCTGTGCCTTTGTACGCAGAGCCAATGTGGGTGTGTGACTGATATGTGCGTGCCCCTGGGAGTGGCTGTGTACTGTGAATGTGCATCTGTATGTGTTTCTGTGGCAGTGTGGGTCTCCTTTGTGGGCTGTAGGTGGTCCCTGAAGGGTAATAGACACCAACATATGTGATCTAGTTCGCCTTCCATGGGTTCGGAGCCCACCTACACCTGTTGGGCCACCTCTTTTTGGCGTGCTGACACATGGCATTGGGGTGCCATGTGTGGGTGGGTGAAGTGTCGTGAGCCGGCTGTGCTTGCGGGGGCTTCCTGCTGTGTGGTCTGTTGCAGACTCTGTGTTCTCCTCTAAGTAGCTTGGCTGCCCGGGTCCTGGTGGTGGGTTGCGTGGGATGTCCATGGGCTGTTGCAGGGCGTCGGTGTCGAAGGTGTGGTGGTCCTCTCAGATGTGTTGTCTTCTGTGCCCTGCTGGAGGTGTTGTGTGCCCCTCTGCAATGTGATGGGGAGATGCATGTTGACATTGTGTTGACATGTATGTTGGAGCATTGTTCTGGGTTACATGCATGTAACTTGTGACTATTTGGAAGGTGCTGAATACTGCTGAGGGGCAGTGTACATTTGGACTACACGACAGATGTGAGGTCGAATGCGTACATTTCCATTTCACAGTTTCCTGCTCTGTCAGATGTAGTAGGCATGTTTCTGTGCATGTGCAGAGCCAGTTGTGTTCTCTGGTCTGCAGTGTCGGCTTTGTGCATTGTACCACATTGTCGTAAATGTGGGTGTGCTGTTCTTGCTTGTGTGCGTGCTGCAGTGTGCCAAGGGGATGAGGGACATGATCCAGGGTAATTGTGGGTGTGCAGTGTGCTACATCTCGTTGTGCATGTGTGCCATTGTGCCCATCTCCCCTGCACCCCTAGTCCCTGGTCGTTACTCACCCGGTTGATGTTGTGTTAGGTCCTCTTGAGCTGTGTCCATACTCCCTACTCCTTGCACTGTCTCCACACTGATGACTGTGGCCTCGGTTTCCTCCAGCTCCTCCTGTGATGCAGGACTGCCACCTCCTGTCGCCGTTGCAGCCTTCCTGTTGGCAGCAGATTTGTGCCTGGTTTAGGTTGTCACATCATGCCAGTGCCTCTTGGCCTCCTTGATTGGCCTCCTCGGCACTCCGACTGCATTCCAGGTGGTCTACTTTTGGGTCAGTTGCTGGTAGTGTTCTGTCACCTCCGTGACGCTGATCTGGTTTTGCTGTGGACTGCACCCCGTCTTCCTCTCCCTCTTCTCCTTGGCTGTCCCCGTTGTTCCTTGCTGGTGGTTTGTGGGGGTTGTGGGTTTCGCATTGGTCTCTGCGCTCGGTCAGGGTGCATCCATGTTGCTACGTGCATTGGCTTGTTTCTGGTGTGTTTTTCTGTGGTTTTTATGGTGCATTTTCCCACCAGACGTGTGGGATTTGCAAACGTGTGGCTGGTTTTCGCTACTTTTTGTACTGCGATTGGCCTCATCGCATGATTTTTTGCGTTCGCGTTTCCCATTTTTGCAGCGTGGCGTGGATTTCTGCGTGACAATCGCATGCTACCACCGCGTTGTGAATACTTGGTTGGCACAGCGTAATTTTCCAGTGATGGGCTACGATGTTGAGAGTTGCGTTAAACTACTCTTGCGGTAGTTATCACACGTTCTTGTGAATATACCTCAATGTCTTTGATGCACTGAGTGTGCTCTCAGATTGTTTAGTGAGGTTCCTATTAGCGACCTCCATGCCTTGCATGGCAGTTGTGAACAGGAAAAAAAAAACATTTACAGGTTGAGCATTTCAATTAGGCCTGGGCGGCAAATTCCGTTCCGCTCGCGGAATTTGCGAATTTCGGTAATTTCGCGTTCCGCGGAGAACGCAAAATTGCCCAAAATTCTGCTTTCCGTGACTTCGTGAAATTTTTTCTTGTTCGCGTTCTCAAAATGCGTGTTCGCGAGATATTTCTCCCCGAACACGCAAACAGCAACTGTGAACAGGAAAAAAGCATCGCGAACAAGCAATTCCGCGTGTTCGCGGAATTTCTGCGTGTTCGCGGAGATTTTTTACCGTTTCGCGGAGATTTGCGTAACGCGATTACGCAAATTCCGCCCACCCCTAATTTCAATACCACTATAAAGGCGTTCCTGAGGATATTATCCCTCTGCAAATAGGTTTCTTCAAACGAACTCTGCTAAAAAACAGACCAGAGCTACAACTTTTAACAAGACGGGGAGCCAAGGGATTCCTTTCAATTTGTGACGAGTGTCTTGCTACCGACTTAATGTGAGGCCGAGACACATGGAAGAGTACAAGAGAAATAATTCACTTGCAACAGGGCTGGAAAAATCAAGAAACAAAAAACAGAAGCTAAAAGTGCTTTCTCCCAGAATTTGACGTTCTTGTTTCCAAGAACCCCCTGAGTGTATAGAAGACCTTTTGCCAGCAGAGTAATTTATATGTTTTTATATTATACTGGCATTTACAGTGTATTGTGCATTCTGTACGGTGTTATGTTTTACCCTGTTCATTTCAATCCTCAGCGTCATTGGTGGGCTGCACAGCACCACTTCTATTAGTGACACCTGCCTCTGCTGAATCATCACACAGTTATAATTTTCAACTGACTTGATGTACTGTGCTGTTTCTTCGAAATCACTCAGACAGCCTTGGTATATTTACTTACACATCCCCATCTCTGACAATGTGGACAATGCGCTTTGTCTGAATCCACTCTGTGCAGAAGTGACCTTTTCAAACTGATGAATCTTCCCACTGGGGCTTAGATTCCAGATGATTGCGCTATGTTTCTCCACGTGTGAATCCACTATAGTTGTGACATAAATTTCATGCATTTTCCCTATCAGGTTAAGCAGCTAAATGGTGTGCCATGCCTCACGGATAGATGTTTGATGACTCTTTTTGTTTGTAAGATTGTACATTTTAAAACTTAAAATTCCCAAAGAGTTTGTCGCAAGATAAAAGTGCTTAGCAGAGATCATCCCAGCGCATTCAAGTGTAAATTGAGAGCAAGGTTGTCCGGAGTTATCTATCCAGGTGGAGTTAGTCTTTGCAGTTAGGGAAACCCAAATAATATGAATAA
The DNA here is from genome assembly GCF_964204655.1 of Triturus cristatus. NCBI lineage: Eukaryota > Metazoa > Chordata > Amphibia > Caudata > Salamandridae > Triturus > Triturus cristatus. The sequence continues at coordinate 455,644,360 of NC_140587.1, forward strand.
AATATATATTTTTTTAAATCTGTTGCGCAGGAGTGGGTCTCTCGTTTGCAGGATCTGACGCTCTTATTACCATATGTTTTAGTGCTGCTCTTTTAATCCGTAGGTATACTTGTATTAATTACATTTGATGTTTCTTCTGTAGTAACTGAGACTCTACTTCTATGTCAGGTAACACGTAGGGACTGGTCTCAATTCGCTTTCACTCAACTTAGTATGGATTTTAATTAACCTTTAAAAGAGAAGTACTGTTTTCCAAGTTTCTGTCGATCTGAATGTATTTATTGTTTTCCAAGCCTCCCTATGAGGACTGGGGTACGAAGTTAGTCACGCACCAAATGCAGCCCTTTTTTAGGTCTCCTCTAGACCACACATGAGCTGTGTGTTTGAGACATTTTGTTTACTATTAGTGGGTTCACAGCCCACCCATTGCTAATTATTGGTTGGCTTCATTGTCCCTCTCATATGCCTGCTTCAATGTGGTCAGCATGTGATGGCTTGACTTACTTTTCATCTGCTGAACCCTCCCATGGAGCATTGACCAGGTACTCGTGTGCTTTCGCTGCCTATATCCTGCGTTTTAGCTTTTTACCAGTATTGCCCGTTTATTTCTTTATGCCTGTGCATCTGTGTACATTTGTTTTCAAACAGTTTTTCATGCAACAGAAGTCAGGATATGCCTTCATATGTGTGCTTTGTTTGGCAGTTTTATATAGTGCAAACATGAGCACCAGTTTAGCCCCTTTACATTTCATTTTCTTACTAAAACTTCATTTATTTACACGTCAGATTCTTTAAACAGTCCATGTGAGTACACTTTTATTTGTTTCTTTCTCAATCGCCCACGTCCTGAGGTTTTTCTTTTTTCCCACATTCCCCATTTGTTATATATGTATGTATATATATATATATATTCACTGAAAAAAACATAGGTTTCAGGCCTGATATAGTTAGGAATTAGCATTTAAAAAACCTTAGAAATTCACTGAAAAAACAATAGGTTTTAGGGGTGTTATAGTTAGCTGGACATTTCACTCGAACAAAACCATTGAAATTCCTCCGATATAGTTAGTTGTACTAACTACATCTCACGCGCCCGCAATCCACTGCTGATGATGTCACATATTACATCATTCATGACATAGTCAGTGACATCACTGATGACATCTCAAATGACATCACTGATGACATTACTGATGACATCATCCAGTGAATGTGGTTTGGTTCGTTATTTAAATATGTATTATATATATATAGCAATTTGCATTGAAGAATGAGTGTATATATAAATATAAATAATTGGATGGACGATTTAGTAGCAGTGTGATTGACTGTTTACTTGACTAATTTATAGTGTCTCACTAAATATATTGCATAGTGACTAAACTGTGTGAATATCTGTATCACTTTGTCAGTTGCTGTGTAAACTGCTGCACCAGTTGGTTACTAGCTATGTGAAAGTCTATATTAGTTATTGATTAGTTAACTGCGTATTTGTATGGGAGAGTGAATGTGTGTGAGGTTTGGTGGGGGGTGTGTGACTGCCCAAATATGTGTGAATAGTTGATTCAGTAGGTATCTGAAGTTAAAACTACATGTTATAACAGTTGTTTGGGTGAGTGAATATCTTTATGGGTGTGGCGATGAGCCAATATATACCTCAATGGTACATGTCCAACAAACTAGAAAACTAAAAGCCAGTGTATGTGTCAGTTGTTGTATAGAAATAAGTATACATAAGACTCAGTGATTGTATGAGTGACTGTATGGATAACTGTATAGTTGTAATAGTGTTTTTATAACACACTAAGTATGAGTTATTATCTATATGAATAGATGAAGTGGTGTTTTTATAAGTGTATAGCTAAGTAAAAGTAAGTATGATCCATTGTTTGTATAAGTGAGTAGGATGACTTCATAAGTGATTAGGATGTGTGCTGGTGCGTAATGTCGATATAGGTGTATAAGTATATTTGATAGTGTTCTATTGATCATTGACAGCATGTATGAGTGAATCTATAGGTAAGTGATTAGATGTGTGTATAGATCTAGGAATCACTGAGTGGGTGTTTAGAAACTTGTATTGGTGTGTCAATGGTTTTAAATCTGGCACTCTCTATTTTACAGTGAGTGATGAAAGGTTATACTAGTGAATGATGAGGTGTATCTGATTGTCACGTGGATGATGTCATCAGTGATGTCATTTCAGATGTCATCAGTGATGTCACTGACCACGTCATGAATTATGTAATATGTGACATCATCAGCAGTGGATTGCGGGCGCGTGAGATGTAGTTAGTACAACTAAATATATCGGAGGAATTTCAATGGTTTTGTTCGAGTGAAATGTCCAGCTAACTATAACACCCCTAAAACCTATTGTTTTTTCAGTGAATTTCTAAGGTTTTTTAAATGCTAATTCCTAACTATATCAGGTCTGAAACCTATGGTTTTTTCAGTGAATTTCAAAGGTTTTTTAAATGCTAATTCCTAACTATATCAGGCCTGAAACCTATGGTTTTTTCAGTGAATTTCAAAGGTTTTTTAAATGCTAATTCATAACTATATCAGGCCTGAAACCTATGGTTTTTTCAGTGAATTTCAAAGGTTTTGTAAATGACAATTTTTAATGTATTAATTGTTATACTGATTTTTTTTATACTGATTTACTACATTGTTTAAACTGTTTATTTTTAGATATTTTATTTTATTAATTACATTATACATTACAATACAAAATATACTTTCTCAGAATGAATTACTTTAGTTTACATACTTTGCAAATAGGCAATAGACTTTAAGTACAGTAGTTACAGTTGTTGCAATGGGCAACACAATTTCAAACACAAAGCAACATTGAGCTCAATGTGAATTTCTAGTCAAATGCAATTAGTTACTTTATAGATTACTTTTCTAACCACAGGACTGGATCCTAGATTCAGTCCTTGGACATCTCCTGTAAACAGTTGAGTAAAAGCATTTTGGTTACAGTAGTGATTTTTAAGGATTATTATTGTATTTTAAAAGTTGACACTTAGAAAGTTTTTCACATAGAATCACCAATGTTATCCTTATCAGGTAAGTACTGTTATCGTTACTTTTTCTTACTCAGTGGTGGATCCTGGATCCAGCACAGGTGAATCTCCTGTAAATAGTGGAAAGAATGTGTTTAAGTCGTACAGACGATTTTTTAGGAATATTTTAAGTTTGTGAAAATAGACACTTAGAAACTTTTCTTCTTAAAAGCACACAATGGATTCCTATGGAAGGAAATACAAGTTACTGGTAAGTATGCTTAGAATTATTTTTCAGGGTCAGTGCTGGTCTAAAAGATGCAGCACTGGGTTCTTTCCTGATAACAGGTGAGTAAATCGGAATTCGTAGTTTGGCTGATTTTAGAGGAATATTTGTACGTTTCAAAAATGGACACTTCGAAACTTTTCTGCTGAAACCACACAATGGATTCCTATGGAAAGAAATACAAGTTACTGGTAAGTCGCTTAGAATTACTTTTCAGGGTCAGTGCTGGGTTAAAAGATGCAGCCCTGGGTTCTCTCCTGAGAACAGGTGAGTAAATCGGAATTCGTAGTTCGGCTGATTTTAGAGGAATATTTGTACATTTAAAAAATGGACACTTAGAAACTTTTCTGCTGAAAACCACACAATGGATTCCTATGGAAGGAAATACAAGTTACTGGTAAGTACGCTTAGAATTATTTTTCAGGGTCAGTGCTGGTCTAAAAGATGCAGCCCTGGGTTCTCTCCTGATAACAGGTAAATCGAAATTCGTAGTTCGGCTGATTTTAGAGGAATATTTGTACAATGGTTAAGGAAGGGGGCGGGGCCTGAGGTGACGTGTGCAAACACGCCCTGTGGTGCGTTTTAAGTTGGGGAAATAATTCCTCTTCAATCCTGTGGTCCCCCGGGGGCCAACTAGCCCACCAGGTACCTCCAGTATGTGTCAGGGAGCTGCATTGGTGTTCAGAGGCCACGCCCCTTTTTACAACACTCTGCAACGCAGCTCCATGGCGCTTCCTGGAGGTAACTGGTGGGCTAGTTGGCCTCTAGGGGACCTCTGGATTGAAGAGGAATAATTTCCCCAACTTAAAACGCGCCACAGGGCGTGTTGGCACACATATCACCTCAGGCCCCACCCCCTACCTTCACCACTGTGCAAACGCGCCCCGTGGCGTGTTTTAAGTTGGGGGATTAAGTCTCCTTGAATCCTGAGGTCCCCTGGCGGCCAACTTGCCCACCAGGTACCTCCAGTATGCGCCAGGGAGCTGCGTTGCAGAGAGGTGTTCAGAGGCCACGCCCCTTTTTACACCACTCTGCAACGCAGCTCCGTGGCGCTAACTGGAGGTACTTGGTGGGCTAGTTGGCCCTTAGAGGACCTCTCGATTGAAGATGAATGAATTCCCCAACTTAAAACGCGCCACAGGGCGTGTTTGCACAGTATCACCTCAGGCCCCGCCCCCGATCTTCACCACTGTGCAGACGCGCCCCATGGCGCTATTTAAGTTGGGGGATTAAGTCCCCTTGAATCCTGAGGTCCCCTAGCGGCCAACTAGGTCACCAGGTACCTCCAGTAAGCGCCACGGAGCTGCATTGCAGAGGGGTGTAAAAAGGGGCATGGCCTCATTACACCTCTCTGCAACGCAGCCCCCTGGCACATACTGGAGGTTCCTGGTGGGCTAGTTGGCCCCCAGCGACCCCCAGTATTCAAGGGGAATTAGTTCCCCCTCTGCAAACGCACCAGGGGGCGCGTTTGCATAGTGGTGTAAGGAGGGGGCATGGCCTCCGGCCTGATCCGTTTTTTTTGTTGTAGAAGGGGGGCTGTGTAGCCCCCCCTTCATTTTCTATTTTTTTGGCCCTGGGGACCCCATTCCCCAGGGCCTGACCCCAATTTTTATATTTGAAAAAAAAAATCGGAAAGGGGGCCGCGTGGCCCCCCTCCCGAGGCCATAATTTGCCACAGGGACCCCATCCCCGGGGCATGGGCTTTTTTTTTGACATTTTCTATGGAAGGGGGCTGCGCAGCCCCCCTCCTCTGGCCACTTTAAGGCTCCGGGGACCCCATCCCCCGGGGTCAGCTATTGTTTTTTTTTTTATTATAAATTTTTTTATTTATTGGGGGAGGGGGCCACGCCTCCCAGGCCACTTCTGGCCCCAGGGACCCCACCCCCCAGGGCTGGCCTCTCGTTGGAGACTGTGGGGGGGTCCCCAATCCCCCCACGGTCCCAGCAGGCTCCCGCCTCCTGCGGGAGCCAGCATTGCTTTTCCACATGGGGAGCAGCTAACATGCTGCTCCCCATGTGGAAAAGCAATCTGCTGTGCTTCATTGAAGCGAGAGCAGGTTTCCCTGCTCTCGCTTCAATGAAGCAAAGCAGTTTGCAATGGCAGGGTGGGAGCCGCGAGGCTCCCGCCCTGCCATTGCAAACAGCAGTGTCCCAGGGGTGGGCGCCCCGGAACACTGCAGGAGCTGGCCCTGGGGGTTGGCGGTCCCCAGGGCCAATACAAGGCTCCAGAAGGGGGGCCACAAGGCTCCCCTCCAACATGTACAAGTTACCCCGGGGGTGGCGGTCCCTGGGGCTGGGGGGCCTGGGAGCCCCCCACATCAAATAATTTTAAGCCCCCGGGGGGTGGCAGTCCCCGGGGCTGGGGGGCCTGTGAGCCCCCCACCTATGGTAGCGAAGCCCCGGGGGGTGGTGGTCCCCGGGGCTGCGGGGGGGCCATGAGCCCCCCCGCATATACAATCTTGGAGCCCCAGGGGGGTGGCGGTCCCCGGGGCAGTGTGGGGAGGATTGGGACCCCCCACATGTTTTTTTTAAATTATGTCCCCAGGATTTGGCCCCCGGGGCAAATTAGAATATTCAGCGCGGGAGTCCGTGCTTAAATGTTTTTTTTATTTTGGTCAAAATTCGCGCTGGGTTCGCGAATCTCGACGATTTTTTTTTTTTTTTTAATTCTTTTTTGTCCCTGGGGTTCCTTGTGGGACCCCCTGAGTAAGCCTAGGGGGTCAGGGTGTTTCTACCCTGACCCTTGTCTCGTTTTTCACGTTTGTTTTTTAGGTTTCTTGTGCCTCGGTTCTACCGAGGCACAAGATGGCTGCCAACACTTCCTGATCTGGAGTGTTGACGGCCAATTAGAATACAGCTCGTGCACGGCAGGGTGCGCGCTGGGTGCGGGGAGGGTGCACGGATCCTCCGAGGCCATAGATATATCTATCTTTTTAAATCTAATTTGCTCAGGAACTACTGAACAGATTTACACCATTTAAGCAAAAGGCATGAGTCTGAACTGAGGACTACCTCTTTGCCAAATTTGGTGTAATTCCGGTCAGCAGTTCGGTCTGTAGCTGCGTCAACAGGTCCTATGGGAAAATGCATGGGGACAATGCGTTTTGGGACCCCCCTTTTTTCTCGGCCCCCGCTTGACGAATCCCCGTGAAATTTTCAGGATAGGAGCAGACCAGAGCTGGCCAAAAGTTTGGAAAATTTTGCAAAGATTCCCCAATCGGCGTCAACGTTATTCCAAATAGAATGTTGTGGATTTCCTATGGAAAATAGGTCCTAACTATATCTACCTACTGGCGACTGCCAGTAGGTAATATATATATCTATATATATCTATATATCTATATATATATATATATATATATATATATTATCTACTGGCGGTCGCCAGTAGATAGTTATAGTTAGGACCGTGTTTCCATAGGAAATCTCAAAATTCTATTTTGAATAACTTTGGCGCCGGTTGACGAATCCTCGCGACATTTTCAAAACTAATGGGGCGCTCCGTTCAGCTCCTACCCTGAAAGTCTCGGGGTGATTCGTCCAGCGGGGGCCGAGAAAAAAGGGGGGTCCCAAAACGCGTTTTCCCAATGCATTTTTCCATAGGACCTTTAGTCGCAGCTACAGCCCGAACGGCTGAACAGAATTACTTGAAATTTGGCAGGGAGGTAGCCATAAGGTCAAGGAAGTGCCTTTTGCAGGTCTGGTGGAAATCTGTTCAGTATTTCCGGAGAAAATAGGATTTAAAAGCATATATATATCTATACGCGCGCAGGGTGCGCGCACCGTGCGACCACCCTAACGTGCGCGAGCGTAATTCTGATTGGTGGTTACATGTTAGTCAACGTTCAAATCGGTCGAAATCAGGAAGTGCCGGCCGCCATTTTGTTTGCTTTCAGTGCGAGAGTGAAAAAGGAAGGTGGCGAACGTGAAAAGGGGGCAGGGTAGAGAGTTCCTGACCCCCTAGCCTTTGTCAGGGGGTCCCTGAAGACCCCGAAGGCAAAAAAAAAATGTTTTTTTTTTAAAAATCGTGGGGGTGCGCGCACAGTGCGCGCACCCTGAAAGACCCCAAAAAAAAATTATTTTTTTTTTTTTTTTAAATCGCAGGGTGAAAACCCAAAAAAATAATAATAATTTTTAATACGTAGTTTATTGTAAAATAAATATATAAAAAAAATAATAATACATAAATAAATTAGCATTTAAAAAACCGTACAAATTCACTGAAAAAACCATAGGTTTCACACACGTTATAGTTAGGAATGAGCATTTAAAAAACCTTGCAAATTCACTCAAAAAACCATAGGTTTCACACATGTTATAGTTAGGTGGATATTTCACTCGTAAAACGCCATTGAAATTCCCCCGTTATAGTTAGTTCAGATAACTATAACTCGCGCGACCGCCACTCTATCACAAGGATGATGTCATCAGTGATGTCATGAGTGATACCACTGACCATGTCATGAGTGATGTAATATGTGACGTCATGTGCAGTGGATTGCGGGCGCGCGAGTTATAGTTATCTGAACTAACTATAACGGGGGAATTTCATTGGTTTTTTACGAGTGAAATATCCACCTACCTATAACATGTGTGAAACCTATGGTTTTTTAAGTGAATTTGCAAGGTTTTTTAAATGCTAATTCCTAACTATAACGTGTGTGAAACCTATGGTTTTTTCAGTGAATATATATATATATATATATATATATATATATTATAGTTAGGACCGTGTTTCCATAGGAAATCCGCAACATTCTATTTGGAATGACTTTGGCGCCGGTTGACGAATCCTCGCAAAATTTTCAAAATAGGTGGGGCGCTCCGCTCCGCTCCTACCCTGAAAGTCTCGGGTAGATTCTTTAAGCGGGGGCCGAAAAAAAAGGGGGACCCAAAACGCGTTTTCCCCATGCAATTTTCCATAGGGACCTTTAGTCCAAGGTACAGCCCGAACGGCTGAACAGAATTACTTGAAATTTGGCAGAGAGGTAGTCCTCAGGTCAGGGAAGTGCCTTTTGCAGGTCTGGTGTCAATCTGTTCAGTAGTTCCTGAGAAAATCAAAAGTAAAATCATATATATATGTGGGCGGAGCCTAACCACACATCTCATCGTGAGATCTGATTGGCTGTCAGCACTTCATCCAAGAAGTGTTGGCAGCCATCTTGGGACCAATATACATGATAGCACCTCATTAAAAAGCATTGCAGTTAATAGAAGGTTTTAAGACTTTAGTTACATTATAAATGATTTGTTGATGGTACCATACTCATTTTAGGAATTGTGGTATGTTCTAAGGTGATTTCACCATGTGAAAAAGCCTTCTGCTGGGATATCATGATTGAGAGAAAAATATTTTCTCATGCTTTTCCCACAGAGGTTTGGAAGGTGATCTATAAGCTAAACTGAGAGCTTATTTTCTGTAAATTCACATTATCTTTCTCAGTCATGTGAGAATGAAGTCTGACATTCTCAGTAAAACATGTACATCCAACAAGGGCAGAGACTGTCAGTTGATTCCTTTGTGTTCTACTGCAGCTTCCCAGAGTGTTCCAAAGAACAACTAGAGCGCTAACAGTCCTACTTATGATAAACGTATGGCACACCTGAAGCCATCTTGCTTGGATTAAAGTGGTAACTCTTAAAACATTTAATTTCAAAAGGAACACAATGAGGGGGTTCATTTTTCCACAAAAAGTATGATTAGTGCTGCAGAAAGAAAAATTAGGGCAAATTTTGAGTGACTTCTCAAATCCTGTTCTATTTCATTAAAAAATTCGGACATTGTTCTGCTTGGGTTTTCGGATCAGGTGGAACCCGCTCAACAGAGCCTTTCTAACCCAAACCAGAACGTTACCCCCTCCCTAGGGCCTTTTTACACCTAAATAACCACATATATATGTACCACCTAGGGACAGGGAATTCCTATTATATATATATATATATATATCAAGACCTCACAGCCTCGCGATCTCAGACAGACCCAGAACTTCCTACCCAGACGGCAGCCACAGTCTCGCGGTCTCAGACAGACCCAGAACTTCCTACCCAAACGGCAGCCACAGTCTCGCAGTCTCAGACCTCACAGCCTCGCGGTCTCAGACAGACCCAGAACTTCCTACCCAGACGGCAGCCACAGTCTCGCGGTCTCAGACAGACCCAGAACTTCCTACCCAGACGGCAGCCACAGTCTCGCGGTCTCAGACAGACCCAGAACTTCCTACCCAGACGGCAGCCTTAGCCTCGCGGTCTCGGACGGACCCAGTACTTCCTACCCAGACGGCAGCCTTAGCACGAGCTTATCCTATTATCACCGTAGTACACGATAGGGGAATCGGGGTTACTATGTATCAGATCACACAAAGACTATTAGTTGAGCACAACCTGTTCTTTAGTTCGAGGGGCTCTTTTCTCCCTCATTCAGTTACCACTTACCTGATCAGGATTAACATCTGTTCATGTCAAGTTGAATCTGACTAGAAGAATAGGCTATCCTCCTATACAAGGATACACAACACATGCTGACTCACAACAAGCTAAATACTTTATTTAATTGCTACATGCACACTCACAGAATACATCATATATACAACCTGCAAGGAAAGTAAAAGGTTAAGTTATACACTTCAATAAAAAGGGGTCGACATCACCTTAGTCGTATGTAGCCTGTGCTCAATGGTCATCTAGGTTCCCTTCTCGTCTGTGCCTCGGCTTCGCCTGGAAGTCACACCTCCGCAGTCGCGGATCTACTCCCTTCTCCCTCTCCGAGTCACTGGAACCTCTTCCTCATCGGCTACTCTCTCCTCTTTAGATTCAAGTTCATCATCTGTCTTCCCTGAAATAAGTAGTAGCTTTTCTGCTAACGGCCAGGTGCCGCCTATGGACTAGAAGCAAGTGCCAATATCTAACTCAGACTTTCACTAATATAGAGGTGCATTCTCTCATGGAAAATTCCAGCTCGAAACCTGCCGCCCACCAAATTCCTGTACCTCCCCGTGCCAAGGACACGTTCCCAGCCGGCCGGCCTGATGTAGTGTCTTCGGCAGGGGAAGAATACACTCCTTCGATAAGGGCCGGCCTGAACCGGTTCTCTCCGAGCGAATAACACCTCATAACTAAAATATCACCCTTCACCTAGAAGTGTCCCAAGCTGCCGGGGCAGAAAGAAAGATGGAGTCTCTCCTGTCTGAGGCCTACCAGGCCTGAATTCAGCACGACTCCATGAAATACCCTCACTATAGGGCAGGTTATCCTTAATACTAACGAATCTATCCCCTAGGCTATGTATGTAAGCCCTGATCTATGGGGAGGAGCACAGGATCGTGTCAAAGTGTCTAATAAATAGGCTCTATTCACTACTCTAATCCTTAGACTTGGATGGAAAGAGACTGAAGTCATATTAATCGCTCTACAACACAAGAAGGCCGGGAAAATCGAGCAGTACATTTCACCCTTGACTTCAGTCTATTATACATCCATTAAACAGAACTAACATCGGTGGAAGAATAATATGAAACAAAACTAACTGATCTATGTCTAGTACCGAGTGTACAGAAGTGAAGCAGTGAAGGGATACACTGAATAAAGCAACAGATAGAAATCAAAACAGCGATAGCAATCAAAATGCCACCTAATGTGTGGCGTAACATATGCACGTCCGGTAACCAATTAAAGAGCCAGTCAAACCAGCCCTGATCAATGTGTTTTCTAACTTCATCCGTTAAGTCATGCAACTTATCTAGGTGTGCATGAATGGATTGTGTATGATCAGATAAGTTAAAACAGCAGAGGCCTTCAAAGTCCGAGCAACCATGTCCATGTTTAAGCAAAAGATAATCAATGGCTGCTCTATTTTGCAAAATGGCCCTACGTTCACCCTGGGCGTCCAATAGCAAGTCAGACAAGACTGTAGAAGTATGATTAATAGATTTCACCATCCAGCAAGCCATTTTCCCAATAGATTTGGCATTATAAACCGCCAAAGCAGGAACACCAATAATTGAAACAGCTAGGCTAAGATATTCAGACTTGGAATATAAATGCAAAGATGAGTCACAATCCTCCTGTAACATCATAGTATCTCGAAGCACACGAGAGTTGACATTTGGATGTGATGAGAACATCAGCAAACTCAGTCTGGTAATGGCACACGGGCCTCCGGAAATGTTTGCAGGGACATATGGCCAGGAAGTGTTACCACATGAGAAAAGCCATCCGGCAGGTAGCAACATCGCACGATAGTGACTGGGAGTAACTACCAAACTATTGCAAGTCATATTGTTCTGGACTGAGACACATGTGGTCGGTGTCCTCTGAAAACACAAAGTCCGTTCGTGAGTTGTGAATGAAGTGGCGCCTCTTAACTTGAGGCGTAGGCATTCAGAAATTGCATTAGGATTACATGTAAGAAAGAAGCATAGGTCACCTCGTGTGATATTATACGTAATTATTTGGGACTGGATGGGGAGTTGCTCATTCGGCAGTTCAGTGCACAAAGGACAATATACATGGGTAGCAAAATCACCCAGGATAATATTCGGACGAGCCTTCGAAACGTTAAAGGTACTAATTAAAGTCTCCAGTGAGGCGGGGACAGCAACTAGACAAGTCGCTAGAATATCATGCACAGATCTCATCGTGTCAAGCAGAAGTGAGGGGCATCAGTCACTCTCTTGGCCAGTAATGTCCAAAAGTTCGATGACGAATCCCACGCATTGAAGGAACGCAACACTCGGATTCTCAGTTCATCCCGGGTTGACGGGATCCCTTCTCTCTCGCCGAACCAATCCAAAAGGAGTCCAGTTCCGACACATCCTGCAGCAACAATCCAAAGAATGATCTGAAAAAGAACCAAATACAGGCATTAATCATTCTCGTAAATAACATTTATCAGCTGGGACAGCTTCCCAGCTATCTTTCCCTGGCCTCATAACCAAAATGGTATTGTCCTGACCGGTGGCAATAACCTCTGCTTGTTCAGGGGGATTCTTAGGCGATTGCACCCAAACCCTGGCCCCAGGGTTATCCGTAGAGCCAAAGCCTTTCTGGCCACGTACAGTTAGCAAAGTTGGGGCAGTGCCTTTCAATATCTCGCCACTGAAAACAGGCATAATGAGTAATTGAGCCACTCGGTCAGTGCGGTGTATCAGTAAGTCAATCTCACTGCTATTTAGCAGAAGTACCTTAATCTCTCCCTGATAGTCACTGTCGATGACACCTCCAAGTACCTGGATGCCTTTTACAGCCAGCCCCGATCTAGGGGCGATCAATCCAAAATTCCCAGGTGGTATATGAATACCAACACCAGTAGCAATGATGACCCGATTCTTACTCTCCAGAACGGTGTCATCCATGGCGTGCAAGTCTAAACCTGCCGACCCTGGGGTAGCTCTGCATGGAGTCAGAGCTCCGGGAGTAATTTCCCAATACATCACAGTTTCACTGATTACATTAGGCATAGTCTCAACATTTGGGGGAAACAAACGCATAAATGGAGATTCAGCATTTAAAAAAGTTTTTATACTTGTCATCTGTTAACTTTCGTAATTGGTCCTTTAACAGGCCATTCAATCTCTCCACCAGGCCCGAGGCCTGCGGGTAGTAGGGTATATGAAATATCCATTCAATATTATTTTCCACACAGAATTCTTGTACCAATCTTCCACGAAAATGGGATGCATTATCAGATTGAATTTGGAATGGCACACCATAATACATCATAATTAATTCTAATGTTTTTATGGTATTCAATTGGGTAGCTTGCTTACATGGAAGAGCTACCAGCAAGCCACTATATATATCGACAATTGTGCAAACATATTGACAATTCCTACTCATGGGAAGGGGCCCGATGTAATCAATCTGCCAAATTTGAGCGGGCAATTTCCCGCGATGTAAATGGCCTCTAACAATTTGGGGTACCTTACGCTGTCTGATATGTTGACAGACGGGACAATGTAAAATAACATTTTTGATTAGATCCAGGGGAATATAAATTCCTCTATCAGCAGCCCACCTGCTAGTGGCCTTCTCTCCAAAGTGTCCTGCCTTCTGGTGTGCCCATTTCGCCAATCCCGCAATATCAAGATCTTGTCTGTCCACCACTGCCTCAGCAATTTTAGATTTTTCATCTGCAATGTTATGAAAAAATTTGTCAAGGGAGTCTATTGGAGGGTGAGCATCCACATGGAAGATTGTAACAGTACTCTGTGGGAGCATCTCCCAAATCTCTTGCCATAACTCTTTTCCCCACAATTCTTTGGAATGTAACTTCCAATTATGGGAATGCCAAGTTGGCAACCAAACAGCCAGTCCATTGGCAGTTGACCAAGAATCGGTAAAAATATGACACGTACCAGGTAATTCTTGTTTCAAAACTTGGTAAACAGCGTAAAGCTCGGCAAATTGGCTACTCTTCCCTTCACCAGTTGTGCTCAACAGTTTCTGTGTGACCGGATTATAAGACACCGCCTTCCAGTGCCGTGTCGTCCCAATAAACTTCGCCGACCCATCTGTGAACCAAACATGGTTTCTGCCCTCAGCGGACAAATCATCAAAAGGTCTACCCCACTTAACAGGAGACTCCTGTTCTAAGGTACGGAACACTCACTCTCAGTCTCAGTCGACGGTGCTTGCGCCACTTGCTCATGTAAAGACGCAACTCCTTTCGGGCCCACACGTGCCCTGTCTTGTATGTACCATTTCCATTTAATCACGCTCGCCTCTTGAGCATGCCCAATTCGATGAGTTTTCGGTGAACTCAGAACCCACTGCATAATAGGAATTTCAGGACGCAAGAATATATCATGTCCTAAAGTCAATTGCTCGGTATCCACCAAAGCCCAATAACAAGCAAGTAGCTGTTTCTCAAAGGGTGTATAACGCTCACCAGCATCAGGTAGCTTTTTGGTCCAAAAACCTAACGGTACCTTACTCCTGCCTTGTTTCTGCCACAAACTCCAATTTGCATAAGGGCCTTGCACAGACACATTCAAATCCACATCACCATCACGTACAGGCCATAGATCCATAGCATGTTGAATTGCCTCTTTCGCCAGACTAAATGCATCTTGCTGTTGCTTATCCCATTCAAATGCATTCTTTTTACGTGTAATTCGGTACAAAGGGGCCAATATTTGACTCAAATGAGGAATATGCTGGCGCCAAAAACCAAATAAGCCAATGAAGCTCTGGGCTTCCTTCCTATTCCTCGGAACCGAAAAATCAAGAATCTTCTGTTTAACTTGAGGGATCACCTCGCGGAGTCCCTCATGCCAATTAATACCTAAAAATTTTACAGCTTGGGACGGACCTTGTAATTTATCCGGATTGATCTCCCAACCTTTCTCACGCAGACACTCAATGACTCTATCTAATTGTGTCTGAACATCCTCTTGTGTTTCGCCTTGGATCAAAACATCATCAATATAATGACATATCTGAATTTTGGGATGAACTGGTACCTCAGCCAAATGTTCTGCCACCAGCCGGTGACAAATCGTAGGACTATGCACATAGCCCTGAGGAAGACTTCTAAACGTCATCTGACGCCCGTTCCACGTAAAACTGAACTGTTCCTGACACTCAGGGGCAATTGGAATAGAAAAGAAAGCATTAGCAATATCGATGGACGCATACCATGTACCTGGATGTGTTTGGATTCTTTCAATCAGGGTAATAACATCCGGTACTGCAACAGTCAAAGAGGGCGTGTGTTTGTTCAATTCTCGATAATCAACAGTCATGCGCCAAGAATTATCACTCTTACGCACCGGCCAAACAGGATTATTCCAAGCAGAAGTAACTGGAGTTATAACACCTGCATCAACCAACTCCTGAATGGTGGTACTAATCTCTTCATGACCACCCGGAATACGATACTGCTTCTGACAAACCACTTTGGTCGCCTGAGGAACTTGTATGGGGGGCATCCTTAAACGACCAACCCGTATAGGTCTGGACGAGATATAATGCGTCGTTCCAAATTGGTAACACCCATCATCAAGATGCAACGTCATTCCCTTCAAAATATCAATTCCAATTATGAATTCTAAGAGTGGCACCACTAATACAGAATATTCCTTTCTAGGGATTCTACCTATTCTCATTTCAAGCAAAGTTTGAACTGCAGGGGTTTCTTTTCCTCCTAATCCGGTAATAGTAAAAGGCTGCCCTGTAAACTTCTTTGATTTTCCATGAATAAGAGTGGCCTCCGCTCCTGTATCAACTAATGCTCGGGCCCTTTGGATATTACGATGTCTCCAATAAATATCAATATCTACATAGGGTCTATTATCTCTATGAGCCCATCTGTGTACCGGAGCTTGACCTATTTCCTAGTCATTCTTACTGCATTCTGTGTACCAGGACAAATCAGGATAAAGACTCTCACGTTTCTTAGGTATCGGTACCTCCTGTTCATATCCATTCCCCGTACGGAACGGATTCAAGTCTTCAGTATTATACCGTGGGTTACGATCAACCAAGCTGTGACGATTCTCTCTCCTCCTCAACTCAGGAGATTGATCCCTATCATCTCTACGCCTGCTGTAAGCATGATCATTTCTCCCCCTTTCCTTTTCCCCCTCTCTCTCCCTGTCCCGCTCTCGACGGGGGGACAGATCACGTACAGGACACCGATCATCACGACGATCAGAGCGCCCACGGCGATCGTCATCACCGCTACCATCAGAACAACCACGATCACACTCAGTCGTTCGAACACGCCGGGCACCCTCCTTCCGATCCAAGCCCCGTTTGCGAAACAACTCCCACAAATGAGCAGTAGTCTCACCATCAATGTCCTCCCGACGTACACCATCAGCCAAAAGACCAGTAAAGATATCACGTCTAGTAAATTTATATTCACCAGGAGTACGAGTGTCAGACCGGGGCTGACGTTCAGGTTTAAACCACTCACCCAACTCACCGAGTTGGCGCACCGATTCCAACACCGTAGATAGCACATTACCAGTCTGGTTAATCAACAAAGTCATCATGACCTGCTTGTAGGCGACAGGAGAAGAGCGAATGATACGATTCCGCACAGAAGAAGTCAACATCCCATCAAGCAACTTGTCAGCAGTGCCCAGAAAAATAGCCGTTTTCATCACTTCCTCCTTAAGACGTTGCGCAGCATCACGCAAGGTATACCACGGCTTGTCATTGACAGGCCAGTCAGATTCAGTAGGATACTTCAAATTACAACCCTCAGTCGCCAATTGGAGCAAAGAAATTTGACCACCACCATTATAGTTACGAAAATGATCTTGCACAGTAGAATCCAAACTCAAAGAACAAAATTTCAAACAGTCGCCAGTATCCAGCATAATACCGGCAGCGCCCAGTTCATAAAGGCGCACCATCCATGTGAGCAAGGCCTCACCAGTCCGCTGCCGAAAGCGCTGCAAAATATCACTAATTTCTTGTTGAGTAAAATCTTCTAAACAGTCCAAAGAAACACCCTGCGGAGCATTAGGAGATTGCTGCAACTTCCGACGAAAAACCGGATGCGCAGAGACCACGGGACGAGCATCACAAGGAGCCCGAGCAGTACTAGTAGAGGGACAATCAGTGTAAGAAGCATCGATCCCGCCCGAAGAACGAGCATAATCACGGGGTGCACCATCAGAGGTGCGAGAAGCAGACTTACATTCATGACGGGAACGAGAAAACTCGTGCGTAACAGACTCCTCACCCGAGGAACAAGAGGTACTCGAGTCCCAGATATTACCATCCCATTCATCAGGATTCCAATCTAGTCCAGCTTTCGCCACGACCGGACGCACCTTACGCGTCGAAACTCGACCACGCCTGTTCTTGTACTTATAACGAGCAATCCGCACAGCCGCCCTTTCGGCAACCGTTTGGTAAGTGTCAAGTTTGTCAGAAAGCAACTTATTTTGACATCGCAGTAGAGTATTAGAATTCTGAATCTCAACAAAGTGTGCCTCCACATCCTTAAGAGAGATCTGTAATTTCAACAATCTCTCATGCAGAATCCGATACGCAGACAGAATAACCCAACCTCTGCGCCCCAAAGCGGGAACCTCCTCACCCTTCAATACAGGTGCCGTCTGCAAACAAGTAATCACGTCAGCCGGTTCCGCCGACTCCAAAGAAGAGTTCCAATTTTCACTCAGACCAGTAGAGTCAGCCCACTCACGGGCTAAGGCTCCATAAGGCGTTGAATCCCATCCGGGAATATCAACGGACAATTTAAGAGTAGATTTAGATTTCTTAGAAAACATCGCGAAAAAAGAAAGAAAAAGAAACGCAGAGAAAAGAAAGGAAGAGAGAAAGAGAGAGAGGAAAAAAACTGTACACGCAAATATATAAAAAAGAATGCAAAGAAAACCACGCACACACCGAAAGCAAACATAAGACAAACAAAACGCACACAGGTTTCGTAAACAGTTCGTGACGCCAAATGTTCTGCTTGGGTTTTCGGATCAGGTGGAACCCGCTCAACAGAGCCTTTCTAACCCAAACCAGAACGTTACCCCCTCCCTAGGGCCTTTTTACACCTAAATAACCACATATATATGTACCACCTAGGGACAGGGAATTCCTATTATATATATATATATATATATATATATATATATCAAGACCTCACAGCCTCGCGATCTCAGACAGACCCAGAACTTCCTACCCAGACGGCAGCCACAGTCTCGCGGTCTCAGACAGACCCAGAACCTCCTACCCAGACGGCAGCCACAGTCTCGCGGTCTCAGACAGACCCAGAACTTCCTACCCAGACGGCAGCCACAGTCTCGCGGTCTCAGACAGACCCAGAACTTCCTACCCAGACGGCAGCCACAGTCTCGCGGTCTCAGACAGACCCAGAACTTCCTACCCAGACGGCAGCCACAGTCTCGCGGTCTCAGACAGACCCAGAACTTCCTACCCAGACGGCAGCCACAGTCTCGCGGTCTCAGACAGACCCAGAACTTCCTACCCAAACGGCAGCCACAGTCTCGCAGTCTCAGACCTCACAGCCTCGCGGTCTCAGACAGACCCAGAACTTCCTACCCAGACGGCAGCCACAGTCTCGCGGTCTCAGACAGACCCAGAACTTCCTACCCAGACGGCAGCCACAGTCTCGCGGTCTCAGACAGACCCAGAACTTCCTACCCAGACGGCAGCCTTAGCCTCGCGGTCTCGGACGGACCCAGTACTTCCTACCCAGACGGCAGCCTTAGCACGAGCTTATCCTATTATCACCGTAGTACACGATAGGGGAATCGGGGTTACTATGTATCAGATCACACAAAGACTATTAGTTGAGCACAACCTGTTCTTTAGTTCGAGGGGCTCTTTTCTCCCTCATTCAGTTACCACTTACCTGATCAGGATTAACATCTGTTCATGTCAAGTTGAATCTGACTAGAAGAATAGGCTATCCTCCTATACAAGGATACACAACACATGCTGACTCACAACAAGCTAAATACTTTATTTAATTGCTACATGCACACTCACAGAATACATCATATATACAACCTGCAAGGAAAGTAAAAGGTTAAGTTATACACTTCAATAAAAAGGGGTCGACATCACCTTAGTCGTATGTAGCCTGTGCTCAATGGTCATCTAGGTTCCCTTCTCGTCTGTGCCTCGGCTTCGCCTGGAAGTCACACCTCCGCAGTCGCGGATCTACTCCCTTCTCCCTCTCCGAGTCACTGGAACCTCTTCCTCATCGGCTACTCTCTCCTCTTTAGAT
Organism: Triturus cristatus; assembly: GCF_964204655.1. Lineage (NCBI taxonomy): Eukaryota > Metazoa > Chordata > Amphibia > Caudata > Salamandridae > Triturus > Triturus cristatus. The sequence continues at coordinate 455,663,377 of NC_140587.1, forward strand.
TCAAGTTCATCATCTGTCTTCCCTGAAATAAGTAGTAGCTTTTCTGCTAACGGCCAGGTGCCGCCTATGGACTAGAAGCAAGTGCCAATATCTAACTCAGACTTTCACTAATATAGAGGTGCATTCTCTCATGGAAAATTCCAGCTCGAAACCTGCCGCCCACCAAATTCCTGTACCTCCCCGTGCCAAGGACACGTTCCCAGCCGGCCGGCCTGATGTAGTGTCTTCGGCAGGGGAAGAATACACTCCTTCGATAAGGGCCGGCCTGAACCGGTTCTCTCCGAGCGAATAACACCTCATAACTAAAATATCACCCTTCACCTAGAAATGTCCCAAGCTGCCGGGGCAGAAAGAAAGATGGAGTCTCTCCTGTCTGAGGCCTACCAGGCCTGAATTCAGCACGACTCCATGAAATACCCTCACTATAGGGCAGGTTATCCTTAATACTAACGAATCTATCCCCTAGGCTATGTATGTAAGCCCTGATCTATGGGGAGGAGCACAGGATCGTGTCAAAGTGTCTAATAAATAGGCTCTATTCACTACTCTAATCCTTAGACTTGGATGGAAAGAGACTGAAGTCATATTAATCTCTCTACAACACAAGAAGGCCGGGAAAATCGAGCAGTACATTTCACCCTTGACTTCAGTCTATTATACATCCATTAAACAGAACTAACATCGGTGGAAGAATAATATGAAACAAAACTAACTGATCTATGTCTAGTACCGAGTGTACAGAAGTGAAGCAGTGAAGGGATACACTGAATAAAGCAACAGATAGAAATCAAAACAGCGATAGCAATCAAAATGCCACCTAATGTGTGGCGTAACATATGCACGTCCGGTAACCAATTAAAGAGCCAGTCAAACCAGCCCTGATCAATGTGTTTTCTAACTTCATCCGTTAAGTCATGCAACTTATCTAGGTGTGCATGAATGGATTGTGTATGATCAGATAAGTTAAAACAGCAGAGGCCTTCAAAGTCCGAGCAACCATGTCCATGTTTAAGCAAAAGATAATCAATGGCTGCTCTATTTTGCAAAATGGCCCTACGTTCACCCTGGGCGTCCAATAGCAAGTCAGACAAGACTGTAGAAGTATGATTAATAGATTTCACCATCCAGCAAGCCATTTTCCCAATAGATTTGGCATTATAAACCGCCAAAGCAGGAACACCAATAATTGAAACAGCTAGGCTAAGATATTCAGACTTGGAATATAAATGCAAAGATGAGTCACAATCCTCCTGTAACATCATAGTATCTCGAAGCACACGAGAGTTGGCATTTGGATGTGATGAGAACATCAGCAAACTCAGTCTGGTAATGGCACACGGGCCTCCGGAAATGTTTGCAGGGACATATGGCCAGGAAGTGTTACCACATGAGAAAAGCCATCCGGCAGGTAGCAACATCGCACGATAGTGACTGGGAGTAACTACCAAACTATTGCAAGTCATATTGTTCTGGACTGAGACACATGTGGTCGGTGTCCTCTGAAAACACAAAGTCCGTTCGTGAGTTGTGAATGAAGTGGCGCCTCTTAACTTGAGGCGTAGGCATTCAGAAATTGCATTAGGATTACATGTAAGAAAGAAGCATAGGTCACCTCGTGTGATATTATACGTAATTATTTGGGACTGGATGGGGAGTTGCTCATTCGGCAGTTCAGTGCACAAAGGACAATATACATGGGTAGCAAAATCACCCAGGATAATATTCGGACGAGCCTTCGAAACGTTAAAGGTACTAATTAAAGTCTCCAGTGAGGCGGGGACAGCAACTAGACAAGTCGCTAGAATATCATGCACAGATCTCATCGGTGTCAAGCAGAAGTGAGGGGCATCAGTCACTCTCTTGGCCAGTAATGTCCAAAAGTTCGATGACGAATCCCACGCATTGAAGGAACGCAACACTCGGATTCTCAGTTCATCCCGGGTTGACGGGATCCCTTCTCTCTCGCCGAACCAATCCAAAAGGAGTCCAGTTCCGACACATCCTGCAGCAACAATCCAAAGAATGATCTGAAAAAGAACCAAATACAGGCATTAATCATTCTCGTAAATAACATTTATCAGCTGGGACAGCTTCCCAGCTATCTTTCCCTGGCCTCATAACCAAAATGGTATTGTCCTGACCGGTGGCAATAACCTCTGCTTGTTCAGGGGGATTCTTAGGCGATTGCACCCAAACCCTGGCCCCAGGGTTATCCGTAGAGCCAAAGCCTTTCTGGCCACGTACAGTTAGCAAAGTTGGGGCAGTGCCTTTCAATATCTCGCCACTGAAAACAGGCATAATGAGTAATTGAGCCACTCGGTCAGTGCGGTGTATCAGTAAGTCAATCTCACTGCTATTTAGCAGAAGTACCTTAATCTCTCCCTGATAGTCACTGTCGATGACACCTCCAAGTACCTGGATGCCTTTTACAGCCAGCCCCGATCTAGGGGCGATCAATCCAAAATTCCCAGGTGGTATATGAATACCAACACCAGTAGCAATGATGACCCGATTCTTACTCTCCAGAACGGTGTCATCCATGGCGTGCAAGTCTAAACCTGCCGACCCTGGGGTAGCTCTGCATGGAGTCAGAGCTCCGGGAGTAATTTCCCAATACATCACAGTTTCACTGATTACATTAGGCATAGTCTCAACATTTGGGGGAAACAAACGCATAAATGGAGATTCAGCATTTAAAAAAGGACGATTATTCAGAATCAATAGTGCTTGTGGTAAAAAGTCTCGCCAGTTTTTATACTTGTCATCTGTTAACTTTCGTAATTGGTCCTTTAACAGGCCATTCAATCTCTCCACCAGGCCCGAGGCCTGCGGGTAGTAGGGTATATGAAATATCCATTCAATATTATTTTCCACACAGAATTCTTGTACCAATCTTCCACGAAAATGGGATGCATTATCAGATTGAATTTGGAATGGCACACCATAATACATCATAATTAATTCTAATGTTTTTATGGTATTCAATTGGGTAGCTTGCTTACATGGAAGAGCTACCAGCAAGCCACTATATATATCGACAATTGTGCAAACATATTGACAATTCCTACTCATGGGAAGGGGCCCGATGTAATCAATCTGCCAAATTTGAGCGGGCAATTTCCCGCGATGTAAATGGCCTCTAACAATTTGGGGTACCTTACGCTGTCTGATATGTTGACAGACGGGACAATGTAAAATAACATTTTTGATTAGATCCAGGGGAATATAAATTCCTCTATCAGCAGCCCACCTGCTGGTGGCCTTCTCTCCAAAGTGTCCTGCCTTCTGGTGTGCCCATTTCGCCAATCCCGCAATATCAAGATCTTGTCTGTCCACCACTGCCTCAGCAATTTTAGATTTTTCATCTGCAATGTTATGAAAAAATTTGTCAAGGGAGTCTATTGGAGGGTGAGCATCCACATGGAAGATTGTAACAGTACTCTGTGGGAGCATCTCCCAAATCTCTTGCCATAACTCTTTTCCCCACAATTCTTTGGAATGTAACTTCCAATTATGGGAATGCCAAGTTGGCAACCAAACAGCCAGTCCATTGGCAGTTGACCAAGAATCGGTAAAAATATGACACGTACCAGGTAATTCTTGTTTCAAAACTTGGTAAACAGCGTAAAGCTCGGCAAATTGGCTACTCTTCCCTTCACCAGTTGTGCTCAACAGTTTCTGTGTGACCGGATTATAAGACACCGCCTTCCAGTGCCGTGTCGTCCCAATAAACTTCGCCGACCCATCTGTGAACCAAACATGGTTTCTGCCCTCAGCGGACAAATCATCAAAAGGTCTACCCCACTTAACAGGAGACTCCTGTTCTAAGGTACGGAACACTCACTCTCAGTCTCAGTCGACGGTGCTTGCGCCACTTGCTCATGTAAAGACGCAACTCCTTTCGGGCCCACACGTGCCCTGTCTTGTATGTACCATTTCCATTTAATCACGCTCGCCTCTTGAGCATGCCCAATTCGATGAGTTTTCGGTGAACTCAGAACCCACTGCATAATAGGAATTTCAGGACGCAAGAATATATCATGTCCTAAAGTCAATTGCTCGGTATCCACCAAAGCCCAATAACAAGCAAGTAGCTGTTTCTCAAAGGGTGTATAACGCTCACCAGTATCAGGTAGCTTTTTGGTCCAAAAACCTAACGGTACCTTACTCCTGCCTTGTTTCTGCCACAAACTCCAATTTGCATAAGGGCCTTGCACAGACACATTCAAATCCACATCACCATCACGTACAGGCCATAGATCCATAGCATGTTGAATTGCCTCTTTCGCCAGACTAAATGCATCTTGCTGTTGCTTATCCCATTCAAATGCATTCTTTTTACGTGTAATTCGGTACAAAGGGGCCAATATTTGACTCAAATGAGGAATATGCTGGCGCCAAAAACCAAATAAGCCAATGAAGCTCTGGGCTTCCTTCCTATTCCTCGGAACCGAAAAATCAAGAATCTTCTGTTTAACTTGAGGGATCACCTCGCGGAGTCCCTCATGCCAATTAATACCTAAAAATTTTACAGCTTGGGACGGACCTTGTAATTTATCCGGATTGATCTCCCAACCTTTCTCACGCAGACACTCAATGACTCTATCTAATTGTGTCTGAACATCCTCTTGTGTTTCGCCTTGGATCAAAACATCATCAATATAATGACATATCTGAATTTTGGGATGAACTGGTACCTCAGCCAAATGTTCTGCCACCAGCCGGTGACAAATCGTAGGACTATGCACATAGCCCTGAGGAAGACTTCTAAACGTCATCTGACGCCCGTTCCACGTAAAACTGAACTGTTCCTGACACTCAGGGGCAATTGGAATAGAAAAGAAAGCATTAGCAATATCGATGGACGCATACCATGTACCTGGATGTGTTTGGATTCTTTCAATCAGGGTAATAACATCCGGTACTGCAACAGTCAAAGAGGGCGTGTGTTTGTTCAATTCTCGATAATCAACAGTCATGCGCCAAGAATTATCACTCTTACGCACCGGCCAAACAGGATTATTCCAAGCAGAAGTAACTGGAGTTATAACACCTGCATCAACCAACTCCTGAATGGTGGTACTAATCTCTTCATGACCACCCGGAATACGATACTGCTTCTGACAAACCACTTTGGTCGCCTGAGGAACTTGTATGGGGGGCATCCTTAAACGACCAACCCGTATAGGTCTGGACGAGATATAATGCGTCGTTCCAAATTGGTAACACCCATCATCAAGATGCAACGTCATTCCCTTCAAAATATCAATTCCAATTATGAATTCTAAGAGTGGCACCACTAATACAGAATATTCCTTTCTAGGGATTCTACCTATTCTCATTTCAAGCAAAGTTTGAACTGCAGGGGTTTCTTTTCCTCCTAATCCGGTAATAGTAAAAGGCTGCCCTGTAAACTTCTTTGATTTTCCATGAATAAGAGTGGCCTCCGCTCCTGTATCAACTAATGCTCGGGCCCTTTGGATATTACGATGTCTCCAATAAATATCAATATCTACATAGGGTCTATTATCTCTATGAGCCCATCTGTGTACCGGAGCTTGACCTATTTCCTAGTCATTCTTACTGCATTCTGTGTACCAGGACAAATCAGGATAAAGACTCTCACGTTTCTTAGGTATCGGTACCTCCTGTTCATATCCATTCCCCGTACGGAACGGATTCAAGTCTTCAGTATTATACCGTGGGTTACGATCAACCAAGCTGTGACGATTCTCTCTCCTCCTCAACTCAGGAGATTGATCCCTATCATCTCTACGCCTGCTGTAAGCATGATCATTTCTCCCCCTTTCCTTTTCCCCCTCTCTCTCCCTGTCCCGCTCTCGACGGGGGGACAGATCACGTACAGGACACCGATCATCACGACGATCAGAGCGCCCACGGCGATCGTCATCACCGCTACCATCAGAACAACCACGATCACACTCAGTCGTTCGAACACGCCGGGCACCCTCCTTCCGATCCAAGCCCCGTTTGCGAAACAACTCCCACAAATGAGCAGTAGTCTCACCATCAATGTCCTCCCGACGTACACCATCAGCCAAAAGACCAGTAAAGATATCACGTCTAGTAAATTTATTTTCACCAGGAGTACGAGTGTCAGACCGGGGCTGACGTTCAGGTTTAAACCACTCACCCAACTCACCGAGTTGGCGCACCGATTCCAACACCGTAGATAGCACATTACCAGTCTGGTTAATCAACAAAGTCATCATGACCTGCTTGTAGGCGACAGGAGAAGAGCGAATGATACGATTCCGCACAGAAGAAGTCAACATCCCATCAAGCAACCTGTCAGCAGTGCCCAGAAAAATAGCCGTTTTCATCACTTCCTCCTTAAGACGTTGCGCAGCATCACGCAAGGTATACCACGGCTTGTCATTGACAGGCCAGTCAGATTCAGTAGGATACTTCAAATTACAACCCTCAGTCGCCAATTGGAGCAAAGAAATTTGACCACCACCATTATAGTTACGAAAATGATCTTGCACAGTAGAATCCAAACTCAAAGAACAAAATTTCAAACAGTCGCCAGTATCCAGCATAATACCGGCAGCGCCCAGTTCATAAAGGCGCACCATCCATGTGAGCAAGGCCTCACCAGTCCGCTGCCGAAAGCGCTGCAAAATATCACTAATTTCTTGTTGAGTAAAATCTTCTAAACAGTCCAAAGAAACACCCTGCGGAGCATTAGGAGATTGCTGCAACTTCCGACGAAAAACCGGATGCGCAGAGACCACGGGACGAGCATCACAAGGAGCCCGAGCAGTACTAGTAGAGGGACAATCAGTGTAAGAAGCATCGATCCCGCCCGAAGAACGAGCATAATCACGGGGTGCACCATCAGAGGTGCGAGAAGCAGACTTACATTCATGACGGGAACGAGAAAACTCGTGCGTAACAGACTCCTCACCCGAGGAACAAGAGGTACTCGAGTCCCAGATATTACCATCCCATTCATCAGGATTCCAATCTAGTCCAGCTTTCGCCACGACCAGACGCACCTTACGCGTCGAAACTCGACCACGCCTGTTCTTGTACTTATAACGAGCAATCCGCACAGCCGCCCTTTCGGCAACCGTTTGGTAAGTGTCAAGTTTGTCAGAAAGCAACTTATTTTGACATCGCAGTAGAGTATTAGAATTCTGAATCTCAACAAAGTGTGCCTCCACATCCTTAAGAGAGATCTGTAATTTCAACAATCTCTCATGCAGAATCCGATACGCAGACAGAATAACCCAACCTCTGCGCCCCAAAGCGGGAACCTCCTCACCCTTCAATACAGGTGCCGTCTGCAAACAAGTAATCACGTCAGCCGGTTCCGCCGACTCCAAAGAAGAGTTCCAATTTTCACTCAGACCAGTAGAGTCAGCCCACTCACGGGCTAAGGCTCCATAAGGCGTTGAATCCCATCCGGGAATATCAACGGACAATTTAAGAGTAGATTTAGATTTCTTAGAAAACATCGCGAAAAAAGAAAGAAAAAGAAACGCAGAGAAAAGAAAGGAAGAGAGAAAGAGAGAGAGGAAAAAAACTATACACGCAAATATATAAAAAAGAATGCAAAGAAAACCACGCACACACCGAAAGCAAACATAAGACAAACAAAACGCACACAGGTTTCGTAAACAGTTCGTGACGCCAAATGTTCTGCTTGGGTTTTCGGATCAGGTGGAACCCGCTCAACAGAGCCTTTCTAACCCAAACCAGAACGTTACCCCCTCCCTAGGGCCTTTTTACACCTAAATAACCACATATATATGTACCACCTAGGGACAGGGAATTCCTATTATATATATATATATATATATATCAAGACCTCACAGCCTCGCGATCTCAGACAGACCCAGAACTTCCTACCCAGACGGCAGCCACAGTCTCGCGGTCTCAGACAGACCCAGAACCTCCTACCCAGACGGCAGCCACAGTCTCGCGGTCTCAGACAGACCCAGAACTTCCTACCCAGACGGCAGCCACAGTCTCGCGGTCTCAGACAGACCCAGAACTTCCTACCCAGACGGCAGCCACAGTCTCGCGGTCTCAGACAGACCCAGAACTTCCTACCCAGACGGCAGCCACAGTCTCGCGGTCTCAGACAGACCCAGAACTTCCTACCCAGACGGCAGCCACAGTCTCGCGGTCTCAGACAGACCCAGAACTTCCTACCCAAACGGCAGCCACAGTCTCGCAGTCTCAGACCTCACAGCCTCGCGGTCTCAGACAGACCCAGAACTTCCTACCCAGACGGCAGCCACAGTCTCGCGGTCTCAGACAGACCCAGAACTTCCTACCCAGACGGCAGCCACAGTCTCGCGGTCTCAGACAGACCCAGAACTTCCTACCCAGACGGCAGCCTTAGCCTCGCGGTCTCGGACGGACCCAGTACTTCCTACCCAGACGGCAGCCTTAGCACGAGCTTATCCTATTATCACCGTAGTACACGATAGGGGAATCGGGGTTACTATGTATCAGATCACACAAAGACTATTAGTTGAGCACAACCTGTTCTTTAGTTCGAGGGGCTCTTTTCTCCCTCATTCAGTTACCACTTACCTGATCAGGATTAACATCTGTTCATGTCAAGTTGAATCTGACTAGAAGAATAGGCTATCCTCCTATACAAGGATACACAACACATGCTGACTCACAACAAGCTAAATACTTTATTTAATTGCTACATGCACACTCACAGAATACATCATATATACAACCTGCAAGGAAAGTAAAAGGTTAAGTTATACACTTCAATAAAAAGGGGTCGACATCACCTTAGTCGTATGTAGCCTGTGCTCAATGGTCATCTAGGTTCCCTTCTCGTCTGTGCCTCGGCTTCGCCTGGAAGTCACACCTCCGCAGTCGCGGATCTACTCCCTTCTCCCTCTCCGAGTCACTGGAACCTCTTCCTCATCGGCTACTCTCTCCTCTTTAGATTCAAGTTCATCATCTGTCTTCCCTGAAATAAGTAGTAGCTTTTCTGCTAACGGCCAGGTGCCGCCTATGGACTAGAAGCAAGTGCCAATATCTAACTCAGACTTTCACTAATATAGAGGTGCATTCTCTCATGGAAAATTCCAGCTCGAAACCTGCCGCCCACCAAATTCCTGTACCTCCCCGTGCCAAGGACACGTTCCCAGCCGGCCGGCCTGATGTAGTGTCTTCGGCAGGGGAAGAATACACTCCTTCGATAAGGGCCGGCCTGAACCGGTTCTCTCCGAGCGAATAACACCTCATAACTAAAATATCACCCTTCACCTAGAAATGTCCCAAGCTGCCGGGGCAGAAAGAAAGATGGAGTCTCTCCTGTCTGAGGCCTACCAGGCCTGAATTCAGCACGACTCCATGAAATACCCTCACTATAGGGCAGGTTATCCTTAACACTAACGAATCTATCCCCTAGGCTATGTATGTAAGCCCTGATCTATGGGGAGGAGCACAGGATCGTGTCAAAGTGTCTAATAAATAGGCTCTATTCACTACTCTAATCCTTAGACTTGGATGGAAAGAGACTGAAGTCATATTAATCGCTCTACAACACAAGAAGGCCGGGAAAATCGAGCAGTACAGACATGCAGACTGAAACATGCACTTTCAATACCAGCAGCAGTTTTCCCTGGTGAGCAGTAGCTTTACTACAGTGATCTAATGAGCAAAAAGAGTGCTAACATTCTGAATTTATGGCAAATGTGTGACACATCTGAATGCCTTCTTGATGGACTCAAAGTAAAAAACTGAAAGTATTTCCTACTGAGGAGACTGCAGTAAATGAGGAAATTAGTAAACTTCATAACAAATAAGTCTCCCAAGATGGCCACCAGAGACAAAAGAGCCCAAATGTAGTCCAAATATCACCCAGATGTAACCCAAATATAGCCCAATGACAGAAGTGTGCAAAACACTTATTATTTTGTGTTTTTGCAGTGTTATATAGTGCAGACTTGTCAGGTATTGGAGTGCTTTACATGAGCATTGGTTACATCACACAAGAACAAATTCATTTTGGTTGTAGACATGGGGAGACTAAGTGATTTGACCAGAATCACAGAATGTCGAGCTGCAGCAGAAACTCCAACCTGGTTCCCCAGTTGCAAAGTCTGCAGTTCTGGAAGTAACACCACATCCTCTCCCCTAAGTGCAACATTTAATCAAGTGGTCAACTGGATAAAAAAACATAAAGATAACAAATAATTTAAAAGTGCTTTGTCGCTATTTGAAAACTCAGAAAATATGTCCTTATTTTAGTCTTTTAGAGCACTAACCATAATTTTGATGCCAATAAGACCCTCTCATATATGTAATTTCTAAAGGAAATGCTCTAGGTATTACAGTTTTGATTACATCAAGATGACGTCAGGCGTTCCACACTATTGTAATCAATATAGAATGTTAGCAATCTAGTTGTTCATTAGGATACTGTTGAGAGGCAGAGGCCAGGGGCACGGACTCTGAAAATTGAAGGCAGGTAGGAGGGTGCAAAGGCAACAATTTAACCACACTGAGCAGGCAGGAAGGGCCGTGGCAGCACAACAGACTATGGAGGGCAGTGGAAAGGGGGGCAGGGGCAGCAAACCAACAATACAGGACTGACAAGAGAGGCTGTGGCAATGTAATAGACCATTGTGGGCAGAAGGAAGAGGCAATGGTAGTACAACCATACATGCCAACAGACCCGATTCAGCCAGGAAACGTCCAATGTTTTTAATCTCAAATGGGCTTTATTTGATCTGTCTCCTGTCTACAATCTCCTCTTTTTCAATGTAACTCAAAGGGGAAAATCAATACCCCAGTTTTTTTTCAAAATCTCCCTCTTACCAAGTTCAAAATGTTCGCAAGTATGGTACATTGGATCATGGAAGGAAATGGGGTAGGGACATAGACTTGGATAACAGAGGACAGGAGGGACATGGAAAGGTGCACCAAACTGACCCTGCAGGGCAGGCATCAGGGTTTGCAGCAGCACAATTCACCACACAGGGCATGCGGGACGGGAGTGCAGCACAACAATCCATAGAAAGCAAGAGGGAGGGGACAGGACCATGCACATGGACAACAGAGAACAGAGGGGCAAGAGGCAATGGTAGCTAGCTGACCATAATGGACAGACAGGATAGAAAGCTGCAGCATAACAGACCATAAAGGGCAGGAGGGACGGATCAGGGGCATTACAATGGAACAGACAAGCCAGGAGGGAGGGAGTAGGGGTCTGCACATGTAAACAGAGGGCTGGGGGCAAGGGGGCAGGGCAGGAGCAGCAAGATAGCCATGGAGGTCAGGCAGGATGGGCACTAGAAGCAAGACACACCATGAAGAGCAACAGTGAGACTGCCCACCAGGTACCTCCAGCATGTGTCAGGGAGCTGCATTGCAGAGAGGTGTTCAGAGGCCACGCCCCTTTTTACAACACTCTGCAACGCAGCTCCATGGCGCTTCCTGGAGGTAACTGGTGGGCTAGTTGGCCCCTAGGGGACCCCTGGATTGAAGAGGAATATTTTCTCCAACTTAAAACGTGCCACAGGGCGTGTTTGCACACATATCACCTCAGGCCCCGCCCCCTACCTTCACCACTGTGCAAACGCGCCCCGTGGCGTGTTTTAAGTTGGGGGATTAAGTCTCCTTGAATCCTGAGGTCCCCTGGCGGCCAACTTGCCCACCAGGTACCTCCAGTATGCGCCAGGGAGCTGCGTTGCAGAGAGGTGTTCAGAGGCCACGCCCCTTTTTACACCACTCTGCAACGCAGCTCCGTGGCGCTAACTGGAGGTACCTGGAGGGCTAGTTGGCCCTTAGGGGACCTCTCGATTGAAGATGAATGAATTCCCCAACTTAAAACGCGCCACAGGGCGTGTTTGCACAGTATCACCTCAGGCCCCGCCCCCGATCTTCACCACTGTGCAGACGCGCCCCGTGGCGCGATTTAAGTTGGGGGATTAAGTCCCCTTGAATCCTGAGGTCCCCTAGCCGCCAACTAGGTCACCAGGTACCTCCAGTAAGCGCCACGGAACTGCATTGCAGAGGGGTGTAAAAAGGGGCATGGCCTCATTACACCTCTCTGCAACGCAGCCCCCTGGCGCATACTGGAGGTTCCTGGTGGGCTAGTTGGCCCCCAGCGACCCCCAGTGTTCAAGGGGAATTAGTTCCCACTCTGCAAACGCACCAGGGGGCGTGTTTGCAGAGTGGTGTAAGGAGGGGGCATGGCCTCCGGCCTGATCCGTTTTTTTTGTTGTAGAAGGGGGGCTGTGTAGCCCCCCCTTCTTTTTCTATTTTGTGGGCCCTGGGGACCCCATTCCCCAGGGCCTGACCCCAATTTTTATATTTGAAAAAAAAATCGGATAGGGGGCCGCGTGGCCACCCTCCCGAGGCCATAATTTGCCACGGGGACCCCATCCCCGGGGCATGGGCTTTTTTTTAACATTTTCTATGGAAGGGGGATGCGTAGCCCCTCTCCTCTGGCCACTTTAAGGCTCCGGGGACCAGCCGTTCAGGCTGTAGCTGCGTCAACAGGTCCTATGGGAAAATGCGTTTTGGGACCCCCCTTTTTTCTCGGCCCCCGCTTGACGAATCCCCGTGAAATTTTCAGGATAGGAGCAGACCGGAGCTGGCCAAAAGTTTGGAAAATTTCGCGAAGATTCCCCAATCGGCGCCAACGTTATTCCAAATAGAATGTTGTGGATTTCCTATGGAAAATAGGTCCTAACTATATCTACCTACTGGCGACTGCCAGTAGGTAATATATATATCTATATTACCTACTGGCGGTCGCCAGTAGTTAGTTATAGTTAGGACCACGTTTCCATAGGAAAACCTCAACATTCTATTTTGAATAACTTTGGCGCCGGTCGACGAATCCTCGCGAATTTCTCAAACTAGGTGGGGCGCTACGCTCCGCTCCTACCCTGAAAGTCTCGGGGGGATCCGTCAAGCGGGGGCTGAGATAAAAGGGGGGTCCCAAAACGCGTTTTTCCCATGCATTTTTCCATAGGACCTTTAGAACGAGCTACAGCCCGAACGGCTGAACAGAATTACTCAAAATTTGGCAGAGAGGTAGTCCCTAGGTCAAGGAAGTGCCTTTTGTAGGTTTGGTGTAAATCTGTTCAGTAGATTCTGAGAAAATAGCCTTTAAATCAATATATATATCTGAGCCCGCTTACGGTACGCTTACCGTACGCTTACGGTAAGCGTACGGTGGCGTGCGCGAGCGCGATTCTGATTGGCTCTTAGATCTTAGTAAACATTCGAATCGGCCGAAACCAGGAAGCGGCGGCCGCCATTTTCTGTGTTTCACTCTGAAAAAAAAAGAGTGAAAACAAGAAAAGGGGGCAATGAGGAGAGTTACAGACCCCCTTACATTTGTGAGGGGGTCAAAGAAGGACTGTAAAGTACAAAACAAACATTTATTGATTTTTAAAAAAAATCACGGGGTACGCGTACGGTAAGCTTACGGTAAGCGTACGGAAGAAACATGGCGTGCGCGAAGGAGATTCTGATTGGCCCATAGATCTTAGTAAACATTTGAATCGGCCGAAACCAGGAAGCGGCGGCCGCCATTTTGTGTGTTTCACTCAGAAAAAAAACAGGGAAAACAAGGAAAGGGGGCAATGAGGAGAGTTACAGACCCCCTAACATTTGTAAGGGGGTCAAAGAAGGACAGAAAAGTACAAAAAAAACATTTATTGATTTTAAAAAAAATCACGGGGTACGCGTACCGTAAGCTTACGGTAAGCGTACGGTAAAAAAAATAAAAAAAAAAAAATGAAAAGCAGATTTAAGAGTTTGCTCTTCATATGTCCTCCATGTGCGCACGGTGCGCGAAGCGCATCGTGCGTTCATGGCCCATCTAGCGTAATGTGGGCACGCGGTGCGCGAAGCGCACCGCGTGCTCACTGTGCGCGCACGGTGCGCGAAGCGCACCGTGCGCGCATGGAACGAAATGCGTTAAGTGGGCGCGCACGCCACAAATGGCGTAAAGTAACTTAGCATTTAAAAAACCGTACAAATTCACTGAAAAAACCATAGGTTTCACACATGTTATAGTTAGCTGGACATTTTACTGATAAAAAACCAATGAAATTCCCCCGTTATAGTTACTGTAGGCAACTATAACTCACGCGACCGTAATCCTCTGCTGATGACATATGTGTCTTTATGAAAAAAAAATATTTGTAATATATGTATAGCTAAAATTTAATGGAAGAAGACATGGGCAAATAAGTGTCTAAATACAGTATTAGCATCAGCAGAGGATTGCGGTCGCGTGAGTTATAGTTGCCTACAGTAACTATAACGGGGGAATTTCATTGGTTTTTTATCAGTAAAATGTCCAGCTAACTATAACATGTGTGAAACCTATGGTTTTTTCAGTGAATATATATATATATATATATATGTATATATATATATATATATATATATATATTATCTACTGGCGGTCGCCAGTAGATAGTTATAGTTAGGACCATGTTTCCATAGGAAATCTCAAAATTCTATTTTGAATAACTTTGGCGCCGGTTGGCGAATCCTCGCGAAATTTTCAAAACTAATGGGGCGCTCCGCTCCCCTCCTACCCTGAAAGTCTCGGGGTGATTCATCAAGCGGGGGCCGAAAAAAAAGGGGGTCCCAAAACGCGTTTTCCCCATGCAATTTTCCATAGGGACCTTTAGTCCAAGGTACAGCCCGAACGGCTGAACAGAATTACTTGAAATTTGGCAGAGAGGTAGTCCTCAGGTCAGGGAAGTGCCTTTTGCAGGTCTGGTGTCAATCTGTTCAGTAGTTCCTGAGAAAATCAAAAGTAAAATCATACATATATGTGGGCGGAGCCTAACCACACATCTCATCGTGAGATCTGATTGGCTGTCAGCACTTCATCCAAGAAGTGTTGGCAGCCATCTTGGGACCAATATACATGATAGCACCTCATTAAAAAGCATTGCAGTTAATAGAAGGTTTTAAGTCTTTAGTTACATTATAAATGATTTGTTGATGGTACCATACTCATTTTAGGAATTGTGGTATGTTCTAAGGTGATTTCACCATGTGAAAAAGCCTTCTGCTGGGATATCATGATTGAGAGAAAAATATTTTCTCATGCTTTTCCCACAGAGGTTTGGAAGGTGATCTATAAGCTAAACTGAGAGCTTATTTTCTGTAAATTCACATTATCTTTCTCAGTCATGTGAGAATGAAGTCTGACATTCTCAGTAAATCATGTACATCCAACAAGGGCAGAGACTGTCAGTTGATTCCTTTGTGTTCTACTGCAGCTTCCCAGAGTGTTCCAAAGAACAACTAGAGCGCTAACAGTCCTACTTATGATAAACGTATGGCACACCTGAAGCCATCTTGCTTGGATTAAAGTGGTAACTCTTAAAACATTTAATTTAAAAAGGAACACAATGAGGGGGTTCATTTTTCCACAAAAAGTATGATTAGTGCTGCAGAAAGAAAAATTAGGGCACATTTTGAGTGACTTCTCAAATCCTCTTCTATTTCATTAAAAAATTCGGACATGCAGACTGAAACATGCACTTTCAATACCAGCAGCAGTTTTCCCTGGTGAGCAGTAGCTTTACTACAGAGATCTAATGAGCAAAAAGAGTGCTAACATTCTGAATTTATGGCAAATGTGTGACACATCTGAATGCCTTCTTGATGGAATCAAAGTAAAAAACTGAAAGTATTTCCTACTGAGGAGACTGCAGTAAATGAGGAAATTAGTAAACTTCATAACAAATAAGTCTCCCAAGATGGCCACCAGAGACAAAAGAGCCCAAATGTAGCCCAAATATCACCCAAATGTAGCCCAAGTATAGCCCAATGACAGAATGTCCCAGAGTGTTCTTAAAAACAACTAGAGCGCTTACTGTCTTCATTATGACAAAAGTATGGCACACCTGAAGCCATCTTGATTGGAATAAACTGGTAACACTTAAAACATTTAATTTAAAAAGGAACACAATGAGGGGGTTCATTTTGCCATAGAAATTATGATTAATGCTGAAGAAAGAAAATGAGGGCACATTTTGAGTGACTTCTCAAATCCTCTTCTATTTCATTAAAAAATTCTGACATGCAGACTGAAACATGCACTTTTAATACCAGGAGCAGACTTCCATGGTGAACAGTAGTTTTACTACAGTGATCTAATGAGCAACTAGAGTGCTAACATTCAGAATTCATGGCAAATGTGTGACATATCTGAATACCTTCATGATGGAATCAAAGTAAAAAACTGAAAGCATTTCCTACTGAGGAGACTGCAGTACATGAGGATATTAGGAAACTTCATAACAAATAAATCTCCCAAGATGGCCACCGGAGACAAAAGAGCCCAAATGTAGCCCAAAATCACCCAGATGTAGCCCAAATATAGCCCAATGACAGAAGTGTGCAAAACACTTATTATTTTGTGTTTTTGCAGTGTTATATAGTGCAGACTTGTCAGGTATTGGAGTGCTTTACATGAGCATTGGTTACATCACACAAGAACAAATTCATTTTGGTTGTAGACATGGGGAGACTAAGTGATTTGACCAGAATCACAGAATGTCGAGCTGAAGCAGAAACTCCAACCTGGTTCCCCAGTTGCAAAGTCTGCAGTTCTGGAAGTAACACCACATCCTCTCCCCTAAGTGCAACATTTAATCAAGTGGTCAACTGGATATAAAAACATAAAGATAACAAATAATTTAAAAGTGCTTTGTCGCTATTTGAAAACTCAGAAAATATGTCCTTATTTTAGTCTTTTAGAGCACTAACCATAATTTTGATGCCAATAAGACCCTCTCATATATGTAATTTCTAAAGGAAATGCTCTAGGTATTACAGTTTTGATTACATCAAGATGACGTCAGGCGTTCCACACTATTGTAATCAATATAGAATGTTAGCAATCTAGTTGTTCATTAGGATACTGTTGAGAGGCAGAGGCCAGGGGCACGGACTCTGAAAATTGAAGGCAGGTAGGAGGGTGCAAAGGCAACAATTTAACCACAAT
Source organism: Triturus cristatus (assembly GCF_964204655.1). Taxonomy (NCBI): domain Eukaryota; kingdom Metazoa; phylum Chordata; class Amphibia; order Caudata; family Salamandridae; genus Triturus; species Triturus cristatus. The sequence continues at coordinate 455,680,379 of NC_140587.1, forward strand.
AAGCAGGCAGGAAGGGCCGTGGCAGCACAACAGACTATGGAGGGCAGTGGAAAGGGAGGCAGGGGCAGCAAACCAACAATACAGGACTGACAAGAGAGGCTGTGGCAATGTAATAGACCATTGTGGGCAGAAGGAAGAGGCAATGGTAGTACAACCATACATGCCAACAGACCCGATTCAGCCAGGAAACGTCCAATGTTTTTAATCTCAAATGGGCTTTATTTGATCTGTCTCCTGTCTACAATCTCCTCTTTTTCAATGTAACTCAAAGGGGAAAACCAATACCCAGTTTTTTTTCAAAATCTCCCTCTTACCAAGTTCAAAATGTTCGCAAGCATGGTACATTGGATCATGGAAGGAAATGGGGTAGGGACATGGACTTGGATAACAGAGGACAGGAGGGACATGGAAAGGTGCACCAAACTGACCCTGCAGGGCAGGCATCAGGGTTTGCAGCAGCACAATACACCACACAGGGCATGCGGGATGGGAGTGCAGCACAACAATCCATAGAAAGCAAGAGGGAGGGGACAGGACCATGCACATGGACAACAGAGAACAGAGGGGCAAGAGGCAATGGTAGCTAGCTGACCATAATGGACAGACAGGAGAGAAAGCTGCAGCATAACAGACCATAAAGGGCAGGAGGGACGGATCAGGGGCATTACAATGGAACAGACAAGCCAGGAGGGAGGGAGTAGGGGTCTGCACATGTAAACAGAGGGCTGGGGGCAAGGGGGCAGGGCAGGAGCAGCAAGATAGCCATGGAGGTCAGGCAGGATGGGCACTAGAAGCAAGACACACCATGAAGAGCAACAGTGAGACTGTGATGGCATACACACAGACCATGGAGGGAAGGTGGGAGAGGGTCAGGGGCAGCTAACTGACCACACAGGGAAGGTGGGAGGGGCCATGGCAGCACAGAAGACCATGCATGGCAAGTGGGAGGGTTAGTGGCAGCACAATGGCTATGATGGGAAAGAAGGAGGGTGCAGGGGCATGCACAAAGGACGATGGAGGATAGAAGGGAGGGTCAGGACCTGTGCACAGACAAGAAAGTTCAGGGGAAGGGGCCTCACAACAGACCGCACGGGGCAGGCAGGAGGAGCAGTTGCAGCACAACAGACCAGGGAGGGCAGAATGGTGTGGCAGTACAATGGACCATGTGGGACAGGAGGAAGAGGATAGGGGCATGGCATGTGGACAGGCAGGGTGGAGGTGGCAGGGACAGGTTACAGTCATCTGACAATGCTAGGCAGGTGGGAGGGGAGTGGCAGCTCAACAGAACACTCAGAGTAGATAGGAGTGGCAGGTCCATGGAACATGGTGGGCACAAAGGATGGAGCAGGGGCATGCACAAAGACATCGGAGGGCAGGGGGAAGGAGAATAGGGGCAGCAAGCTAAGCACAGAGTTTAAGCAGGAGGTCAATGATGGGGCATAGAATTGGGCAATGGAGGGCAGGAGGAGTGGACTGGTACATCATACTAAATTGAGGGCAGTGGCAGCACATCAGACCATGCATGGCAGGAGGGAGGAGGCTAGTCCATGGATTCACACAACAGAGGATAGGGAGGAGGGGGATGGGGCAGCAAGCCAACTGTTCAGAGAAGGCGGGTACTAGGAACTTTATTGTTTTTAAAATGTGTGTCTGTGCGAACTACTTAAAATATGAACAAGTATGCAGCATAATCTCACTTTTATTCAGGAAGAAGAGGACGTTTGTGACTGTGACTCCGGGCTCACTTGGCAGAAACACCCCCTGACCCTCCACCCCCTATCGCAAAATGTAATGCCCGTGAAAAGGGTAGGTGAACACAGTGTTATATAGCACATAGTCCTGAGAGCACGATTGAAAATGAAAACTAGATATAGTGTATGGTATAAACTATGCACCAAAAAGTGTGATATAAGATGAACCGGACGTGAAATATAATATGCAATACATTGTGCGCAATGACAGATTCATTGGAGAGCGTGAGATAGCACAGGCACTAGCGCGTGCTATGTGATATGCGCCTTGGAGTGTAATATGCACAGGGCAGTGTTGTGTAACTTAACTAGTCTCTAAAGTTGTAATATAAAATATGTGCTGGGGAGTGTAACGTTGCATATGCACTGTGACAAAGATATGGATCCCAGATTGTAATATGTATGGCATAGCACTGTGCGTTATAACATAGGCATCGAGGAAGGCACGTTAGATGGGGCAATATAACCCGTGTGAAGACAAGTGTGGCATGACATATTCACAGGGTGGTGTTACAGTGCACATGGGCTAGAGAGTGTCATAGCATATGCACTAGCTAGTGGAATACAACACAGAGGTGTGTGGCACTCAGCAGGCAATGGTGGGTGTAACACAACATTGGGCTCTTCCAGGAGCGCGCTGTGACTCTCAAGTGATGTTCGTCCCCTTTCCAGAGAGTAAAATAAAAAGTATTACACATCCGGCAGTGGATGTGTGTTTTATTAACCGTGAGGGGGGTTTCTTGCATAGTTTTGGTCGAATTTTTGTCGAATCCCCTTTGAATGGCTTGCTGTGCATGTGTATTAAATGTGCCCGTCAATAGCTACCCATGTTTGTATAAATAAACGACAAGGGTGTCTACCGGGATTAGGCACGGTAGGGCATCAGACATGTCAGAGCTTCACTAGTGGTGTAAATACATTCCACGTGGATTCATTGTATGCATTGTCGCCTTTTAATGAATATCACGCAAATCGTCATGGTGATAGGTACGTACGGTTTGTCCAGCATGTCCTAGGTGTGTCTATAAATATATATTTTTTAAAAATAATAAAAAACAGTGGCCGGCCCTGGGGATTGGGGTCAAAAAAATATAATTAGGAGACAGGCCCTGGGGGATGGGGTCATCAGGGCCAATAAATTAGAATAAGAAGGGGAACCACACAGCCCCCCTTCTTAAAAAATTAAAATAAATAAAAGACTGGCATCGTGCCGGAGGCCATGCCCCCTCCTTGCAGCACTCTGCAAACGCGCCCCCTGGCGAGTTGTAAGTCAGGGAATTAATTCCTCTTCAATACTGAGGGTCCCTGAGTGCCAACTAGCCCAACAGGCATCTCCAGTATGCGCCAGGGAGCTGCGCTGCAGACAGGTGTTCTGAGGCCAAGCCCCTTTTTACACCTCTCTGCAACGCAGCTCTGTGGCGCTTACTGGAGGTACCTAGTGGTCTAGTTTGACCCTAGGGACCCTTAGGATTCAAGGGGACTTAATCTCTCAACTTAGAACAGCCACAGGGCGCATTTACACAGTGGTGAAGGGAGGGGACGGGGCCTGAGGTGACGTGTGCAAACACGCACTATAGCACGTTTTAAATTGGGGATATAATTTCCCTTCAATACTGAGGGCCCCTGGGGGCTAACTAGCCCACCAAGTGCTTCCAGTAAGCGCCACTGAGCTGCATTGCAGAGAGGTGGTCCAGGCCGTGCCACTTTTTACACCTCTCTGCAAGGCAGCTCTGTGGCACTTACTGGAGGTACCTAGTAGGCTAGTTGGACCCTAGGGACCCTCAGGATTCAAATGAACTTAATCTCCCAACTAAAAACGGACACAGGGCGTGTTTACACAGTGGTGAAGGGAGGGTACGGGGCCTGAGTTAACGTGTGCAAAAACGCCCTGTGGCCTGTTTTAAGAGGTAGTTTTAATCCCCCTGCTCTATTATATACTAGGGGCTTACAGAGGAGGTCATGCTAATCACAGGGGGACCCCAACGCATAATGTCCCCTAGTGTATGTAGGTGTTTTCACTGTATTCTAAGTGTCTTTTAACATAGCACTGGCTCTAGGACTGGTTAGTCAGACTCAGTTACCACCAGTATCCGTCTGAAAAAGTTGAGGGTACAAGATGATTTTGCAACAAGGCTTCTTTCTGCTCTTCTTTTTGTTCTTTCTGCATGTTATCCTTATTCCTGCACTTTTCTTTGTCTTTGAGGACTTCTGTTGCTTCTTTCTGCACTTCTTTTTTTTCTTTCTGTGCATTTTTTCTTCTTTCTTCACATATCCTATCTCTGTAGGCATAGTTAGAAATTAGCATTTAAAAAACCTTTGAAATTCACAGAAAAAACCATAGGTTTTAGGCACGTTATAGTTAGGAATTAGCATTTAAAAAACCTCAGAAATTCACTGAAAAAACCATAGGTTTCAGGGGTGTTATAGTTAGCTGGACTTTTCACTTGTACAAAACCATTGAAATTCCCCCGTTATAGTTAGTTCAGCTAACTATAACTCGCGCGCCCGCAATGCACTGCTGATGACGTCACATATTACATCACTCATGACATGGTCAGTGACATCACTCATGACATCACTGATGACATCTCAAATGACATCACTGATGACATCATCCTTCTGATAGAGTGGCAGACCTCCTCTCACCCTAATATAACCTTTGATACACACATTCAAAAATAGAGACTAACATTTTCAAAACAATGGACATACCAATACCAGTTACAACAACCTCTTCAGTAATTCTGAGATCCACATACACTCATTCACCAACAGTCCTATACAGTCACTCATACATGTACTCACTCATCATATGTACTCATACACCTATACATCCTGTTACACAATGCTACTCATCCATAGAGGTACTCACACACATAGTCACTCATGCTAATAAAGAATCAAACATACATTTACTTGCATATACAGTTATACACACACCACCACACTTACTTCTACGGAAACTTACACATACTTAGTCTTTTAAACAATCACTTATAGAAACACATACTTATTCATACAGGAACTCTTTCAATCTCTCACTCTCACATATACTCACTTATATACACCAATAGTCACATATACTAGTTTAAAACATATGTAGTTACTCATAAAGACACTATTGAGACAGTCATTCACTCACTAACACACCCATACACACACTCATCCACCCATACAGTCCTGCACCTATGCTGTCTTCAACACATACAAACAGTGAGTCACTCATTCATGCACCTATGCACTACGTAATACCTCCCACCGAACCATGCAGACACTCAGACTGATACTCAAAAAACCAACTAATAACCTATATAGACACCCATGTAGCTACTCACCAACCCATGCAGCCACTTATACACAAAGTGAGAGACTGATACAGATATTTACATATTTAAACATTACTCACTAAGACATGTATTCACTATGATACACTTAATCAGTCAGTTACACAATCAATTTTTCAAAAACAAATCATCCATTTAGACACTTATATACCCATTTATTCTTCCATCAACCTTGAGATATACATATATAAAACATATTTAATTTTCAGAAAAACACACATTCACTGGATGATGTTATCAGTGATGTCATCAGTGAAGTCATTTGAGATGTCATCAGTGATGTCATGAGTGATGTCACTGACCATGTCATGAGTGATGTAATATGTGACGTCATCAGCAGTGCATTGCGGGCGCGCGAGTTATAGTTAGCTGAACTAACTATAACGGGGGAATTTCAATGGTTTTGTACAAGTGAAAAGTCCAGCTAACTATAACACCCCTGAAACCTATGGTTTTTTCAGTGAATATATATATATATAGGACCGTTGAGAGACCGCTGAAAGAAAGGAGCACGAAAAAAAAAATATATATATACATATATATACATATACACATAAAAATATATATATGCTTATTATGTTTATTTTTATGTACATGAAAGATGCTTATGCTACTCCACTCTATGCCACTCTACTCCACTCTACACCAATCCAATCTGCTCCACTCCATGCCACTCTACTCTGCACCACTCTGCTCTATGTCTCTCTATTCGATACCACTATATTCCACTGTACGCCGCTCGACACTACTCCACACCGCTCTACTCTACGCAACTCTACTTCACTCCTCAACACACTACTCCACTCTGGTCTATGCCAATCCACTCCACTCTAATCTATGCCAGGCCACTCTACTCTATGCCATTCTATGTCACTACATGCCTCTCTAGTCTATGCCAGTCCACTCTATGCCACTTGGCACTGCATCATTCCCTGGTACCCTATTCCATTCTATGCCAATCTATGCCACTCTACTCCACTCAATGCCATTCCTCTCTTCACCACTCGACCCTAAGACACTTCATGCCACTCCTCTATATGCCCCTTTGTTCTTCTTTACTCCACCCCACTCTATACCACTCCATCCCATTATGTGCCATTCTATGCCACTCAACTCTACAATACTCTACCCAATGCCACTCCACTCTGACACTTTGCGCTACTACAGTCCATGCTATACTCTGTACCACTCCAAAACACTCAACTCTATGCCTCTTCACTGTATGTGCCTATAATTCCAATCTACTCAATGCCACTCCACTCTACACCACTCCACTACTCTACAGTACTCTATACCACACTACTCTATGCCACTTAACTCGACTTTTTCAACATTACCTGTTTATTTTTTTATCTGTGTGTTTGTTTATTTTTTATTTCCAAACAGTTTTTCGTGCAATCAAAGTCAGCATTTGCTTTCATGTTTGTGCTCTTTACATTTCTTTTTTTTTATCAGTATTTCTTCCGTTTATGCACACGGCAGATCCTTTAAACAGTCTTTGCGAGTGTGCATTTTTTTCTTTTACAGTCGCCCACATCCTGAGGTTTATCTTTTTTCCAAATTGGCGGTTTACATAACTTCCTTTTATGTACATAGCAGATTCTTACTCTACACTTTTCTATGCCATTCCATTCCACACCACTCTCTGCCACTCTACTCCACTCAACTCCACTCCATGCCACTCCACTCTATGCCACTTCATTCTACTCTATGCCAGTCTTCTCAGTGCCACTCTAGACTACTATGACACTGTACTCTATGCCACAGCATGCCACTCTACTCTATGCCACTCTCCTCTATGGCACTCAATGACATTCCACTCTATCCAACAACACTCAACCTGACTCCATTCTATGCCACTATACTCTACATCACTGAATGCCACACCAATTAACTCTACTAATCACCACTCTATTCTGTGCCACTCTATGCCACTCCATTCCATTCTAAGCCACTCCACTTCATCCCTCTCTGCTGTACACCACTCCACAGCACTTTATTCCACTCTACTTTATGCCACCCCCCCCACTCTATACAACTCCACTTTTCACCACTATACTGTTTTTTTGTATTGCTGTTTATTTCTTTTTACCTATGTACTTGTTTATTTCTTATTTTTAAACAACCAAAAACAATTGTTGTGCAATCAAAGGCAGAATATGCCTACATATGTGTGCTTCTTACATTTAATTTTTGGTATTAGTATAACTTCTTGTAAGAAATGGAATTTCTGGTTGTCTAGGGCATGCGCCTAAGCCAGGCAGAAACCACCACTCTAATCAGGGCGACACACTAGGCTCACCACAAAAGAAACTCCACACAAGGTTATATAAAAATAGCCTCTGTATTATCTATAAAAACACATTAGAGCATAATCACATATATACACTGTGCCACCAGGCACTTGTCATGACTTTACATGGATTTGCATAAACGATTAGGCCAATCGGGCCACTGTCAAAATATCATCAGGCTGACCAGTAACTACTGGTAGGATTTCCCTCAGCATAACACAGGGTTAGCAGTGCACTACATTAAACACTTGCAAAGTGCACCTCTTGATATTCCTCACAGGTGATATCATCTCCACGGCCTATTTACATCAGGGACTAACACAGCCCGATTTACTGGGCCAGAATAACCACTGGCCCAGTGCACAACTTAGTGACCTTATGCCCACTGTCACTGGTTTCCCCTGTGTAGGCTCCTGGGCTCCTGCCTGTCTACCAAAGGGAATGTGGCTTGTTTAATTTGGGAGGGCCTCCGTCTGCCCTGGGGCCCTACACCGCAATGCAAGGGGCGGGGGTGCAACTCACCCTGTCTCCATTACTAGAGAGTGCCCCCGATGTTGTAGAAGGAACGCAGTTACCCACAACCCTGCGGCACAGCTGTGATAATACCAGACAAACAGTGTCTCTCGCAGGCCCTACTCACCGGGACCACTCCGGTCTCCTCAGGCCTCCACGGTCTCCTCTGTAATGGTTTCACTGGGCTCGTGAGGCTTTTTGCTCACCCAACGCATCGGCAGCTCACTTTGCGTGGCCGAACCTCCTTGGCTGGGGGAATGGGGCTGGCCTTTCTCTACGGAGCGAAGTCTCCGTCAGCCTGACACCTCTTGCAGCTGTGGGCCCCGCCCACAACCAGTTGTTGACTTTGCCTGACTTCTAGCGGCCTTTCTTAATAGTTGGCCCCTCCCCAAATGACATCAGCATTCCCTCGATGATGCCGAGGATCTCCCGGTCCAAGAATCCTTGTCCTTCTCACGCTGTTGGGCAGCTTGGGGCCACCTAACAGAGCCCCGGCTGCCCTGCTGCACGGAGTGCTCTTTCCTGGCAGTCCTCCCTCACCACTGCGTGCCAGTTTCAGGACAGTATATGTTGAGCTCGGCTCACGCTACCCAGGGCTGGACAGGCAACCCGCACTGCCACTCCTTCTGGATCGCGATGGCAGCACTCTGACTCATGCTGGTCAAGAAGTAGAGCTAAAAGCGATCCAAAAATAGCATGGGGTGGAAAGCACAGGGCTAACCTTGCGCTGTTTAATATACCCAGGGCAAGCCGCACAACCCTGGAAATCACTAGGGGTACCAACAAATGGGCACAGGTAGGCCAGCACACAGGGCCACTTCAGCAGAGTGGACGTCCTTTCAGCCACACAGCGGGCATCAGGTCAGTCTCAAGTGGCGGTTCCTCCTGGCACACTGCAGTCCACGCAGTGTGCTCTCCCAAGTTCCAGAACTTCCAAGTAAGCACAGCTCAGTTAAAAAAACATGGGGTCACAGTCCCAATATTTATACCCCACTAAGTCTTTGTTCTGCCCTGGTACAGGGCTCTGAGCCCAGTCCTAACCAGTTCTGGGGAGCTCTTAAACAACATATCTTTTCAGTGCACAACACTCCCCATTGTAAGTGTAGGCCCTGACCCCAGACACACCACAGGGGGGCGGAGCCATCATTGTTGAAGGCAGGCACAGCCCTATTTGGATGCAGGTGCTACTCCTCCCACCACTCCAAATGCAGACCAGGCCTATTCAGACTAGCGCTGACTCACCTATACTCTCTGGAGCCAGTGCACCTCCCCAGCCCCTGTCACTCCAAGGCCAGACAGTCAATACGCAACAGGCAGGCACAAATACACATAGCACACAGAAATGCCTACTTCTAAAAGTGGCATTTCTAAAATAGTGATAATAACTCAGTGAACACCAGTACACAGCATTTATCACCACTATTCCAAACAAACCAAACTTGATCACGCTACCCCTCTCATGTCAGGAATTACCACTGACGAACATATCAGGGAACCCCCCCAATACATCCCTATGAGAGGGCAGGCTCACAGCAGTGACAAACCAAATAGGCTGTTTGTCACTGCCAGGACATGCCACACAGTTAAGGCACATGTCCTTCCTTTTACCTACACCCCACCCTGCCCATAGGGCTATCTAGGGCCTACCTTAGGGGTGACTGACATGTAGTAAAAGGGGAGTCACAGACGTGGCAACCACATTATGTGCCACGTCACAGCGGCAGTAAACTGCTCGCGCAGGCCCTACAGTGGCAGAGGCCTGACACAGGTTTGAAAGGCTACTTTGGTGGGTGGCGCAATCAGCGCGGAAAGCCCACCAGTAGCATTTAAATTACTGGCCCTGGGTATATGATATAACACTGTACAAGGGACTGGTAGGTACATTAAATATGCCAAACAGGTGTAGACCAATCTTACCAAGTTTACCATAGAGAGCACATGCACTATAGCACAGATCAGCAGTGATAAAGTGCCCAGAGTCTTAAAACCAGGCCAGAAAAAAATACAGGAAGAAGGCAAAACGTTCTGGGATCACCCTGAAAAAAGGGCCAAGACCAATACTTCATTTTTATGTACATGTCAGATTCTTTAAACAATCCTTGCAAGTGCATGTTTTTTCTTTCTTTTTCAGTGGGCCACCGCCTGAAGTTTATTCTTTTTCCACATTGCTTATTTTTTTTTTATTAGTATAACTTCCTTTTATGTACACACCAGACTCTTAATCTTCACCATTCTATGTCACTCCCCTCGATGCCACTCCACTCTACACCACTCCATTTTATGGCACTCCACACTTCTCCAATCTATTCAACGCAGTTCCATTCAACTCTACCCCGCTCTATGCCACTATATCCCACTCTATGCCACTCTACTCCACTCAATATCACTCCATGCCGCTCTGCACCACTCCACTCTACTCTAACCCACTCCACTCTACTCCGCTCCAAGTCTCTCCACGCACTCCGCTCAATGCCACTCCACTCTACTCTATGCCATTGGACTCTACTCTGTGTCACTCTATGACAATCCACTCTACACTGTTCCATGCCTCTACCCTCCAAGCCACTCAATTCCACTGTACGCTACTCAACTCTATATCACTCTACTCCACTCTCCACTATGTCACTCTACTCTACACCAAACTACTAACTTTTAGCCATGCTGAACAGCAGCCATTCGACTGTACAACATGGCCAAAAGACATTGGCAAAGTCCTTATATCTAACGTAGGCCAGCCCTGTTGGCTTTGCCAATGTTTGCCTTTTGTTTTCAAGCATTTGACTTCACAACAGGTCCATTATCCTTCTTCTAATTTATGGTTGTGAAATTACCTCTTCTGATGTAGATGATGTAGTTAGTTTCTTGTAGTCAAAGGAATGTAGTGTTTAAATCCCAGAACAATCTACCCCTGGATTTCTTTTTGGTGGGTTGCAGTCTGAAGGGTCCATTCATTCATAAGGTGTTTCTAAAGATGCTCTGAATTCATGATTGGAAATGTTTGAGTTCATATGGCCAAAGACTTGGATTAAAAAATGGTATGCACCAAGGGAAATGCTTTGGTGCTGCTAAAAACCTGATACAAGAATTATTTTGCTGGTGAGAAATTATAAAACAATTTAACTTTGATGCCCCACTGTGAAAGAGAGAAAGACAGCAATGTTGTGGAACGATGTTCATGTCCTGAAGGAATGGATCTGTGATGAGTTTGTTGACATGAGCCCCAGCTCAATGACATGAACCTAGACTGCTCAAGGCCTAACTTTCACAGAATTCCAAATAACTTGGATTACTGTGTACACCAATTTCACCCTGAAGGAACAAATTGCCAAAAAAACACAAGGAAGACCTGGCATTAGCTCTTACTTCTAAAGAAATTGAACTTAATTCCTCTAAAAAGCTACCTCAGAACTGCTGTTCAAGCCATCATACTCCCAAATGGATGGTGGTTATGCTCTGTACCATGGCCTCCCGTATTCCACATTGGCAGCTGCTTTATTTACAAAGCCATCCTGACTAGCACCCCAACTGATCCTGGAGACAAGTTCAGCACCTCTGGTGGTTATCACCACACCCGCAAACAGTACACAATAAAACTTCAGAGTAAGGGTCTGATTTTGATCTCAGCAGACGTGTTACTCTGTCACACCGGTGATGGATAACATGTCTGCCGAAATATAAATCCCATTATATCCTGTGAAATGTATATTTCGGCGGATGGGTTATCCGTCACCATTGTGATGGAGTAACCTGTTCACCAAGATTTAATCAGGCCCATAGATATGTAAAAAAGAAACAAAAACAAGGCAGCAGGCCTTTTCCATCTAGGCACCTAGGATGTGGAATTACATTCCCATATCCACCAGGACCATCCCAATGCTGATCCAATGTAGGATAGAGTTGGAGACACACCTCTTTAATGGACACTACATGACAATGCATTAAAAGTGTACAAACCAGCAACCTCTCCTATCACTCATTGACTTTATGCTGGTCATTGACCTGGTGCAGTGCTCCAGGCATCTTTGACTAGGTTCACACTATAGAAATACCACATACATATCAGACATAACTAGAAGAACGTTTAGGGACTTCTAACGTACTTGAAAGTATCAGGCCCTGATTGGCTGTCCATGTCATTTGAGGAAGTAATTGCAAATAAATAACTAGAGTGTCTTCCAGTTGCGCCTTTTCCCTCATGAAAAACAATTACATTATCATGCACATGGAAAGAATGTTTAATGTATAACCGCTCCCGGACACAGTTAAGAGCATTTATGGCAATCACGGTAATGATAAACAAACACGAATTACATCATAGATCATCTCCCTTAATATGGACCATATCTCGATAATCTTTTTGTTATAGGCATTTTTTTGTTTTGTGTTCACATTTCTTTATATGTGTACTAGTACAAGAAAATACAGATATACTTCAGTTGAAACTGTCAAGTAAATTCAATACCCTGAAAAACAGTCACATTCCCATTTTTTAAAGGAATAAGCATGTTAACCCATCCAGTCTAAGATCCATTCTAGTAATTAAAGCTTTCAGCTAACGGTGTTCCTACCAGTCTATCGAGCTATCAAGCTGTAACTTGTTTTCTCTCCCATGTACTCCTGTATCCTCAACGTTTTTCTCTGTGGCATTTATAAGGAAGCTATCATAAGTCCAGTGGCCTACTCCTTGGATGGGCTGTCTCTTATTACATTTCCTGAGAGACAAGTCCTCAATACAAAGAAGACCTGAATGGATCCATTTCCTCTCAGTCCTCATGGAACTTGAATGAAATCCCTCCATATGTGCCTTAATTCTTCTAATTGAACAAGTAGGATTGCATTTATGCATTCAGGTGAGGCACCTTATACATTTCTTGCAGCCATGTGTCCATTGAGGGACAAGTGTTAGATCTCCAAATGCTTAAGATGCGTATTTATGCCATGGCTAGTGCCACAACCAACCACCGGAACTTTTGGCGGAAGATGTCTGAGTAGAGGCAAAAGTCGTGCAAGAGAACAGTTTGGAAGATCGAACAATTAAACTGTAACTGGTTTCCTTCTCATGTACTTGAATATCCACAACATTTTTCAGTGTGGCATTTCTAAGGAGACTATGAAGTCTAGTGGCCCACTCTTGGGAGGGAGTGCCTCCTATGAAATGTCCTGGGAGACTAGTCCACAATACAAAGTAGACCTGAATGGATCCGTTTCCTCTCAGTCCTTACAGATCTAAAAAAAAAAGGTTCCTCCATATGTCCCAGAAGTTTTCTAATTGATCATGTAGGCTGGATATTATGTGTTCATAGGAGGCAACCTTATACATTACCAGCAGCCATGTATCCAATATGGAACAACTGTTAGATCCCTGTGTTCTCAAGATGCACAATTCTGCCATGACTTGTGACATGACTAACTATCAGGACTGTTGGTGGGAGATGTTTGGGTAGAGGCCAAAGTCATGGAAGAGAACAGTTTGTGCTGTCAACCCATCTCTCTCCTGAAGTGTGTCCAGAATTGTATACTCTATGCAGGTCCAGAATGACTGCTATAAGGGACATTCCCATAGTAGGTGAGTGATGTCTCTGTCTCGGTAGTTGCAGCACCATCAAGATGCACTTGTACCGATTTTAGACATGCTTTATTTCTGGGGGACCAATACCATCAATGCAGCACTTTGTAATAGCTTAGTTTCAGGTGAGTTTCCAGCAGAGATTTGTCATGAGTAGCCAGGAGATCTGACCAGTCCTTTTCAGAGTATTGCAGCTGTAGCCTAGTAGACCACCTTTTCTTAAGTTGTTGTGAGACTGGCTCAGAGAATTGATGGTCAATCAAGATCTTATAATGGCCTGATGCTGTTCCTTTGTAGGTACCCTATTTTCACGGGTCGTCCATAGTTGGTGATGACTGCAGTTCTATTGATAATGGGTCTGGCGCCATCTGTAGGTCTTATGATGAGGTGCTAATAGTCCCAGAAAGATGCTTTCCGGGATGCAAATGTGTGCAAGCAGTGGCAAGGGATTCAAGGCCTCCATTTTTGAAGAGGTTTGATAGGGTGCGAATCCCTTGTGATTCCATCTCCCTCCATAGTGGTTCCCCTCCCCCCACTTGTAGCAAAGCATTACTCTAAATGGGGGCAGGTTTGTCAAAATCTTGTAGGCCCACAATCTTGTGGGCTCTTTACCAAGTATACACAGTTGTGCTTAATATCGAGTGAGAATATATTATGTGGTGGGGTTCTCCTGTATACAGTAACTTCGTACAATCACTTTTGTCGGAAAGAGCTTTTCCCAATGAGACCCAAATTGATGTATCTAGGGAGTCATGCATAATGTGCATTATATGGGCCAGTTGGGATGCAAACAAGTATTTTGAGATATGCGGTAGTCTCAGGACCTCTTTTTTCATAACATCAGTTTTCCTAGTTTTACGTGGGGCTTCGGTCCTCCTGAAAGAAACTTTTTCAAGTTTATTTCTATGACCACCATCATATGTGGGGGGACATTTAGGGGATCATAGTGAATAGGTAGTTCAGTCAGGGCCTTATGTTCATTTTAACCCATTGCATCCCATTGTAAGAAATAGGATTATTGGTTGAGGGAGGTGGAAGCCCCACTCAAGCATCAACCACAATCCTTGTCAGGGTGAACCACAAAAGACACTAAAATAGCCAGTGCTTAACCCACTAGTAGCTTGCCACAAAGCAGTCAGGCTTAACTTAGAGGCAAAGCATAAAATATTTATTTAGCATACAAAAACTAATAAAGTGAAAACACAACACAAGAAAAGTCACAAACCAATTTAGAAAAATTGAGTAAACGTCAATAAATAAAATGATAACAGATTGACAAATAGTCCATCAGCAAAATGGGAGATAGGCAGTTTGAAAGTTTAAAGTATATATTTAGCACCTAAAAGCACAAAGTGCCACTTGCGGCCATCTGGTCATACTAGACTGGAGGAAAGTCACAAGTTGAGACCGACTGCGATGGAGCGCGTGCCAGATCCAGGGACCAGGTTAGTCCCACTGGAGAGTTACTTTCTCAAAGTCCAGTTCAATTCACTGTGGAGGAGGCCATGAGGAGCAGGCCGTGAGAGCATCGCGGATGGTCGGCACAGTAGCACAAAGAACAGGTATGGCATCACGGGCTGTCATCGCTGTAGTGAGATGAGCTGGTCGGGCATCACAGAGGATCCTTGCTGGAACTTCACATTGGTGTTCACCAAGGGGTGTCATTGTTATAGTGTGAAGTGCAGATCTGGTGTTGCCGGTCGTCGCTGACATTTGCTGTAGTGCAAAGAGTCGGGTTTACTAGAGCTTCCCATGTGCAGTCATCATGGGCAGCAGAGTCTCAACATGAATGGGTCCATTTGCAGTTGAGAAGAGCCCAAATCACCAAGAGTTTACTATTTCTCGTAGCGAAGTGAACTCATATGCCAGTCAAGAGTCCAGGACCCAGGAGGCACATCTTAGGGATCAGGGACCTACTCTAGCAGAGGCGACCAAGGCTCAGGTAGGGTCAGGTACGTCCAGTGTAGCAGGTCAGATGGGCCATTGCAGAAAGGCCTCTGGAGCTTGCTGTGTCCCTGCAGCTCAGCCAAGTGACAATTGGAGTCACTCAGGTAGTCTGGGATGGTGGGAGCTGGTCTAGCCTTCCTTCACAGAGAGCAGGACAGGCCTCAAGTGGCAGGAGAGTCCTGTGGGAAGATGGCAGGCCTCAAGCAGCAGGGCAGTCCATTTGGGCAGAAGGCAGGCCTCTTGCAGCTGGGCAGTCTTCTGAGGAACACGACAGGGCTCAAGCAGCAGGGCAGTCTTCTTGGGAACAAGGCAGTCCTTCTTCTGTAATGTCCACTGGTCCAGGAGTGCACTTAATTGTAGCTGTGGCGTTCCAATATTTATACCTGGTTTCAGCCTTTGAAGTGGTGGGGGAGACATCCTGGGCCTCCCACCACATCTGGTTCTAGAACATTCTTCCCTTCCCCTGTCAAGGCTCCAAGACGTCTGGGGTGCAAAAGGCTAGAGTCAGGTTCCTTTGTGTGTGCTTGAGACAAGTAGTTTAAAGTATAAGTGGAGCAGGAAACACCTCCTCCCCCAGCCATTTAGGCACGATGGACCATCCTGACTACACCCATTCCCCTTTATCTCACCATTTGGCAGGAATGACAAAAAACAACAGCAGAGCCATTCACGGGCATGTGACCCAGGACATTGGCAGCAGGCACTAAATGGTTAAGGCAAGAAAATGCCAACTTCCTAAAAGTACATATGTATGGATGTATATATGTATAGAAATGGAGGATGCACACCTTCTCTTATATATCACGCCCTAGAAATATATTGTTTGGAGTCAAATGAATTGCAATTTAATATCCTATTTAATGGTACAGTCTGATTTTAAGTTACAATTCTGAAAACGCCACTTTTAGGAAGTTGCAAGTACTGGTCAGAGCACTCGTCTCGAGCCCTTCTGTCGCACTGCGAAGTAGGGAACTTTTCCCTCATTAATCCATGTATTCCTCGTAAGCCATGTTTATCATTAGAAACCCAAATACATCCACTTCTTCTTGCAAGCTTCATGAATCACTGCAGAGACAGTGTCATGCCACTTCTTTGAATTTTATTTTCAAAACTCCAAAAGAAGGGCGCGAGACGAGTGCTCTGACCTATACTTGCAAGTATGAGCTGTGGACTGGGACGGACCACAGGTTCTGATCGCACGCACTACAGGATGATAAATGCTTGATCAATAAATAAAAATAAGAGAAGGTGTGCATCCTCCATTTCCATACATATGTGCTTCGCAATTTTCCGCTCCAAAGGAGTTTTGCACCCCATGGATGAGAATTAGAATGGATTACAACCAAGTTTTTCGCAGCAGAGACAGCGCAAGTTTGGAGTGAACTCTATGCAGTTTTCAACTACACAGAATATATTTTGGAAAACAGTGATTGCCTCATGAATAGTTGACTTATTGAGGGACACATTGTTTACTTTTTTCACATCAATGTTTTTTAATTGTTGTTCTTCTTTGAAGCACTGAAAAGTGACCCCGGACGAAGAGGCATATTAGACTCGAAATGCATTGGGAAATGAAGTGATGAGCCTTATCTGATGTACATTCCACTGTTTGGATTTCGTGTTGCTGTGAATGGGCACGCAGTATTCATTTGGAGTTTTGAAAATAAAATTCAAAGAAGTGGCATGACGCTGTCTCTGCAGTGATTCATTAAGCTTGCAAGAAGAAGTAAATGAATTTGGGTTTCTAATGATAAACATGGCTTACGAGGAATACATGGATTAATGAGGGAAAAGTTCCCTACTTCGCAGTGCGACAGAAGGGCTCGAGACGAGTGCTCTGACCAGTACTTGCAACTTCCTAAAAGTGGCGTTTTCAGAATTGTAACTGAAAATCAGACTGTACCATTAAATAGGATATTACATTGCAATTCATTTGACTCCAAACAATATATTTCTACGTGCTCCCAATCAAATGATAACACATAATTGTAACAAGGTAATCCAATGTTATCTAATGGTAGAAAGAGGCCTTACAGTAGTGGAAAAAAAATAGTTTTTTTTTTTTTACTTCCAGTCTTTGATATCTTTAAACCAACATGTACTACTTTTTAAATACAATGCACCCTGCCCTGTGGGCTTTTAGGACCTTCTTTAGGATTCACATATGTATTAACAAGCATTGATAAATGCAATAGGTTTCGCCTATGTGATTTTGTAGGTTTTATGTGGGTGAGCAGTTGAAAAACTGATATGGTAAACTAGTATTTAAACGGTGGTACCTGAATGACAGAAGGTACGGATGTGACATGCAAAAGATGTGCATGCTCACCGATAGATTTAATGAAAATAGTAATCCCTTACTCTCTGGGGACACTGTAGGAGAATAAGGAACCACATTACTGAGCCAGGAAAAACAAAATGGTGCAAAAATAAAACGCACAGGCAAGCGACTTACTAAGAGTAAAGTATGTATTGCTGGCCTGAGCAGGTGCTACATATGGGGGGATTTCTCTAAAAACTCCAGAGGTGGAAGGGTAGAAAAATACACAGAAGTCAGGAAAGAAAACAAATGTGGTATGTCCAAATATGGACGTCCAGATCACTAAAACAGGAAACTAAAGAAACCCAATTGTATATATTGACACGAGGGAAAAGAGGGGATTTTAGAATATCAGTGAAGGTTTAAATTAAGTAGAGGATGAAAATAGATTTGAAAATTAATTCATATTGTATTGAAAGATGAAGGCTAGATAATGAATGACCGTGCACCCATACCATCAATGCCAACAGACGCTTATCAATATTGCCCCGCACATAGAAATTGTAAATTTAGTTTCAACTAACACAATTGCTGCTCTCTTACTGACAAGAGTTTGCAAAAGGCCTTCCCATTCATACACATACAGTCATGTAACAAAAAGCTAAGAGGAAGTAGGCTTACTGATTTTTGAGTTTAGATCCCCCAGTAATCATGGGGTATAACCAAACATTTTTTTAGATATTAGATACAAAAAATATCCTACTGGAGAGTCACCCAGGAAATACCTGCCAAACCCTATTCCTCAGATCACCTTAAATTGCAAAAATAAATTAGTTTAAACAACTACCTTGTTTGACCGTAAACAGATTAATTTTAATACTAGTCACTGACAAATGAGCAGCACTAGGCATAACTATGAATATAAGCCAACAAACTATGGCAATAAAAAAAAACTCCTGGAACATAAAACGCGCATCGCATTAAGAGGAAAAATAAACTATACCTCCTGGAAGAAAGGAAACCGACCTGGCAATACTGCCAGAAACGCATCTCACCTCAGTTGAAACAGCTCCATTTAAAAGAGACTGAGTGGGATTAGTCACTGCAAATAGATATACTGAGCCTGACTCAGACACCACAGAGACAGCTCCAACCTCTCCAAAACAGGAGGAGCAGCGATAGTCTTCAGAAACTCTTGCACTAAGAATGGTGGAATAATGGCAGGATGCACACAGCGGCTTTGTATCTGTAAAAGAGAAAATAGCAAATGAGATCATGCTGATTGGCTAATAAACGGCTTCGGATGAATATTGCTTTTGTACGTGTTTTTGAAGAAGAGGTTCGGATGGCCCACTTAAACATGAGAAAACCCAGGAAATTGCATTTCCTTGCATGCGGATTTGAATGATTTACAGCGTAAGAGTGGAGGAAATACGGAGTAAAAAGGAGTAAAAACGTTAAAGAAATAAGAACACTTGCAAATTTAGCACTGCTGTGCCACTGGTTGAGCTTAAACATAACCCCGACTTTGATGATCATGCTGATTGGCTAATCTGTTCCAAGCGAAAACGCATATTAATGGAAGGTATTGGAACTCCGCCTCTGATTCGGTCCTAGGCAGGATTGCTCCCTGTGACAGAGGCAAGTTCGCAGGCGGGCAATATGAAAAGATGTTATGAAGCATCATTTCGTGATGATTCCACCCGAGAACAGAGAATGCACTTTCTTTTCTTGTGCACGTTACAAGCTCCAGAATCGACTATTTATGGGTTTGGTCTCGGCTCAGCCCTCCTAAAGGTCCACCCGTGTGAAATATCAAAATACGGTCTGCAGCTGAGCTGCAATTCAACGCCGGCATAATTACTTCTTCAATGAAACATGGCGAATAAACACCAGATGAGAACAACCAAATCTATTCCCATCTGCAAAACTACATATAAGACTATGAGGTCTCAGTGGACCCACTGCTGCATAGACCAGGGGGCAGAGGGCCAGCCTACTTCAGCCAATGGGTAACTGCACTATGAGTGACTCTATTCTGCTCTTGCACATGTGCAGACGCACTGGAACATTAGTTCTCTTCAGTACCAGAGTTAGTTCAACAATCTTTTCTTCCTGAATGATGCAGAGAAGGGTGGCAACAGGTCCTACATATGAATTTCTGTAATTAACCAAACAAATGTCCTCTTCATGCTTTCTCACTCAAGTCAAAGGCAGAGCTGTCGACCTTGGCACTATAAATGTATCTATAGTTTTATAATATACAATCATCGTGCTCATGCTAGAATTTATTGACTGGGTTGACCAAATTATATTTTGTATACAACACTGCGCTCAATCCCAGTTAATCCATCCCAGTTAATCATATATCCAGAACACAGTATAGAAGTCTGAAATCAAGTTTATGAGGGCCTTTAATGAGTAAGGTGGTTGTGTAAGCATCACCAGGATGTTTTCAGTGTACAAAGACACCTTATGTATCTTACCTGGAGTCTCGATGCCCTGGATGTCATTTGATTCTCGAATTGTTGCTGCGAGGGGCTCTTGTCCCAAAATATACAGGGAGTAGAGGGAATCCTTGCATACTGCCGCTGTTGGCTACAAATGGTGAAGAAATGTAGCCATTGCATGATACTCTAGCAGTGGATTGGGTATATAGTCACTGGACATGTGAGATGTGGGTCGGTCCTCTGCTAACCCATTCTAAAGCCACATATGTTATGCTATGTTAGAGGAGCTTGTAAAGAGCACGTACACCAGACGGTTTCATGGTGCTGAGGTCTGAGGGATACTACTGCTTGAGTGGCTTAATCATATGCCTGGTGGAACAGCCAGATCTTTAAGAGTTTCCTGAACTGGGCGTAGTAGGACGTTGATCTGATGTCCAGAGGGAGGGAATTCCAGAATTGGGAGGGCAGGACCGAAAATCTTAGTCCCCCAAATTTCTTGCGTTTGAAGGATGAGATGACAAGAAGATTCAGATGGGAAGACCTAAGATCCCGAGAGGGGATGGAACGCTGCACCCGAAAGGAAACAAACACCGGACTGTTGCCATGGAGAGCTTTAAAGATGATGCAGCCCAGCTTAAAAGCGCTGCTTTTGGCTATTGGTAGCCAGTGTATTTTTTCATTAGCGGGTAACGTGGTGCCATTTATGCTGGTGGTAGATTAGTCTGACCACCTGGTTTTGCACCAGTTGTAATTGTTTTTATTGAATGCCGGGATACTGAATGAGTGAGTTGGCATTGTCAATATGACTAGGGCCAATACTACTTGGGTCAGGGCTTCAGTGGTAAGAAATCTGCTGATCTTCTTATCCTTCAAAGCTGAAAGAAGCAGGAAGAGACCACCGTCCCAATTTGAGACTTTATCGAAAAATGACTGTTGATAGTGATGCTCAGACTTTTGATTGAGCTCGAGGGAAGTGGGGGGTTTCCCAATTCGGTTGGCCAGAAGTTGGAATTCCAGGGGTTAGATGACCTGCCAATTAGAATCAGCTACATTTTTTCTGGGTTCAATTTTAGATGGATGCTGTTCATCCAATCGCTTATGAATCACAAGATGGATTGAAAATTGGAAACGTAAGATGCCGACTGATCGATATCAAATATCAATTAAAGGTCGCTGGCATAGTTGAAGATGCAGACCTTCCTTTCTCTCCAAGGGAGCGAATGAGGGGCTGTATGTACAAGTTGAAAAGAAGCGTAGAGAGGGAAGAACCCTGCGGTGCCCCACAGGTCACTTTAACCTTGGGGGAGGAAAGGTGGGCGAGGCGTACAGCTAAAGAGCGGTCTTCCAGAAGGATAATAGCCACTTAAGAGCCAGGCCCTGGATACTGGTGTTGCTGACACGGTTGGCCAGAAGTTCATGGTCGACCGCGTCGAATGCTGCAGCGAGATCAAGGAGTACCAGGGCCTGAGTAATGCCCTTGTCTGCCCCCTCTATAAGTTCGTCTAGGACTGTGAGGATGACAGCTTCTGTGGAATGAGCTGGACGGAAGCCCGCCTGGTGGGGGTCGAGGTAGTGAGAGTGTTCGATAAAGGTGCTGAAACAGCTTGTCACATGGGCTTCCAGAACCTTGGCTAGAATGGGGAGGAGGGAAATGGGGCAGTAGGGGTCTGCCCCTGTTTTCTTTAGGATGGGGACAATTTCAGCTTCTTTAAATACATTGGGAACAATATCCTGCATAAGGGAGTTATTCAGAAGCACCAAAGAAGGATCCGGAGTAGTGAGGATGGCTTCCCTTAATATGTATGGAGGGCAACAGTCAATAGGGGGCGCCAGATCTCACCTTCCTTAGAAGGCCAGAGAAGGCTTCCCAGGTAATGAGAGGGACCTGTTCCAGCAACTGGGGATTCCTGAACATAGATATTTGGCAGTAGAAGGGGATTTAGCAGGTATGCTAGACTTAATGGTAGCAATTTTTGTTCAATAAAGTAGGTATTAAGAGAGTCACATAGTGCTTGAGTGGGGGCAGGTTTTGCTTTGACTCTGTCTGGCTTGGATAGTTCAGCCACAAATGCGAACCTAGAAGGAGTGTCTGTTGATATATTGTGACACTGAGAAATACGTAGTGTCTGTGGGGGTCTCTTCACACCTTAAGGACTCTCATAGGCAGGTGCTTCGAGATTATGATGACTACTCTCCCTTTTCGATATAGTTGGGACGAGTGTGCATCATGAGTGAACAGGGTTGTCTTGGTGGCATGGTACTCGCTTCCCACCCATTCTCTCTTTAGTTTTTATCTCTCTGAATATGATAAGTGGGTCTCCCATATGAGAGCTTAGTCAGTATGTAGTGTCTACATATAATCCAATGGTTTCTTCCTTTTAACGTAATGGGTGAGTCCATTTACTTTAGGAAGATGTCGGAAGAACTGTGTATATGTATGGTATGCCTAACACAATTAAGTCTTGCTTTGAAACCCTAAGGTATTGTGCGTGATGTGCTTTCTCAGGATTACGTTTTTATGCAGCCTTTCTGCATAAGCTGCACTGCACCCCATTGCTACATTCTTCTTCTAGTCGGCAAGCCTCCCCTTGACTCTATTGACTCTGCTTCTACATTTAAAATACACCCGTTGCAGCACAAATTGCCTAAGGATCCATAACAGCTCAATGCTACTTTGCCACATCAAGCGATTTTGAGACTTTTCGTGTATTTTACCACCAACATTCTTATTGTTCAATGCGTTTGAGCTCCACCCGGAGCATCTTTCAAATGTGCACCGTTACCTGCATGCACCGAACTTTGTCCCGTTCCTGCGGCCAGTTCCATTGTTTACCACAGGGAACGTCAATGTCATTGCTGCCTGCCTGAAACTCCTTGTTGTGTAACGCTTTATGCTATCCTACGCTGCACTGCGTCCTGTTGCTGGGCAACTTTCTCATACATGGAGCCTCTGGATCTCATGACGACACGCTCCTCTACGTTGTGCAGCGTCCTTTTGCTTGGCAACCTTCTCATACACGGTGTCTCTCGATCTCCTTTGATGACGCGCTCTACTTTGTTGTTATTCCGTTTCCGGCAACGCTCTGACACGCACAGCAATTCTGTTTTACCTTTGTGTGGATGCATACAGCGATCCTAGTAACTGCAGTTATTTACCCTGATGTGCACAGCATATACATTTCTTTTTTCTTATGTGTCAGTTACTCAAAACCTTTGTACCTATCTCCGTTTACTGCTCTGACACACACAGCTTGTGGTACCTGCCTCTGTTTACTGCGCTGACACGCACAGCTTGTTTGTACCTGTCTTCTTTGCTGTGCTGACACGCACAGCTTGTTTACTTCCTCATTGCTTATCAACCACGCTGACACGAACAGCTTACTTGCTCATTTGTGCTTGTCAACGCTTTTAAACTTTATTTCAAGTATTCCCCCACGCTGACACACACAGCTTGCTTGCTTACTGTTTCTAAACTGTATTTCAAACTTAGTACTATGTGATGAGACTCACAATGTCATTGTAATATCTAAATTATCTACTTTCTGATATTCTTGGTAACATTCACCCTATTTCTTTGATACTTGTCAAATCACCCTATTCTAAGTTCTAAGATTCTTGTGTACAAAATGCAAAACATTACTCCTCCACCTTTCTTTCTAACCCTGGTGATCCCGTCTTACATTGGTCAAAGTGGAAAAAAGTGTTCCTTAACTATGCACAGGTTTGTGGTGTATCACTAAGTGCAGAAAGAATATCAGCATTACTGTTGCACTGTCTGGGTTCTGAAGGTCAGGAGGTGTTTGAGCATCTTTCTGACTTGATAGCGAATCAGACAGTCTCAATGAATTTGAGATTTGCCTCATAAAACTCGATAAGCATTATCTGGATTGACTCTATTTCAGCTGCGATTTTGGACATGCTGCCAGTCACTTCTGACATGGCTTATTTCCCAAGATGGTTGATCTCCGTGTGATGAACTATTTCATGATCATCTCTAGCACCATGTTGTGCTGCTGAGTTTCAGCCTCTGCCTTAGGCTTGAGTGTTTTCCAGTTACTTCCTCTGTAAAGAGGAGTTGTATGGTTGGCTTCAACATGATTGGAGTGCCAACTGTTAGGTGTAGGGTGCTTCCCACTATGTAGATGAATTGGAGGGATCCCCTGCTGACTGGATTCACCAAGCCGTATAAGATGGCAGGACATGAGGGTTGGTAGCACTAGGACCCATGGGTTGAGCTGTCAGGTCGTCATGTCCAGGTCACAGTCCATGGAAGTGTGTCTATTTACTTGTTTACCTTATTACACAAGAGCTCTGTCTAAGTTCTGCTGATTCTCCATGTAGAATTTCCAACGGAGGATGGTGACCTGTTGTGAAAGGTCGGACAGTTTCACCCCACTTCTGTTGTAAACAGTTTTGTTGCAAATGTTTTAGGGTCCGGTAGTGGGTGCATGCAGTGGTGAGGATAGTCTGTTTACCTATGCATGTCAACTGCCCTTCATATGTGATGGGTCTGTGCTGTTTGATGTGGCAGGTGCTGTGGAATGAGAGCTGGCTTCGGGTTCCCTAGCTGCAGTGGTGAGGGCTGTTATTTCACTTCAGCTGACTCTCTGCACCATCTCTGTTATTCCAGGGAACATGGGGTTCTGGACAGAATTCTTGTAATGGTCCCTCTTCAATTAATTGGCCTCACCTCTTGTGCCATAAAGTCAAAGGGATCCAGAGTCGGAGCTCTCTTTCCGTTTTCGTTGTCCTGCGTTGAAATGCAAGTTTGTGTACATTTATTGCGTAGGAGGTCACCCTTATGCCTCCTGTTTCATATACTATGGGTCCCAGGGTCCGAGCTGAATTGTTCAGTCTCTCTGGATATCTCTGCAGGCTTCAGATTCCGTCCAGGTGCCCCCTAAGATGAGGTGCTAAGTGGAGGGTGTGGGGATGAATGGTGGGGTCCTCACCGCTTCCACCTTTGTGAAGGGGCCCAATGGCATGCTGTTTGGAATCCAGATCCCGCTGATTTCTTGTAGTGGTCTGCACCACTCTTCCTTTGTATTCGAAGCATCGGAGTACTGCGTCATCCTTCCTGTCAGAGCGTCTGCTGCTCACCAAGTGACTTCTTCTTTAGGCTCCCATTCATTCAATTTAGTGCCTGTGGGATTTCAGTTTCTCTTGGTGGGTCTGTACAACTCCCTCCCCAAGGAGACAGGAGTTGGGGTCGAGATTATGGCATGGATCACGCAGGGCGCGATATTGCGGTTGATCACGGAGCCTCACTGAAGTGCCGCCATACCTTCGGGCACCAGCTATGCTATAGACCTTGTAGTGCAGTCTCTAGACAATCTCTAGTGGCACCAATACAGTACATAGATTTAATGTGACATGCTTTGCCAGAACAAGGAGTTCAGTTAACTACAATCATTCCTATTTCTTTTTTTGTTTTCTAAATTTTTTATTTAACCAGAGAAAGGCATCAAATGTGAACCAATAAGATATATATTATTAAAATATAAACAAACAACCATCTGATGTAATCACTAAAAAAGAGAACAAAAAGTAAATAATGGAGGGGAAGTTTAACAATTTGCAATTTCATTAAAAAATACGTCCCCATATTGCAGTGCATTTAATCATAAAACGAGCCCCTCTCAGCCCTGCCAATGCAAATTCCATATCATATATCTGTCTTACTAACAGCCACCAGTCCATCTCAGTTGGAGGTTTCAGTGATGTCCACACCCTAGCTATAGCTAATCTTGCTGCAACTAATAAGATAGAAAACAAGCTATTACAATTTAAATTTGTAGGACTATATCCCATCATAACTTCAGAAGTCGACAAGGGTATTTCTATCCCTAGTTTTTGGTGTAGAGGATCCCCGACCTTCTGCCAAAATATTGTTAATTCTGGGCATGTTAAAAACATATGATTAATATCTGCCACATATAGATCACATTTTGGGCATTTTGTCCGCTCGCTATTAGTATTGTTACCCGATGACCATTTTACAATTCTATCCGGGGTATAATATAAAAGACATATCATACGATATTGTTGCAGTCTTAAATTAGTCGCATGTACGGCCTTGTCTATAATACTAAGAGCCTGTGATATAGTACCAGCCGCTACCACAATCCCCAGTACTCCACTCCAAGGTTCCGCCAATCTCCCGCAATCGTCGGGTCTCCCACTGCTGAACCATTTATACACTCTACTTATCAGAGATTTTGATTCAGCTGTATTGAGAAAACCCCATATCTCCGAATCATTTGTATTTTCCAGTTTTAAATTTTTCAAAAAGAAATCTCGAATCTGGTAGTACTTAAGGAGCATAGACCCCGGTAGCTTATATTTTTTCTGTAAACTCTCGAATGAGACAAAGGCATTGTAATCATATACATCTGCCATACAGTTAACTCCACTTCTAGCCCATTTCCTATCTACCGGATTGTGGTAAATATTTCGTTACCGGTACTATTTTTTATGCGGTAAAGTCTATCAAGAATAACTCAGTAAATATAAGAGGCAGAATCCGTGGTATTAGAGGGTTTAAAATGCTTTATTCCTATAAAAAGGAAGACAATTCGAATTGTGGGCCTTCTGTTCCATCACCACGAAAGTTCAGGAAGGAAGGGAGCATATATTATTGACAGATAGGCAGTTTTATAGAAAATACATTACAGTGAAACAGATGCAAGAGGCGTAACAGCTGATATAAGGTGCATACGTAGCTAATAGAGGGCGTAATTCAAGAAACGTCATTAAACATGATGTCACAAGTGGGTGGATCCATAAAAGAATCCTGCAATGTCAGCAGAAATGTTTGGCTAAGATGCGCACGCAGCCGCATGACGTGTGATTGACGTGCAACTAGAGGGTGAAGGGCACTTGACATTTAGCTCTACGTGTGGAGACAGAAGTCTGGGGTTATGTCAACCTAATCCCTAATCATATCTAATATCCTATGTTTAAAGAACTGTGTTATCCAAAAGGAGAGGTCTCTTAGGATAGAATCTTATTCTATACTGACTATACTGACTGTTAGTGCGTGTACAAGCGTCTAAGTGTCTACACTAGATGCGAGGGGGTAGGAATATTCCATGGTAACGGGGCTATGAATTACTTGCATGAGGACAGCGAAGCCTGGCCCTTTGCACGGTAGCTGGAGGAATGTTTACCTAAACTACTAGACAGGAATGCATCGGATGAGGAGCGAAGGAGATAATCTCGAAGGTGAAATACAGTTTTTGGCAGGCGACAGGCTGGATCAGGCACCGTTAGCCGCGCAAGGAGTAAGACAAAGTTCATGGTCACAGATGCAGGCTCAGACTGGAGCTTTCAGAGGCAGAAGGCAGGAAAAGGCTTGATGGCAGAATTCGGGCCTACTCGCCTGAATCTGTGAAATGTGGAAAGTGAACCACATAAAGTCGGTGGCCTTTCATACTTAGGAATGGAATATCTGACCCATTCATGGCGGATCTGAAAGAGGACATGTTGACGGTGGACGCACATATATTTGCGTCTTCAAAACTGGAGCAGGAGGGAACATACATGTACTTATAGCATGCATATGGAGCCGTTGGGGTCTACGATAGGGGACATAACTGATCACAAAATTCATATTTCCTCATTCCCTCCTTGTCCCCTTCGGACCCTTAGGAGATATCGATCTTCATCAATCCATCGATCTGTTCATTTAGCATCATTTGTTCTTCTTTCTTCTTCCGAGATTTTGAACGAAAACTTGGATGTGGGATACACGAGGTGGCACACAGACCACAAATCGCTGGCCCACATTGTAGACATAAGCAGCAACTGAATAGTATGAGGAGGCCAATACCTAGGAAGGATAATATTCTCCATCCCCAGGCTGACAACACGCCCCAGAACCAACCGGACAAAGTCCAGGTGCCTGGACTCTGGTGTATCTGGCTTATAATTTTATGAAGGCGGGTTATGGCTTTATATACAGACGGTGAATTTTCTGGTATGAAAATGCAGCAACTTGATCCGATGACCCTACAAGCTCCGCCCCTATCGGCCAGGATGACGTCAAGGACAAGACGGTTTTGAAGCACAACAATCCGCATAGCAGACTGCTCTTCTGTTAAATTGCCTAAGGCGGAAATAGTTTCGTTCACTACTGCTTCAAGGGTTCTGGTTAATCTACGTATCAGTTTACTATTAGTGACTGTACCTATATAGGGAAAGAAACCTTTATTGAAATCTGTGTATTTTTCCCATGCCGTTTCAGTGTAATCGACAATTGGGAGATCTCTCTGCTGTCTATTGTGTACTAAATGGGTATTTCTATGATAATCAGGAGGAGCTAGGAAAACAGGTGGCAGAAGGAATGCTATGTAACAGGTACCATCCCAATCTAAAGGTAGACATATATATGCGGTCTGGCCACATATGAAGTAGGAATGATGGGAAGCTCTAAATGTAGACTTGCCTTGATCACTGAATTTTATTACAGTGGTGCATTTACTATGGCCCATGTGTATGGAACCATTCTTTCTTATACATAATTCCCCTTTTACTGGGAATACTGACATGGCGGGCAAGATTGGTGTAGCTTCAGATTCAACGTTCAGGATCATGAGGTTAAGTGTAAAGTTACCTAATCCATATACTTCATTTTCTAGATCAGTTCCTGTTCTTTTGGGGAGTCCCTCCTTGTTAGGGTAGCAGACTTTAAGCAAAACTAGGTTCAGGTTTCCCCATACCCAGTTGTCTTGATAAACTGCGGAATTTGAATCTAGGGTATTAATCAAACTAAACCATGCTCGTACAGGAGCCATTGTGTGTGAACGGATATGGAAAGAGGGGCAAAACTCCCTTATAGTTCTGATAGGGAGGGAGTCGGCCACATATCCAACAATTTGTGGCATTGCTGGTTTGATGGGAATGATGTAGCATACTAATGAATGTGTTGTTGCGCAGCGCAAATCTATATGACAACTCATGCGGAGGAAATTCACTAAAAGAATGTTCTGTAGTTATATTATAAGCACGTTTAAGAATAGGGTAATACATATGCAATAGTATGCTAAAAATAATGATCAGAAGACTTAGAAAAAACAAAATTAATAATGTTACTGTACAGTGACTACGAAGTGATTTACAATACGCATGCTTTTTCAGCTGCTTTCGCTGATTTCTTTCTCTATTCCGGTCTAGAGGATACATGTCAGAGACAAATTCAACCGATTCACCTTGGAGAGGACTTAAACAATCAAATTATCTGACTTACTAGACCTCAATTTTAGTTTATAAATTTCTGAGTTCGATTGCTCAACCAAGGGGAGCTTTGAGTCTGTCTGTGAGGGAATACAGGGTTGAGTATCTACACCGGGTGGTAGTCCATAAAATTTCTTGATATGACTCGAGTGCAACCACCCTTTTCTTCCCTCGATTTTCACGGCTGTCCTTGTGGTGAGTAAAACCAACTTCGGTGACTTCCACCTAGGATCCAGTTGGCTCTTCCGGTCAAAATTCCTGACCAGCACCAGGTCACCAGGAACCACGTCATGGGGCTTCACCTCAGTATTATCGGGAAAAGCTGCGGATACCTGTGAACGACAAGATTGTAGTGCAGACATCAAGGAAGCCAGGTAATCTGTCAGCATATTACAGTCAACGTCAGTGATTTTACGAGGTATAGGCGTCCCCCACATATTTGGTGGTCTACCGAAGATCACCTCATACGGGGATAGCCCTGTTCGAGAATGTGCTACCATTCTCATGTAAAAGAGCGCAACTGGTAAGGCTACTATCCAATCGACTCCTTTTTCTCTACATATTTTGGACAATCTAATTTTCAAAGTTTGATTATGGCGTTCTACGAGACCTGCTGCCTCGGGATGTCGGACACAGTGAAATTTCCATTGATAGCCTAATAGAAGGGAAACGTGTTTCATTAGTTCGGATGAGAACGGCTGGCCGTTATCTGAGTAGACAACACGTGGTAAACCGTACCGTGGGAAGAATTCTCGAACTAACTGTTTGGCAGTAGTCGGGGCAGTGTAATCTGAAACCGGGTATGCTTCTGTCCAACGGGAAAGAGCACAGACAACTACGAGAACATATTTGAATCCTCGACATCGTTCCATCTGGATATAATCCATCTGGAGGACTTCAAAAGCATGATCGGGAGTTTGAAATCCACCCTGCTCTACGGGGATGCTTTTACCTGGATTAAACTGACAACATATCATACAGGTACGAACCTTTTGTTTAGCTGCGGCTCGCAAGTGCTTGTTGAACCAAATGTGTTGAATACTGTCTAGCATAGCTTTTTCTCCTAGGTGCGCTGGACTATGTATTGTGTTAATGATGACTTGGACCATAGAGTCGGGAAGAAACCATATAGATTTTTCCTTCGTCATCCATCCCTGATCTGTTTGGATCCCTCCTAATTCAGTCCATTTCTTTATTTCTTCTGGTGTAGCATGTGTCTGTATGTCAATTATATCAAGGGCGGGATCCTTAACTGTCATGCAATGTGTTGGTGTCGGAACTATTGTCTTTGTCATGTCAGTTGTGAGAGTCTGATTCTGAGCAGTCTGTTTAGCTGTTCTGTCAGCTAGGTCATTACCCTGAGAAATAATATCGGTAACTTTTGTATGGGCTTTGCATTTCATAATCGATATTGCAATAGGTAGATGAATCGCGTCTAATAGGGTTTGAATGAGGGGTCCGTGCTGGATGTGGGCACCGTGAGAAGTTAAATAACCTCTCTCTCGCCACAGTACGCCGAAGTCATGGACGACTCCGAATGCATAACGTGAATCTGTGTATATGTTGACTTTCTTATTTTTGGCTTGAATACAGGCTTGTGTCAGAGCGGTGAGCTCTGCTGCTTGAGCTGACAAAGTGTTAATACGATTTGTTTCAATGACTTCAGTGTCTGTTGTGACTGCGTAAGCGGCCACTAGCTCTCCTGTACTTGCTCTCATACATAACCCATCTACATACAATGTCAAGTCTGGATCTGACAAAGGGATATCTGTCAAGTCTTGTCTGGGTTTCGTCGTGATAGTAATAACTTCGACACAATCATGTGCCAATGGATCTGTTCCGCCCACTGGTAACAGTGTGGCAGGATTTAACGTATTACAACGTCTGATTTCTATATGTGGCTGAAACAATGTTAATTCGTAACCGGTGAGTCTCGCTATAGTCAAGTGCTGTGTTTGTGTGCGGTTCAAGAGAACCTCTACTGCGTGGGGTACTTGTACTGTCAATTGATGTCCTAACACTATGGCATCGCTTTGTCTGATTGCTAAAGCTGTTGCTGCCACTGATTTCAGGCACGCAGGAAGAGCCTGAGCTACTGGATCTAATGTACTAGAGAAATAAGCACATGGTTTATGTGATCCTGCTTGTTCCTGAGTGAGTACTGACAAAGCAGTACCTTCGCGTTCTGTAACGAAGAGTGTAAACTGTTTATTGTAACATGGTGTTGCTAGGACAGGTGCTTGGCATAAAGCTTTCTTTAAACTTTCAAAGGCGTGTGTATGTTCTTGAGTCCAAGGGAGGACAGTCGATGTGGCTGCCTCCTGTGTTGTCAACTGGATGAGTGGTTTTGCTAGAAATGCATATTGAGGGATCCACTGCCTACAGTATGAAGTGAGGCCTATAAAAGCCCGTACCTCCTTTTGTGTCTTGGGTGGTGGCATGTTAGCAATTAACTGGATGCGGTCGGGTGTAAGCTGCCTTCCCTCCTTGGACAGCGAGTGCCCAAGGTAAACAACTCGCTGGACACAGAATTGCAGCTTAGAAGGGGACACCTTGTGCCCCTTGTCAGCCAAAAATTTTAAAACCGTCAGTGACGCTTTTTCACATTCATGTTCGCTTCGGGCGGTGATCAGCAGATCATCGACATATTGAAGCAAGGCAGTGTTAACTGGCATGTGGATACCGTCAAGTTCTCGTTTCAGTGCTTGGCTATAGATGCTGGGGCCTTCTGTAAATCCTTGAGGTGCGCGTGTAAATTTAAAACTTCGTCCATTTAAACTGAATCCGAACAAATATTGACTTTCCGGATCGATTGGGACGCTAAAGAAAGCATTCTTGAGATCAATTACAGTAAAGAACGTTGCTTCTGAGTCAATAGCTGTTAGTAATGAAGATATATCTGGGACCACAGGGTATTGTGGTACAATACATTTATTTAATTCGCGCAGATCAATAACTAATCGATATATTGGTGGAGCTTTTGGATCCGTTCTTTTAAGAATCGGAATTATCGGAGAATTACATACGTTGGAGTCGGTTTCAACAACCACTCCTTGTGCAATGAGCTCGTCAATGATTTGCAGCAAAGCCACAACAGCATCGGGTGGTAACTTGTATTGTCGTATTCGTGGTAGTACTATTCCTGTTTTCAGTGTAACTCGATATGGTGTAATGTTCATGCAACCAACATCAGTGGGGCCTTGTGCCCATAAATGTGTAGGTAAATTCTGCAGTCGGTGATCCATGTCTCTGGATACGTAGTGACCTTTAAAGTCACGTAGAAATAGTCGTACTCCTTCCGGAGAACAACATATTATAGCTCCTAGAGCTTTCAATGTTTTTATGCCTAACAAGTTTTCTGGACATGATTTAGTAAGCAATAAATCTGTAGTACGTGTCAATGGACCAATCGTAAGTGGAAGAGGTTGTGTTACATCATTAATTATAGGTTTTCCTGAGAATCCAAGGGAAATATTCTGTGAGCCTGAGAGGGGTGCCCCTGGAACTTCACTACGTCTTATAGTTGTTCTGCTTGCCCCTGTATCAAGTAAAAACTTTCTATCTTCCCCTAATAGTTCACTATGTACATAAGGTCCCTCTTGGTCTACAGGAACCTCAATAAGGGGTAAGCCAACTTCCCTCTCTAGGCTATCTCATGAGTATCGCTGATAATCGGGATAATCTGCTTGTGCATACTGATACATTTGTTGTGTCGTTGCTTGTGTTGCAGCAATAGGCTGCGCTTGTGGTGGTGCTATAGTCTGTTGTGGAGCTCCCTGTTGCGGGGCTAATTGTTGCGGAGCTAACCTAGGTTGTGCATGCTGAGGAATTTGTTGTTGATTCTGATCCTGTCTAGGTGGACGTGGTCTCTCATGCGTTCTACCTGTGGCAATATTATGTTTCACGACTGGACAATCGTGTATATAATGACCTGGTTGTTTACAATAGTTGCATGTCCCTTTCGCAGGGCCTGCGGAATCACCCTTTTGATGACTATCGGCTGGAACTGACTGTGCAACAAGCATTTTCATTTTTGTATCTTTCATACGTCTTTGTTCGTGTTCTTGTTCTTCTCTAATTCTATTGTGATGATATTGTAACATCTGTAGCATCTGTGATGGGGTATTACCTTGCCAGGTACTTTCGAATTTCAATACTCTATTCTTAACTTGTAGCAGAGAATTTTCAACTAATTTTGTCACGAACAGATGTGGATATGACTCACTACTGGCTTTTATGCCACTATTTATACCAAAACATTTTTCAAATCGGGAATAGAAATCACTAGTATCTTCGTCTGGCTTTTGTTTACAGGCTGAGATTGAACCCCAGTCTTCCTTTTTCGTAGTTAATAAACGTGGCAGTACCTGTATTAGTAATCCTGCTAGTGCTGTAGTCTTTTCCCCAAGCCCTGCTCCTGCAGCTCGGGCCTTTTCTTCGTTTTCTAATGCTGACCAATCTATCTTTTGGTCTCCCATTCTTTTTCTTTGAGTTTTTCATAAACACCGGCGGGTAATAGGACTTTTAATATTTTCATAATGTCGGGGTAGGTATACTCTCCCATGAGTAACATGTCTTTTATCTCACGGTGGAAACCTGCTGGGTCTTTGTCATGGCTGGGTACTACTTTCTTCATCTCTAATAATTCTAATTTAGTTATAGGCGTGTACACAAACACGCGTGTGAAATTATCACCGGCACCTCTAATTGGGTGCACTTCGCGTAACGGGTTCTGTCTGTCTATGTGATACATTTTTCTTCCCATTATGGGAACTGGAACGTGTTCTGGGCATACGAAATTTAAATATTGGTTTCGGGATTCTAGTATTTCTTTAATCAAATCTGTACCTGACCCTCTCCATATGTTCGTGAGTAGTTCTGTCAATATGTCAGGTAAGGGTCCTGGATCGGAGTGTTGGCTTTTATATAATATAAGGAGGTGTTGAATCATGTATATACCAGCTAAACGTTGTTCATATGGGTCTAGATTCAGAAACGTGTGTGTAAGTACATCATCATTGTATTCGCCGGGACTGTCAGCCCATTGTACTGCTGACCTGGCTAATTCTTGTTCGTCCATGGAATCGAGCATGTGGTACCCCCTTCGATCTCGGAGTAATTTATCAGCGGCTTGGAATAAGTGTTCGGGGGATTTTGTATTTAACATAGGGTTTGGAAAATGTCTATTATATTCTGGACGTATTGGACGTACCGGATCATTAAAACCTCTGGTATTATTATGGGGTCTTCCTCTACCTACATAAGCTATCGTTTCTACTTGCTCTGACTCTTGCTCCTCCTCTTCTCTGTTTAGGTTAGCGGCGTCTACCTCTAATCTTTCTTCGTGTATTCGTTCTACTTCTTTGCGGATCTTTCGGTACATAGCGACTATACATAACTGTTTATCATGTCTCCCTTCTGATATATGCTGACCCCAAGTGACAAGTTTTTGCATTTCTTCCGGATTTACCCCAGGCCGGTCTTGATTTCTGATTACACAGTTTATGAGGAAACGTAACAGTTGTCCCTGTACCTCCGCTTTCTGGTACTCCATGGCTCTGCTAATACTTTCAGGACTTCGCCCTGACTGGACAAAGTGATACATATTTTCTAAATGTGTAGTCATTCCTGGTAGCTTCGTTAAATATATTGCAGCTCGTCGAATACGTAATGATGACAGCAGCATTTCGTCCCGCTTACCGGGCACAGGATCATATCTACAATCTACTAGAAGTTCCTTAAGCATGTCGGGAGTTGCTAGTTTGGGCGTACGTTGGAGGGCTAAATCTCTAAGAGTCTTTTTATTTCGCGGCGGAGTGGCAAACATGTCTGTCGTACCTCCTGTAGCACCGTCTGAGGTGCTAGGCACGAAAGGATTCGTTGGGCGTAGGATAGAGATTGTAGATGCGGGAAAAACTGTAGAAACGCATGGGTCTGTTGGAACTTGTGTAGGAGTTTGTAATTGCGGGGATACAGACGAATGCTCTTGGTGTTGAACACCATCGGCAAGCGATGTGGGTGGTATGGCATTAGCATACTCGGGAGCTGCGTCATATAAATAGGACGAAAGAAAAACGTCCTTTGCTGTTTTGGGATGTGATTTGGGATGTGCTTTTATCGGAAACAATGGAGGTGGCAAGTCTTTTGGTATTTCCTGAGTAGCCTTAGGTAACCCTTCGGCCAGAAGTGGATACATACCATTCATAAGGGCGTTTCTTTGTCTGTCTACTTGTTCTGATTTTACTCGAGTACCTTCCTCAAGTAATAGGTTTTCTCGACTTTTATTTGTATTCTCTCTACCTTTCTCTTCCTGTCTGTGTGCTTTTTCTGTACGTCTGTATGATTCTTTACGCCATAATTCAATGGCATCTTTCTGTGACTGTCTGGCTTTCTTTTTCCATAATTCTTCTTCTACTCTCATGATGCAATCTGCATCCCAGGTCCCCGCTGCGGGCCATCTCTGACTCTCTGGTAATTCTTTGGTGTAGTCCACCCATAAATCAAGAAATAATACGGCATCTAGACCATGCTTATGATACATAAAGTATCCTGGAGTATCCCTAGGTGGAATGGGAACAGCTTCTTCGAGTACACCTTTTCTAGTTTTGATCTGTCTTAGTTTCGAAAAGAGCGGCATTTTTAGATCTTGTTTCTAGAACACACTTTAGACAAGAAAACACAATAATGAACAGTCATTCACACCACAATATATAGAACGTATTTAAAACATTTAACGCTTAACAGTTTTACGAACAATGATAACTAATAGAAAACTAGTTACTGACATTATACTGACACTAGATAATACTTATTTATATGCAAAACATACTATATATACTGCTAAACAGTACAGATACACTGCTGAAACAGTGCAGACCGGATTTGTGTACCCAAACCCGTCTTGACCGGCACAGACTATGTGCACGTAAAGTGCCTCCCCGGTAATGGTACTCACCGGGTAGCTCGGAACGGAAGGCCTCGGAACGGAACTGAAACTGGACCGGACTGGACTCGACTCGACTGGACTCGGAACTTCGGAACCTGGTGGGACTCTGTATACCTCGGATCTTGCTCTCTCAGCTAGGCTCTGGTCGGGATACTTCGCACTTCTCACCGCCTCGTCTGGGTGTTGATCGCAGCCTCAGTCGTCCCCGCTTGGCCGGAGGGAGATACAGGAAATCCTGCGGGTACGCGTTTTTGTCCGTTCAGCTGTGGCAGGAGACCGGGCCTGCAACGCACCGCCGGCGCGTGAGATGAGAAAGTGTCCCTGTTCGGGCGCCAATTTATGTGGTAAATATTTCGTTACCGGTACTATTTTTTATGCGGTAAAGTCTATCAAGAATAACTCAGTAAATATAAGAGGCAGAATCCGTGGTATTAGAGGGTTTAAAATGCTTTATTCCTATAAAAAGGAAGACAATTCGAATTGTGGGCCTTCTGTTCCATCACCACGAAAGTTCAGGAAGGAAGGGAGCATATATTATTGACAGATAGGCAGTTTTATAGAAAATACATTACAGTGAAACAGATGCAAGAGGCGTAACAGCTGATAAAAGGTCATACGTAGCTAATAGAGGGCGTAATTCAAGAAACGTCATTAAACATGATGTCACAAGTGGGTGAATCCATAAAAGAATCCTGCAATGTCAGCAGAAATGTTTGGCTAAGATGCGCACGCAGCGGCATGACGTGTGATTGACGTGCAACTAGAGGGTGAAGGGGACTTGACATTTAGCTCTACGTGTGGAGACAGAAGTCTGGGGTTATGTCAACCTAATCCCTAATCATATCTAATATCCTATGTTTAAAGAACTGTGTTATCCAAAAGGAGAGGTCTCTTAGGATAGAATCTTATTCTATACTGACTATACTGACTGTTAGTGCGTGTACAAGCGTCTAAGTGTCTACACTAGATGCGAGGGGGTAGGAATATTCCATGGTAACGGGGCTATGAATTACTTGCATGAGGACAGCGAAGCCTGGCCCTTTGCACGGTAGCTGGAGGAATGTTTACCTAAACTACTAGACAGGAATGCATCGGATGAGGAGCGAAGGAGATAATCTCGAAGGTGAAATACAGTTTTTAGCAGGCGACAGGCTGGATCAGGCACCGTTAGCCGCGCAAGGAGTAAGACAAAGTTCATGGTCACAGATGCAGGCTCAGACTGGAGCTTTCAGAGGCAGAAGGCAGGAAAAGGCTTGATGGCAGAATTCGGGCCTACTCGCCTGAATCTGTGAAATGTGGAAAGTGAACCACATAAAGTCGGTGGCCTTTCATACTTAGGAATGGAATATCTGACCCATTCATGGCGGATCTGAAAGAGGACATGTTGACGGTGGACGCACATATATTTGCGTCTTCAAAACTGGAGCAGGAGGGAACATACATGTACTTATAGCATGCATATGGAGCCGTTGGGGTCTACGATAGGGGACATAACTGATCACAAAATTCATATTTCCTCAGGATCATGGAATATCTCCAGCAATCCTGGATTCTGCCAGAGAGGTAATTCCCTGTGGTAGCAGGAGATATTCTTACATAGCAGAATTGAGCACCAAATATATACATCATCTCGTATAGTCTTGAATTTTACCCTTTTACAATAGTTAGGGTCATAGAGTCTGTATAGAAACATATGGCTCCCAACCCCCCAAATAAACTTGTGGCTTATGATAGTGTTGGCTGAGTTAATAAGACTACGTAAATGAATAAAACAAGCTGACCAAAAATATGTTTTGAAGTCTGGGAACTCTAGACCATCTTGACTAAAGGAAAATTTTAACCGATCAATTGCTCGTCTTGCCTTCCTATATCCCCATATAAAACTACCTAATATTCCATCCATTTTTTTAAAGAATGTGTTTGGGACGCGTAATGGAATGGAACGAAAAAAGATAGAGAAATTTAGGCAAAATTTTAATTTTGATAATATTAACTCTGCCGATAATCCCAACTGGTAACATTTTTTTAAAGACCTGTTCGGCTCTTTTAGTAGTGCATCGTAATTTAGTGACAATATACAGTCAATCCGCGCTGTTATCCTGACCCCTAAGTAAATAACTTTCGGGCAAGCTCCAGGTACAGGCATCAAAGGTTTATGCTTGAGAACTTGCATCTTATTAACATTTAATTTATAGCCCGAAATTAGACCAAACTGTCCCACTACTTCCGTTATCGTTTTCAGCGCTTCTCCCGGTTCTGTTGAAAAAAACGCTATATCGTCTGCATAAGCGACAAACTTCAGAGAGCTCGCCCCAGATTTAAAATCACTTATTCGCACATCATTTTGCAAAACAGAAATAAATGGCTCTATATAAAGAGCAAATAATAAAGGCGACAGAGGGTATCCCTGGCAGGTACCACACAATGTATATATTGAGAGGGTAGCTGTTCCTAAAGACAGGAAAGAGATGGCTGTGTGTGCTCTAGGTATGGTCGGGTTGAAATGCGTGTGGGGGAATTTCTCCTTTAGTATATAGTGCCCTCACACACCCTTTCAAGTGTCCTGCTTCATCATGGGGCGTTGCTCCTCATGGGGGTGGCGCTGCAGTCCCCCACGGGCCCCGCAAGAGGGCTCTTTGTCGGAGATCTTTTGTTGGAGACGCCGCAGTTGTGCATGGGGGTGTGTGGGCCTATCTAGAGGAAAGTGGGTGGTGCATTAAAAATACTAAATAGAGTCCAAGACCTTTATTCAGGGCTCTAACTAGTAAAGGTTAAAAATAATAATCCTGGAGCTCCTCTTTGAAACAAAGATATTGAGGGCAGGTGTAAAATTAACTGCTGCTCTCAGGATGGTGAGTGGAAGTCCTACTAATTTGGGGTCAACATGTTTCGCGCTTCAGAGTAGGTCCATAAGGGATCCAATAGCGCTTCATCAGGACCAAGTATAAAGTGAGTGAAACAAATGTGAGTTCTTGAGACAGGTTCCAGTAAGGTGCAGTGCTGTGAACCTCTGGTACCTTAATAGTAAGGGGATACAGCGTCCTCGCGCTGATAGGTACTCCTTCTTTTTGGAAACCTAAACCCAACCTGGTAAGGTAAAAACAAGAGAAACACACACGTGGACAAATAAAAAAGGGGGGGGGGGAGAGAAGAAAGAAACACGGCATCTATTGTAATCATTGTTCATTACATGTTGTGATTATACTGCAAATTAACACAATAAGTGTTCATTCAAAACAAGCATGCTTCAGTATCAAATACAAGGCACGAGCATGAGAAGCATATTCGCACCGAGTCTGGCATGCCTCTACATGGCCCATTTTGAAGAACGACACATTTTAGGAGTAAACAACCCCTTTAATGAACACATTCTACTATGGCGTCGTTACATTGACGATGTGGTCAATGTAACAGTTAATTTTACACCTGCCCTCAATATCTTTGTTTCAAAGAGGAGCTCCAGGATTATTATTTTTAACCTTTACTAGTTAGAGCCGTGAATAAAGGTCTTGGACTCTATTTAGTATTTTTAACGCACCACCCACTTTCCTCTAGATAGGCCCACCCCCCATGCACAACTGTGGCGTCTCCAACAAAAGATCTCCGACAAAGAGCCCTCTTGCGGGGCCCGTGGGGGACTGCAGCGCCACCCCCACGATGAGCAACGCCCCATGATGAAGCAGGACACTCGAAAGGGTGTGTGAGGGCACTATATACTAAAGGAGAAATTCCCCACACGCATTTCAACCCGACCATACCTAGAGCACACATAGCCATCTCTTTCCTGTCTTTAGGAACAGCTACCCTCTCAATATATACACGTGATTCTGAGGGAGCACGGGTACTGGACCTATCTCTAATCATGCTCCCGGTCCCCCATTCTTTATGTATTATGATTTAACAAACGGCAGTTAGCCGTGGGACCAGTCCTTCTATCTTTCCCCTTTTCCTCAAACTGCACTAACATAACAGATCTCTCCTTATTCTAACCACACTGAGAGTCTTCATCAACTCCACATACCAATACTTACAGTGGACACCGTTGGTCTCAGTTTCGATGACGAAACTATAGCAGAAATTCTCCGTGCACCTTCACTCTTAGGAGAAGATGGCAGCGCAGCAACAGGCAGTAAAGCAGACGATTGGAAATCCCTATTATCACTGAGGAAACTACAAATTAAGACAGCCCTGCATGGGTTGATGATGACCGAATACCTTAGGGCTAACGTAGCACCCAACGGTCTCTTAGTTACCATACCTCCGAGGATTTTCCTAGAAGACTTGACATTTCGTACAGAATGGTCACAGATTGCATGGAAGTGCACACGAGACTGGCTCGTGTTAATCATTAACACGGTCAAGCGTTTCTCGGATGAACTTCTTATTCAGATTACCTTAGCTGAGAACGGCTTAAAAACAGGGATCTCTATTACTTCATTTAAGTCGAGATTAGCCGAAATTAATGAAGAAATGAATGAACATAAAGACTTTCTCAATAAGCAGAAGATCACAAAATTACAGAAAGACTTAAAACGTTTCAATAAAGAGAAGGTGTACCCTTACACTAAAGAAGATTATGTATTTCAAAATTATGACACAACTTCTGATGAAGGGAGTAGCAACAGATCTAGCAGAACAGGATCATTTGGGAGCGATTCAAGTTATGAAGGGCAACGGTACACACCGCACGCCAGAGGGAGACAACAACCAATACACCCTCCTTTATTCCATAATCCTCCACCACCACCTCAATTCTCTCATCCATCATTTCAACCACCTGTCTATCCAGGACAATGGATGGGACCTCCACCCATGTGGCACGTACCACCAACTCACCATCTCCAACCGACTCACTTCCAACAATTCCCGAACCCCCCTTTTCACGACAGAGGGAGGGGCAAAGGAAGAGGCAGAAGAAGAGGAAGTTACAAGAAGGTACAATGGCAAGATCAGGAACCAATGACGCTACGGAGCCAGGCGAGAGGCCAGAGACCCTAGTGGTGAACCTTTCATCTAGGCTACTCACAGAAAGTGAAACCATACTCCTTGAAAAAGGTTTGGGATTTGTCCCCACACCCAAAGAAGATCCCTTTAGGTTACACCAAGAACTTCACCAGTTCTTTCGGAAAGTCAGACTGAAGGCCTTCTTCCAAGGAAAACCTGACAATCCCCCTACTGAGACGGGGCTGAAGAAACCTTCGAAGTTTACCCCTACAGCAGCAATGACACCACATGAGGTCCTTACATATGAGCAAGCCGTCCTCAAAGATGTAGGAGCTTTAAATCAGAAGCGACCTTACAACAATCTATCAAAAGTAGAAAGAACTATCCTCCGAACTATCACCGAAGATCGGGACATAATAATCAAACCAGCAGACAAAGGCGGGGCCATTGTCATTCAGA
Organism: Triturus cristatus; assembly: GCF_964204655.1. NCBI lineage: Eukaryota > Metazoa > Chordata > Amphibia > Caudata > Salamandridae > Triturus > Triturus cristatus. Next base: position 455,722,087 of record NC_140587.1, read on the forward strand.
ACCAGGATGCATATGACAGAGAATGCACCCGCCAATTGGCCAATACTACATACTATGAATTAATCACAGAGGATCCCACCAAACGCCTTTCGACTCGTATCAAGAGCATGATCAACGAAGCATCAGCTGAAGGCTGGATCTCACAACAGGAAGCTAATTTCCTCACGACAGAAGATCCTCGAACCCCTTACTTTTACACACTACCGAAAATCCATAAGGGGGTCCCCCCCCCCCCCCACCAGGCCGTCCGATTGTCTCTGGCATCAATTCTGTACTAGAACCGTTAAGCAAGTTCTGCGATTTCTATCTACGCCCCTTAGTGAGTCAAACTCCTACCTATCTCAGAGACACTACAGAGGTCCTCAATCTTATTGAACTCTTCCCTGATGCAGAGAAAATTGACTTCCTACTGACCATGGAAGTTGAAGCCCTTTATACGAACATACCGCAGGACGCCACACTGGAAGTACTAGAGAATACCCTCCGGAACATCGAACCATGGCCCTTCATAACACCTATCTCATTTATCTGCAACTGTGCTTCCCTTGCTCTCAAAGAAAATTTCTTTGCCTTCAAGTCACAGCTATTCCATCAAATACAAGGCATGAGCATGGGAAGCACATTCGCACCGTGTCTGGCATGCCTCTACATGGCCCATTTTGAAGAACGACACATTCTAGGAGTAAACAACCCCTTTAATGAACACATTCTACTATGGCGTCGTTACATTGACGATGTGGTCTTATTTTGGCAAGGGAATGAAGAACAATGTATCTCATTCTGCGATTGGGTCAACACTCTACACCCATATTTAAAGTTCACAAGCACAAGATCTCGACATAAAATCCCCTTTTTGGACCTTCTCATCTCATTGGACAATGGTTGTCTACACACCACAAATTACAAAAAACCGACAGACAGGAATAATCTCCTGGTCTGCGACAGCCACCACCCCAGGGCACTCAAAAACAATCTTCCAGTAAGCCAATTCCTTCGTCTCCGGAGTAATTGCGACACTGGCAAGGAGTTTGAGATACAGTCTGATCTACTCAGGCACAATCTGGAAAAACGACATTACCCCAATAACATTATTCGTCAAGCTCACAAGAGAGCCAGAAACAGCCCCAGGGCAGCTCTCCTTGAAATAAAAGAGAAATCTGAATTAGACACCATTACATGTGTCACCACATTCACTCCCAGCTCCAACAGTATACAGAAGGTGATCAAAAAACACTGGACAATATTGAATTCAGGTTCGCACGCAGAATTTAAGAGATCACCTTGTACACACTAGACCAAAACCACAACCCATACATCAACCAACACTATGGTCCTTACCACCAGTAGTAGGCCATTACCCTTGCGGCTCCTGCTCAACTTGTGCAGAAACCACGATTTCTAAAGAAATCGATTTGGGCTTAATAACACCTTGGCGCCAAACCAGACACACGAACTGTAATACGACCAACTGTGTTTACACAATAGTCTGCCCATGTAATAAGAGGTATGTGGGCATGACCACAAGAGCAGTCAAAATACGCATGGGGGAGCATAAAAGCACTATAAGACGAGGAAAAACCAACACCAAACTATTGACACACTTTGCGGAACAAGGACACACAGCGAATAGTCTAAGATGGACTATCATTGTATCCAATCCCCACTGGACCAAACGCACTTTGTTCAAACAAGAACAACGATGGGTCCACAGATTGAGATGCGACACCATGGGCCTAAATGACGAAATCCCGTGGGTTGAGTTAACCTGACACCCGATTTGACATCCAATTTGAGTTTATAGATGATAATCAGATGGTAGCTCTGCAAAAATGATACCACATTCCTACTTGTGATTCCCCTAGATAACGTGAATTTCTTTTCTACCGTCTTTTGCATGAGCACGATATGCACTCCACTCAATAATCTACAAGAAACTAGCAAGATTAAACCATACGTGCTGTAATATAACCACAATGTCCCAAGAATTTTCAAATTAGACCAAGCATATGACACAGGATTACGGATAATCTCCCGTATGTGAACACTATTCACCTCTCTGCACGCCATTACACCTAGCGTGCACTTTTGTGTAGACACCATCTGCAGACACTTTGATCCTGATGCGAGACTACCCTTTTAACATGGCCGCCGCTTCCCCTTAACTTTAAGTAAGGTCCACAACCAATATTAAACTAGATACATACATATGCGTAGAAACTACCACGTCATTTTACCCGGTTTTCCATGGATACAATACACACAACGTCACCGCGCCATCCCCCGGCGTTATTTAACCACCACTAACATTACTTCAGCGCCAATGAGGAAGAACACTCATGAGACATTTCATCTCACCATTTCCTCATCATGTCAGCATTTCGATAACTTTATTGAAGGTTCTTTGTCAACATGAGACAAAATATCTACGAATGCTTTAACATTACCGCGTCACACACTCCCGTGATTGCCATGGCAATAACACACGTAATGTCGCGACGTCATTTTTCGGCGTCCAAGAACCTCAGAGATTACCTTGGCAACAATACACGTAACGTCACCACGTCATCTTCCGACGTCAAAGAACCGCCCCAATCTCTAATTCAGCGTCTATGAGGAATACACTTAAAAGGCACTTCCTCTCACCCTCCCTCATCAATCCCGGCGCTGCACGGAGGAGGGGTAGGTTTCCACACCCTGGGCGAACGAGCACTCGTGAGTATCTACTCGCTACGAAGAGGTGAGCGCGCTCTCTCTCTTTTTTAACTGACTGGTACCAGTTACCTCGGTATACTTATATTACATCTCCCTTTATTAGTTTCTCTTTCTGCCATCTCCGAGACGCTCAAGGAGTCCATTCCCTATACTCTAAGGGTAGGCTAAATATGTTGTCATGATTATCATTGTGCACACGAGATGTTCCATTAGAGAGTTGTACTTTCCTTCCTCCAACCACGATAGCAACTGAAATATCCACACGGTGTTGTCGCAGAGTTGTTTTTACACAGGCTGCTGGCCGCTTATGGGGATGTTTTTGTATGGCACATGATCACTGTAGATTGGCTAAACAAAACATAACATGCACCCTTCCGTAGCGGTCTTTTGCACCGTGATTCACACTTTTCGGCATTAGGTCATTCTACTTGCATGTGAACTACTGAAGTGTTACAATAAGTGTTTTGAATGAACACTTATTGTGTTAATTTGCAGTATAATCACAACATGTAATGAATAATGATTACAATAGATGCCGTGTTTCTTTCTTCTCCCCCCCCCCCCTTTTTTATTTGTCCATGTGTGTGTTTCTCTTGTTTTTACCTTACCAGGTTGGGTTTAGGTTTCCAAAAAGAAGGAGTACCTATCAGCGCGAGGACGCTGTATCCCCTTACTATTAAGGTACCATAGGTTCACAGCACTGCACCTTACTGGAACCTGTCTCAAGAACTCACATTTGTTTCACTCACTTTATACTTGGTCCTGACGAAGCGCTATTGGATCCCTTATGGACCTACTCTGAAGCGCGAAACATGTTGACCCCAAATTAGTAGGACTTCCACTCACCATCCTGAGAGCAGCAGCTAATTTTACACCTGCCCTCAATATCTTTGTTTCAAAGAGGAGCTCCAGGATTATTATTTTTAACTTTTACTAGTTAGAGCCATGAATAAAGGTCTTGGACTCTATTTAGTATTTTTAACGCACCACCCACTTTCCTCTAGATAGGCCCACACACCCCCATGCACAACTGCGGAGTCTCCAACAAAAGATCTCCGACAAAGAGCCCTCTTGCGGGGCCCGTGGGGGACTGCAGCGCCACCCCCACGAGGAGCAACGCCCCATGATGAAGCAGGACACTCGAAAGGGTGTGTGAGGGCACTATATACTAAAGGAGAAATTCCCCACACGCATTTCAACCCGACCATACCTAGAGCACACACAGCCATCTCTTTCCTGTCTTTAGGAACAGCTACCCTCTCAATATATACAAGTGATTCTGAGGGAGCACGGGTACTGGACCTATCTCTAATCATGCTCACGGTCCCCCATTCTTTATGTATTATGAGGTACCACACAATACCGGAAAAGTAGATCACTGCAGGTCCAAATAGGCCAATTTAGCACATGGTTTGACATATAGTGCTTGTATCTGCTTCAGAAATTGATCCTTTATCCCGAAGGCTGCTATCGTAGCCCACAAGAATTTCCACCCCACTCGGTCAAACGACCTTTTCCGCGTCTAATAAAATCATACCAAGTGAGGTGGGTCTGATGTTTGCAAGGTCAAATGCACTTACTGCCGTGTTTACATGAGCAGTAGTGTCCCTCCCTTGATGGGGGGAAACCAAATTGGGCATTATTGGGGCCAAGCGGTTAGCTAGAATTTTAGCGTATATTTTTGCGTCTGTGTTTATCAGTGAGATTGGTCTGTATGATCCGCATTCCTCCGCTGGTTTATTTTTCTTCAGAAAAAAAAATTACCTTTGTCATATGCCATGAGTCAGGAGTTCTCCCCCTAATTCCAATTTCCTCTATTACCTGACTAAATGGTACCAGCATAACATCCTTGAATATTTTATAAAATTCTAGAGGAATGGTATTTTCGCCCGCAGACTTCCCTGATGGTAATGCACATATTGCTAGTTCTATCTCGTTTATTGAGATGCCTTCCTCTGGAGAGTCGGATTCCTCACTCCCCATCTTTCTTACAAAGCTGTTTTGAATATACCTACAGATATCCTCTTGTGTGGGCTTTATCATTGGAGTATATAATGTTTTATAATACAATCCTTCCTATTTCATGTGTGATGTTACCAGGGGTACTGAAGCAACCTAAGGTTGGAAAATAGTTTAATTGTCACTGCCACCATCCTCAGCTTTGTGCTCTTGCCTACCTCCAAATGTGTGCATGAAAATATGTCTGCAAGTTTTGCAACTGGCAGCCAGAGCAGTTCTGCTTATTTGCTGCCTTGTTTATCCACAAACTATATTTTATTCCACAGACTGCATATTCTTTCTATTCTGCCACATAGGTGTTCAATTGTGGTGAATTTCCTGTGGCCCTCATTCAATCCTATTTCTGTACTAGGCACCTCATGGCACGAAGTAATAAATTACTGCTTTTTTATCTTTAGTTCGCCATATGATTTTTATTTGCTTCAGAAAATAATTCCCTGTGGATGATACCCCATTTTGCGTTTTACACTTTTTTTGAGCTGTTGATTAGGTGTCCAATTTTACTTGATCTGGGTTGGCTTGAGGCATGCGGTGTGTTGGGTTGTGCTTGCAGGTTCAAGGTATATTGAAATTGCCCTAGGGTGGAGGCATGATAGCCGAAGAGTTCCATATCTGTGAAACATGCCTTTCTGGTTGTGTCACAACATGAGGTGAGGCTACGTTTGTGTGAGCATAGGGAGGGGATATGGGGTAGTTAGTGGCTAGAGTTGCTGAGTTTGGAAATAGTGAACAAGGTTAAAGTCCTGGCCTCAGCTCACAATCCTGTGATTCCAAGCAAATCGTGTATTCTCCATGTGCCTAAAGAAAAGGTGTAAGATTATCTGGTAGTCTTGTCAAGTACTCTATTGACCTAGTGCCAAATTCTTTCTATATAAAACTGCAATAAAATATTTATATCTTTCTATATATAAACATAACTATTCAAATTGTGGTCCAATTTGGTTGCTGATTGGAGTAGTTGCTGCTTTCATTGGGATAGTGCTTCATCCTGGCCATGGTGTTAGTGACTTGCTGTGATTCTGATGTGGGTTTTAATTATGTGTATGGTGCCACCATGCAGTAGAGGAGCTTGATGATTATTGCCCGGTAATTGACCATTGTTATTTGTTCATATGCTATGGTCCAGTTCATAGGAAAGGTTGTAAAGATGTTTTTGCATTGTGCAAAATATTTAAGAATGATATTTAAGGGGTTGTCCCCTGTGAGTCATTTTCCATCTCAGGCTGTCTTTGTATGTACCTTCTATTGCTGTAGTGGTGTCTCTTGTACCATGTGCCTTATTTGCCAAACATGTAGGCTCAGATGTGCAGAGAGAGGATCACACATTATTTTGTGTATTTGTGGGAGCTTCTTTGTTGCATGTTGCGTAAAATGAATATTATGTGGGACTTGACTGCTCTGCTAGCTGTGGAATGTGATTCAAAGCTGATGTCATATTTTGCTTTCAGGCCCTCATCAAGAGTTTGACGTGGTGGTAACAGGGGCTGGAATGGCCAATTCTGAACAGCGTCCTGGCTCCATTAAGTATCAATTATGAGCTCTGTCCCCACAATGAGGAATAAACTTATTGACCCACAAATTGGGCCTTTTTTTTGACTGGAGCATGTCCTGCTTCCACAAACCTGTAGGAAAATGTAAGCAGGAAGGCATTGAAGGGTTGTACGGTCAGGCAGACCAGAACAGTGTGGGGCCAGCACAGGGGCACCATTACCTGTTACCCCTCATGTTGAGCTCTCAGAGGTGGGGCACACTCAGCCCCTCTGCTAATGGACTGGGGCTCTTCCAGTTCATGTGTTGGGCATGGGATCAGTGGCACCATAAACTCAAGGGTGTTAGGCTTCCATTAAAGGCTTGGACCTGACTGAGAGGAGTGATATATGCTTCCCCCATGATGCTGAAGGTGTTGGGTGGTGACGGCTGTGCTCCGGCTTGTGGTCCCTGCCTCTTTCTCTGCAGTGTGTTCACTCGGTGCACCTCCACTCCTGGTGAAACTGGGCCCAGCGCTTCCACGTCCAGGATTACCTCATCCTGTATTTTCTTACCCTCAATTACTGGGTCTAGTGTTTGAGGGGCAAGTAAATCAGAGCCCAGAAGCAGCGAGCTACTCTGAGTGGCCAGCATTCTTGTCCTCTCTCCCTCATTGGTACATCTTCATGCCCTACCCATAACGATGGCCTTAGTGGAATGTTTATGTGCATTTAACATAACATGTGTATTTGTAAAGCGCACGTTCACCACTATGGGTATCTTGGCCCTGAATAACAGATTTTTGTTGTTACCGAACTCAATGGGACTCATTTTATCTACCTAAGATGGATGAAGGGCTGAGTGGACCCACTGGGATTTGAAGCTGTGACCATGAGGTCAAACACAGGCCCCTGCAGTAGACGCATTAGTCCACTGTGCCACTAGACCCAGCTTTTACAAGAGGAGAGTGCATCCACTTAGCGCCAGTGCAGCAGTGATGCAGTGCAGGTATAATTTTGTTATAGTTAGTTTCATTGTACTGTGATCAAGTGTGTGTGGTGTGTGTGGGGTGCATGTGTGTATATGTGAACATGCACCTGCAAATTAGATTTTGTCTGTTGCAGTTACATGTCGTTATTCCCAGTCAGATGTGTTCATATAGTTGTCTCAATGCCTACATATGGTGTAGTGAGAATGGGGACGATGTTTAATAATGTATGTGTAGAGGGTGTTCTTTAATTTCTAGGAATTTAGTTGTGCTTGTGTGATCTATGTACTTTACAGAGACACTATCATTGGCCTCTTTTCACAATAGTCCCATGGGCATCATCTGCACTTTGATTTTGATTTTTTAATAAGGAGGTGGTCTCTGCTGGCTTTTCATGACTTGCTCAATTGGGCTCATATGATCCTATTTTAAGTTGTTACTCACTGCACACATTGGGGTCCTATAAACATACTTAAATATGGATAGGCCCAAATGAGAAACTCTGTAGTTATATTAAAAAAAGATGGAACAAACGTTCTTATTACAAATAGTGAATTTCAATTTGCAGGCCACACTTGTAAAGACATTTTTACTTTTGTTATAAGCAAAGCCAGATTACATAATCGAGTGAGTGGTGTTAATTTGTAGCAGAGTGCGATTTAGCGCTGAATTAAATATTGCAAGGGTGTTTTATTTTGGAGCAGCCAGTGCTATTTTGGAGTAGGAAAATAAATGTTTTTATTAATGTTTGTTTCAATTATGCAAATTAGCAGTACCCAAGCATTTCATGTAATCCAACATGGTGCTCGGATCAGTTATAAGCTCATTATTTCCAAATGTGTGAATGGAGTGAAATTTAAACACACTATTTGTGTCAATCTTGCCAAACATTTGCTAATTTTGTAAAGCTGTAGCAGGCTGTAGCATGCCGTTCAAATGCTCAATCAGTTAGTTTTATTGGCATGTTCTCATTGCATTTTTTACACACAGTCGTTTCACACAGAGCACATAAATTTGCTTACATTTTTTTATGAGTATAGAAAAGTGGGTGTTCCCCATGCAGCATCTGAGTACTGGGTAAGGACGTAAAATGTACATTAGGTTAGCACCTAAATAGATGCAGCTTTTTGAGTTTTTACAAACCATTAAAATGTAATACTCGCTCACTTGACACCACCTAAAATGATTTTGGAATGAAATCCTTTTACTTTGAATGCTTTGCCTGTTATCTGGGTCTGGGACATGAAGTTTTGATTTTTAACCTTTAACCTTTGCTGCTTAACCATTCTTAGTCTATATTTACATTGTCATAAATATTGTTATTTTTTCTCTCGTTTAGGGCTGGAATTCACCTTCTGTGAAAGACATGTTCTAATCAATTAATCAAAAGTTGAATACTATGATTAAATCGAGTGCACATTATTTTCTTTATGTTCTGTTCCGCAAATATGATAATCAAGCTTACATGAATGTATTCATGGCATTTAATCATTGAAATTGACCATTTAATGTTTCATTATTATGAAATCAAGGATGTTTCCCCAAGGTTTATAATCAGTATTTCATTGTTTAGTCTTTTCAAAAGAACACTGTCTAATAGAGTGACAGTAGCTGAAAGGACATTATGCCATTCTTTGTTGATTGTTTAACCTAAATGTCTTCAACAAGCTTCTGAAAAATCTTATAAAACTGGGCGACAGGTAGCCAAGGGCCAGCGAGGACCTTCACCTCTCACACACACATTGCTCAATGGATTGCTGGGTGGGTTGCAGTCCAACGGCGTTTCTAATTTATTTGGGCACATTGAGTCTTATTGCCAGGGGATCTAGGAAATCAAATTATGCTATTATAGTAAAAGAAAACATATCAACATGTTTCAGTTCTTTACTTTAAAAAAAAATGCTTTACAAACCAGCATTTGCGAATCAAAAATCTAGGTGCTTGCATTATTATAGTAAGTCCCAGTAGTTTTGTCAATTTTTTTTTATTGTCTAATAAGCTTCCAGAATTGAAAGAATGAGGTTTAAATGTCAACGCACTCGCTTTTCCAATGTCGACACTGAATGAATCATTTAATATTTATTTTTGCAAATCTTATGAAGCCATTAAAGGACAATGGGCCAGAAGTAGCAACCATTTTTTCAGTCACAAGTACGTCAAATCAGTTTTGCAATTTACAAATACAAGTACTCATAAAATAGAATTGCGACCCCACACAATTTTGAGGTTTGGAAGGGGTTTGTTCTAGACATCCCTTCCAAATATCAAATCAGTTTGACAGGTATCAATGTTTTGTGACCAGAATCTGATGGCAAAACATAAAAAAATGATTGATTCCGAGTTGAAGTGGTAAGCCATTTGCAAAAGGGAACCTTTTGGAACTCTTTCCCCTTTGTGAATGTAAAATAAACGTTTGTTGGAGAATAGGTAGGGGGCCAGGGGACAAGAGTCAGCACTCAAACAAACTTTTTAAAAAGTAAACTTTTTTTTTTAAAGCAGCCCTATTTCCAGACACATTCGCGGCATTAAAAAAAGTTTGCTTTATTGAAAAGCAATCACAAACATGGTGGCTTTCTGTACTAACAGTCCACCAATCCTGTGGTGGCTACCAATGAGAGAGAGTCAAAATTTACACACTACCTCACTGTTATTCATGAGGTTAGTCGGATTGTGATACAGTCAAAATTGTACTTTTATGACCCGACCTACTAACACAAAAGTTGGTTTGTAAAATTCTTTACTAATTGCACAAATACTTCTTGCAAACTTCACCCTGTGTTTTTTACGGCCAGTAATTCATGCCTCCCACTCCAAGTCTTGTCAGGCCTGCACACTACTATTATTACAGTTGTTTTTTTAATAAATCTTTAATTTTGTTTGGTAAATTCTCAAATTTAGTAAGCATATCACTTTATTAATTCTGAATGTATTAACATGATTTCCTCAATGTTTGCTTACTAGGAATCCAGATACTAATATCTGGAGAACTGTAACTTCCAGTACTTCAAGCAGTGAATGATTGCCCTTGATAAATAGTTGTTGAACATGTTACTTTTACTTATTTACTGCTGTTTTTAAAAATACTTGAGAAGAGATACGTTTCATTTTCATTTTGTAAATGTCTGGGTCATCCTGTTTCCAAGACTCTCCTCACATTCCATTCCTTTCGGTACATTGTCTGTGCCTTAAGATCGTTGAGTCCACTTCTTTCTACTGGGTTCAAGAAAGAGATCAGGTCTAGTCCTTCAAGTCTCTTCTCAGGTTGCAGACAGCAGGTTCAGAACTCTTCTGAGCTTAGTCAGGTTCAGGAGTGTCTAGAGATGCCACATGACAAGCTACTGGGTGGGAATGAGTCCTATCTAAGCCCTTACCAATGAGGTAAAAGTGTCCGTGGCCAACCCTATCCACTATGGGTGTTTTCAAGATAGCAGAGGTCTTCGGCCACATTAAACGTGGGCTCTAAGAGCTGGGTGTGTGTGTGGGAAGTGTACAATGGTAATACTAGTATCCTCCCACTAAATTTCAGTTTGAGGCAAAAAAAACAGAGACAGAAGTCTGGTAGAAAAAATTAGGGTTTTCCAGCAACCAGACAGAGAATATACATGAATTGTTGTGGCAACTTATTTTTGCCCTTTGAAGTGTGCCATAAATGTTATATGTGAAATCCCAGCAGCCCTGTGAAGCAGGATTTGATATTCGAGCAGGATTTAACACTCTAATCTAAAAAGAATGGTCACAACACCACCCTCAAGATTCTGTCAGATTCAGGGAGTTAATCTCAGCCCAATCCATTCAGCCAATTGTTTGCTTCTGTGAAGTATTTTACAGCCATTCACACCTATTCAAATGCTATTTACTGCCTGAAACAAATAGGAAAGCAAATATAAATGGGCCTCCACAGGCTGTAGGAAGAGGTGGGTGGAACTTGCGGAGTGTCATGCTGCAGAATTCAGGGAAGCCTTATATAAACTTGGATTTCTGCCAACAGGTGGAAAATATGCAGCTCGTGCTTTAGGGCCAGTAGAGCGCGCAGCATTGAAAAAAATCTGCGTGAACGGCGCCATGCATTGCGCAAGAGCACGCAGTTATTTAAGATGATTTTGCTGACGCTCGAGTAGAAAGTCTACTCGAGCGGAAGAAAATCTACTCGATAGGCAGCCCTTTGACAGTGACCGCTCATAACCGCCCGCCTTAGAAAATTGCGCTAGAGGATGCCAAATCTCATTTGCGCTTGCGAGCTCACATTTTCTGGAGCTTCACGGGAGAAAAATTCCACCATGCAATTGAGGGAATTTGGCTGAAACTCTGCATTAAAAAGTACCGCCGAGTGACCAAAATTCTGCCAATTCTGCGGGAGGAACAAAATATTTTGCCCACCACTAGCTGTAGGCAGGGAAAAGGTAAATTCACTCCACCTCTGAATTGGAGTTTAATATCTATTAAAAATGTTTGTTTAATTATTTTTCTAATTATTTCCTAACCTAAATTAGAGTTTTTAGATGCAATAATGTAACCCAGTGTTCTCCAATTTAACAACCAGCCTCGGAACAGTGAAAATATGTTTTAGGCCTTTTTCACTGTAGAGACAGGTTTACCATTAAATTCCTACATGTTTTACTTATAAATGCCATGCATCCTTCTTTATGTGTAATAAGACCTACAGATGAGTAACATAAATGTTTTAAAGAAGGGTTTTGTGTAATCAAAAGGGGTTATTTTCAAAGGTTGAATTTGCAGTTTTAAACTGCAACAGGCAGGCTACAGATGGTAGGCCTGCAATCATGTTTGCACTGTCACTGTAATGGGTACTAAGGAGTTATAGGTAAGTTAAATATGCCAACTCAGTGTATTATAATTTCACCTTGTTGAGAGGGGAAGCACAAGCACTTTCAGGCACATGCATCAAAAAGAGAGTTTGCGAGTCCTTATTTGCGAATTTTAAGGAATCGCAAATAAAGACTCGCAAAACACGATGCAACAAAAACATTGCGAGAATATTGCGAATCGCTAAAAATCGCTAAATAAATTGCGATTTCGGCATTTGCGAACTCGCTATTAGCGATTTCGCAATTAGCGAAATCGCTAATACCGAAGTCGCTTTTTGATGCATCCTGATGACATCACAACCAGGAAGTGAGCAGCACCAGCCTCATTTCCAGTGCACAGTGTCAGGGAGAGGAGGGAGCTGGCTCTGGGAGCAGAACAGGAGTGTGACAGAGACAGAAGAAAAACTTGTGATATCAAATGGAAGCCTCACAAACAGCAGAGGAGAGCCAAACAGGCAGGAAACGCAAAATTAAATTTGCAGAAAAAGAAATTGACACCCTCATTGAGGGAGTAGTCCACAGCCATGACAAGCTGTTTGGAAAGGCATCATTGAAAGTGGCAGAGCAGGAGAAAAGGAAAATCTGGCTCCGGATCCAAAACAGGGTCAATGCCATTGGGGTGACACACCGCACCATTGAAGAACTCAAAAAACGATGGTACGACTTGCGCAGTCGGGCTAAGGTGCGCATAGCTGACCGCCTGAAGGAGGCAAAGAAGACAGGAGGGGGAACACCAACAGACACTGGGAACACTCCCATGGAGGACTTGATTGAATCCACCATCCAGCCAGAAGCTGTTGTTGGTGTGACCCAGCTGGACACGTCCGGAGCAGCAAACACATCTGAAGGTAAGATGAATGTATGTTTTCTTAGTGTTACAAAATGTAAAGGTAGAACTCGACCACAGCACAGCCCAAGTGCAGACCCTGAACATCCAGTACACAATGCATTCAGTAGGTGAGGGGCATTATGGGAGATGTAGTCAGGTCAAGCAGTTAAAATGTCAAATCTCAGAGTAACAACCCAAAAAAGCTTAATAGAGTATAAAATCATTTACAAAGGCAGAAATTTATTACTGTGCAATTAATATCACAGACATGAAATAATACAGTGTTGCACTGTTTCACCTCACAGATGCACAACGTGTAGAAGATGTGGATAGCGATTCCCCAGACATGCAGGACACCAGCGCAGGTGAACAGATGGACACACCTGTGGTGCAAATAAATCCCTCACGTCCAACAAAGTCACGCAGGGCTACTGTTCCATCCCTAGTCACCATGGAGTGTGAAGATGATGAGGCTGATGCAACACCAGGTGGCAGCCATGGCCAGACAACTTCCATCACACAAACACAACCACAGGTCCCCAGAACTAATCACAGAGCCCGGCGTAGGAGAGGAAGAGCACTCAGGACACAGCAGGAGGAGCAACCAAGTGATGTCTGGGGTGGTCTTGAGGGACAGATGCTCCGTATGCAGCGCCTGCAGACAAAAAACACACGATTAGTACAATTGCAAGTTGGCAAGATGGCTAGCAACATAGCAGTACTGTCAGAAAGTGTGCAGCAACTGAGCAAGGTGATGCATGAGGGAAATGTATCCCAGAAGAGACAGCATCGTCAACTAATGCTGCAATTGAAAATGTTTGCTAAATCAAACAATAGATTGGCTACGACAACTGCACTGCTGGCACGTAGGTCTGTGACCATGCAAACTGAAATGTGCCATTGGAGCGGCGATGTGGCTAAAGCACTGGACCAGGTCACCAATGCAGTTGATTTGCTAAATGCTTCCACAATTGCGGCCAACAATTCCACGCCCGAAGAGGGTAGTGAGGGTGGCTCAAGCCTAAGTAGTGTGGCAGTTCCAGTCCGCACTGCAGGAAGACGCAACACACGCAGCAGTACCCCCGCCGCTTCCAACATAACGGATGACAATGCTGGGTCTGACAGGCGTCTGGGTGTTCGTGGGAAAAAGCGCTAGACTGGCATGTACAAGTGCATTCCACTATGGTGACGTAACCATTTATTTGGATTTGACTTTTCACAGAGTGACAAGTGAATTGACATTTGCAAACCACTTATGTCCATTGCACTGGTCAGATTACAAGTGTGCTTGAACACTCATGGCAATTTTATTTAATTAAAGAATACTCTGATAGCAATAGTCAGTTTCTGTGTCATCATTACTCACCTCAGAAATAATTTTGTGTGAGGTCAAATCTTCTCCTACGCCCTTCTGCTGCGCCTGCCCCTTGTGCTGCATGGTGTTGTGGCACTTGCTGGTTCCCATCCTCCGAATCGCTGTCAGACACCTCGATGTCCATTCCTCCCCTTGTCGCTATGTTGTGCAGCATGGCACATGCCGCTACTATCTTGCAGCATTGTTCAGGGTTGTACTTCAGTGCTCCACCGGTCTTATGTAGACATCTGAATCGGCTCTTCAACAGCCCAAATGTGCGCTCTATGATGTTCCTTGTCGAAATATGTGCTGCATTGTACCTCTGTTGATTGGCAGTTGTGGGATTGAGGTAAGGCGTCATTAGGTAATTACGCAAGGCGTATGCGCTGTCACCTACATGTAATGGAGCAAAGAGTCAGTGGCAGCTTCACATTGACATACGTACAATGACAGTGATAAACTATAACACATATTTACCAAGCAGATGTCCCTCTCCAAATTCTCCCCTGACAAGACGGGTGTGTATGCCACTTTGCCTGAAGATATAAGAGTCATGTGCACTCCCTGGAAATTGCGCAACAATGTCAGTGATAATGTTTTTGGCATTGCAAACAACCTGAATATTGAGGGAATGGTAAGATTTCCTATTTCGATATATATATTCCTGTGTTGCAGGGGGACATATTGCAACGTGCGTGCAATCAATACAACCCAAAACATGTGGGAAACGAGCTATCTGGTAGAACTCCTGTTTGGTTTTTGCAAGGTCAAGCGCGGTGGTAGGGAACTTGATATGAGACCCGATCACGGCCATCATGGCATCAAGGAATGCTTTCAATATTCTTGAAAGTGCGCTTTGTGACACACCTCCCGCAACAGCAATGACCCCCTGAAAACTGCCTGACGCCAGAAGGTGTAGGCAACATAGGACCTGCACATGCGTTGGGATGGCATTGGTCCTACGTGTCTGTCGTTGCATTATGGGGTCCAATTCATTGATTAGGTCATGGATCATTGCTGCATTGAGCCTATACTTGTCGTATATCTCATCCTCTTGCTGGCCTAGCAAAGTTATGCGGACTCTGAAGATGCGCTCATTCATTCGCCTCCGTCTCTGTGCGGCAGCCTGCAGCCTCATCCTCCTCGCCATCAGGTAAATCCCTGCCATTGTGAACAGTGCTGGCTCATTCTGGGTGTGTTTAAATGGGTTTCAGTTGGTTTTCACCTGTCTGTGATTTGCACTCATGATTACCACCTGGTTGTGATCCTTCTTATTTAGCGATCGCTAATTTGCGATTTTCATGGAAATCGCTATTTGCGATTTGTCATGCATACATTTTGCGATTCGTTGTTTGCGATTCGGTAATTGGGACACGCTAATACCGATTCGCTATTTGATTCGCAGAATGTTTTGCGTTTCCTTATATTTGCGAAAAAATGGATTTTCGCAAATATACAGTTGATGCATTTCAACACTGACTTTTGCGATCGCAAACGGCCTATTTTTGCGATTCGCACCCTTTGCGATCGCAAAAAGGTTTGATGCATGTGCCTGTTTATCTCTTGTTCGGAGGGGTAAGGTGCACAGGGTTCTACAGCCAGCAGAAGTATATGGTTCAGCAAAAGCTGAAATATCTTGGGTGGTCGTGCAGAAAGGGCAAACACAAGCCTATAGATTTTAATTTGGTCTTTATTTTACTATGTTCAATGCAATGTTGTGTACAATATTTTCCTAGGGATAGTCCTGTTTATACTTACATTCATAAACTTTCTCACAGTGGTTTGTATTAACTTTAAAACTACATGACATGATATTAGGGATGGGCGAAACTGGCATAATTCTGTATAGTGTTATCACTGCAAAGTTATTCAGAATTATGCTTAATTGTGTGAGAAACTCAATCCAGCCTGCAGCACTACTTTCATAGTGCACAATACATCCTGTCATTCAAAATGGAAATAGAAAATAGATCTAAATGCTACAGGACACGAACAGCAGCAGCCAACATCCATTCGCCCTCTCACAGGGGCATATTTACAAGCCCCTATTGCTTCAGCTCGTCACTTTTTTGACACTCTGGTGGCATAGCGCCCTTTTCAATATTTACAAGGTGGCTCTAAACCTCTTAGCAGGGCTTAACACCACCTTGTATATATGCCCCTTTCCGCCGCAGTCCTCTGCAGAAAAGGGGTGTGCAAAGGGTGTTGCCGTGGGTGTTCCACCACACACCCATTGCTTTTTGACAGTACCCCAGATTTACAAGGAGGTGTAAATCTGTGGCAGCGCCAAAAACTAACGCCATGCTAGAGAATTGCGCTCGAGGAGAAATGCTTTTATTTCTCCTCGTTTTTGCTTTTTCTATGTGTGCTATATTCTGCAACACACAAAGAAATAGCAAGAAGCCATTAATTATTGTTTATGTGCAGGAAAGTTTCCATTCCTGAACATAAACAATCAATAAATAATGACGATTTGCTGCTTCTATGTGCTCTATAGAATGCAGCACACATAGAAGTAATAAATCGGCATTATGGATTGTTTATGAGCAGGAAGGGACACCTTCCTGCACATAAACAATCATTCCCTGCATCGCAGGCAGCCTTGCACTATAATGCAAGGGGGCATGTGCTGTCACTCAGCAGCTAATTTTAGCACCAGCGCTAGGGAAAACACAGGGGTGCGCCGTATTGTAGTAAATACGGTGCATCCCGCCATTTTCAAAATGTCAGTGTGTGGCACTGCCAAATTTGGTGTTGTCCACGCTCAAACATTTTCTAGCAATATGCCCCTTCGTTTGTTGCTGCTGAGCTCCAGCGTTAGGAGTTTTTCTCCAAATTACTCTTAATTACTTAAGATGGAGAAATTGGGTAGTTTGCATCACAAGAGTAATGTGTAATTACTGAAATTACTCCAGTTACTCCAGCGTAATAACGATTGTACTTAGGCCTACATGATATGACAATGTGGCATAATGTAAGGTGAGTTTTTTTTATATCTTTGCAATTTAATACAATAACAGATAGGGAAATGACTTTGCAGTCATTCATTACATACAGCAAGACACATGGAAATGGCCACTACAAGTCTTTAATATCAGCAAAATTTACTCTGAAAACCATTTTCAGCCTGAGCAGGAATTTGACATCAGCTTGACTGCTTGGTGAACTACTGTATGTATACCTAACTTAACTATCAAACATCTCAGGTACTTGCTTTTGGAAGAAAAGATGCAACATAAATATAGTGCCTAAAATGGAAATACCTGAAAAATCATTTTTCAATACTTTGACATAGACTGCCCGTAGTAAAATTCAACATAGTGATGTTGTGGCAAGTATGAGTATGAGGCCACATCCTAGATGGTATCTTTACGAGTAACATGGATTTGGAGATTGTGAACATTACAGCTCTCCCCTGGTCTGACCACAGTGTAGTTGACTTCAATATTAGTGCGGGAATAGTAGTAGCTTCCTCCCGCTCTAAACCGCTGAAGGTAATAACCAGACTTTGGTCTCAGACGAACGCAGACAACTTAATTACTGCTCTGGGTCACTCACGCCCCCTTCACAGCAGAGACAACTCTGAGGCAGCACTGCTTTTTAACAAATGGTTGGTGGTTGCGGCTGATGAAGTAGTGCCTGTGAAGCTGCTTGTTACAAGCAGGACTAAGCCATCTGCCCCCTGGTACAATAGGGAGCTCAAGGTTTTGAAGAGTACCTGTAGAAGGGCTGAGCGCCTTTGGAGAGTGGATTACAGTACTGACGAAAAGGCCAGGTATAACCATGCCCTATCAGCCTACAGAGATGCAATCATATCAGCTAAAAGGGCATTTGATGAGACTAAGATTAAGGGCACAGGGAATTCAG
Source organism: Triturus cristatus (assembly GCF_964204655.1). Classification (NCBI taxonomy): domain Eukaryota; kingdom Metazoa; phylum Chordata; class Amphibia; order Caudata; family Salamandridae; genus Triturus; species Triturus cristatus. The sequence continues at coordinate 455,740,149 of NC_140587.1, forward strand.
CCAAGGAGCTTTTCAAAACAATCACGGCCCTTTCTAAGCCCCCTTTGGACAATACTTATCGGCCAAACCTGGAAATATGCCAGAAACGTGCCAGGTTTTTCCAAGATAAGGTGCAGGTAATTTATAGGGATCTCCTTAATCTGCACCCTAGTTCGGATAGTCACAGCCAGTCACTGACAACCGATAGGGAGGGCCAGACTGGCTTTAGCACTTTCCCTCTCATCACAAGAGAGGAAACTTGTAGATTGATTACCCTTACGAAATCAGGCTCACCCAAAGATCCCTGCCCCCCTGTGGTTATGCATCTTGCGGCAGACCGGATTGCTGGAGAACTATGTGCTCTAATTAACCAGGTAATTGAGTCCGGCACTTACCCTATAAGCTGGAAGAATGCAACCTTCAGACCTTTATTAACCTCACTAGACCCTCTTACATTAAAGAACTACCGCCCAATCGCCGCTCTGCCTTTTGCAGCCAAAATTATGGAAAGGGAGCTAAAGAGATCCCTGACAGAATAGTTAAGCGCCCAAAACTTACTAGATTCAACCCAACACGGTTTTCGGGCACAGCATTCCACTGAGTCAGCACTTCTGGTGGCAGCAGAGGAGATTCGTAACATTGTGGACAAGGGAGGTAAAGCAGTCCTATTGATGCTAGATTTGTCGGCAGCCTTCGACACCGTAAGCCATACGGTGTTGACTCAAAGGCTTCGGGAGGTCGGCATTCATGGGACTGCACTATCCCTTCTCTCTTCCTTTCTGGAAGGGAGAGAGCAGAGTCTACTTTGGGACGGGCTACAGTCGGACAGTTTTCATCTGCCGTGTGGTGTTCCACAGGGCTCAGCACTGTCACCTAAGCTGTTCAATATCTCTGTGACTCACTTGGCGAACCTCATCAGGAAGCATGGGTTCTCGATAGTCTCCTATGCTGATGACTCCCAGCTCATAATTTCCACGGCTAAACAATCCACCAACATGGCCCTTAAATTCCATTGCTGCCTGTCTGAAATTATGAGTTGGATGCAGGAAAGCTTCCTGAAGATTAACACCGAGAAAACCGAGATTATTGAGTTTGGTCATGGAAGTCCCCTGTGGAACAGATCCTGATGGCCGGCAGGGGCTGGGGAGTGTCCCTGCCCCGTGCCCAAAGTAAGAAATCTGGGCGTGCTGTTTGACAATCAGCTAAATTTTTCAGCTCATGTCAACAGCCTTGCATCATCCTGCTCCTTCCTAATAAGGACGTTGCGTAAGATTTTTCCTTTCATCAGCGCTGAAATGCGTAAAGCGGTGGTAGTAGGTCTGGTCCTATCTAGACTAGATTACTGCAACGCTTTATTGCTAGTGATAAATAAGACGCAGTTAGGAAGGTTGCAGACTCTCCAAAACGCTGCGGCAAGGTTATTATTGGACGTCCCAAGAGTTCAATCGATCTCAGGGGGAATCACTGCATTACACTGGCTCCCTGTCCATCTGCGCATAGAGTTTAAAGCTATATGCCTAGTACACAAAGCTGTCTTCGGAGGTGGTGCCAGGGACGTACAGAAGCTGTTCATTCCCTATACCGCCGGCCGTGTGCTAAGATCTAGCACTCAGAGTCTCATCAAGATCAATCGGATCAGGAAAGCTTTTTCGGTTCGTGCCGCTGGACTCTGGAATAGGCTTCCCCATTCCTTAAAATCTATACAAAACCATCAAACTTTCAGAAAAATGTTAAAGACACGGCTTTTTCAAGAGGCTTGCATCTGAGGATTTCGTCCCCCTTTGTGTTGTATCAGCGCCAAGACGCTTCGGCATTCGCTGCGCTTTATAAATCCGTATCCTATCTTATCCTACTTTTTCATGATTCAATAGATTTGTGTAATCACTCAATACTCCCTCTTAGAACAGTTTATAGGGGTACGGTGATTCTTATCACTTTATGCGAACACCAGGTCCCGTATTTTAATGGGCTTTTCCGGTGCAGAGAAAAGCACTTTTTATATGCCTGCACTGTGTAAAGTAGATCTATGTAACCCTATATTTCTCTGAGTCATTGCTACAGTTTCAGATAGACAGCTTGACACAGTGGACAAGGTATGCCTCCTTCTGTTTCTTTAAACAGGCACTCAGCTGTGTGCTGCGCCACCAAAGCCCATCATGATACGGGCCCTTCTAGCATTACTGGAGTCACACTAAAAGGCAAAAGATGGAAATCTTGCTAATGCTTTCCTAAATGCTGAGGTATTTAACCAGTCCAGCTGGAGCTTCGAATTAAGGACTTCATCTCTCATGCCAAATTCTCTGCTTGGATTGCTATGCTTGCCTTTCAACAGTATGTTTTAAATTCAGGATATGTTTTAGGATTAGTTTAGTTTTGGGATTATGGTTAGGGTTAGTGTTGAAATAAAGAGTATGTTAATGTTGGGGTTTTGGAACAGGGTAAAAGGACAAAGTAATGTACATTTTGAGGGTATGGACAGGGATTCAGAGTAATGGTAGGTAGAATAAGAAGTGGAAGTAATGGTATATAAATTTGATGGTGAGTGAAACAACGACAAACATTACTTTCATATACATTATTACTGGGTAGGTCAAAGGGTAAGGAAGTGAGATGCAAAGAACATTTTGAATAAGAAAGATAAAAAGACTATTTTTAATGTGTTTGTATAAAGCTGAGTCTACCTTGAGGCTGCTTCAAAGTGCTTTGTAGGGCAGCGGAAGGGGAGTGATTAGGGTTCAAGGGGGAGGCATTCCTTCCTTGCTGACTGAGAGAGCAGCCAGCTTTAATCCAATTCAAAGGCCTGTAGAAAACCAGCTCTCTGTTTGAACAGTGGGCAGAGTTAGACGGATGAAAGGAAGTAAAACCTTTCGAGTTGAGTAAGCTGGTGTTAAAAACCATATGTGACTCCTCCTTGACGCTGTACAGTCCAGCACCAGGCTTGGTACATCTGAACATAAGTTCAGGGTGGGCGTAACACTGTCCACATCCAGAGAACATAAAAAGTAAATCCTGAAAGGATTGAGGGGCAGGACTCTACTGGTCAGTAATTTGTGCAACTTGGACCACATAGGCTATGCCACGGATTTCTGAGACAGAGAACGGAGACTACCAAGACTTCCGCGGGTGGCCATTGAGAGGGCGGGCAGTGATAACAGTTACATACCGATGCAATTCATTTACTGCGTCAAGCAGCATAACGGCCGCATAAGGACAACAAACCAATAAAAAACGTACACTTGGCACACTATGGACAAAAACTATGCAAACCAGGAAGCCAATAAGAAGAATGAGTTCTGCAGGAAACCCCACGGGGTTTAAAAATCACAGATGGGGTCAGGACAAGAATACATTTTCACCTCAGGAGTACAAAGGAAACACATTGCTGGGGACACCCGTTCCTTGATATACAACTGGCTGGAGATAGCTTCCATAAATCTTTCTCAAATTTAGCATGTAGGATTTGGCCTGATTTCCTTTTTAGGTTGAGCCTGTAGCAGCGTGCATGCGCTGCTCTGGCGAGACTTTATGTAAACAGTAAAAGGGCTTTGGAAAGCTCACCACACGCTCGTGGGTGTGGTTTGTTTTCCTTCAGAGGCTATTCGCCTTTGCGGGCGTCTTTCTGAGAAAAACAGCACGCAATTGTGCAAAGGCGGGTGCATGTCCCACCTTTGCCCCACCCACGGCCTATTGCTTGCGGTTACCCGCACAGGCCACATCTGTTTTCAATTATCGTGCACAGATGCGTGCGCAATAATTTAAAACAGATCGCTCGCTGTGGTACGTGCGCGCACAACTCGCGGGTCACATAACTGATGAGAAACATCATGTCTGCAGGGCTGAGATACTGAAGCATACCCGCCCTCTTGAGGGGACACTCGGTGTGCATTTAACAGCCTGTCTGAAGACGTTCCCAGAAGGGTCATGGATAGTCATGCACATAAGTGCGATTTGCTTTGAATTTTGTTTATTCAGAACTCTTCTGTGGGTGGAGAATAGTGGGCAGAATCTGCCATGCGACAGCCTGTGTTTGACATGTGACCATCTCTGCCTGGTCAAGGACTTCGAGGCTTTCCTATAAGCCAGTCTGCCTCCCCCGAGGACTCACAAGGGGAAATCGGTGGAGAACAAATCGTTCGTGCTTTAATGCCATTATGTGTTGGAGAGCTTAACAGTGCAGCGGGTGAACCTCATTGTCCGGGGAAGAGTGGCAGAGCCTTCCCGGGCACTTCACACTCACTATTGGAAGAATACAGGATTTAGCCCCAGGGTGCCCGGACAGGTCGCCGCCGAGGGTATCACACGGTGCAGGGCGGGAGCACGCCCAGACACGGCCCCTGCGGGCTGGCTCCTTCTTGCGCGCACCTCGGTGCCAGTCAGGTGACAGACAGCCTGGAGACTACTGATCAGCAAGTGCTTGGGACAAACCATGCGCACATCTTCGGGGGTGCAACGGCACTCCCTCCACCGCTGAAAATAGGAATTTTCAATGTAGGATTTTTATTTTGCATTTTCTAGTGTGTTTTCTAAACATTTTGCACTCCGTTCTTTTTCTCCTCCTAGCATTTTAATGTTGGGTCTTATGGACCTGGCTTTATGCCACGTCAGCGACTTTCAACGCTGATTACGGCTATGGGACCGCGGAAGCTGATGGGCATGAAGACCGTAATTTGCCCTGATTCACATACTTGTGACAAGTGGGGAAACCGGGATTAGAATGCAGACCTTCTACATCCACAGATAACAATTTAGCAACAAAAGATCCCACCCCTCCTCCCTTGCACCTGTAAACCATCACTATAAATAAATGTCATACAATAAACCCTGAAGTGAAAGGGGCCAAGCATGTGCATTCAAAGGGATAGCTCTGGGTCAATCCGGTAGTTCAGCCAGTAACAAGTGATCTCAAAGCATAAGTGGCCATTTTGTGCAGGAGGCCAGGCTTACTTTTATTTGCACTTGTCCGAGATGCACGGTGCATGTAAATAGCCTACTAAAGGCAGATTTCCTGACATAAGCACTTAAACTTTTTTTCTTTCGTGAATCAATATTGTTGCCTTGGCGACTCCACACCGGGGGTCTTTGGTGCCCTAGGGAAAAACATTCCTTATCTTACCCAAGCACGGGGATTTTACTCCACTCGCCCAGGTGCAGAAAAGTCCGGTTTTCCGTGAAGTTGGTGTAATAACCTATTAGGTCTCGCTCCAAGCATTGGCATAGCCAATAGGTCTCGCTTTTGGGACCTTATAAGTATTTAGTTATGTAGCACAATATCCTTGGTGCAACAACACCAACTGTTGCATGGCTAAACACTTATAAGGTCCCAAAGGCGAGACCTATTGGCTATGCCAATGCTTGTTCATAGTGGTACCCCAGAATCAGTGCCACCAGAGTGTCACCATTAAAAGGTGCATTAATTTGTCAGGGAATACCATTTATCTTCTCTGAGCCAGGTAATTATATACCACATCTGTAACTGTTAGAGTTCTGAGGCCCAGGGATCCCAAATCCTGGAAGGTATTGCTCAGTTTGATGGAATAGTTATTGTTTTCTCGGGAGAAAGACTCAAGGCACTGGACCTCTATTGCCTTAAAAAATTGGTAAATACTTATGGTTGTGAGTCAGTTTCACTCCCTCTAAGATAAGAAGCATCCAATAAATTGGTAAATCCAGAGTATTATTTATTCATAACAAAGATGGACAGCCAACACGTGTTTCGCCCCTTTTGGCACGATTTTGGCCAGGGCTTTCTCAAGGCTGTATGTAAGAGAAGGAAGAAAAAACGAAAAAAAAAGTCCTAGGAATGAGGGGTTTTATTAAAAGAGAAAGTTTTTTTGAGAACACCATGTGTAGTTGTAACAAATAGAGTAAAATGTGTGATGTATGGGGACTCAATTCCATAGGTAAGTGCTCAAGAAACGCATTCAGTGGGAATTATTATGGGAAGGTTTTATTATTTGGTTCTCCTCATAAAATAGGGGATGTTAGTCTTCGTTATAGTAGATAAGTGGAGTTAATTTCACAAAGTTCTGACAGGCTTTCACCAATGGGATAAGACGGAAATTTTAGGCAAAGAGAGAGTTTTGTGTTATTACACCAGTCTTAAATTATTGAAAGTCAGTGAAATAGTAGGTTAGGTTAAAGTGAAATTTTGAAATGAAAGATAAGACCAAAATAATACCTTCGTTTTTGGCACATAAAAATATTGCGTATGCTTCATCTCACATTTTCCAAGGATACTGTACAATACAGGTGATCCAGCCTCTGCACAGTGAAGAAAAAGTAACCGAAATAGAAAGGAAAGGAAGAAAAACCAGAGAAGGGAAGAAAAGTAATATATATGCATGGTAGCAAGATGAAAGAAAAAGGACATAGCGAATAGGAAAGAAAAAAGAGAAAAACGAAAAAGGAAACCAATCAGTTTAAGAGCCAACAGGCAATTGGAAGTTAGTCATATTGCTATACATTAGTAATTACAAAAGGTCGCGATGTCGTGATTAGTTACTTGTACTCAATAATTCCATGAGCTTGATCAAAAGGGTTTAGAAAGGCAGGCGATTTAGGAAAAAGGGATGTTTGCTCTCCAGTCGTATAACGATAGCAGTCTTGTTTATGCAAAACGGGTTAGGCCCGTAAAGAGAGTTACGAGACATAAAAAAGCTGCAAAAGTCAATGGTGCTATTTGGAGGAGAGACTCTGTATAGCCGGTTACTTACTGTCAGGCTTAAGAGTGAAGGTCTAGAAGAGGTTCCCGTCACTGGTGTTCTTCAGCGCGATATATTCGCGTTGTGGTCCGCGGCCATCTTAAAAGGGTTATTACGGCCGATCACGTGTCTGTGGCGCTAAGGTAAAATATTCAAGCGCCATCTTGCAGTGTGGTCATATTGTGTAGGCATGTAAATACTGCAGATATCCGCAGCGAAACGTATTATAGTTGAGACACGATTTATGCGTTAAAGTCAAAACGCAAAGACTACAACTATTTATTTCACTATTATTTCTCTCCGCAGTAGCTTCGCTTTTAGGGTACGTGGTCGGCTGGAAAGGGCTTGCGTAGCCGATCATGTATTAAAGCAACTTGTTTAAAGATTCCGACGCCATCATAGTATGGGACGAGAAAGTTTTAATTCTGGCAATTTCTTGGTATGAGGTCTCCATTATTAGCAAAGTTCATGGGATCGATTATTCCATGTGCAGAGGATTTGATTTTATGATCTGCTTTCTTAGCAAGCGTGCTCTGTTTGTGGGAAGGAGCTTTAAGAGCAGGTACAATACTGGTTACTAGCTTGATTACAGGACATAGTTTGTACTGATTATGTTGGGAGACTGAATGTGGGGCCAGTAAAAACGATTTAAGGTTAGTGTAGCTTTCAGTATAGAAAGAAAGAAAAGGGAGAAAGAAAAAGTTGCCTGAGATTAGGCAAAACTAATTAAGTACACATGTATATCATAAACAGTGTATCATCAACAGTACATCATCCAATTTCAACTTCACAGCAGCACTGTAATGTGACAATATTTAAATGGTGATTCGCTTAGACTTTTCAGGTTCATTATTGTTCTTGTGGTGGCCAAACATATAAGGTGGTGTGATCATTGGTCAGTTAGAGGGTCTTATAACCAATGGTGCCACTCTTGATCTTTATTAAGGCCAGACTCTACGGTCCCATAACAAATTATATAGGCACTTTCCTTCTGTCTTAAACGTTGTTCCAGGTTGCCACCTCTGTCATGTTGTTTTATTTTTTCTAAACCACAAAAAACAAAATTCCGATTATGTTCATGATGCAGGTTAAAATGTTCAACTAAGGGTTGTCTGTCATCTGTTTTGTGGATGTTTCGATAGTGTTCCTGTATTCGTTTTTTGAGTGGGCGAATTGTACTCCCAATATAGTGTTTCCCACATGGACATGTGATTAAATAAATCACATATGTGCTCTCACAGTTGATGAAGTCATTGATATAAACGGTATGACCATTTATCCTCGTGTGTTGTACTTTTGATTGGCCCAGTTTACATATCGAGCAGTTCGAGCAAGTGTAGAAGCCATTTGGTCTCTGTAGAAAAGATGCTGTTTTGTGTTTGGGTTCAAAGTATGATGAGCATAGTGAATCTCGTACATTTTTATTTCTCTTGAAGCTAAGTTGGGGTTGGTCTTTGACTGCAGATCTGACTGTTGGATTCAGTGTCAGTAAGTTCCAATGTTTTTTAAGAACCTTGCGTATATGGTAGTGGCCATTGTGAAAAGGGGTAAGAAACCGTATGATAGGTTCCGTCTCTTTCTTTTTCCTATTTTGTAGGAGGTTGTTTCTGTCCAGATGAGAAACTTGATGTTTGGTATATTCTTCATCAGGAGAGTTTCGTAGGGCCAGAATCAACTGTAACTCAGACCAAGGTTTTGAAACACACTCAAGAGACATTACATCAAGACTCATTCAACGAGGATATAACAGCTGCTCCCTCAGAAATACCAAACATCAAGTTTCTCATCTGGACAGAAACAACCTCCTACAAAATAGGAAAAAGAAAGAGACGGAACCTATCATACGGTTTCTTACCCCTGTCAATATTTTTATGTGCCAAAAACGAAGGTATTAATTTTGGTCTTAGCTTTCATTTCAAAATTGCACTTTAACCTAACCTACTATTTCACTGACTTTCACTAATTTAAGACTGGTGTAATAACACAAAACTCTCTCTTTGCCTAAAATTTCCGTCTTATCCCATTGGTGAAAGCCTGTCAGAACTTTGTGAAATTAACTCCACTTATCTACTATAACGAAGACTAACATCCCCTATTTTATGAGGAGAACCAAATAATAAAACCTTCCCATAATAATTCCCACTGAATGCGTTTCTTGAGCACTTACCTATGGAATTGGGTCCCCATACATCACACATTTTACTCTATTTGTTACAACTACACATGGTGTTCTCAAAAAAACTTTCTCTCTTAATAAAACCCCTCATTTCTAGGACTTATCTTTTCGTTTTTTCTTCCTTCTCTTACATACAGCCTTGAGAAAGCCCTGGCCAAAATCGTGCCAAAAGGGGCGAAACACGTGTTGGCTGTCCATCTTTGTTTTGAATAAATAATACTCTGGATTTACCAATTTATTGGATGCTTCTTATCTTAGAGGGAGTGAAACTGACTCACAACCATAAGTATATACCACATCTGTGTAACCACTGCCTGGCAATGGGAATCCCTGCAGTGATTGAGAATCACATATCTATTCATGAACAATCTGACTTTATATGTATATATTTATTCACTGAAAAAACCTTAGGTTTCACACATGTTATAGTTAGCTGGACATTTCACTCGTAAAAAACCAATGAATTTCCCCGTTATAGTTAGTTCAGCTAACTATAACTCGCGCGCCCGCAATCCACTGCTGATGACGTCACATATTACATCACTCATGACATGGTCAGTGACATCACTCATGACATCACTGATGACATCTCAAATGACATCACTGATGACGTCATCCATTGAGTATGTGTTTGTTTCTGAACAATTTTAATATGTTTAATATATATAGGGAAAGGCCTGTTGAAGAATGAGTGGGTGTACAAGTGTGTACATGGATGATTTTCTGTGGTGCGTAACTGACTCTATAAGTGAGTCATTAAATGTATCTTACTGCAGACTAGTGACTAAACTGTGTAAATGTCTGTATGTTTCTGTATGTTGGTGTATAAGTGGCTGCATGGTATTGTGAATACCTATATGAGTGTCTATATGAGTTATTGATTGCTTGTCTCAGTATCTGTATGGGTTCCTGAGTGTTTGTGTGGGTAGGGTGTGTGTGACTCTATGCATAGATGTGTGAGTGGGTGATTCTATGGGTGCATGGTTTTAAGAGTGCATCTGTGATGGACTGTATGGTTGAGTGAGTGTATGTATGGGTGTGTTAGGGATTGAATGTATATCTCAGTGGTACATTTGTGACTAACTACATATGTGAAAGGCAGTATATGTGCGTGTAAGAGTATATAAGTGGGTAGATGTGAGAGTGTGTGATTGTGAGAGTGACTGTATGGAGGAGTGTGTGCTTGCATCAATGATTCTATAAGAGCGTAAGAATGTGATACTATTTTTATGAGTAAGTGAACTTGAGTGTGTATAACCACATAGGTGAGTAAATGGGAGTGTGATTATTTGCATGACTGAGTAGGTGTGAGAGTACCTCTATGGATGATTGGTAGTGTGTGAGTGTCTATATAGGTGTATAAATGCATATGATAGTTTTGTATGTTGTGACTGTAAGTATGAGTGACTGTACAGGTGAATGAGTGGAGGTGTATGTAGACCTAAGAGTTAATAAGTGGCTATGTAGTTATTGGTATTGCAGTATGTATGGTTTCGAGAATGGAACTCTTAAATTTTGAGTCGGTGTATCAAAGGTTATATTAGGGTGTGAGAAGATGTGGTAATTTATCACATGGATGACGTCATCAGTGATGTCATCAGTGATGTCATTTGAGATGTCATCAGTGATGTCATGAGTGATGTCACTGACCATGTCATGAGTGATGTAATATGTGACGTCATCAGCAGTGGATTGCGGGCGCGCGAGTTATAGTTAGCTGAACTAACTATAACGGGGGAATTTCATTGTTTTTTTACGAGTGAAATGTCCAGCTAACTATAACATGTGTGAAACCTATGGTTTTTTCAGTGAATTTGCAAGGTTTTTTAAATGCTAATTCCTAACTATAATGTGTGTGAAACCTATGGTTTTTTCAGTGAATTTGCAAGTTTTTTTAAATGCTAATTCCTAACTATAACATGTGTGAAACCTATGGTTTTTTAAGTGAATTTGCAAGGTTTTTTAAATGCTAATTTATGAATGTATTTTTCTATTTTTTAAATATTTATTTTACAATAAGCTACCTATATATGTAGTTATAGATTAACTTTAAACTGTAATATGGAATGGCTCAGTTTTTTTTTTTTAAAATTTCGATAGAGTTGAAAAGCATAGTTAATATCTTCTATAAACTTATAAACACTTTAAAAAAGATTTTTTTTTTTTAAGGCTTTTTATCCGGTGCGCGCACGGTGCAAGCATGCGTATGTACTCTGTGTGCGCATGCGTACGTGCTCCACGTGAGCATGCGTACGTCGTGCATGCTCCGTACGCGCATGCTCTGTACGCGCATGCTTGCGTGCTCCGTGCGCGTACGCGCATGCGCGCGTGTTCCGTACACGCATGCGTGCGTGCTCCGTGCGCGCACCGTGTGCGCACGGCAAGTCATGTGATTTAGAAACAACACTTTTCATTGGTTTATAGTAGTTTCAGTTCCAGAAACTTCCAACACCACACCCACTCCCCTCATTATTACTTCTGATTCCCTGGGAGAAGGAGCTGAGCAGCTTTTTCAGTACTCCAGTACTTGAGAATGGCAGAGCAGCAGTCATCTTCTGGGAGTGAGCAGGAGACCCTTGTGAGACAGAGACAAAGGAAACAGAAAGACTCTTTTAGTTAGCAATTTTTTACATTTCCAGTGGGGCAGAAGAAGGTGAATGCTCCAAAAGTCACCTGCACTCTTTGTGATCGTGTCTTATCAATAGGAGATCCTAAAAAGAAATACTCTTTTAGTATCTTCACTATGATCAGGCACGTTAGAGATGTACATCCTGTGGCTTATGCTCGAGCTGCTAGAGAAAACCCTCCAGCAGCTCAGCCGAGCACATCCGCAGCAGCTCAGCCGAGCACATCATCGGCAGCTCAGCCGAGCACTTCATCTGCGGCGGCAGCTTCACCTGGTTCGGTTCCTCTGGATATACACCCTCTGTTTAAGAGGGTGCATATACGGTGCAATGCATGCAATGCTCTTCTCTCTTATGCGGACACCAGCATTCCCCTAATAGAGAGCAAGATACAGCAGCACACGTGCGGCACCCTATAATTTTTGCCATGTCTTTTTTTTCCTCTGTCCCTCAATTAACACAACGGCTCTTTTTAGAGCCACCTAACATCTAAACACTTAAATTTGATTTTTAATTCTATTTTTTTTATGATTCCGCCGTGCACGCACAATGCACGCACCATGCGCGCACTCCGCGATTTAAATAAAATATATAAAATGTTTTTTTCACCCTTCATGGTCCTTCAGGGACCCCCTGACAAAAGCTAGGGGGTCAGGAACTCTGTACCCTGCCCCCTTTTCACGTTCTCCACCTTTCTTTTTCACTGTCACACACAAAATGGCGGTCGACACTTCCTGATTTCAATCGATTCGAATGTTGACTGACATGAATCCACCAATCAGAATTACGCTCGCGCACGGCACCGTGCACGTACCGTGCGCGCACGGTGCGCGGCGATAGATGTTTATGTGCTTTTAACTGCAATTTTCTCAGGAACTACTGAACAGATTGACACCATATATGTAAAAGGCACATGCCTGACCTGCGGACTACCTCTGTGCCAAATTTCAAGTAATTCTGTTCAGCCGTTCGGGCTGTACCTTCGACTAAAGGTCCTATGGGAAAATGCATGGGGAAAACACGTTTTGGGACCCCCCTTTTTTCTCAGCCCCCGCTTGACGAATCACCCCGAGACTTTCAGGGTAGGAGCTGAGCGGAGCGCCCAATTAGTTTTGAAAATTTCGCGAGGATTCGTCAACCGGCGCCAAAGTTATTCAAAATAGAATTTTCAGATTTCCTTTGGAAACACGGTCCTAACTATAACTATCTACTGGCGACCGCCAGTAGATAATATATCTATATCTATTTCTCTATCTATATATATATATATATTCAATTGTCTTACAAGATTAGTGTCTTTGCATTGAGGTATTTTAATGACTATATGGTATAAGGACAAAGACCTCCAACACATTTTGCTGCTGCATTTTTCATTTGCCCTTGATGTTATTAGTAACAGTTTTAGAGACTCCTGATCAGGGGGAGCTCCTAAATTGCAGATTTGCATTCCTCAAGATCAACCTATTTATGGGGGCCCTGAGAGGAGAGATTCTCCATACTATTGTGAAAGGGTGTGTGCGTTGGACCGTGGCTGTCAAAAATGCACCAGCACAGGGGGAAAGAAAAAACACACCATATCTTAGTAGACTCAAGGCTGTGCAGCAACGTATAGTGCAGTGTTGCCTTGCATCAAAGAAAAGTAAATGTGGGCCTCGGTATCTTCTGCACTGGTTACCAGGGAATTCAGCCTTCTTCCTTCAGGTGAGCTCAGAGGCCACTTTAACTGCATGTCTGCAGGAACCCAGACTTACAAATGACATTATAGAAATGGACTGCATTTCTTAATTGGGGCTTGGTAGTCCAATATTCCTTATTTCTTAACTCTTTGGTGTGTCATGGGATATATTTTGAATAATGCAAATACTGAGCTGCAATTGGTAGATTGTTCCTCTTGCAATTGCCTTCAACATGAAATATAATTGCACAACTTTTCTCTTCTTTCCTGTAACATTTGTGATTGTGATGATCTGGGCCCATGTATTTTGCAGGCTGGCATAATATGTGTAATAAAATATGCAGATGCACCGCTGTGGGAACCTAGGCATCAGCTGTCTTAACTTCCTTGTGTCTCAAACTTCGGAGGAAATAAGTCTTGTTCTGAACATGTGGGTTGATTGTGGTATTACACCTCATATCACCCTGCTCACTCACCCGTATTTGTGCCATCGGTGCCATGTCTCTGTATACTCTCTGCAAGGACCATGTTTGTAGTGTCATAGTAGTGGAAGAGAGCCTAAAACTAATGGACCTGCAAGGATGGCTATTCGGTTTTCATTGTCGATCAGATGGCACCATAATTTGTTTAATACAATCCTGGTGTGTGACTTCTCAAATCAGAACCTTCCATGTCGGTGACGTCTGCGAACGTGCTGTGTATGTTTGGAGGTCCCACCACTCCAGTCACAGGACTGTGCGTTCTATTGTGGGGAGTTGTTTTCCATTTTCATTGTCTGGGGCTGTGTTTGCGACCACACTAATAGGTGCCTGCTGATTGGTTCGCTAATTACGTTTCCATTTTATGCCTCTAGCGATTATTAATCATTTGTATTGAAACAGATGTTTGTATATTTAAGTGATAGCTGTGAGTTTATGTTTTTTTTCTCTTTAGGTTCACTGTAGGTGATGGCATTAGTCCATATGTTTTCTTTCCACTTCATAAATGCATTTTTTTCAAAGTAAATTGGATATGTGTGCTTTTCAAACTTGAGTGCTTTTTATGAGTTTTTTATGTTTATTACTGGATGGGTGATTGACTTGAGCTAAGACTACAGGGATCTTAAACTAATAATATTGGCCCTGCACACTACACTCATTTCTTTCAGTTTGTTTTGGAAATATTCTGGACAACTATGTTGAGCGTCTATGTGCCTATATGTTGAGCGATGCACAGAAGGAATCGTATGCGTTTTTGTGCAAACTGTCTGTGTTTCGTCTCACCTTCTAGACTGAACGACATAAGACCTCCCAATAAACCATATTCTGCAGCATCCATCAGCGGTTCATCTGCTCCATCTCAATGGCTTTCCACAAGCAGGTCCGGCTTCTATTCCTTCTCTCGTGGGACAGCTGCAAAAAGCGTGCTTTCAGCGTTTTCTTACTTTTGCAAATGTAAAAGTTGAAAGGAAGTAGTCCGTTCTAAAGTCATAATTAGTGGTTTCTAAAAAATGATGCTGCTCCATGTGCCGCTTAGGTATGTTATTTCAGTTTAGTAAATTATTTGGCTAGATCTCATCAAAATATTTGAAAAGAATGATGCATATTGAAAAGCATTACATAGTAAGCAATTATTGAATAGTTATAGCTATAACTTTATGGAATATTATATATGTTATTGAAATAAATATATGTGACTAAGGGCTTGATGTGCAAAGGGTTTTTGCAGTGAAAACCTTACAAGTCGATAAAAACACTGAGCTTGCAACCGCAAAAACCCTTTTCCATCGACACAAAAGCAATTTTGCAATTTGAAAGGTTTTTCTATATTGCGAAATTGATTTAGAAATGATTACTGAACTGCAATTTGGAAGGGGCATGTAAGGGCGTCCTTGGGCGTCCTTTTCAAAGTGTGTAGGTAAGCGATGTATCGGTGGCTTGCGAACCGTAATTCTGGTCACAAACCATTTAGCAGTTAGCGACTCCCTAGTTGGGGGGGGGGGGGTAACCCCTTCGCAAAGGAGCAGGGGCAGCAGTCCACTTTGGATTCCTTTGAGAATCATGGTGGCGGCTCTCACTGAAGTGTCTGAAAAACAGAACTATTCGTTGTATAAACGCAGCACTGATTAATTTAATGAACTCAGATTGGTTTTTAAAAAGACATTTCAATTTTGAAATGCAATCATAGGGATGGCTGTCGTCTGTCCCTTGCAGGCCACCATCCCTAGGCCACAAATAAAGAGGGTCACGCACTGTGATCTGCACATGAATATTAATGAGGCAGATCATTCTATGATACCCTGCAAACTGTTATTTTTTGATGCAACAAATCCTTACACAGGTCTGTTTGCAAAAAAATAAAAGATTACCTAAGGTCCTTAATCTAGTAAAAAAGGTCAAATTCAATAGGCGATCAAAATATAGTAAATTTCAGATTTGCTCAAAAATGAAGAAAACAATTAAGGATTGTTTGGAGACACTCGTGGATTTTGAAAAAGAGATTGGCAAAAAATGTGCAGTTCTGTTTTTGGCAGCGTTTTTGCAGCACTTCATTTTATTACCATTCATTTTGCAGAATTTCAGTCTTAACATAATGCTCGCTGTTTCTAATGTGAATGATGCACTTCAAAATAGAGATGTTTAAACTACAATGGGAGTGGATTCCATATGTGGTAACATCCTTCTGTGGTAAAGTTATAAAACACTTGTTCCTTCTAGGAACTGAAACAGCATTCAGAATAAAAAATAAAGTGCACGATGCAAGGGGACATTGGGAGAAGTATGCAGTCGTCCCCTGCACCAGTGTTTGCTGCCGTGATGCAATTTGGACATCTTCCACTTTGGGAATCCATACCAGCTCCTTTGATAGGTCTGTATGTGAGTCAATGCATGGGTCCATCATTGCAGTGCCAAGACATTGATACATACCACTGCAATTCTGAAAGATGAGTGAGGCGCCCCTTTCATGGAGACAAAACCTTCCGAATGGCAATCATTCTTTTTTTCACTATAGGAAAAAAAAAATCTTCTTAGAAAAACCCATTCCCCTTTACCCACCTATTTTGGGGAGGGACCAATTTCCCTTCCTGCTCATTTGCAGATCAGTAACAAATCACATTGTTTGCGTAGTTGCATTCAGAGGAAAATCTATTTCTGGTATTTCATTTCAGAACATAATCTTCATGTGCCGAACTTCAGTATCAGTTACCTATAGGCAATGTGTAACATTTGGAGCCAGGGACATACTGTTACATGCACTACTCTAGCCTGCCATTTGCAGCTCTTTGCCGCGGTTTATGGGCCTTTTGTCGTTTCTATCCTGTCCTCCTCCTGCTCTTCGCTTGCCATAATGTCTGTAATCGCCTCCTTCTATGCCAATGCTTGCAACATTACTCCAAAGAGGGTCCCTTTTCCAAACACATTGGGGCATATCATCAAGGGCCTTATCTCCACTTTTTAGACTTTAAAAGCCAGAAAAGCGTAGATAATGTTTTCGCCCTATTAACAAGAGGGTGCTAAAATGCATAATTGCATGTTAGCACCCTTTTTCCCTACGCCTCCATTTGCATCTCTAATGAGATGCAAAGTGGGCGTTCCTTCCCAAAATAACTGGAGAAATGTCGCTAACCAACATTTCTCCAATTATCAATGGGTACGCTAACAAGCATAGCGATCAGAAAAGTAGCGCTAACCGCGGTTATCGCTACTTTCCTTACGCCTGCTTTTAGTTTGACTTACAAAAAACACAAATAATCCGGGATCTATTGCGCTAACAGAGTGTGCCTCAAGTAAGCAAAAAGATGTCTCAATAAAGGTGTCAACTGAAAAGTGCTTGGAGAAAAAGAAGGATTAATAGGAAGAATGATCCTTCGTTATCTTTGGATAACCATCAATCGCCAATGTGATCATTATCCTCATCTGGGTTTTCCAACCAACCTCCCGTTGCCCTCTTGATCATAGAGGGGTACTGGGCGGATTGTGACCTCTTCTGGATCATTCACAGAGAGAGCAGAAAAGAGAAAAAAGCAGTAAGAGACTTATCTGCTCTATTAGAGAGTCACAAATAAATGTGAATAAGGGCAGTGCAAAAAAATAATAATAAAATGTGTGATTTTAAAAGAGGATTCGCAAGGAAGATGCAGATTCCATCAGATGTAGTGTATCACATGCAATACTCATTAAGAACAATAGCAATGATGTAGCAGTGTAAAAAAGCTGCTGCTACTAAGTGGTCGACATGTTTCAGCCAGCAGGACAAACTGTCCTCGGCTTTCTTCAGGACCTCTCTTCAACAATTCTATGTTTGCTACTGCATTTAATTCAAATTAGATCGCAAAAATGATTATATACATACAGGAAGAATTTGATATAACTCCTGGTATCATAAATTGTTCCTCTGTATCAACGTGATGTATAGGACATCTGGAAAACCTAAACAGTGACACCTATAGTAACAAATATATAAAAAATTCTTAATTTACAACTCCAAAATGGCTGTGTGCAAATTACTATTATTATAAATAATAATGCTCACCCGTACAATCCCTGTATTATACGGTTGAGCATTATTATTTACAATAATACACAATAGTATCTAGATGACAATAGGTTCAATGTGTATAGTCAGACAATGTATGTGATCTGAAAAAGTCAGTTATGTCATAGTGATTGAGATGTGAAAGATGAAATAACAACATTATTACACTTCCTCAGCTGAAGAGAAACTCAGTGATCCTATGTTGATTCATTGTCCACCATTTGGAGCACTGGCAGTTTCATAGAAGCACTACAAAACGTCTAAAGATCAAGGCAGCAGCTCAAATGAGTCATGCACAGATAAACATGAATGATTTTCTATCACCTAGCTCTGTTCACTTTTAGATCTCATTAGACTGAGGTGCTTCCAGCTGTGTGTTGCCGAAAGACCTCTTGTGGACCATACCTAAAACTTATAGTGGGCTTAAAGCCAGCTCATAACTTAACATGGGCTGGCTTTATTATCACATTCATTGTCTTGCTTCTTATTCAATGGCTTTCCTTCCTACCTTTTTTATTTGTTACACTTCTGGATCATGGATTCTTTGCCTTCTTTCTTACTGGATGACTTGTATCCTTTCATTGATCACACTGAGGGAACTACTCTTCTTTTTAGGTCGAGCATTCAAGACTTCTTGTATATACTTTAGTATATACTTTAGTATATATACTTTAGTGTATACTTTAGTATAGCAAAAACCATACTTTAGTATATACTTATATGTGTATGTGTATGTACTTTGTGTGCTCTGGAGATCAGCACTAGGACTTGTCTGCTTTTCAGTGATATGACCACTGAAGGCCCTGCTTTTATATGAAAAACAGACCTTTGGACTATAGCATTTCCTTCTGAAAGGCAATATTGCTCTCCATGTGTTCCCATACCTGGCGTGTCACGCAGTTTGGTGCTTACTTTCCCTCCATGTTAAAGAACAGTAGCTGTTTCAGCACCCAGGCTAATGTGCAGCACAGCTAAATACATATAAGGTCCCAAAGGCGAGACCGAATGCATTGCAAATGCTTGTTTAATTAGTACCCTGTGAGATGTTTGAGTTCTTGAGTTTTCTTGCTCTCTCCTTTATATCCCGCTACCCCACCAAACACCCGTACATTCAATGTTGCTCCCTCTTCCCCCACCCCTAGCTTTTCCATCGTTCAACCCACTTACTCTTGCCATTGTGTGCTGCTCCCCGCTCCCACTCCCAGTATTCTGTGTTGCTCTCTCCGCCCCTTTTGGCCTCAAGTTCATCCTCTGCTTCTTGACCCACTCCCCGTTGCTTCCCTTCACCCATTTATCTATTGCTCCCCCCTTAAAATATTTTAAGCCTTAACCCCTTCTGTGCCACACCCTTTCCCCCTCCTGTGCCGGGCGTTTTATTAGTGGGTGGGGTTCATGACGAGATAGGCTCGTCATGGGCACAGCGCAACCGTGCTCCATGACGAGACTATCTCGTCATGGGCACTGAAGAGGTTAAAATATTTTTGTCTTAAAGTATTTTATTTGAACTTTTTCGAGGGCCCAGCAGCTGCGATTTGCTGCTGGGTTAAAAAAGCACTTTCATGCAAGTACAATTTTATTTTTTATTTACAGCACCAAGTAGGTTCAGATTCTTTGAACAGTAAATTAAAAAATAAAATGGTGCCAAGTCATTCAGTAAGTACACACTGCATGCATGGCGATGCATACACATGCACAAGTCATAATGTATGCACACATATATGTAATGACACCACATTAAACATATGTACGCATGTGTGCACAGCGTCTGTAAAAAGAATTAGGGCCTGATTACGAGTTTTGCGTTTTGGCAGCGGGCTGCTACTCCAGCACCCCGTTGCCACACCGCACGCTACCAACCAGATTACAAGTTCATTCGTGTGTCTGGCGGGCAGTCCTTTGGCGGTCCCACGGCATTGCATCTTAAAAAAGGGACTAATTTCTTGGGCCGTCCGAGGTCCCCTGCACTTCAGCGGCTCCTCGCTGCCACTGCTTAGCTGGAGTGGGACTTAGTCCTCCATCGTGTCATCAGAGGAAGGAGGCAGGCTGGTCTCCCAAACACCGTGAAGGCATCAGGACACTCCAACAGCATGGGACTAACTAAGGCCCCCTGCACCTCACCGGCTCCTTACTGCTGCTGCCACTGCCTAGTTGGGGTGGGACTCGGTCCCCCAGTGTGCAATTGGAGAAAGGAGGTGGGGCTGGCCTGCCAAATGCTGTAAAGGCATGAGGACACTCTCGCAATGCAGGGTGCAGGTGTGCCCGAGCCAAAGTAGGGCCTGTCTGCACCCGTCAGAGTCCGGAAAAGGCTGGGCTGGGCCACTCCCCTAAGCCTTTCTTTTCTGGGCACCAAGGTACGGTTTGAACTTACAACTTTTGTACCCAGCATCAAGGGATAGGCCCCCTTTAGTTATATTGCATAACCCCACTTGTTAGCGCCTGTGTAAAATCGGATTTTTTTAAATACATTTTTACATTTACATTTTTTTAAATACATATGAGGATGGGTAAAAGAAAGACGTATATGGCGGGGGCTGAGGGGCAGTAGGGAAAGGGGAAAAAGCAAGAATGAAACACAAAGCACAATGGTAGTAACTGTGTGCTCATCCTCATCAACAGCTTGCTGATCGAATGCAAAGGTATTTTAGACACACAAGTTGAGGTTCTTCCCCGTGTCACAAGCTTCCCCTTACCTAACACAAATGCAAGCCCTAGCACCTCGCCTGTTATCCCAAAAAATGTTTAAGAAAGTTATGGCCAAGAGTCCCATAATGCATATCCATGTAGCTGACAGCCTAACTGAGGGAGATTTACTTCTACCTTCTGACCGCAGTTCCCTGGGTGGTTCAGACCCAGTGATTCTCTGTAGTAATAGATTTACCACCTTCCCAAACCTAAATGACACTTCCCAGGACACTATTGAACCAGCCACAGTGGGGGTCCGGCATTGCAAGTAGAAGACCCCCAGAACCACGACTCTGGCGCTCCTTGGTTTCTCAGTGACCTCAGAGCTGAAGGGGTTGCTCTGATGTCCATGGTAGGCGACCTTACAGGTTTGATGAAACAACTGCTGGAGAGTATGGTCGGCATACATAGAGATGCCCCACCCATTATGGCTAGCAAGCCCGCACATGAGTTATTCAACATTCCACCACCTCTAGAGCGCAGAGGGACTCCCATTGCCCCTAACAGAACCGAGTCCACTTATGCAGCCAATGGCCCCAATCATAGGGAACATGCTAGGAGCTTCCCTAAAGATACCTTTATGGAGAAACTTAGGCCAGGTGGAGGTCAATATAGTGTGACAAGATACAATCAGCCTCTAGCGGCAGAGTTCGGAAAGGCAGCAAGCTATTGGGCTCCATCTTAAGGGTTACTCATGACACCATCTTTCCTGGAAAATCTACATGATAAAGGTACCAAAAAAAGTAGCCCAGAAGGGGGGAAGATTCATTAAGGAACAAAGTGATACACTGCATTCGTCATGTGAGAGGGTGCAGATCCCTAATACGAGAAGATATCTCAAGGGCAAGAAGATGTGACCCCCCTGACTCTCCCACTGACTGTATAGAACTATTCCTACAATACAGAGGAACCGTCAAAAAGTTGTTAGCCCTTGACATCAGAACATACCCACCTGCAACATCCAAAATCCAATTCAGACAATACTTAGCCACTGGACAACCAGCAGCCCTCCCCCATTTCCAATAGATCGCTTAGTCTCTGACTTATCCCTGGGGGTAAATGGTTGACTACAGAACATAGATCCCTGGGCCGACAGGTACCCCCCCCACTGAACCATCAAAGCCCTCCCGTCCTCCCACCAAGCTGTAGAAGCAGGGAAGGAGTGGACTGTTCAGTCATTAGTGTAGCAGAGCATACACACAGACTCGGGGGGTAATTAGGCACCACCTCGCTAGATAAGAACATGCCAGTAGTATCCACTACCAGAAATCCTGAAAGCCCAACCACTGTTGTATACATTAGTACAGGAGTTGTTCGAAAACATATGTTAGTTTACTGGAATGTGGCAGTGTTAAAGAGTAAACTGTCCCTTCCCCATTGGAACAACTTTATAGAGAAGGCTTTGATATTATCAAAAATAAGAGAGAGGGGGACTAGGAGTGGGTTAGGAAGAAGTTAGGTCCAGTACCAATACTCCCAAGAAATATTGTGTGTGAAAAAAAGTGCACTGGTCAACATGTTTTGCGCCGTCGTTGGGTCCCTAATGGATCCCCTCGTGCTTTGTCAGGACCAAAGAAAGTGAGACTCCGGAGTCTCCGGAATCCCGCATTCAGCTGGGCAGGTGAATAGGCTTGAGGGAGGGTAGACCCACTGACTATCCCCACCGCCGGCTGGACTCGCGAGGGGGCACTTTTCTTTCTCGTTAGGGGTACTAGGCTGGGATATATTATCTTATGTCCCCCATTGCGAAATTCGCATCACCAAACCTGACTAAGAGGTACTTTTGGAACTAAGAGTGTCTCACTCTCTTCCTTACACTATTTACAATTTCTCACTTTCTTTGGTCCAGACGAAGCGCGAGGGGATCCATTAGGGACCCAACGACGGCGCGAAACATGTTGACCAGTGCACTTTTTTTCACACACGGGCACTAGGAGCAGAGGAGGACTCCTTATGGCCCCGGTTTACTATTTTTAATCCTACCCCCGGACCCCCGGATCTACGAATAAAGTTATTTTTACGGTTCCGGAGGGTAATTTTAAGAAACCACCACACACACTACCATCACCCCTCCCTTTCCCTAGGCCCCCACACCCACATGCACAACTGCGACGTCCACACAAAAGATCTCCGATAAAAAGCCCTCCTGCGGGGCCCGTGGGGGACTGCAGCGCCACCCCCACGAGGAGCAACGCCCGATGATGAAGCATGACACTCGCAAGGGAGTGTGAGGGCACTAGTATCCAAAAGGAGAGATTCCCCAGGGTAGGACATACAACCTCCAGAGACTCCATCTTTTCCTTCTATCTCAGCAACCTAGTCGGTCTCCGATCCTCCCCTTTTCCTTTTGATATTTGTTTACCAACCTGGATCATAGTCCCAATATACAAGGTGGGTTATGTTAGCTACTGTCTCCCACCTTTTGTAAAGAAATTAGGTTGTCCAGCACGGGGACTGATAATATGGGTCAAAATAGCCCTTGGCTACAAAATGACACTCCTCCACTCAGAAAGACTGGATATTATGGGGATATGTCTCAAGGGCCGTTCAGGCAAAACCATTGATACCTGCAACATATATGCTAAAGGAAAAAGCAGGGGCAGACCATCATCCAAAATCCAACAACTTGAGGAGCTGCTAGATGAGAGAACTACATCAACCCCATTTTTAATAGAGGGTGATCTCAATGTCACATTCGAACCACTAGATAGAAATGATGTGACGGAGACAAACGAGGAGGAGGCCATGTAGTTTATTCCCCTGCTAGATCTCCCGCCGGTCAAAAATAGTCCCAGGCTGTGCTCCAAGTAAAAGCCCTGAGTATGGAGTTGCATTGAGGGTAGCAAACGGTAGGACAAAATCCAACAGAATGTCTGCTAATACTTATAACATGTTAAATAGTCTGGGTGGAATAGATTACATTATGCTAGATCTGAGGCTCTTGTGCAGTGTCATCGACATGGAAGTGGGTGTAACAGTTCACAGTGACCACAACCCACTCTGCCTAAGCATGATATAAGTTTGAGGAAGCATAAGCAATCAGACCATTGTTCACCAGCTAAAAAGGGAAGTTTTTTTTTTTAACACATTTTATTAAGCTGTGCAAATCTGTCATGTATATTACATGGAGCGGATTACATTTTCGGGATTTTCACCTTCGTAAGGAAGTACACGTCTTCTCAATGTTCCAATCATAATATTACATTACAATATAGTTTCACGATATTAGGCATTTCTACCACCATCTCTAATGAAATTACATATCAAACACTATATATATCAAGCATTATCAGTGTGTTAATTATCATTATAGAACTACCCACCCCCACACCCCCATTACCAACCCTATTAACATGGAACTAAAAAGAAACTCTGCCGCTGTGTTGTAAATACCCCCACTCAGGTATATAATACTACGGGGTAGTCATGTCCGATATAGGTGGGTAGGACAGGAAAGGAAGGGGAGGCACAAGGGACGCGGGGGAGAGAGAGGGGGAAGGAGAGGGGGGAGCGGGAGGCCCGGTGGCCACACCCAAAAACTACGCTGGTCGCAGCATCAATAATCATTGAACATTCGAGTGGACCTCCAGCGTGTCCCGGGAACCCCCCAGCACCCCCCGTGTTTGCTTTGAAGTGTTCTACCAAGTGCGCCCAGTCCAGGGAGATGGGTCGTTTTCTCAGCCCTCTATATTCTTCGAGATGAAGCGCTTCCGTCTCTGCTACGGTCCATCTAAGAAGTTCCTCCCTCCATTTACCCTCGCTCGGTGCCATGCACGGTTTCTAGCACTGAGTAATCAATTTTTCGGCGAGCATCAAAGCTAATCCTGCAAAGCGGCGCAGTAGCTTCGCCTTCTTGGGGAGAGGGAATAGGCCCAGAAGGCATGCGTCTATAGTATTCCAGGGGGAGTGTTCCGTTAAGATGGAAAGGCTCCACGTAACCTCCGACCAAACCCCTCCCAATACAGGATAGGACCACAACATGTGAATGAAATCTGCATCCTGGTTGTGACAACGTCGACAGCAAGAAGAGGCAGTAGGGAACATCTTCTGGATCTCCCTCGGGTGAGGTATGCCCTATGCAGTATGAATAATTGTATTGTTTTTTGGCGAAAATTACGAGAGACCCATCGAGGGTGTTCTAACATTAAGGCCTATTCCCCATCCTCCAATTCCCTTACCAGAGACGTTTCCCATCTGTGTCGGAGAATCAATAGTGGAGTGCCCAAATGTTCCCGGAGCCCCTGGTAGAGCCACCTTACAAGGTGGTGGCCATGCCCCATTATATGAATCGACTTCCACAATTGAAAGGTGGGAGGTTCTTTCTGATCCACCAACGAGTATTTCCGGATGTATTGCAAGATTGCTGCATGTGTTATAAAGAGGGTTTCCGGGACTGCATTAGTATGTACAAAGTCCTCATGAGACATCAGGCTGCCATCTAAGAATAAATCTCCAACCGTCTCCGTGCCATTCTGGGTCCAACTCTGTAATCGAACACTATATAAAATAAGGATATTAGGAGCATATGGGAAAGGTATTTTTGCATATTTTTGTGCTTGCTTCCAGTAATACATTGCTACATGCAAGAGAAAGGGGGGATCTCTCAGTTTGTCGGCCCCGTGGCACAATTGTGCCTGGAGGATACCACAGCGTAAACGGTTCGGGGTATATCCAATCTCAAATAAGTTATGGTCTGCCAACCAATATGCTAGCCATTGTAATTGCCCCACTATACAGTAGGCCTTAAAGTCGGGAGCCCCCATACTGTCTGCGGCACTCGGCAACTGCATCTTGGCCAATGCTGGCCTATGCCTACCCGAACCCCACAACAAGGACACTAACAGTGTATCCAATGATTTAAAAATCCATGCAGGGAGATTCACCGGGAGGTTCACAAAGTGATATAGGAGTCTAGGTAACATGACCATTTTGGACCCGGCCAGTCGACCCGCTACTGTTAATGGTAAGGTATTCCAAAAAAGAGATCTGGGAATGGAGTGAGTTAATAGTTCTAACCACATTCCCATCTATAGTATCTGCACAAGTCCTGTAAACGTGGATCCCTAGATATTTAAAAATTGTGGGTTCCACCTTAAATTGTAACTGCTCAAACTGTAAATGAGGTCTATTATACGTATCATAAAAGGAAAATGCCACCGATTTTGAGGCATTAAGGCATAGTCCGGATATTTCCCTGAACCGTGCAAACTCCGCTGCTGCTTCATGCATATTTTCGTTAAAATCTTTAAAATAGAACAACATGTCATCTGCATAGAGTGACACAGAGTGGACTGTTCTGGCCAGCGGTATACCATATGGGGCCATAATTTGAGGCAGACGTTGAGCTAGAGGCTCCAAAGCCAGCACAAACAATAAAGGCGACAAGGGGCAGTCTTGGCATGTACCACGATCAACAGAATACATTGGTGAGAGTCTTGGCATGGGCATTAGGGTTAGTGTAGAGCAATTTTACCCATTTGCAATATGATGGAGGAAGACCAAATTTAGCCAACACGGCTAACATATAGGGCCAGCTCAGAGTATCGAATGCTTGGCGTACATCTAATGATAGACACCCAGCAAACTCTAACAAGGGAAGTTTACCCAGCTAACAACAACCGCCACCTTGAATGGCACAGGCTAATCACATTTGAAGATAAGCTTTCCAGTATGCATCGGAATTTGTTGGCCGGTACAACAGAGTCTCTGTTCCTGCTCAAGAATCCAGGAGGGTTACCGGAAGTCAATGATGCTCATTCCCACTTTTTCAAGCAATTGGGCTCAAATTTCACTGTATCTGGACATTACACAAATCCCAGACACAAAACCCGGGATCCAAAACCATGATTCAACAAAGAGTTTAGAACCTCTAGAATTCAATTAACTTCCGCAATAAAATCCAAGGACTTCAGACAATTAGAACTACAAGGAAGATTTACAAATTAGCCCTCCAGAAGGCAAAAAGAAAGTGCGAAGAATCCCGATGGCAGCTTATCAAAGAAGCTTGTTCTGCTAGGGACATAAAAAAGTTTTGGTCATTGGTTGTATGGGGTGATGAATCAAGGGCTCCACCACCCCGAAACCATATCCTAGCCTCAGACTGGTATGAGCACTTCAAAATGCTCTATTCAGATGTTAATACGCTGGCCTCCATGTCAGATGCTTCAAGCCCCCCCGTCCCCAGATTATTGGCATAGACCTCTTCTCCCAGAGTGATATCGAGGCCTCTATTGGGCTAATTGTTCCGGTGAAAGTTCCAGGTTCCGATGGTATACCAGTGGACCATTTTCTATATGACAGCCCCAGTTGGTCCCGCTATACTCTCAAATGCAATAGGAAGAAGTGCTCCAGTCTCGGGGTCCTGGAAGGAGGCAGAGATGGTCCCCTTATTCAAGAACGGTGACAGAGACCTACCATGTAACTATAGGCCTATCGGCCTAAGAGATTCTATCCAAAAAGTATTCTGCCATTTACAAAAGATCCAGGCATGGGCTGAAGACAAAGCTACTTTAACGCCTTACCAAGCAGGCTTTAGAGAAAAGACGGGAACAATAGACCAGGTGTTCCGCCTCCCCCCTTTGTACTGGAAAACAGTGGTCATAGGCTGGGGCAGCCTGTATATAGCTTTTATTGACCTAAAGACAGACTTTGACTTAGTCCCCAAAAAGAACCTGTGGCAAGTCCTCAAAGACATGGGGATTCCGAGCGAATTTCTCAATTTGGTTATATGACTCCATGAAGCCAACTTTGCCTGGTATTCAGAGGAGGCCATTTTCCAACAATACCCATAAATAAAAAATGAACTATTCTCAGTCTAGAATGGCCTTCCTTCACGTTTGAATTCTCAATCATGGATGAATACGTTTCTAACCACATGTAGCAAGGCCTCTGCCTTATTATGAGATTCTATCAAATATATAGCCTCAATAAGGGAAGATAAAACAATGTTATTATTGTTATTGCCAATGTCTTACAAATGTAATAAAATAATAATGACAGTGATTTATTGAAGTAAAAATAAAACATTAAACTGGAGTGTAATTGTGTACCATGCGTTGTATTGGATTGCGTACCTTGTGTGGAGTGTGTTCAAGTTCAAAATTATGCAGTACATTTTGGTGAACCTATGATACGCATTGATGATTAGCTGGCCCTCGAATACATTAAAAGACAGGTGTTGTAGGTTGTAGACACTTGTATGTAGCGCATTACTGGATACTTGAGTCACTGTGATCCAATATATTATTGTTGGTTACTATTGGTAAGATTAAATCAGGATTGACAGTGAGTATCCTTAGGTCACGGTGAAGAGTGGTGGAGAGAGTAGTGGGTAAGTACAGCTGGTGTGCAATGCATTCTATTTGGTTATTGTTAACAGATCACGGTGAAGTGGGGTGTGCTAGAGTCCCTGATGTTTAGTGGGTTATCACCCCTAGAAGTCAGTGCAACATAAATTGTTAATATCTCAAAGGAGCGGCATGGCGGCTTAGAGTTACTAAGGTGCCATGTGGCAGGCGAGAGTTGCATTCATACCGTGCATTTTGGTGGGTTTGTGTCACTAGATTGCTTGCATAGTGGGGTTCTGATTTCTAGATGGTGCGGTACAGTGCAATTTGTTAGTGTCACTAGGGTGCAATTTGTTGTGTTGGATTACTGTCTGTAAATTGCAGTGTAACATGGTGGGTTACTGCTTCTATCAATGCTGAACAGTATTGTGTGTTAATGCCACAAGAGTTCATTGCAGTGTAGCAACTAAGTTTCAATGATTGCAGTGTAGTTTGATAAGGTAGTATGTTTATAGTGCAGCGCAGTGTGCTGAATTAATGTCCTTATGGTGCAATGCAATAGGGTGGGTTATTGTCCATTGAATGCATTGAAGTGTGTTGAGTTAGTGTCAATAGGATTTAGTACAAGCTGTAGGCTGTGTCCTGTAGATGCTTAATGTGTTATTAGTTGGTGTTGGAAGAATGCAGTGCAGTAAGTACTTGCCCCTGTCGTAAAGTGCATTATGTGTTTAGTGTTCCAAAACCGTGCTGGAGCATACAGTGAAGTAGTGTCATATGGTGGATTAGCGTGCCTATGATGGAGTGCAGTTTGGGACATTATTGGCCTTAGTAAGGAGACTTACCATAGTATTGTGTGGTGATCAGCATCCTTAAAATTGCAGTGTGGTGATTTAAATGGCCTTTAATACAATACCGCAGTGGAGTGCTAATACTCACTAGTAGTGTAGCCTGACAGGTTCAGAATTAGTCCCACTCAGAAACAGTGCAGCATGGTGCATCATGACCCTATGATACACTGTGGTGGCATTGCACACCTGGGTGCAATTCAGAATTGTTATTTAGTGCTCAGTATATTGTGGTGAGTTAGATGTATCCAGAATAATGCAGTATTCCGAGATTGCACTATACCTAGGGTGCAATTAAATACATTAGAATAGCTTGGTTGCAGTGATGCATGTAACAAGACCTGGAACAAGCTCCCGACTGACATCAGACACGCCCCCTCCCTGAACACTTTCAGGAAGTCACTCAAGACCTGGCTCTTCGACTGATCGGAGCTGCATAACCCCCCCCCCCCCCCACCTCCCTCCCCGCGTCTTGAGACCCGTTGAGTAGTGCGCTTTTAATTCACTGATTAATTGATTGATTGCTGAGGGCATTACCCCTATTCTATGGCACACTGTGTATGTTTAACACCACAAGGTTGCAATGCAAAGTGGTGGGTAAAGTCACTAATAAGCAGCCTGGCAGGCCAATTTGGTGGATTAAGGCTCTAGGCCTCGTATTGTGGAATGAAGGTGCAGTCTGGTGGGTTTGGGCGCCTAGGTTGCAGATGAAGCCCCTGATTATGTTGGTGTACTGTACATTCTTCGCACTAAAAAGTATCACACTAGTAACACAACACGAGTGTAGTAGGTCAGAGTCAATGACATAGAGTGCAGGGTAGTTGGTTAAAATCCTTAGGATGCATTGCGATGTGAGTTGCTTAGCAACAGTGCTATCCACGGTGAAGGGTTAACGTTTCTAATTTGCATTGTGGCTGCTGTGCTAGTGTACCTGGGGCACAGCACAGCACAGTACAGGCAGAGTCACGTTTGTGTCAGTCGGCCCATGTCTGAAAGAATCCAATCTAGGTTTGAAAATATGAACCATACCGAAGCCATCACTTGAATTTCACGTAATTGCTGTCACCGGTGCACGAACTTAAATTTGACGCATGGCATTGCTGAAAGCTATCTTTGCAAGTTACAAGTTTAAAAGATTCAGATGCCCATCTCCATGCGTGGCATCTTTCTTGGCCAATGTGTGTCTGCTGCAAATAACCTTGATACATAGCAGCCTCCGAGATGTAAAAGAAATATGTCTTTGCCCGCGATATCTGCCGAGGCGCCTCTCCGTTCTGCAAAACTTGAAATAATGAGCAGCCGTCTCAGCATGACTCGAAAAAGTTGTGTTCTTCCTCCGAGTCTTAAAACACTGAGGGTGGCACTCGCGATGCTGACAGTGTACATTTGCAGATGCCACCATATGGATCTCGCAGAACGAGTTGCACTGACAATCCCCGGCTCGTGTACGAGAGAGTTGGCATTGTTGGCACCGTCCCTGAACAGAAACAAGCACAGCTTTTGCAGAGCCGAGCAGATGGCATCGAATCTGGTGCCAGAGAAGCAGTGAATTAAAGGTTATACCCACCAGGTTTGATGCGGTGCCAGTTTGAATTGGTACAGAAGCTTCTGCCCACCTGCTTGTTGGCTTCGTGACATCTGGCATCTATTTTTCTTCTTGGACTAGGGCTAAATACAGCAAGCAAAACAGTAATTTTAAAAGCTAGTTACCAGTAAACAGGATTAACACGAACAACAAAAGATGGCTTAAATTAAATTATGTAAACTAATAATTATCTTTGCAGATACTTGGAAATATTGCATCATATAACGGGAACGCTACACACTGCGTGGATCATTTTAATGCTGCAACATTTGCTCACATTACATTTTCAATAAGTAAAACATGCACAAGGTCACACACTTAGTGAGTGCGCAGTGTGAGACGATTGATGAGGGTCGAGGTAATGCCCAGTTTACTGACTAGTAATCTTCATTGCTTCAATTTTCCCTTCCTTGTCCCAGTGCTACAGAGCGTAAACCCTGATGTGCTAACATTTTTTAACAGCACATGCTACATCAAGCTAATGTAACAATATATAGATCTATATTCACCCGTTATAGTTAGTTAAGCTAACTATAACTCCCGCCCTCGCAGTGCACTGTTGATGACGTCACATATTAGATCCTTCATGAGATGTTCAATGACATCACTGATGACATCAATGATGACATCTCAAATAACATCACTGATGACATCATCCAGTGACTATGTGTTTCTGTAAAGTTTAAATATGTTTTATATATATATGCCAAGGTGTATTGAAGAATGAGTGAGTGTATAAGTGTCTGAATGGATGATTTAGTAGGTGCGTGACTGACTGTATAAGTGAGAGATTAAACGTGTCTTACTGAATGCATAGGTTAGTGACTAAACTGTGTGACTGTCTGTATCAATCTGTTAGTTGGTGTGTAAGTGGCTGCATGGGTTGGTGAGTAGCTACATGATTGTCTATATGAGTTAATGATTGGTTTTCTGAGTACCTGTATGTGTGCCAAAGTGTCTGTGTGGGTGGGTGGGGGTGTGTGTGACTCTGCATAGATGTGTGAGTTTGTGATTCACTTGGTGTATGGGTTCAAGAGTGCATCTGTGAGGGCTGTATGGGTGGGTGAGTGTGTGTATGGGTGTGTTAGTGAGTGAATGGATGTCTCGGTGGTAGATGTGTGAGTAACTACAAATGTGAAAGGCAGTATATGTGAGTGTTGGACTATATAAATGACTATCTGTGAGAGTGAGTGATTGTGAGAGTGGCTGTATGGATGAGTGTGTGCTTGTATCGGTGATTGTATGAGAGAGTAAGTATGTGTCAGTCTCTTTATGAATAAGTGAGGTGGTATGTGTATAACTGCATAGGTGAGTAAATGGGAGTGTGATTGATTCTTTGCATGACTGACTAGGTGTGTGAGTAACTCTATGGATGAGTGTCTTTTTAGGTGTATGAGTGCAAATGATAGTGCTATATTGGTGAGTGACTTCATGTATGAGTGACTGTATGGGTGAATGGGTGAATGTGTGTGTAGACCTAGGAATCAGTGAGTGGGTATGTGGTAACTGGTATTGGGTTGTCTATGGTTTTGAAAATGGTAGTCTGCATTTTAGAGTTGGTCTATCAAAGGTTATATTAGAGTGTGAGGAGGTGCATCAGATTATCACGTGGATGATGTCATCAGTGATGTCATTTAAGATGTCATCAGTGATATCATCAGTGATGTCACTGACCATGTCATGAATGATGTAATATGTGGCGTCATCAGCAGTGCATTGCAGGGGTGCGAGTTATAGTTAGCTTAACTAACTATAACGGCAACATTTCTCTGGTTTTGTACAAGTGAAATGTCCAACTGACTATAACGTCCCTGAAACCTGTTGTTTTTTCAGTGAATTTCTAAGGTTTTTTAAATGCTAATTTCTACCTATACCGTCCCTGAAACCTATGGTTTTTCAGTGAATTTCAAAGGTTTTTTTAAATGCTAATATCTAACTATAACGTCCCTGAAACCTATGTTTTTTTCAGGGAATTTCTAAAGTTTTTAAAATGCTAATTTCTAACTAAGCCTACAGAGGTAGGACGTGTGCATAAAGAGGCAACATAAGTCCAGAAAGACAAAGAAAAGTGCAGAAAGAACCAACAGAGCTGCAGAAAGAGGCCTTGTTGCAAAGTCATCCTGTGCCCCAAACTTTTTGCTGACTGGTACTGGTGGTAACTGACTGATTAACCAGTCCCGCAGCCAGTGCTATGCTGAAATACACTTAGGATACAGTGGAAACCCCTACACACACTAGGGTAGACTATGGGTTGGGGTACCCCTGTGATTGGCATGATCTGCCCTGTAAGGCCCTAGTACATAATAGGGCAGGGGATTAAAACTACCTCTAAGTCAGATGTGCAGAAAGAGGCAAGAGAAGTGCAGAAAGCAGCAATAGAGGTGCCGAAAGAGGCAAGAGAGGTGCAGAAAGAGCAGAAAGAAGCAAGAGCAGTGCAGAAAAAACAACAGAGGTGCAAAAAAAGACAAGAGGGGTGCAGAAAGAGGTATGAGAGGTGCACAAAGAGGCAAGAGATGTACAGGAAGAGTCAGGAGGGGTACAGGGAAAAGGAAGAGAAGTGCAGAAAGATGCAAGAGAATTACTGAAAGAAGCAACAGAGGTGTAGAAAGAAGCAAGAGAAGTGTAGAAAGAGGCATGTAAGGTGCAGAAAGAAGCAAGAGCAGTGCAGAAAGAACCAACAGAGGTGCAAAATGAGGCAAGAGGGGTGCAGAAAAAGGTAGTCGAGCTGCACAAAGAGGCAAGACAAGTACAGAAAGAGGCAGGAGGGGTGCAGAAAGAAGGAAGAGAAGTGCAGAAAGAAGCAACAGAGTTGCTGAAAGAGGCACGAAGGGTGCAGAAAGAGCATGAGAAGTGCAGAAAGAAGCAACAGAGGTACAGAAAGAGGCAAGAGAGGTGCAGAAACAAGCAAGTGAAGTGCAGAAAGAAGCAAGAGCTGTGCAGAAAGAGCCAACAGAGGTGCAAAACGAGGTAAGATAGGTGAAGAAAAAGGTAGGGGAGGTGCACAAAGAGGCAAGAGAGGTACAGAAAGAAGCAGGAGGGATACAGAAAGAAGGAACAGGATTGCAGAAAGAAGCAACAGAGGTACAGAAAGAGGCGAGAGAGGTGCAGAAACAGGCAGGAAAGGTGTAGAAAGAAGCAACAGAGGTACAGAAAGAGGCGAGAGAGGTACAAAAACAGGCAGGAAAAGTGCAGAAAGAAGCAACAGAGATGCAGAAAGGGGGAAGCGGGGTGGAGAAAGAGGCAAGAGGGTAGCAGAAAGAAGCATGAGAGGTGCAGAAAGAAACAAAAGAAGTGCAGAAAGAAGGAACAGAGATGCAGAAAGAGGCAAAAGGAATGCAGAAAGAGAGAAGAGGCATGCAGAGAGAGGCACAAGGGGTGCATAAAGAAGCAAGAGAGGTACAGAAAGAAGAGAGATGAGTGCAGAAAGAAGCAACAGAAGTGCAGAAAGAGGGACGAGGTATGGAGAAAGAGGCAAGAGGGGTACAGAAAGAAGCAAGAGAGATGCAGAAAGAAACAAAAAAGTGCAGACAGAAGGAACAGAGGTGCAGAAGGAGGCAAAAGGGGTGCAGAAAGAGGTAAGAGGGTTGTAGAAAGAGGCGAGAGAGGTGCAGAAAGAGAGAAGAAGGGTGCAGCAAGAGGCAAGAGGGGTACAGCAAGAAGCAAGTGAGGTGCAGAAAGAGGCAACAGAGGTGCAGAAAAAGAAAGAAATGTGCAGAAAGAAGCAACAGAAATGCAGAAAGAGGCAAGAGAGATTCAGAAAGAAGCAAGAGTGGTTTGCACACCATCAGTGCCAATTTAACACCCACATAAGTAACAGGGGACCATTCTTGCTTTGCAAAGGGCCTTCCACCTCGCTGTAACACTTGTCACTTCATTTTTAATAATGTTTGAGCTGGAAACAAGGTTTTTTTTGTTCAAATCTGCAGATTAGGGAGCAGATGATGGATTATGTGGCTAATGCGGAAAATGTTTAATTGTGCGAAAGTCGGTGCAGCCAAACAGTCACATAATTCCAGTGGTCCTGCTCATACCTCTGATTAGGTCCACAAGTGCTCCTCAGTGATTCCTTCTTTTTTTGTCTCACTGAGTTCATAGTTGAGCTTCTATCGAAACGAGGAAGACTAAACCTATGGTTACCACTACACAACACAGACTACCATACCACATAATTACTCTCCATAACACATAATCCCACTCTACATAATTCCTATACACTAAATAGCAAATACTTTCTATCCACATAATTTCAATGCACAACATAACACATAATTCCACTACACACAACGTACATCCACTCCACTCCACTCCAAAGAAGATTAGTAAAAAATGTTTACACTTACAACGCCAATAGCTCTAACTCTCAAGAATGCGAAATCTATTACATTGCAAATGCTTCTATAACTAGTAATCGTGTTTGCAGAGTGGTGGATAAAGGGGGCTGGGCCTTCGACCAGTGGTCAGGAATTCCACTGCGTAGGACTTACAGGAGGAACCAGGAGGGCTTCTTGCCCCCAAAGTCCCTCAGAAGTAAAGTGGACTTCATCCCCCATCCCATAGTCTGCCAGGAGGCAAGTTTGCAGAGTGGTGGAGATAAGGGGGCATGGCCTCCAAAGACGTCTTAGCAATCCCACTGTGTGGTACTTACTGGCGGTAACAAGAGGAGTAGTTGGCCCGCAAAGACATCCTTGGGGGCCAACTTCAGCAGGATTGCTAAATTCTCATAGCAGGCCACACCCCCTTTGCCCACCACTCTGCAAACGTGCTCCCTGGTGCACTCTTGCATGGGGATTGAAGTCCCCTTCGCTGCTCGCGGTCTTTAGGGGCCAACAAGCCTACCTCCAGTAAGCCTCACACAGTGGTATTGCTGAGAGGTGGACACAAGCCACGCCCCCTTTCTCCACCACTCTGCAAATGCGCCTCCTGGCGCAATCTGGGTTGGGGGATTAAGTCCCCTTGCCTCCTGAGGGTCCCTGGGGGCCAACTAGCCCACCAGGTACCTCCAGTAAGCCCCACAAAACTGGATTGCTGAGAGTGGTCGGAGGCGATGCCCTCTTTTTATATCACTCTGCAAACACGCCTCCTGGTGCACTGCTGCCCGGTGGATGAAGTCCTCTTTTGTTTAGAGGTCCTCAGGACACAAGAGGACCTCTTTGCCCCACCAGCAATGCACCAAGAGGTGCGTTTGAAGAGTTGTGTAAAAAGGGGCATGGCCTCAGACCACCTCTCAGCAATCCCACTGTGTGGGGCTTACTAGAGGTACCTGGTGGGCTAGTTGGCCCCCAGGGACCCTCATGATTTAAAGGGACTTAATCCCCCAACTTAGAATGCACCTCCTCGTGTTTGCAGAGTGGTACAGGGAGGGGGCAAGGCCTCTGGGAGATGCTGCTTTTCTCTTTTTTGTTGGAAGGGGGCTGTGTTGCCCCCCCTTCTCTTAATGACCCATCCCCCAGGGCCTGACCCATTAAAAAAAACAAATGGGAAGTAGGCCGATTTCAGGAGGGGCATTGCCTTGTTTTTAAAAAATGTGTTTTAATTATTAACAGGAAAGGGGGGCCACGTGGCCCCCCTTCCCTGGGCCACTATTGGCCCCAGGGACCCCATCCCCCGGTGCCTGGCCATCCTTTATTTTTTATTTTAGAGGGGGGCCGCCTCAGGCCAGTTATGGCCCTGGGGGCCCCATCCCCCGGGGCAGGCCTTATTTATTTATTTTTAAATAAAAAAGGGTAGGGGTCGAGTGGCCCCCCTCCTAGGTGACTTCTGGCCCCGTGAACTCCATACCCCGGGGCTTGGCCAATGCTTTTCTCTTTTTTAATTAGGGAAGGGAGCCGAGTGGCTTCCCCTTTCCTGGGCCACTTCTGGCTCCGGGGATCCCATCCCCCGGGGCAGACCCTCAAGTTGGGGACCATGGGGAGCCCCAATACCCCCATGGTCCCAGCCGGCTCCCCACCTCCTGCGGGAGCCAGCGTTGCTTTTGACAAGGGGAGCTGCTAACATGCAGCTCCCCTTGCCCAAAAGCAATACTGCTTTGCTTCTTGGAAGCGAGTGCAGGTTTCCTGCTCTCGCTTCCAAGAAGCAAAGCAGTGTTTGCAATGACAGGGCAGGAGCCCGACGGCTCCCGCCCTGTCATTGCAAATGGCAATGTCTTAGGGTGGCCACCCCGGGACATTGCAGGAGCCAGCCCTGGGGGGTGGCAGTCTCCAGGGCTATCTAGGGCTCTAGGAGGGGGGTCGCATGGCCCCCTCCCTTCGAGTGCAAAGCCCCGGGGAGGTGGTGGTCCCTGGGGCTTGGGGGTCCCACAAGGCCCCCCTTATTAATAACAGAAGCCCTGGGAAGGTGGTGGTCCCCGGGGCTTGGGAGGCCCGTGAGGTCCCCCATTAATGAAAGAAGCCCCTGGGAGGGGGTGGCCCCCAGGGTTTGGGGGACTGGCGAGGCCCCCCTCATTAATCAAGGAAGCCCCGGGGAGGTGGTGGTCCCCAGGGTTTGGGGGGCCCGCAAGGCCCCCCTGCCTCAATTATAATAAAGCCTTGGGGAGGTGGTGGTCTCCAGGGCAGCGTGGGGGTTGAAAACCCCCACACATTTATTGTCCAAGCCCCGGGGAGGTGGCGGTCCCTGGGGCTGCGGGAGCCCCCATGGGTCCCCACTAATTAATTAGACATTGCCTCTGGGACCTGGCCCACCTGGGGGCTTATAGAAAACCCCACAAACAAGAGCAATGCCATCAATCTCTTATTGAATGAAAAAATGAAGAAGATCAAAAAGCAAATTGACAACCACAAGTCTGCTTCTCTTCTTAAACCCACCCTTTTTCATAGAATTCCATAATGGTCATCCTCAGAAGCCCTCTCTCGTACAGATCTTGTTAACATACTCCACTCCCTTAAACCCATTTCCCATATAGATGATGTTTTACCCTCATCCTTCATCAAAGATCTCATCCTCTGTCACCTCACTCAATGCATCTTCCCCGAAGGTCATAAAAAAGGCCAGATTCCTTCACTCCTAAAGAAGCCTACACTAGATCCTGGTGGCCTCCCCATCTATTGGCCTATCACAAACTTTCCCTTGGACAGCAAGATCAGGGATCTTATATACACATACTGGATAATGCCTTCCTGACCCCGGGTGAGGATGATCCCTGTCTCCTTGATATTGCTAGACTTCTCAGCTGGCCTTTACACAGTTGACCATCCAACCCCCATTCACACATTTTAGTGTCAAATGGTATTCACAGCAATTTCCTTCAATGGGTCTTCTCCTACCTTTCCAATCAACACTAGTTTGTTCATTTGGGCACCAAAAGAGCCCTATAACCTGCTGAGTTCCACAGGTACAATCTGTAGCCTGTTATCTTTAACCTCTTGAAGGAGCCCCTTGGGGTTCTACTCACAAATAACATCATCAAGATTTACCAACAGTGGTGGCCAGTAAGTTTTATAGAGAAGGAGCGGATGGAACACACACACATGCACACATATACATAACACTCACAACCATGCATTCCACACACGTACACACACACACAAAAACATTCATTCACAACACTCCTTCCAAAACATTCATACATGCACACATGCACCAAACAATTTAAAAAGAAAACAAAACACACTTACCTTCAGCCACCTCTGTGCTGTCTCAGCGGTTCTAGAAGACTTGGGACTGCTGCCTTCCCTCATTGGCTGACCTAAGTTCAGCCAATGAGGGAAGGCAGCAGTCCGAATATCATCACTATCATCTCAGTGAGACTACTGACCCCACCCCACTATGTGATAAAGTGTCACTGATTTACACTTCCCTGGGCGCTTCAGGGCTTAAAACTGAAGCGCCCAGGTGCGAGGCAATCAGTGACGCTACCCCTCGACACTGAGGGGAGGGCCTCAGCAACCTTTGCTGAGCTGAGAACGTCATGCCCACCGGAGCAGTGACTTTCTCAGCACAGCAAAGTTCAGGTCAGGCAGCCAGAAGCCAGCGCTAAATGCGCATGTCTGGCTCCTAGTTGCTTGAAATGAAAGGGAACAGTGTCTGTCAGGCTGACCTTTGTTCAGCCTGACAGACTCTGTTCCTACGGAGCAAAAGGTGGACCGGCCGCGCCAGTTCACCAATCTGCCAATGATACTCAGCTCCACTTGAAATTCTCCTCCATACTAGACATCTAATGCCACAAACACTGTCTGTAGCTGATCCATATCTGATTGCCCAGAGTCTAGCTGAAGCACAACCTAACTATAACAAAAAAAATAAGGTTTACAAGCCTTTTAATATCTGGATTCTGGAAAATCTAGTGATTTCAGAGGAGTTTGTGTAATCTGTATTTACCGACAACAATAGTAGGGGACCTATTGTGCCAACTCTGGTGACTATTCCAACTTTTGTCCTTCTAACACAAAAAAGTTACCTCCTCATCACCCTTGCAATTGAGACATCAATTTAAAGCTTGAAGTTGAAATTCATTTCAGCAGAATATACTCCCTATTTGAGTCTGAAAAGAAGGTCCTATGACATTACCTGGATGAGAATCTGGAAAATGGTCTCAAATCTCTCTCATCCTCTCCTCCTGGGGCCACTTTATTTTGTGTACTGAAGAAATTATATTAATTAAGACTCTATGTCGACTTTAGAAGGTTAAAAAAAATCCCTATCAAGGATCGGTATTCCCTTCCTTTGATTAAGGACATCCTAGTATCTGTACGAGGCACACAGTTATTTGCCGGGTTGGATCTAAAAGGAACATATCTCCTGTTGTGTAGTAGGAATGGGGACAAGTGGAAGATGGCCTTCTGTACCCCATATGAGTATTTTGAAATGAAGGTTTTGCCAATTGGTCTCAGCAACACACATTCAGTCTTTCAAAGAATCATGGACAATATATTTTCTGATCTCTTGAATTTATTAGTCGTGGTCTACTTAGTTTTTCTAAGAATTTATCTGACCATCGTCATCATGTCCAAAAAGTATTAAATAGACCATGGGTACTCCCAAACATTTCCCCGGGGGGCACAAAGCACTGTCTGTGGCATGCCTGAGGACCGCACTGATACCGGCAAGGCGTGGGCTGGGGGGATGAAAGGTGGTGGCAGGGGGACGCGAAGCAGATGCATGGAGTGGACAACTAACCGAGCCTTCACAAGACTTCTGTGTGCCACTAACACTCGATTTTAATGCACCAAGAATCAAAGTCAAAGCATTAACTTCTAATGTAAAAGGTAAAAGGTGAGAGGGAAAGAGAAACTCATTTGGTGGCTGAATTACAAAATGTGAAACCAGAAGACCTAGCTTCAGTCCTGGCTTCCCCGCTTGACAAAATGGTGGGATCCTAGGCAATTGGTTAATTTCACTTTGCCTCCTATTTCTTCATTACTGCTTATAATAGCTCCCTAAGATATAATAGAGTTCAGGATGTATGCTGTAGACACTTGCCGTAATGCCGTACCATTTCCACAGGGGACTACAGTTCCTGCTGTCCACTTGGCCAGCGTAGGGGCCTCAACATTTGCAGATAGGCGCCAGAGCACCATAAACTGATAAGAGTCGCTCCGCAGCATAGGACGGGTCGTTTCACCTCACCAACTCCACAGGGGACTACAGTTCCTGCTGTCCGCTTGGCCAGAGGAGGAGCCGCAATGTTTACAGACAGGTTCCTGAGTGCCATAAACTGACAAGAGTCGTCCCACATAGTGGGACGCGAGTAGGGCATGCCCGGGCTCAGCCTTGGTGAAGACCAGACCAAGACGAACCTGTCTTAGCCCCATCTAGCAAGGAATAGGCTGGGCCACTCCTCTTAAGTTTTGCATTTGGATCAGCAGGGAAGAGGACATTCTTGCAGCGGTACTGTGTGCTTAATATGCTTTAACTGTGTCTCCTCCCGTTTTCCCTATTATACATTGTTTTGCTGCTGTGTGTTTGAGTATGGGAAAAAAGGAAGGGCATTTCTGGAGCTCCTAGAGTGCCACCACCACGTACTCGCTCCACAATCAATAACTATTTGACACGGGCAGTGGATATGGTCTCTAATGAAATTAGATTGGTTCAACAACATCTTTCCCTCACTTCGGAGGAGCTTGCCCCAGCCCTACTCTTCACCGAGGTCAATTATCATGCCTTTGCTGGCTCCCATGAGCTTTCTTTTATGAGTCTACCTAGTGCTCCTGTACCAAGCTCATCAGCTGTTCTAACTGTCTATGCTTGTTCTGGGGAGAACGGTCAAACTAACAATGATATGCCCGTTGGTCCGGGTGGAGTTTTGCATGTACCAGCAAAAGGTCAAGTAAATTAGCTTAACTCTACTTGTATGTTGGGCCCAGACCAAGATCCTGACCCAGACACTGGACCAAAACCCAACTGTAGGAGGAAAGCTGCGAAATCTGTGAAAAATAAACCTCCAGCAGCAAAAGGCAAACCTGAGCCCCGCAAGAGGTCTCGTAATGAGGAAATGCCTGTTCTACCATCTGCCATTGTTGAAGAAACCTGGAAGCAAATTGTGTCCTATCATTGATCACCTTGCACATATTAAAGCTAACTTGGAAAAGTCATCTGTTGCCAGGGTAATTACATGCTCTAAGGAAACCTAGTGCTCCACACTTACTTTACGAACTCAGGCCTTTAAGTATTGGGGCAGAAGGGCTGCTAACAACCGAGTCTCTGCCCCTGATATCAGTCCAGAACTGAACAGCATTCTACGGTGCAATGAAGAGCATTCCTCAACAGATAAGCAGGCTGCCAAGCAGCCCGAAAGATGTAATTCCAGCCTTGTCCCCCTTCCAGTGATTGACCTTCCTCCTCTGTCTTCCCCCTATGTAATCGTCCTAGCTAACATTACCAGCCTCTCTGCCGGCAGCTCGGAATCGACAAGGGGCCTCATGAACAAAGTCATACACTGGTTAAACTTCTACGTTTGTGGCTATTGGGACTTTTCTAAAGAGATCTTATTAGCAAGACGTTTGGTGGGGATTGGTGGGATGGGCAAACGATACAATGGCGATAATATAGCGGTTAATTTTCGTAACCCCTTTTTTGTTAATGAAATATTGGGACTGGAGAGGGTGGAACGATTAAAATTAATCCTATTAAGATCCTTCCACTTGGTTTTTTTAATAAGCATTTGGCAACTTGAGCTCTTAGTACAGAGGGGCCAACGGCACCAAAGAGAGAATTCTTTAGACCTTCTTTATATCTCCAGTACCCCTGAAAAACAGATTCACGGTGTTGGCAGGGCTCGAGGACAATGATTGATGGTATAGCAAGGAGTGTGACTGCATCGGAGCTGTGGAAAATGGAGGTGGGTCTAGTAGTAAGACCCTCGCTGTTCACCTGTCTATTCCCCCAACACTACCAAGTCATGGTAATTTGGACATGGAGCAAGCCCATGACAATCCTCCAAATTCACTGAAATTACCTGAAGCAAGAGTATCTGTGGTAGAAGGTGGTGAACATCACCCTTGTATTAATTTGTGTTTCTTGGAATGTTGCCGGCCTAGCTTCAAAAGTTAAAATTGAAGGTTGGCAAGCCCTAATTTCAGGTTATGATATTGTTTTTATGCAGGAAACTTGGGAACTGAAAGAGGTCACATTAAATTGTTATATGTGTTTTAGCCTGCCAGCGGCACCGTCACTAGCTGTACAAGCTAAAGAGGGGCTGTCAGCCTGGTTAATATTGGTTGTTCTATTTCTCCTCTCCTTGTAGACCAGGGGGAGGCACAGGCTTTTTGCCTTTGCTGGAATTGTAATTATAGGGTCTTTATGGTGAATCTTTACAATAATAATTTTTCTAGCAAGGATGACTGTAACTTCTGTGGTTTGTTCTCTGTAATCGGTTGGCTAGCAGAAAAGGAGGCTCAGACAGAATGCCCATTTAACCTGCTGGTGGCACCTGCCCCCTTTATCACCAACTATTTTTCATCCATTTGCCAGAGAAGCTGATCACAACGCTATAGATGCTAGGGGTCGTGTCTTGTTTTTTCTGCTGGCCGAGCGGGATCTAGCCAACAAGGTCCCTAATCCCGCTAGCTTAGGAATCCCAACTTTTATAGGGAGGGCTGTTGGGAGCACAATAGATTATGGGGTCAATCACAATGTCATTCGAAAAGGCTCCGAATAGGATTCAGGTCTGCTGAATCTGACTCGGAACCCGTCTTTTCGACTGACTCGGAAAGCTTTCCGAATGACCGATTTTGATGTCCAGAAAGCGTTCGGACTTTCCAAGTCCATTCCGGCTGGCATTTGGAGGAACCGAATCATTCGGAGGCAGCTCGTACAGGTCTACAGAACGTGTTTCCGACCAAGTGATTACGATGTCGGATTCGGATAGCCTTTCTGAATCAGCAGTTTCGACAGATCGGCTGTCGGAATCTGACTTTGGGGCCCGTAGCAGGCCCCCTCCACCCGAATGGGGTCTGTGGGGGTACCCAAGGGACCACCCTTTCAGACCATGCACAGTGTGGCAGGCACCATGCAGTGCCCCGCCACAGGGTGCACGATTTTCCCCAGCCAACCCTTTTTTCAATGTGAGCCTGTGTCGGGACACAGGCTGACCAAATGGTATCCAGAACCATCATAATCGGTCAGTCGGACTCCCCAAATCCAATACGGTTGGAAACTATTCCGAGACCGATTCGGTCAGAATGCTTTGCGACCAACATTATAATCGAGCTCTATGGGGCCGATTCACAGAACTAATCTGAGATAAAAACCAAAATGTACTACTTTTGGTATTCACAGAAGGCATTTAGTAGTAGTAAAGTTAGTTCTCCTAACTTAACTATTACTAAACTGAGACAAAATCCTAACTTTACGACTTTCGGTATTCACAAAAGCCATTTAGTAGTAGTAAAGTTAGGAGTCCTAACATTACTACTACTAAATGCATTCTGTCAATACCAAAAGTAGTAAGTTTAGGATTTTAACTCAGATTAGTTCTGGGAATCGGTCCCCATGTCTTTACCTCTCGGAGTATATCATCTACTATTATTAGTAGTGAGGTGCTTGTACAGGTCTATTGTGACCACAATAAAATTACAGTACAAGTAGTGGCACTGCAAATGCGTCATAAGCTTAAGTCGATGCCTCTCCCCGTTCGTACTGTGAAGGATGCAGGGTGCAGAGTGGTTTGGCGAACCTTGGCTCTAAAGCATATTATGTCCCAGGTTGTCTGTAATAGTTGCAATTCGAAAATATGTCATCCAGCTCTTATATTAAATCATGTTACTGACCTTTTAACATGGATTAAAGGTATGTTATCTAGACCCACTGTCCAGCTGCATCCCCATGTTAAGTCCTGGCTTGACAAAGAGTGTAGAGCAGAAAATTAACCCTTGCACTGGGTTTTAAACCAATCCCCTAGAGACCAGTGTGTTATCATAGACTGCAGAAGGATTTATCAACAGGCACTAAGGAAAAGGAAATTGGCCATGAAGGAGGAGACATTGGAGTTTATAGTTAGAGCTTG
This sequence comes from Triturus cristatus, assembly GCF_964204655.1. Classification (NCBI taxonomy): domain Eukaryota; kingdom Metazoa; phylum Chordata; class Amphibia; order Caudata; family Salamandridae; genus Triturus; species Triturus cristatus. The sequence goes on from NC_140587.1 coordinate 455,783,655, forward strand.
CCAACTTAAAGATCCACAAGCCTTTTGGAAGGCAGTGTGGTCAGTTTTATCTCCTCCGACATCCCAAGACAAAGTAAAGGTCCATATAACAGCAGAGGCTTGGCTAGCGCATTTCTCTCGGGTGTATGCCACTGATAACATGGCGGTTGAAGAAGTGCAGTTCCTCTTGTCCAAAACTTGATTTTAGAGAAGAAGAGGTGCTTAAAGCAATTGTTGACAGCCGGCGTAAGAATTCCCTGGGACGGGACAGTGTCCCCCTTGATTTATTCAGGGAGGACTTGGGATTTTTGACCCCTGTGCTCACCTGTGTAATCAACTCTGTCTGTTGTTCGGGTGAGCCTATGTCATGGCACCCCTCAACATTTGTTCCTATTTAGAAAAAAGGAAATGTACATGACGTAAAGTGTTATTACCCGATATCTCTTCTAGACTCCACAGCCAAAATCATTTGGAGAGTAGTTTTGGACCGTCTTCTTGTCTGGATAAATAAAAATGACATACTCGCCCCAAGTAAGTATGGGTTCAGAAAGGGGCTTGGGACTATTGAACAGTGCCTCAATCTCCATCTAATTGTGGCAAAATGTAAATAAGCCAAGGGTGTCTCTAATCATTTGGCGTTTATGGACTTAACGAGCACCTTTGATGATGTATGTAGACCTAAGTTGTGGTTTATTTTAGACAACATGGGTGTTGATGGGGGATTGGTTTCAGTCTTAAGATTGCTGCCGTATGATCTCACAGCATCTGTAAGATTTGGCAACGCTGGGGAATGCACAGAACATTTCAGGGTTGAGCGTGGGGTGAGCCAGGGATGTTTCCTTGCCCGATCCTTTTTCTTCTCTATACAAATGATTTGGATAGAACACTGGTATCTGTCGGGGCAGACGTTCCTTATGTGGAGCAAAAGGACATGCCTGCGCCTTTATACACTGATGATGCAGTTCTCCTGGCAAGGATGGCCAACGGCCTTAAGAGCCTCATTTTAAGCTATGTTAGATTTATGAGTGACCTGGACCTGGAGACTAATCTTATGAAAACCTTTACAATGGTATGTGGCCACAGAAATACAAAAACCAACACCTTAAATAATGATGGTAAAAAATTAGACAGAGTAAGTTCGTTTTCATACATGGGCTTGGAGTTTGATGATGAGTGCATCTGGTCAACTTGTATAAAAAATAAGAGCAGTAGGCACTACTTCTTCGCTCACCATGTCCATTGGCATAAAACTATTGCACCAATCCTGGAGATATATAACCGGAAATGTTTGTCGATGTTAACTTATGGAATGGATATTTGGGGATGCAGGGCTGTTGATGTTATGTAGACGGATGAGAATACATTCTGCCACCGGTTATTAGGCATTCCTCCCTCAACCCTGCATTTACCCCTGCACCAGGAGCTAGGTATAGAGTAAGTGCAGGATACTATTACTGCTGCCCCTTTGGTACTCTAGAGCTCAATGTGGGCTAATAAAGAAGGTGATCTCAACCGGGCAGTCATTCGAGATTGTCTGTCTTGCGCCTGTGGCTTGGCAATTCCATGGTTAAACCATACCAAAGACTGCTTCCTAGCTCTTGGTTGTGTACATTTATTTGAACACCCCAAGACCATTCTGAAAAAGGACACATATTTTGTTCAGGATAGTTTCTGCGAGCATAGACAGGCCACCAGGAAACTAATGAAAGTGGCCAAACCCCTAGTTAGAGATTATTGTATTATCCAGACGCTGCCAGTGATTGCCCCTTATCTATTATATGTGAAAAATATATACGAGAGAACTCTATTGGCTAGATGTAGATTAGGCTCCATTCGCTGACTAATATGTTTCCCGTTAGGCTAATACTCCTCAGCAACCATGTGATGAGCAATTTAGCCAAACTCTATTACATTTTGTATTTTTCTGTCGATACTATTTGCCATCTAAAAGGTGGTTTTTATTACCTTTGTTGCGTAGATATAAATTCTTTAAGTGCAAAACTACCCTATTTTTTATTGCAACTCTACGCTTGTGACAAATGTTACTCAGTTGCTAGTTTTTTTATGAGCATTTTAGCACAAAGAAGGAGTATGCTGTTTTAACAATAATGTACATATGTTTATTTGTATCATGAATTGTTGGTCTCTTACCATGATGTGAATTCTTACCTATGCACTTTAATTCCCTTAAAACTATTGCTGGGGGATGCACGTTTATCCGTATAATCATGCTGCTATTCTCACCTCGAGTTTCTGAACTAAAATCAAAGCACTTTTATGCTTTCAAATGAAAGTCATCAAAGTTTTTTTATTGTAGATGTTTTTAATATTTTTGTTTTTACTTCATAATCTCTTTTGTGTATCGTTTATGATCTGCTTTTGGAAGATCAAATACAGACAAATAATTGAATTGAATTGAATTGCATGCTGAAGAAAACCTTCCTGTGTGTTTTATGTAATAAACTATGATGTTGCTCCAATTATAGAACAACCAAGGCCAAGCACAAGGTTCAGCTGATAAATAACTTGCCTCTTGGTTCTCTATTGTCATTGTTTTCAGAATGTGGGCGGCATTAATGTTGCTAAAATCAAGTTTGAAAACTATCACTGCTAATAAAGCTCTCTCAATGCAGTCATATAATCTGACCTACTAAGGTAAAACGCTCATGCATGTTAACAAAATACTCTGTACATGTTTAGTGCAAGATGTCTTTAAAACTAAAAGTGTTCCTAAAGAAAAGCTGTCCAGGATGCCTTAATTTCTTCCTTACTGTTACTTAAGTTCATGTATAAATAAAGTATGCCCGTTTGTTTCACAGCTTTCTGAATGTTTCTGCTCTGTCAAGTGAACAACGGCCCAGTGCTGCTGTTCACCAGGGGGCAGCAATTAAAGGTCAGGAGGGCCGGACGTTGAGTACCCCTGATATAGAATCTGTAAGAATCATTTAACCTGTAAACTTGAAACATTTATTTTTCTGGTCCAAGAAGTAGAGTGCTTGTGGTTCAAATTAAATTATAAAGCGGTTGCTATAGACCCTAGAAAGATATCACCAAACACAATCAAGGAAACTCAGTGCTTTTGAGGGTTCCCAAATCTCTACCGACAATTTATCAAGAACTTCTCGGCATACTCCTGGGAAATCTCCTGAAATTTTGAAGAAAGAACAACTTCAAACTGGTTTTGATTGGGATCTTTGCTCTGAAGAGGCATTCAAAACCTTGAAATCTGCCTTCACCAGTGCTCTTTTTCTTGGATATCCTGGCCCAACAAAACAATTTATAGTGGAAACAGATGCTTCTGAGAATGCTTTAGGAGCAGTTCTTTTGAAAGTGCAAGATGATGATCTTTTGGAACATCCTGTCTTCAATTATTCTTGTTCCCTATTCCTAGCTGATTGGAACTACTCTCTCTTAGAACTTGAGTTACTGGCTATGAAAGAAGCATGAGCCAAATGAGTTTGATAGTTTAAGAACTTTCATTCCTGGAACCCAGATTAGAGTGTCAGATGCTCTATCCCATCGATATCCTACTGAGAAGGAAGCCAGTCCGCCAACAATCCTTCCTTCTGAGCACATAATTTCTGCCTTAACTTCCTTCTTGAATAATGTTCTCTTAGCTCAACCTATGCTGGAGCAAAAGGAAATAAGAAGTTTTCCCTGAATGTGAAAGATGGATTATACTTACATAATGCAGCATTGTATATTTCTTCCAAAACCATAAAACAAATAACACGTAATCTTTGACATGTTTCTAAGTCAGATGGTCACAGAGGAACCAAGAATTCCCTGGAGTTGGTGACACCACATTTTTGGAGGTCTGCTTTAACCGCTGTATTGTCTTTCATGATGAAAGACAACCAAAATGGTCACAGTGGATTGATTTTCTAAATTTACTCCTTTTTCTACTTTAACCAAGTTACCTAATGCAAATGATATGGCCTTTCGTTCTATACAAGGCATCCATTGACTCCATGGCTGCCCATAAAGGATAGTGTCTGTCACAGGACCACAGTTTATTTCCAGTTTTTAGAAGGCTTTTTGTAGTGCTCTAGTTATAGTCAGAGCTGTTTCGTCAGGTTTTCATTTTCAAACTAATGGACTCACAGAAAGGACCAATCAAACCCTTAAGCAATATTTAAGGTGTTTTTGTAGTGCTATAAGCAATAATTCACTAGTACTATTTCCTTTTGCTGAATTAGTTTTTTATAACAGTTTCCATAGTGCAACTAAGATTTCTCATTTTTTTTGTCTGCAAAGCTTTCACCCCAAAACATTTTTTGTGGTTGGTAGTTCTCAGGTTTCTGTACCAGCAGTTTCTGAGCTTGTTCAACTTCAGATAGAAACTAGAATACAAGTTGCAAAGAATTTACAGATATCAGGGAAATCACGAAGGAACAATCTGAGTCTCAGATTGGTGATATAAGGTATGGTTGTCCTTTCAATTCCAACCTACTAGGTATGGTAAATGCACATTTAGGCCTCGATTTGTAGGTCCCTTTTTTGTTATGCAGAAAATAAATCTTGTTACTGTTCCTTTCAAACTCCCCAGTGCATGGAAGACTCATTCTACCTTCGACGTATCTCAAGTAAACCCTTTAATTTATGGTCATTTTTCTTGAGTTTCTCCCTTCCCACCCATTTGAGATCCCTGATATTGTTGATTGTTGTTTTTTCCAAGGCAAACTTCAATATCTGGCTAAATGGAATGGATATCTAAACCTGATCAATCATGGGAACCTGCTGAAGCTCTTTGTACACCCTCATTGATCTGTAGAATGTTGTTCACTTCATCCTACTAAACCCAGGGCTCTAAAGAGGAAGTATACTGTAGGGGTGTCTGCTTCTCATACATTGTGCACTCCGACTTTACCTTTAATGGTACAGAGCTCAGTGCAAGTCTCACCTTACAGTAGGTGATGGCCATCTTTTGGAGTATTGCGGGTCACTAGGCCCAGACTGGCAGCCTGTACTTTCCCAGTTTTACTTTGAATGGAGTTACAACAGTAAATATCTCCCTTTCAAATTTATACATAGCAAATGTTTGGTGCGATTAGAAATATAATAGGCAACCTCATCACACACATTTGAGCATTTTCTGTTAGACTGGAGTTAGAATAATACATGTCTTTGCCTTTCATTTATGTACTTTTTTCTATTTTATTTTGAGAGGGATTGAATTTAGACTACTATCCATTTCTTACTCCCCCTCACTGATGAATGAAGTCTCCAGATGTTTTTGGGACTGGAAATGTAATAGGTATCTCACCCTCTCTAAACAAGTGTTCTTTCCCCAGTGTCTGTTGTCCTTAGGTTAGTTTAGTAAACCTCACCCTAATTATTTATTTATTTCCCCCCATTTCTTCTAAGTTGGAGTTAGAATAGGATATTTGCCTCAGGTTAGTTACACACTTCCTCCAATGTTTGTGAGTTTGGAGTTAGACTACTATATTTTACTAATTTATTCATGTATACAAATGTTTGTTGGCTTGTAATTGATATAGAAATGTATCAGCTTTTATTTTACTTTTGTTTTTTATTTAGTTATGATTTGAATCTATTTATTCCAATGATTATGTGTTTTATTAGTAAAAAAAAGTAGATTGTTTACAGAATTATTTATTGTTTTAACTCTTACAATTGTAGTGTGTAATGTATATATGTTTTGAGATTGTTTAATCAAATTATTTTTATTGCCAATTATGTATTTTAAAAGGTTTAAAAGGAAATGATTTTGAGTAAATAAATAAAGTTCAAATTAGTTATTTTCCAATTATATCTACTAATTAGAAAATATTTTATAAAAATTAGATTTTAAGATAAAATGAAACTTGTATTCAAAATTAACATTTCTTTGTAACTAAGTTATTTATTGGATTTTTAAAGCATGCTACATAGAATTTAAGTTGGTGATATTGTTTGTATAACTAGCCAATAAGAAAAAAACTTTATTAAAAAAATTATACATTGTTAATTTGTTTTTATAAATGTGAACATTTACATTTAATTCATATTGAACTACATATTAATATATAGATTTTGTTAAAATATATATCCTTTTCAATATTTTAATGTATTTTTGTGGTCTATTCTAGTGCATTAGATATTTGTGTACTCACTATATTTTTACTGTTGATGTTTTTGTAGTGGCTATTATTGACTTTTGCATCACAGGTATGTAAAGTCAATATTTTTTAAATCCATATTTCTACACTGACACTTTGGTATACCAACTTTTTTGCGATCAATATGGTGATGTATAGTCCTGAATAAGAGGGATGTCTAATTATTAGCAAATCTGCATGCCTTCTTCATAAATTATTGTTATTAACGGGGCCACTCTCAAAGATGTTTTCATATGAAATGGAAGGACCTGAAAGTGCCAACTGATTTCCTTCTACAAAAAACTGGAGAAATTTCTGATAACATTTCCTGATTGATATATGAAATTAGGCATTCTAAAAGTCGATGGTGGTTTACAAATCACCTTGTGATTTCAGCCGAAGGATCAAATGAAGGGTGTTGAATAGTTGACACCAGACAGTGTATTACTCAGATGATTTTGACTACTCTGATGATTTGTTGACTAGGACAACTATACAATACCATCCCTGGTCAAAGTCCTGGATTGTAACTACACTATTGGTCCTTTTCATTACTATAGATTTAATACTGTCCCATAATACCTTCTGTTTTGTCAGATTCTGAGGCCAAGTTGTTGCAACACCACCTGAGCCTTGAGAAATAGATATGAGTATAGATATAACCTTGGGCAGCAACTCCCAAAACCTTTTGTCTGAAATTGATTTTTTCCAATCTTCCTAAAAGAGGACGAGACAGTCTCATACTTCTTGCAAAGTCAGGAGCACTGGCTTGAATTTCCTTTAACATGTACAAAATGAGGAGGAGGGGTGCCTGAGTACTCCTTGGTAGAAAGCATGAGAGACTTCAAAAACGCAAATGTTTTCCTTTGCATGTCAAGAAATCTACAATTAGGACTAACAGACTGACAGGCTTTTGATTTTTAAACAACATATGTAGCACTCTCTCCATTTATTCTCCAAACAGCTTACTGCCTGAAAAAGGCATTTTCAACGGAGAAGTCTTCTAAGTGGTATCAGCCTTCTATTCCTGTGAGTGTAGATGGTGACAGACTCTACAACTCTTCTTGGGCACATTGTTGTTTCCCTTAATTATCAATGGTGACATCCAACAAGACTTTTGTCTACATATCCAGTTCTGCCAATAGCTCTGAATAATCCTCTCCTCTTTGGATGGCCATTGCTAGGTATGAAAATCTTTTAACAGTGACTGTGAATCATATTGTGCCTAAATCGCAGTGTCCATCAACAACTTTAGACCAGAATGAGCAGCTTTTAAGGCGGTATTGGCTTTGCTGCCCACCACCACAACCAATGCACATCACAAAACATACAAACACATTCTCAGCAAATGCATATTACTCATTCATAACAAACACACTCAATTCTCAATTCAGTCTTTCAATAAACACTACAAAACACCACAAAACATATCTATATACCTTTCTACACCAACTGCTACACAATTGCACCTTTACTGTTACGTAAACTGCTGCTCTACCCTATACAACTATCAAACATACACATCACCAACACACTACAAAAAAACACATTACACATAACCATAATTCCCTCAAACATATATTCACTTTTCATATTAAAAAACAGCTATACCCCCTGCATACTCCTAACAGACCCCATTCCAGCAGCAACAACCCTTTATTCAACCCTCCCTCATATCATCCTCCATCAACACTCCACCTTTCTACCAAAAACACACAAACCCTCCGTAAACTACACCCCAAATACTACCTATTGATGCTCCCAAATCAAGTACAAACACTCATTACCGCTGTTCATCTCTTCTCACACACCTCAGACACTCTTCTTCAACACACATCACCCTCCTTTCTCCTTCAACATACACCCCCACCAGTACCTCTGAACCAAATCCTACACAAACTCACTACAGCAATAACACATGACTACTCCACAAAAAACTAAAATGATACACAAACAATTTCTTACTACATTCCATCACAAAACACAAAAAACACCCACTCCCTCCCTCATGCTGACACAAATAATACTCAACCTAAACCACATTTGTACACGCATTTTCAAACATTTACAACACTACTCACAAAATCCGCCAATACACAATACTCATTCATTCACCTTTCAAGCATTGCACAATTTAGAGTCGTAAAATATGACTAATATGCTCTACCCCAACCCTCACACACACACCTTTCACCCTCAAAATACAACATAAACAAACCCCCTGTTCACAATTTTGCATCTCCTTGTCTATCACACAACAAGGCTACACCACAAAACCACCTTACTCTCCACCACCATCCCTACCATTTGCACACACAGACTAAACACAATGCCTTCTAATCCTGTTGCATGAGGGGTGCGAAATGGAGAAAAAAAACTAGTGGTGTTCCATGAGGACGTTTCCATTCAAGATTGTGATGCCCTCATCACCATATCCAACCTTACACCAACTTTCTTCTGTAAATTCCTCTTTCTCTACAGACCACCGCCAAGCAATGGGACATTCCTAGACACATTACTAGATATAGTTTCACACCTTTTGACACTGCTCTCCAATGTATGCAACCTTGCTGACCAAAACATATGGTTTGATGAACCTAACATGTCCCATTCCAGACCTATCATCACTAACCTAAACACACAACCCATTTACGCAAGACCTATTACATTGCATCACAGACAACGGGAGGGGGGTAGAATGGACAACGGGAGTGTGGGCAGGGGAGGTATGGGAAATGTGAGGGGAGGTGGATGTGGAAGAGGGGCTGGCAGAGCCTCATCAGCTCCTGCTCAGCAACACAGATCAGAATTAGTCCAAAATCAGTGTGACTATTACTTCCAGGTGGGTCATAGGAAGAATGAAGGCCCTAGCTTACAGGGCCAAGTATTGTGGTGAGAGGAAGAGGTAGTTCGGTGCCAAGGGGTACAGGGAGAGGTGGCAAAAATAGGCAAGATTTCACCCAGCGTCAGAATGACAATAGACGTGAAAATTATTTTGATGGCCAACAAGTTGACAGAAGTTTCTATTCTGAAGATTTTACTGACATTGATTACAATACCTTTGAGTATTCACAATAGGACAGCAATGTAAAGGGCAGAAAAAGGGTCATGTAATAGTCCTATACTTCCAGTTCTTTAAAAAAACACAGAGGGAATCCCTGATAAATATAGATTAGTGATTGATCTTCGAGCCATTAACAAAGTTGTAGTACCCCAATATCCTGTTGTTCCTGACATGAGTTCTATTTTTACTATTTTTACCATGATTGTGTCTTCAGCCAAATATTTTACTCTGCTTGATTTAAAAAATGCATGTTTTTAGTATGCCCATTGCTAAAGGAAATCAATACTTTTTCTCATTTTCATTCAAATGGTGCTCCTTTAGATTTACTCTGTCTCCTCAGGGGTATACAGAAAGCCCTAGTATATATAGTTTAGCTTTGAATAAACAATTAGACCTGTTTACCCCTTCAAAAAGCTCTGTATTACTCCAGTACATTGCTGACCTATTAATTGCCTCAGATACAGAGGAAGGTTGTAAGGAGACAATAGTTAATTTGTTACATCATTTAGCACTCACTCCTAGGACATAAAGTGTCCTTATCTAAAATGCAAAATTGTTAACAGGATGTTGCCTATTTAGGTCACCTCCTGTCAAAGGGGGGGGGGCTGGGGGGGTGGAAGACTGCACCCACAAAGAATTGATTTGGTACAGAAAATGTAATGTCCTCAGACCCAATCTGATGTTCGCACCTTTATAGGTGTGACTTCCTTTTGCAGGCAGTGGGTACCTAACTTCTCTTTAATTGCAAAACCTTTGCTTGATCTAACTCTAAAAAATCTTAGTAACCCACTCTCTTGGACAGTTGAGTGTGAGCATGCTTTTCAACAGCTAAAGAATGCTTTATGCAATACACCTGCCTTGGGTAACCCTGATTATGCTAAGAAATTCCGCGTTTTGCCCATGAGAAAGATGGCTGTGCTTTATCTGTTTTAACCCAATCCCATGGGGGGAGGAATAGAGCTTGTGCCTATTTTTCCCTCCACACTGGATCCAGTAGCTAAGGCTTTCCTAAATTGTTTGCGCTCAGTAGCAGCTGCTGCAGTCAAACAACCTGAAATTTATGTTCTAGGTCACAATTTGACAGTTATGGAACCGCACGCTGTGTATGTGCTACTAAACAAAACTCAAACCCAGCACCTGACCAGTCAACGCTTAACAGGGTATGAGATAACACTTATTGCTTCAAATATCATTCTGAAACGTTTGAACCCAGCCACTGTGTCACCCCTCCCCGGTGATTCAGGGAGAGAACACCATGACTGTGTTTTCATCACAGAAGAAAAGACCAAGGGACGGTTAAACTTAACAGATACTCCTATATCTGATCCACAGGGAGAGCTGTGTGTGGATGGTTCATGTTTCAAATTAACGGGTTGTACAAAACTGCTACATATACCATCACCACTTTTAAAACAGTGGTAGGGGGGCGTGACCAACTGCCAATGGGAATGGCCGCAGGGTAGCCGAGCTCCGCTGTGCCACTCCTCAAATATCAGTTTTAAACCTTCCCGAGGGGTCTAATTAAGCTGACTGCTGCTGCCCTAGGAGTGGGTGAAGTTTGGGTGAAATCGGAGGGGCCCAAGTGAAGCTGCTGCCTTCAATCCATCCGCCTGCTGTGACTGAGCCGGAGGAGAGTGTCGCTCCTCGGCAGACGGGCTCCACGCATTGCCGCGGCTGCGACCTAGATCGCGACCTGACCCGAGAGTGGTGAGCGGGGGTCGCCGACATCCCCGGTGCCGTCGCACATAGGGGACATCCAGTGTTATGTCCCAGCAGGTTGGTGGACGCCGGACAGGTGGGTAAAAAGATCTGGCACCGGCTGAGGCCGATCCCTCGCATTGCCGCCATAGCCCACAGTTGAACAGGGCTCACTGAACTGGTGCGGACTTCCACACGGCTCTTGACTAGATAGCGGTCATTCTCTTCCTTGCTTTCCCGCTTCCTCGAAAAGACCTGAGGGCTGCCGGGGCGGCCGACAATAAACCGGCTCACCTGTGGAGCCCACAGAGGGAGGAGGGGCATCAAGCAGAGCGAGCGATGGCCTCCACAGAGCACTGGGATCTCAAGGGGTGCCGCAACATCCCACTTGCTGCCGGTAATGCTTCAACGGCGTCTGTGTGAGTGACCGGTGGGGTCCACAGTTATTTGAGGCCTTTATCATTTCCCGAGAGGGGTTTAGCAAGCTGCCATTATCGACCACAGTGGGGAAGAGACTGAAGGGTGCTCCAGCTGATGATCGGTCCTGGGGCTGACTTGAGAGGGGACTCATTGGAGCTATCGGAAAGTGGGCAATCCAGTTGGTGGTCTGCTACCTACGAGCGAGCCGGGTTCTCTGGCTGCCACATTCCGGCGGGGGACCATAGCCCTTGGCACTGGGGGGAGGTCCCACTGCAGGCGGTGGCGAGTAGCTGGTGCATCCCGGTCCCCCATCGCACCCTCCTGGGCGTGGCAGCCATGGCGACGGACCACGGGGGGCGCAATGCCATGCAGGCCAAACTAGAAAAATATGCGTGGAATAAGTCTCAGGAGGAGGGCCATGGTACCACAGCAATACAGAGTGAGAGAACCAAGCCAACGAACAAAAATATTTTAGCGGCCATCACCACCGTCCGGACCTCTCTCGAAACCCGGATTGATACAGTCACCATAGAGGTCGCAATAATCAGGGAGAACATGAGGAAAATCGCGGATCGTGTGAGCACAGTTGAGACCACCACTAAAGACTTGGTAAATGATACGGCCCTTCTGGGGAAACAAGTGACCGAACTGCGAGCTTCCCATGAGGCCCTGACCATACAACTGGCCGAATATGAAGGAAGGATGAGGTGCAACAACATTCGGATTCTTGGCGTCCTGGAACGAGCGGAGGGGCAGGCAGCCGACCTGTTCTATGAGGAGCTGATACTGCAACGCCTTCAGCCACGGGGCCTGTCCAAGTGCTTCTCCAGTGAGCGAGCCCACCATGTACCTGGAGGTAGGCCAAAGCCGGGGGCCCCCCCAGACCGCTTCTTGCCTGGGTGTTTAATTTTCGCGATGGCGACATGATCCTACAGACTGCACGGGCAGCCCCCCTGCTGACAATCGACAACAGTAGGGTTTCCTTCTTCCCAGATATTACCTTGAGGGTCCAGAAGCAACATCGTGGCTTCTTGGAAGTGAAGCGGGCTCTTAGAGTTTAAGAGATCAAATATGCTATGCTGTTCCCTGCTAAGCTCCGGGTGGAATCAGATGGCAAACTGTGGTTTTTCACGAGACCTGAGGATGCCTGGGACTGGTTAGACGGCTGGCGTACAGTTGGTAAGGGGTCACGCAAATCTCTAGCTACGACCAACGGAGCCAGCGACAGGCGTCAACTGCGGAGGTCCCTACTCCATTCTGACTCAAATTCTCAAGGCCCTCCGGGGTGAATACGGACATTGTACAAGTAAGAGGGACTGTCTGTTAAGTTTTTGCCTTTCTTGAACAGCTGAGGAATAGGTGTTGTACTCCGGCTGCAGTTTCTTTGAGTACTGACTGATGGCACTTACTCTTTACTATCTGACCCTTAGTTGCCCATATATGTTTGCTTTATATGCTCTGTCTTCGCATAGTATACCCCGATATTCATTCTAGGATATTCCGCCCAAGGGGCTTCTTGGCTGGGGTTAGTAGTTAGGATTATGAATTGTTGTCTGAGGGAGTGGGTTTGTTCACGTTCCCAAAGTTGATGAGGGTGGGCGACAGGCACTCTGCAAGTTGGAGGTGGCGGGTGGTTCCAGACCCGTTGTGCAGGGAGGCAGGGTGGGGGTGCATGCTGGGAGGGGGGGCTGGGGTTTGTTCTATATGTTTCATTTGTTTTTTTGTATCAGCGCATTGTGCTGCTTAGTTCTCCGGTGCAGTAACAGGCCACATAGACATTTGGAAATACCAAATCCACTTCAGCTTTTTCTGTCCACCAACTAGATTCTTACATGCTATGGTGGGGGCTCCGCGGATCACTTAGTGGTGGGATCCCTCGAGATGATCCCTTTTCCTGACAACGTGATCAGATGGCACCCTGCATAACTCTTCACCTATTGACATGGAATGTTAATGGCTTTGGGGAAAAGATTGAGAGGGGTATTGCACTACAATATATCAAACGGCAAGAGCTTGATATTGTGATGCTCCAGGAGATGCACCGAGTAGGAAACTCATGTGGGGCCCTGAATAGGAAGGGGTATCAAATGATAGTTCACTCAGGTTTTTTCCGCGGGCTCCAGGTGGGTGGGGATCCTCCTCCGAAAAGGATGCCCAGACATCATACACAATACCGAGACCGACGTGCAGGGTAGATACTCAGCTGTCACGGGCACATGGGAGGGACGTGTCCTTAATGTAGTCTCTGTCAATGCTCCCCCTGGGTTACAGCGATTGACATTACGTGATGTAGGGACTCTTCTTTTGGAATTACCCCTGGGAGTGTTGGTACTGGGGGGTGACTTTAATCTAACTATGGATAGATCGCGGGACCGTCTTCCATCTCAAGAGGCTCGCAGCTCCACGAGTTCACTAACGCCCTTGGTGTTGTGGACATATGGAGGTGGCTGAACCCATTACATACACACTTCACGTTCCAATCAGGGGCACACGGTAGCCAATCTCGAATCGATTACATGTTCACACATGCACAAGATGTACATGCTTTAACTAGGTCCAGCTGTTTGGCACGCAGAATATCTGATCATTCTCCGATTCTGACTACTTTTGGCATACAACGGGCTAGAAACCCCGGCACCCTTACTGTACAACCATAGGCGCTAAAGATACCACACATCAAGGAGGCACTACTTCAAGATACGGACTACTACTTTGCTGAGAATGTGGGTTCCGTTGCCTCGGCGCGGATACTATGGCACGCATTTGGCGCTGTTATCAAGGGCAGGGCTCTGCCGTTAATGGTGGGACACAGGGCTGAGCGCTCCAAGTGGGTGGTAGAATTGGAAGCGGACATATTGGCCTTGGAAGAGACTGTCACACACGCCCCTGATCCTGCTGTCCAACATAATTTAAAAATGAAAAGGCAGGATTATAAGCAACTTCTTTTAGAAGAAGCCACGATGCGCTCCCTCAATACTCCTGGCATTGTTGGAACGTAAGGAGCAGGCCACATGCTGGGTACATGCAATTGCGGGCCCGGATGGTGCACTTCTCACTGACCCTCAACAAATTGCCGACACCTTTGCTTCCCACTTTGAGGAGGTTTATAGTATTTTGGAGACATCTCAAGCCCCGTGGTCAGCCAATCTCCTCGCCTCTATAAATGTGGTGAGTCTCTCCCCACAAGATAGAGACGCGATGGAGGTGGACATTACTGAGAAGTAGATTCAGAAGGCCATACAAGACGTCCGCTCCAGCAAAGCAATGGGTCCTAATCGACTTCCCATTGAGCTCTTTAAACCCATGGCCACTAAATAAGCTCCCCACTCATTGAGTCTGTACATGGAGTGTTTTGAGTCGGGCCTACTTCCGACAGACATCCGTACTGTGGCTATAGCGGTTGTTCATAAACCGAATAACCCGGCAGAAGACTGTAAATCATACCGTCCCATCTCCCTTCTTACCGTCGAAGCTAAGATCCTGGCCAAACCCCTGGCCAATCGACTCCTTCCTTATATCACCGGACTGATTCATCCAGACCAGTCCGGATTTATGCCGGGAAGAAACACTGCCCAGAATTTGCGACGGGTGAACGTGGCCCTTGGATGCCACCATGGCATTTGACACCATTGAATGGGATTTTCTCTTTGCTGTGATAGCTCGCATGGGGTTTGGACCTAAAATGATTAGATGGATTCAGCTACTGTTTACACAACCTACCGCACATGTCACCGTCAACAATCACCGCTCAGCCACTTTTCCCCTCCGACGAGACACACGACAAGGCTGCCCACTGTCTCCACTCCTCTTTGCTCTTGTATTAGAGCCACTGGCCGTATGGGTCAGGGGGGATCTGGAAATACGAGGATTTAAAGGATGATGGACCATGAAGACCGCATCTCGCTATACGCAGATGACATTCTTCTTTATTTTGCGTCTCCAGTGCGTTTCTGCGGCGGGTACTCCACATATTTCACATATTTGGCGCACACTCCGGTTACAAGATAAACTGGTCTAAATCTCAGATGTATGTATTATGGGGTGATCCCCCTCAAGTCCTCGGGGTTATGCGATCCCAGTAGCGCCTCAGGGCTTTCGATACCTGGATATCTTTGTTACCCCTGATGTTAAACTTTTCTTCAAACAGAACCTGCTAGGACCACTCCAACGTCTCAAATCTGACGCCCAGCACTGGCGTTCTCTCCCACTTACTCTCCTCGGGCGCGCGTCCCTTTTTAAGATGCTTGCGCTTCTGCGCTTTCTCTATGCCTTACAGAACACTCCCAATCCTATCCCAGATTCCTATTTCTCTCAGATTGATGGCGTCATGTGGGGACTATTGTGGGAGGACTGTCCACCACGTATTACAATGAACAAGCTCACAATGGGATGGTATGATGGGGGCATTGGGTTACCAGACATGCAACTTTATTATCAGGCCTCCCAACTGACAGCTATAAATCGATGGGTTTTTGGCCCACATGACAACCCCAATTTTCACACGGATCACTGGCTCATGGGGCAGGGTGGCTACAACAGGGCATTATATACCAATCCCCGTAAGCTTTGCTTGACAGGCCCCACAGCATGAACGGTTGAGGTCTGGCATGGAGTCACAAGAAAGTTGGGTTGGCATAATCGCTTGACTAAAGCAACTCCACTCAGGGAACCTGACATATTGGGTCGACTTAGCAAATGTCCAGGGTTTGATAAGTGGGACACAATCGGAATATCAACGGTTGGGGACATTTGGGTGAAGGGGAGGCTGGCCACATTCGCTGACCTCCACACATAGTACCAATTGACGCACACAGAGTCCTTCTGATACCTTCAGATCAGCCACGCCATATCTGCTGCCATACCAAAGGGGCTCCCTCCACCTGACTCTTCCCCCCTGGAGGACCAACTTATACTAGACCGCATGGATTACAAGGCTATATCCCTCACTTATAGAAAACTGGTAAATAATTGAATGGATCCTATGCAGAGACAACCTGCGGGTTGGGAGACAGACCTGTGAAGTATTGATGATGAGGACTGGCGAGACACGCTGGCCTCCCCCAGGGAAGTAGCCATCCCCATGCGTCTGCAGCTCATGCAGCTGAAAATCCTCCACCGAGTCTATTTTGACGCTAAACTCCTGTTCAAACTGGGTAGGAGACCTAACCCACTCTGTCTCCGGCGTTGTTCTCAACCTGGCACCTTCCTTCACATATTATGGGAATGCCCACAAATTCAGCACTACTGGTTCAAAGTCACTCAGCAAATGGTTTGGACATGCAATTAGCCCCTACAGCCATCTCCCCAACTCTGCCTACTTAACATATGGGAAGCTACTGACCTCTCCCAGGCAGAGCAGTCATGGGCCTCGATGGGTTGGGCCATCGCGAAATGAGACATCGCACAGAAATTGGGAGGGGCGGACACAGTCCCGCTTTTACGCGACTGGGCCACAGATATGGACAGTGCAATGATTGTGGAAAAGGCTGTCTTCAAGGGAAGAGGTTACCCCATGAAGTGGGATCATAAATGGGGGAGGTGGAATAAATATAGAGGGGACATCTGCATCTCACCTATTATAGAATTGCGGCGTGAGAGGCAAACCTTGATGTCTCTACTAACTGATGTAGTGGAGCCCTCCCCACCGACGACCTAAGAGGGTTACGTCCGCCAGGCCTTACTCACGACCTCTTTTCCTGATGTATATATTTCCTCTGTTTTGTGCTATTATTAACTATGAAGAACTTATGTACTGGGAATCTGAATACGGCTTTGATATTGCTGTGTACCGATGCAACTTTGTTGATAATAAAAACTGTTTAAAAAAAAAAAACAACAACAAAAACAGTGGTAGAGTCATGTACTATACTTCAACTGCCAGCCCAAGGGGGGGCCTGGCCAAGATGGCAGCAGAGTAGGACGTGCCTGCTCGCCGCTCCGGACCACAACCTGGGCCCCATTGACACAGCTGCTGACAGAGGTCCTGGGAGATGTGCAGAGGTCGCCCTGCTTCCCTCACAGCATCTTGCAGCTCACCGGAGTCTGAATCGTCCCGAAAGCATCGAGCGGAGCACGCACAGCGGTGTCTGATCCCTGTTAGCCCGTCAGGCCTCCCGAACTAGAAGCCAGAGATGTGCACCACAGTGGAGCCGGTCGCGTCCAAGGCGGTCCGAGGACGGCGACTGAAGCGCAGGCAGTCGAGGACTGGTGCCCTGACCTGCAATGTGGGAGGTGTAGAACTGGGCAGCGCAGTGGATTTATGATCGCGCTGCTGGTGAGTGGCGGGTCTCTTGCGGAAGTGGCGTAATTGAGGAGTAAGGCCGAGGCAGAGGCAGGGGCAGGCTGGGTCCCATCTGAGTGTGAGACGAACTTGGGAGCAGACTCAAATGGCAGAACTTCATTGCATGCATGGAAGGATGCGGGCTTGTCAGGCCTAGCTTCTGCGCTCTTCGAATTTGAAACAGCACAAAGACATTGGAAGACCGGGTGGCTACAGGAGTCCACCGGACCTGCAGGCTGAGAGACTGGGCGCCCTTGGGAGCATTGGGAGCCGCAACAACCAACATTAAGGTGAGCGGGCCCCGGCCTTCAGTGCCTCCTGTGCCCCGGGCTGCATGGGGAAGTGGTCGACTGGGCCTAGCTGGCACTGAGGCAGGCAGTGGAGCAGAGCACTTACCTACCCTTACCCGAGCAGGGGTGAGATCACTAGCATTGTGGCGAAGGGACTGATGCAGCAAAGGGCATAGAGCTTCATCAATGCGCACTCCCTCCCTCCCAGGAGTCTGGCGCTGGGGTGAGTCGGGGATGGCGTACCCCACAGCAGTAGATAGGCATTGTGGTGCTGGACTTCCCATTCCTTTTGCGACATCGTGATCACATTTGGTCCAGCGCTTGACCCCATTGAGGAGAGCCTGTTCATCCCCCTTCTGGTGGAACCGGAGGACCGGTACATGAAGTATCCTCACCCTCCCACAAGGGGGTCTACAGCAGTAAATAGAGTAAGTGCCATGATCCGGGCAAGAAACGTCGTGGCTCAAGGATTCTTGCACGGGTGGTCGAGTAATCTGAGAGGACCATCCACAAAGGCAAACTCTTACAGACACTGTAAATGGGGATCGCCTTGGAATGGCATCCATCAAGGCGAAGAAGTATCGCTCAGTAAAGGACGTTCTCCTTAAGTCTGGTGCCAGTGGGGCTGAGGCAGCCCTGGCTTCGAGTGGTGGTCAAGCTGAGTCAGAGTAGGGAGACGCGGATGGCCTGGTCACCCGTTTCTTCCTCGAAACGCCTTTCGCCTCGTTGAAAGGAGAATTCCACTCCATGAAGAAGGAGATTACCATGGAACTCTGAGACATGAGGAGAGATATAAACTCAGTGGGTTAAAGGGTTTACACCCTGGAGACGCAGGCCGCAATGAGGGACGAAGAGATTGTACAGCTCCAGCTGGAGGTACTCCGCCTTCAAGACCAGCAATTGGATCTTCAGGCCCACGCGGAGGACCTCAAGAACCACTCTTGGTGTAATAATATACGGATTTGAGCGGTCCCTCAGGGGGCAGAAGGGCAGGACATTGAGGCATACGTGGCGGAGCTCATTCGCTTTATGCAGGGTTCCCCTTTGGACCAACGCATTAAGCTGCATAGGACCCATCGCGTGGACCCTAAGAGGCGGTCGGTGACTCCTCCTCCGGATATTCTCACTTGTGTCCACGATTTTCAATTAAAAGAGAGAATCCTCCGAGGGGTCAGGGATAAACAACCTATAGACTTCCACTCTTCCAGGCCCCTTTTATACCAGGACTTGGCTGTTACTACCTTGCAAAAAAGGAGGGACTTTAGACCGGTGACTGCTTGCCTGCGTTCCAGAGAAATCCCTTATTCCTGGGGGCACCCTTTCCGGATAATCTTCAAGTGGGAGGGTAAGCTGCGACAAATCCGTTCCCTGCAGGAGGCCCAGAAGCTGCTTTGCTTGCCCAAGGAGGTGACAGGGGACTTAACCCTAGATGATTCTAAGAAGCGTCCTCCTGAGTCTGAGAAGTGGAAGAGAGTCAGGAGGTACCCACTATGTCTGCGACCGGATCCTGAGACGATGACCAAAGAACGACAAGCACTCATTACGACTTTGGAGGGAGACTCGGAGGTTGCAGATCGATCCCTGGATCCCAGTGCTGTAGAGGGGGAGGCGGGGCTGGAGGGCATTTCTTCAGGTCATTGCAATCAGGGGCCCAGATGGGCGGGGGTGACGTTTTCGGTCCTGCTGACATCTCATGTCTTTCCATGGGGTTTTCAACCCAGGACTACCAATCAGTACATTTTTATTTAGTTCTGTTTTTCTTGTTAATGTTTTTGAGTTAACGGGGTTCTCTCCTCCTCCAACTAATGGTGTAAGTGTCACTGGCAATCCGGCAGTGGGGGAATACTGGACACTCAGGGTCAGAATGTATATGTTGGTCGCCGGGACTAGCTGGGTCTTGGCCTTACAGGAGTCTCCAGAGCACTGGGCACTTTCCTCCGTTGTCTGCCTCTCTTAAAGTAATCTCACTCAATGTAAGAGTACTCACAGCCCAATTAAAAGGCAGAAGATTCTGTCGTTTTTGGAGAATACTGATGCTCAAATATGTCTCCTCCAAGAAACACACCTATTGAGTAAAGACTTTCATAGATTGCGGGCCAGAGCATTTCGCCACCAATTGTTTTCCTCTAAGACAGCAGGGGTGGCTATTCTTGTCTCAACCAAGTTCCCTGGCAAAATAGGCCCCAAGCAGCCCAATATCAAAGGACAACTTGTAGCACATACATGCACAGTAGGTCTGTGCTCCTTCACAGTAGCCACGGTCTATGCCCCAAACGACGGACAGGGGGATTCCTTTGAGAGATGGTACAGGGTCTATCAGGCTCCCAGGATAGGTCAATTCTAATAGGGGGGGTTTCAACATGGCTGTTGACAGTGACTTAGATAGATCCGGCCAGCGGCTCGGGCAAACTGGGGCCTCACTAAGAAAGGCAGACAGCTCCTGACCGAAGATGGGTTGATGGACACCTGGAGGCCACACCACCCAGCCTCCAGGGGGTACACTTTTTACTCCTACTCCCACAAAACATACACCAGAATAGATTACATTTTGGCAACGGCCTCACTGACAAAACAGATGAATCTGGTTGAGATAGTTCCATGTCCCCAATCTGATCACTCTGCGGTGTGCATATCTTTATCTATTTCATTTCAGGCCTCACCCCACCGGATATGGCGCCTCCGAAAAAAAGATACTGCAAAGCTCTGTGGTGACCCAGCGGATCACTAGAGTTATATTTGATTACCTGGCCAATAATGACAAACCCCTGTGGCTGTAGGGTAGGACACCTTGAAAGCAGTAGTGGGTGGGAAATTCCTGGCTATCCCTGCCTTCGACAAGACGGTGTGGAGAGAGAAGAGGGAGCAACATGCAAGTGCAGTGACAGAGTTGGAGCGCATCCACCAGAGAACTGGGGCTCCTACGGTCTGGAATAAACTTAAAGCAGCCAGAGCTCAACTGGCTAGCTTAGATACTGACAGGGCTGAACACGCTGCCCTCCAACTTTGGCACGCCTTCTACGTGGGAAGGGACAGGAGTGGGAGACTTTTAGCTAACAGGCTTAGGGCACAAAGATAGACTTCCAACATCTCACTGGTCATAGATCAGCAAGGGAGGGAGCAAACTACTGATCAGGGTATAGCTGACATATTTCAACAATTTTACGCATTGCTTTAAAAGGCACAGAAGCTTCCAGAGGAGGCCCTGGCCCAATATTTACAGTCTGCAAGAACTGCCAAGCTGGCTCCTAGCGAAGCTAAACACCTTGAATCCCAATTAGATTGGAGGAAGTCATCTCCGCTATATCCAAATTAAAACCGCTAAAATCCCCAAGACCAGACGGATTTCCCTCCATCTTTTATAAGACCTTCTGTTCCATGTTTGCTCCACTGCTGGTGAGGGTATTCAACTCGATTGATTCATCTGCTCCCATGCCACACAGGATGTTAGAAGCACTAGTTTTGGTAATTCCTAAGCCAGGGAAAGATGAAAGCCAATGTGCGTCATACCGCCCCATCTCCCTCTTAAAAGTTGACCTTAAAATGTTCACTGGTATCCTAGGTCATAGGCTCTCTTCCCTCCTTCCAGGACTGATAGATCCCAATGAGTCTGGTTTTGTCCCGGGCCGCCAGTTTCTGACAATACTAAGTGCCTTCTACACTTGATAGAAAAATCTGAACGATTTAAGGATGAACGCATGATACTATCAGTAGATGCCGAGAAGGTATTTGACAGGGTACATTGGCCCTATCTCAAAGCAACCCTGGAACACTTTGGCCTGCTGCAGCATTTTATAGACTAGGTGCTGGGAAATTACACAGACACCTCCTCCTCACCATGGGTGAATGGATTAATTTCACAACCATTCCCCATCCAACAAGGAACCAGGTAGGGATGTCCACTCTCGCCACTCCTGTTCACCCTGTACATGGAACCTATGGCTCAACGAGTGCACGATGATCACTCAATATCACTGGTAAAGTTCGGAGTCGACGAACACAAAATAAGCTTACGCCGACGATGTCATGGCCACCTTTGAAAAGCCAAGAGAGTCACTTCCAGCGTTCCTGATAGAATTGGAACGCTTCGCTTAAGTGTCAGGTTTCAAAGTCAATATTCACAAGTCGCAGGCCCTCAATCTAACCCTGGGTTCAGATACCTTGGATTTGCTCCATGAACACATCCTCCATCTGGTGCAAAACACAATCCCCTGTCTAGGGCGGCAGATCTCAGATGATATACAATCTACCGATTCGACAAACTACAGAGCACTGCTGTGACATGTTCGTGAATGTCTTTGTAAGTGGAGGCCCTTCTCACTGTCATGGTTGGGTCGCATCGCAGCCATAAAGATGACGAAATTACCTAAGAGTATATACATATTCCAGACCCTTCTATTGGTGCCCCCAAAAGGGGTATTGAGCTCATTGCAGAGAAACCTGGAGCGCTTCATATGGGGTAATAGTCGACCTAGGATGAGGACACGCTTGCAAACAGCAGCCCATCCAAGGGCTGGAAATACACCAACAGTTAATAGCGCTTCCATCCGTGGTATGAAAGACTCTGGCACTACGAATCTCATAACCCCATGCACAGTCTTAATTGAGCAGCCCATGCAGGGCGTGAAATCAAGGATATTTAGGGAGGAGTTGTGACCAGACTGTGTCTTACTTTACCGCCGGAGCCTCTGAGGAAGAAGTCAAGGACTTCGAAACGCGTAAGGCATGAACGGCGGGACAGCTGTAAAAGGGACTTCTTTGCCGGTGTTGTCCGTACCTAAATAAAGGCTTCAGCGCAGCACTGTTGTTTGAGTGCTTCTTGCCTGTGGGCATCTGTGGAGCATTGATATTGAGCGGCAGTCCAGCTGCTGAAAGTTCACCACCCTGAGATCTGTGGGGCCAGGGTGTCGGTGTACACCGATCCTCACACGTGGAGCAGCAACGCAGGATCGAGGACACGCTTGCAAACAGCGGCCCATCCAAGGGCTGGAAATATACCAACAGTTAATAGCGCTTCCATCCGTGGTATGAAAGACTGGCACTATGAATCCCATAACCCCATGCACAGTCTTAATTGAGCAGCCCATGCAGGGCGTGCAATCAAGGATATTTAGGGAGGAGTTGTGACCAGACTGCGCCTTACTTTACCGCCAGAGCCTCTGAGGAACAAGTCAATGACTTCGAAGCACGTAAGGCATGAACGGCGGGACAGCTGTAAAAGGGACTGCTTTGCCGGTGTTGTGCGTACCGAAATAAAGGCTTCAGAGCAACACTGCTGTTTGAGTGCTTCTTGCCTGTGTGCATCTGTGGAGCATTTATATATATATATATATATATATATATATATATATATATATATATATTCCAATCGTCGTCGCTCCCAGTTGAAGACACCACACGCGATGTTCTATACTTCCCCATTTATTGTTGAACAGGCTGCCACAACTACAGGTACGATTTCACAGCGTAAATCTGCCTTCTGCCATACGCGTTTCAGGTTTCCCCTTGTTCTCTGGCTTGGCTTCTGGTGAAAAGGCGGCTATTCAGAGTCTCTCACACCTGCAAGCAGTCTTATAGTCCCGCCCTGTGGGGCGTGTGCATCAGTGCACTCTGGGTTTGGTAGTTCAGTAAATTGCATCTATAGTAGTTTGGCCGCTACATGATTCCTCCTTTGATAATATCCCGTTGGGTTCGCTTGCTAAGTCGTAGCAGAGTGTAGCATTTCTTCCGCCTTGTTCAACTGGTAACATCGCTCCCAAGCAGCGCTGCATGTCTCACAGCGCAAGGACCCGCCCTAAAAGCAGTGGGGTATCTTCGTGGCCAGAGCAGGCCACCACATGTTCCAATCGTCGTCGCTCCCAGTTGAAGACACCACACGCGATGTTCTATACTTCCCCATTTATATATATATATATTATATATTATCTACTGGCGGTCACCAGTAGATAGTTATAGTTAGGTAGTTAGGACCGAGTTTCCATAGGAAATCTAAAAATTCTATTTTGAATAACTTTGCCGCCGATTGACGAATCTTTGCGAAATTTTCAAAACTAATGGGGCGCTCCGCTCCTACCCTGACAGTCTCGGGATAATTCGTCAAGCGGGGGCCGAGAAAAAGGGGGGTCCCAAAACACGTCTTCCCCATGTATTTTTCCATAGGACTTTAGTCGCAGCTACAGCCCGAACGGCTGAACAGAATTACGTGAAATTTGGCAGAGAGGTAGCCATAAGGTCCGTTTGGTGCCTTTTGCAGGTTTGGTGTAAATCTGTTCAGTATTTTCTGAGAAAATAGCATTTAAATCAATATATATATCTGTACGCGCGCAGCGTGCGCGCTGGGTGCGCGCACCTTGCCGTGCGCGAGCGCAATTCTGATTGGTTGTTACATCTTAGTAAACATTCGAATCGGTCGAAACCAGGAAGTGTCGCCCGCCATTTTGTCTCTTGCACTGAGAGGGGGGTGAAACACAAAGGAGAAAAACATGTAAAGGGGGCACGCTGGACAGTTCCTGACCCCCTAGCAGGGGTCAAGGGGACCCAGGAGGTCTCCCAAGGGCAATTAAAAAAAATTCATTTTTTTCGTGGAATCGCACTATAGAAATGAAAAAAATTCCGCGAGGTTCGCGCAGCGTGCGCGCACTGTATAAAAGCTTTATAATAAAATCGCAATGTCAATCCCCCCGTGTGCGCACGGATGGCTTATCTTACTATAACAGTTTATGCAAAAACCCTTAACAGCAAAGCGTATCATGTGTCCTCCTTGTGCGGACGGTGCGCGAAGCGCACCGTGCGTACATGGCCCATTAAGCGTAACGTGGGCACACGGTGCGCGTAGCGCACTGCGTGCCCACCGTGCGTGCACGGCACTAACTGCGTAAAGTGGGCGCGCGGTGCGCTTTGCGCACCGCGTGCCCACTTTACGCAGTTAGTGGAACGGAACGAACTGCGTGAAGTGGGCGTGCGGTGCGCAAAGCGCACCGCGTGCCCACGGTGCACGCACCGTGCGCGAAGCGCACCGTGCGCGCACGGCACGAACGGCGTAAAGTAACTTAGCATTTAAAAAACCGTACAAATTCACTGAAAAAAACATAGGTTTCACACACGTTATAGTTAGGAATTAGCATTTAAAAAACCTTGCAAATTCACTTAAAAAACCATAGGTTTCACACATGTTATAGTTAGCTGGGCATTTTCCTCATGAAAAACCAATGAAATTCCCCCGTTATAGTTAGTGCAGGCAACTATAACTCACGCGACCGTAATCCGCTGCTGATGACGTCAGATATTACATCACTGATGACATATGTGTCTTTCTGAAAATAAATAAATAAATATATGTATAGCTAAAAACAAAAGGAAGAAGACATGGGTATATAAATGTGTAAATACAGTGATGTAATATCTGACGTCATCAGCAGCGGATTACGGTCGCGTGAGTTATAGTTGCCTGCACTAACTATAACGGGGGAATTTCATTGGTTTTTCATGAGGAAAATGCCCAGCTAACTATAACATGTGTGAAACCTATGGTTTTTTAAGTGAATATATAATATATATATATATATATTCACTGAAAAAAACATAGGTTTAACACATGTTATAGTTAGCTGGGCATTTCACTCTTTAAAAACCAATGAAATTCCCCCGTTATAGTTAGTTCAGCTAACTATAACTCGCGCGCCCGCAATCCACTGCTGATGACATCTCAAATGACATCACTGAAGACATCATCCATTGAGTATGTGTTTCTTAACAATTTTAATATGTTTAATATATATAGGGAAAGGCCTGTTGAAGAATGAGTGGGTGTACCAGTGTGTAAATGGATGATTTTCTGTGGTGCGTAACTAACTCTATAAGTGAGTCATTAAATGTATCTTACTGCAGAGTAGTGACTAAACTGTGTAATTGTCTGTATGTTTCTGTATGTTGGTGTATAAGTGGCTGCATGGTTTTGTGAATACCTATATGAGTGTCTATATGAGTTATTGATTGCTTGTCTGAGTATCTGTATGGGTTCCTGAGTGTTTGTGTGGGTAGGGTGTGTGTGACTCTATGCATAGATGTGTGAGTGGGTGATTCTATGGGTGCATGGTTTTAAGAGTGCATCTGTGATGGACTGTATAGTTGAGTGAGTGTATGTATGGGTGTGTTAGGGATTGAATGTATATCTCAGTGGTACATTTGTGACTAACTACATATGTGAAAGGCAGTATATGTGCGTGTAAGAGTATATAAGTGGGTAGATGTGAGAGTGTGTGATTGTGAGAGTGACTGTATGGATGAGTGTGTGCTTGCATCAATGATTCTATAAGAGCGTAAGAATGTGATACTATTTTTATGAGTAAGTGAACTTGAGTGTGTATAACCACAGAGGTGAGTAAATGGGAGTGTGATTATTTGCATGACTGAGTAGGTGTGAGAGTACCTCTATGGATGATTGGTAGTGTGTGAGTGTCTATATAGGTGTATAAATGCATATGATAGTTTTGTATGTTGTGACTGTAAGTATGAGTGACTGTACAGGTGAATGAGTGGAGGTGTCTGTAGACCTAAGAGTTAATAAGTGGCTATGTAGTTATTGGTATTGCAGTATGTATGGTTTTGAGAATGGAACTCTTACATTTTGAGTCGGTGTATCAAAGGTTATATTAGGGTGTGAGAAGATGTGGTAATTTATCACATGGATGACGTCATCAGTGATATCATCAGTGATGTCATTTGAGATGTCATCAGTGATGTCATGAGTGATGTCACTGACCATGTCATAAGTGATGTAATATGTGACGTCATCAGCAGTGGATTGCGGGCGCGCGAGTTATAGTTTGCTGAACTAACTATAACGGGGGAATTTCATTGGTTTTTTACGAGTGAAATGTCCAGCTAACTATAACATGTGTTAAACCTATGGTTTTTTCAGTGAATTTGCAAGGTTTTTTAAATGCTAATTCCTAACTATAACGTGTGTGAAACCTATGGTTTTTTAAGTGAATTTGCAAGGTTGTTTAAATGCTAATTTATGAATGTATTTTTAAATTTTTTAAATATTTATTTTACAAAAAGCTACCTATATATATAGTTATAGATTAACTTTATCCTGTAATATGGAATGGCTCATTTTTTTTTATTTTTTATTTGGATAGAGTTGAACAGCATAGTTAATATCGTCTATAAACTTATAAATACCTTAAAAAAAAATGATATTTTTTTTTTAAGGGTTTTTGTCCGTGCGCGCACGGTGCACGCATGCGTACGTACTCCGTGTGCGCATGCGTATGTGCCCCACGTGCGCATGCGTATGTCGCGCGTGCTCCGTACGCGTGTGCTCCGTACGCGCCTGCGCGCGTGCTCATTCTGCACATGCGCGCGTGCTCCGTACGCGCATGCGCGCTTGCTCCGTACGCGTCTGCGTGCATGCTCCGTGCGCGTACACGCATGCGCGCGTGCTACGTACGCACATCCGTGAATGCTCCGTGAGCGCACCGTGCGTGCACGTCAAGTCATGTGATTTAGAAACAACACTTTTCATTGGTTTATAGTAGTTTCAGTTCCAGAAACTTCCAACACCACACCCACTCCCCTCATTATTACTTCTGATTCCCTGGGAGAAGGAGCTGAGCAGCTTTTCCAGTACTCCAGTACTTGAGAATGGCAGAGCAGCAGTCATCTTCTGGGAGTGAGCAGGAGACTGTTGTGAGACAGAGGAAACAGAAAGACTCTTTTATATGGCAATTTTTTACATTTCCACAGGGGCAGAAGAAGGTGAATGCTCCAAAAGTCACCTGCACTGTTTGTGATCGTGTCTTATCAAGAGGAGATCCTAAAAAGAAATGCTCTTTTAGTATCTTCACTATGATCAGGCACGTTAGAGATGTACATCCTGTGGCTTATGCTCGAGCTGCTAGAGAAAACCCTCCAGCAGCTCAGCCGAGCACTTCCGCAGCAGCTCAGCCGAGCACATAATCGGCAGCTCAGCCGAGCACTTCATCTGCGGCGGCAGCTTCACCTGGTTCGGTTCCTCTAGATTTACACCCTCTGTTTAAGAGGGTGCATATACAATGCAATGCGTGCAATGCTCTTCTCTCTTATGCGGACACCAGCATTCCGCTAATAGAGAGCAAGATACAGCAGCACACGTGCAGCACACGTGCAGCACCCTATAATTTTTGCCATGTCTTTTTTTTTGCTCTGTCCCTCAATTAACACAGCGACTCTTTTTAGAGCCACCTAACATCTAAACACTTAAATTTGATTTTTAATTCTATTTTTTTTATGATTCCGCCGTTACCCCGCGATTTAAAAAAAAAAAATGTTTTTTTCACCCTTCATGGTCCTTTAGGGACCCCCTGACAAAAGCTAGGGGGTCAGGGACTCTGTACCCTGCCCCCTTTTCACGTTCTCCACCTTTCTTTTACACTGTCACACACAAAATGGTGGTCGACACTTCCTGATTTCGACCGATTCGAATGTTGACTGACATCAATCCACCAATCAGAATTACGCTCGCGCACGGCACCGTGCGCGCACCTTGCTC
Organism: Triturus cristatus; assembly: GCF_964204655.1. Taxonomy (NCBI): domain Eukaryota; kingdom Metazoa; phylum Chordata; class Amphibia; order Caudata; family Salamandridae; genus Triturus; species Triturus cristatus. The sequence continues at coordinate 455,812,018 of NC_140587.1, forward strand.
GCACGGTGCGCGGCTATAGATATTTATGTGCTTGTAACTGCAATTTTCTCAGGAACTACTGAACAGATTGACACCATATATGCAAAAGGCACATGCCTGACCTGAGGACTACCTCTTTGCCAAATTTCAAGTAATTCTCTTCAGCCGTTCGGGCTGTACCTTCGACTAAAGGTCCTATGGGAAAATGCATGGGGAAAATGCGTTTTGGGACCCCCCTTTTTTCTCAGCCCCCGCTTGACGAATCACCCTGAGACTTTCAGGGTAGGAGCTGAGCGGAGCGCCCCATTAGTTTTGAAAATTTCGCGAGGATTTGTCAACCGGCGCCAATGTTATTCAAAATAGAATTTTCAGTTTTCCTATGGAAACACGGTCCTAACTATAACTATCTACTGGCAACCGCCAGTAGATAATATATATATACACACAGGTACGGCGCATATTGGCAATTAGCAGGTGGGAAGGAGTGCTTTGCAGTACGCAAACTTTCAAGTATATACTAACAGAGCTCACGATCTTGCAACAAAAGTACTTTAAAAGCCATAATAATGTCCGCAGACATACTCAAGGACCGCGAATTGGCAGCTGAGGGGATGTTCTCTGATTCCCCAGAAGATAATCATGGGGTCAGCAAGGTGGCCAATGAGGAACCCAGCAATGGCAAAGGGCTCAGGGACAGTTTTTGTGTACTAGTGAAACTGAAGCGCCAGGAACAAGCAAAGTGGTGGGAGGCACGATCACTCCAAAGATATCTGGATGTGGGGAGGATCCCAAGGGGTCTTCGAATTATGATTGCCCCCATCTACGAATCTCCAAACCCTCTTCTGATGGCGGAGTGGGGGAAATGTAATTTGGAATCATCTAGACTGCTTGTTCAAATTTAAGTGAAGTATGCAGATATCGATAGAGTGGCGCTTCAGGAAAGAATAGAGCTTCTTGAAAAAGAGATTGAGCCACAAGGGGATCCAGAGTTCAAACAGAAAATGGTGGAAGAGATGAATGTTCGTCTCAAGAAAGAGAAGGAAAAAATAAAGAATTGTAAAACATATAAGTTTAGACGTGACCGTGATGATTATGCGAACGGACAGATATTCACGTTCGTGAAAAGATATGACTCAATGCGGGTGGACACGGCAAATAAACGTATGGGTAATGTGGAGGACAGAAGAAATCGCCAAGTAAATGCATCCCCCTCAGCCTCTGATTTGAGTTCGTTAGAACTAAGGGCAAACCCAATAATCACTGGGACCTGGGTAACAAACAGTGGAATAGAAATGGTCCCAGAGCATGCATAAAAATTGAGAAAGATCAACACAACAAATATTGCAACAATTTTAAGGCAGAACCATAGTGTTATTTAATCACACTTGGAACAGGCACATAAATGCATACGATAAATCACACTATTTACAAAAGTGCGGGGTGCCACGGGGAAGGGGAGGGAGTGACGAATTAGGTGGGGTAGTAGGATAAGTGACATAAACAAGTTCATAACAATGGTACAAGTCAATTGCTGGGCACCTTACTGTCGTGCCAAATATTCAAGAGTCATTCATTGACAGAATTAAATGTTATTGCCAAATAGCCATATACAAGTGGAAGTCCACAGTGCTCAACGCACTATTGAGGGTACTGGCATGATGGGATGTCGACGTTTCGACCCCTCTTCAAAGGTAGGTAGATTAATTCCTTACAGGTGGGGTCTTCCTCAGGACAAAGAGGATGGTGAACCGGGGAAGGTAGGCACCTATGCAAAGATATGGGTGGGAATTAGAAATGATAGTGCCAAGCAAAGATTCAACTGCAGGGCTGGATATGGATATAACTGCCATAATTACCAGAAAAAGAGAGCATCTAGTCAGTGACAGCTTGGCATCTGGGCAAAGAAGGCTCCACGGTCGGGTGGGAGTGAAAAGTCACCTAAAAATGAATTTAAAAGCGACAGTGTGGTCAACAGTGGAGTTGACTTGAAAAAAGGGAGGTAGGTAATGACTCCAATTTAATATAAACTCACGTGTATTGTTTAGCAAAAATGGGAGGATTAGATTACTCCGTCAAATCACACCGGTCAGTTAATTCGGTATGTTGTTTGAAATGAATCACCGAGAAAGCAGCCTCTAAAAACCAAATGGAGAGAGCGCTCTTTAAATGGGAAACCTGATAGGTAGTCCAAAACTGAAGAAATACAAAGCAAACAGGACCTGGTACCCCATACTATCATCCGTATACTAGGAAGTCAGAAAGCGGAACTAGCGATTCCAATAAATAGAAAGACTGAACAAACATATTATTAAAAAGGAAAAGGTCAAACCAGCGGGAAATGCTAATACCCAATGCGTGGAAAAATCGCAGTAATAAATGTACATGCAGGGGGATTGATCGTGTTGAATACGAGGACCTAGTGACGGGACTAAAAATTAAATAGAGGCAAGTACTGGAAAGCCGTAATGCTAATGGATAAAGCAAAGTTACCGGTTAATAAAGAGGGGGACTGGTCATAGGAACAAGGACCCAAATCCTAGGTCGAATTAGCCAATGTACACGGAGTATCATTAAAGCGGTTCCCTTACCTTGAGACGGCGTACGTGTCTGAAACCGCTCGACTCTGACGGCTAACTGACGACGCGGAGCGGCTCCCAGATAAGGAGAACGCTGAAACCGCGTGACGTTACACCGGGTGCAGCCGCTGGATGCTGCCATCAACGGGAGAATGGAAGAAAGACCATTCGGGTAGTTCGATAGCGAGGTGAAAAGAATTAATGTGGGTAAATAATTCCCGAGGAGAATAAATGAAATAAATAAAATAAATAGTTATGTCAAGTGGAATATGTGTGTTAATGATTAATGTTCAGTGGAATACATCATTAGAAGGGCCTCATCGGGGCCCGGGGAAGCAGCATGATCGACGTTTTGAGGTTGGGGGCGGAGAATCAAAGGGTGAACATGTACGTGGGGGATCCTAAAAAAAGGAAGGTGACAATATGAAAGAATCTAATTGATAAACAAACGTATGTGCACGTTAGGATTGCACAGATGTACAGACTAAAGGGCGTACAGTTAAAATCGTAGTCTGTTGTTAGGTAAACATACAGGTGCAGTGACTATTGTACAATGGGTGCATTATTTGAAAGCGTCTCAAAGTTATACGATGACACGTTGAACCGGAAAAATGTATAGATTCATTTGTAAAAAATGAAAAAAGAACAATGGTTGTTAAAAAGCAGACATATGAGCTTATATCAATAAACATTTTCTAAATGAAGATGCAAGAGAACCAAATGGTAATTACATTGGGAGAGAGACGTCAAATGGTCATTTAAATACATGTGAATGGATATTAGCTTGCTGGATAAGACAAATGATAGTTCCAATGGGAAAGAAACACTCAAAAAATTCATGTGCATAATACGTACATTCGTCATAAATGTCTCATGGTCAACATCATAAAGTGTCTCAGAAATAACGTTAACAACAGGTTAGATAATGGGCTGGGGCAAACAGAGCAAAGTGAACCTTGTTCATGAGTTACCGAGAGTAGCTAATTGAGCATTACTCGGGTCTTGTTCGTTCAAACCAGTTAGAATAGTGTCAAAGCGTATCATCATTTTAGACTCTCTAATGAGCAGGATAGAGGATATATTACCTCCCCGAGGTCCCAGTTCTGTCTTTTCCAAGACAATCCATTTCATTTCATCGGGGTGGTGTCCCAGTTGGTGATAGTGTTCAACTAGAGGTGCACCTGTCACATTGCATCTTATTCGACTTTGGTGTTGAAGAATTCTAGCCTTGACTTTCTGCTGTGTCTGGCCAATATATAGTTGGTCACATGGACACAGGATCAGATGACGTTGCTGGAGTTACAGTTGGTATGTGATTGTAATGTAATGGTCTGATGCTTATATTCAAAGTTCTTTGATTGCATAGTTGTGGGGCATGCTTTACACGACCCACACTTGAAGTGACCTATGATTGGTGGTAAACTCCAAAGTGACCGAATAGTTGGTTCAACTGGGTCCTCAAGGAAGGAATGCACCACATGGTCCTTAATGCTCATTGCTTTCTTAAAAGAATGCATCGGTGGATCGGGTTGGTCAATCTCCGTGGATATAATGTTCCAGTGTTTATTGATGATCTTTTTCACTGCATTACTGCGAGTGGAGAATGTTGTGACACATATCATTTTGTTATTTTGGCGTGATACATTGGGATGTTTGGGTGAGAGCAGAGTGTCCCGTGGGTTGTACCAGGCCCTCTTCCGGGCCCTCTTTACCAGGCGTTTTGGGTAACCTCTTAGGATTAACCTGGCCGTTAGGTTTTCAGACTCTGTTGTGTAGTCTGTTCGTTTTGTGCAGTTCCTGCGGATCCGCAGGAACTGTCCCACTGGGAGATTGTCGCGCAAGCCGCGCGGGTGGTGGCTACTGTACCTCAGTAGAGAATTTCTTTACGTTGGCTTCCTATATGGGGTAGTAAGAAGTTTATCATCTTCGTGGAAGATTTTCAAATCGAGGAAGGGTATCTCCTGTGTGCTGGACTGAATAGTGAACTGAATGTTGTGATCGCACTGGTTCAGCCATTGGTGGAACAAATTGAGTTGGATAGTCTCACCATTCCAAATCATCAATATATCGTCAATATATCTCTTCCATGTATGGACATGGGCCGAAAATGGGTTGTTGTTGAGGACGAAACGTTTCTCAAAGTTATCCATATATAGGATCGCTAGATCTGGAGCGAAGGCAGCCCCCATCGCGACTCCTTTCGTTTGTACATAGTACTTTCCTTGGAAGTAAAAGAAATTCTTTTTCATAGCGATGGTCAAAAGAGCTATGATAAAATCCGTAGGTACCCTTGTTGGTGCTGGTCTTAGATCCAGAACTTCCCGCATAACCACCAGTGCAGGTTCCTGCGGAATGCTGGTGTATAGCGAGACAATATCACAGGTGACAAGTATCTGCTCACTTGGGTTGAAGGGTTGTTGGTCAATCATTGCAATAACTTGCATGGTGTCTCGAAGGTATGTTTCTGTTTCTTCTGCCAATGGTTTCAGGAAAATGTCTATGGGGGAAATCCATCTAATAACTCTGGACGCTTTAAACTGTGGTTTTCTAAGTAAATTGGAATACGACTATCTGAATCAACAACATCCACGACTACCTACTATCTATACGCTACCAAAGATACATAAGGACATCCTACATCCACCTGGTCGCCCTATAGTATCCGGCTGCGGTTCACTATTGGAACCTCTATGTAAGTACATAGACATTTTCCTGAAACCATTGGCAGAAGAAACAGAAACATACCTTCGAGACACAATGCAAGTTATTGCAATGATTGACCAACAACCCTTCAACCCAAGTGAGCAGATACTTGTCACCTGTGATATTGTCTCGCTATACACCAGCATTCCGCAGGAACCTGCACTGGCGGTTATGCGGGAAGTTGCCCTGTTTTGCCGGGTACCTGGATGCGTGGCCTTAATGTCTCTCTCCGACTGCGTTTTAAAATCTCCAGCTCTTCCCCCAACGTTAAGTTGATGTTGCTTGCCTCTGATCTTGTTCCCAAATTTTCTGACTCAGAGCCGCTTTCCACGGCTGAACTCAAATCAGAGGAATAGAAATGGTCCCAGAGCATGCATAAAAATTGAGAAAGATCAACACAACAAATATTGCAACAATTTTAAGGCAGAACCATAGTGTTATTTAATCACACTTGGAACAGGCACATAAATGCATACGATAAATCACACTATTTACAAAAGTGCGGGGTGCAACGGGGAAGGGGAGGGAGTGACGAATTAGGTGGGGTAGTAGGATAAGTGACATAAACAAGTTCATAACAATGGTACAAGTCAATTGCTGGGCACCTTACTGTCGTGCCAAATATTTAAGAGTCATTCATTGACAGAATTAAATGTTATTGCCAAATAGCCATATACAAGTGGAAGTCCACAGTGCTCAACGCACTATTGAGGGTACTGGCATGATGGGATGTCGACGTTTCGACCCCTCTTCAAAGGTAGGTAGATTCATTCCTTACAGGTGGGGTCTTCCTCAGGACAAAGAGGATGGTGAACCGGGGAAGGTAGGCACCTATGCAAAGATATGGGTGGGAATTAGAAATGATAGTGCCAAGCAAAGATTCAACTGCAGGGCTGGATATGGATATAACTGCCATAATTACCAGAAAAAGAGAGCATCTAGTCAGTGACAGCTTGGCATCTGGGCAAAGAAGGCTCCACGGTCGGGTGGGAGTGAAAGTCACCTAAAAATGAATTTAAAAGCGACAGTGTGGTCAACAGTGGAGTTGACTTGAAAAAAGGGAGGTAGGTAATGACTCCAATTTAATATAAACTCACGTGTATTGTTTAGCAAAAATGGGAGGATTAGATTACTCCGTCAAATCACACCAGTCAGTTAATTCGGTATGTTGTTTGAAATGAATCACCGAGAAAGCAGCCTCTAAAAACCAAATGGAGAGAGCGCTCTTTAAATGGGAAACCTGATAGGTAGTCCAAAACTGAAGAAATACAAAGCAAACAGGACCTGGTACCCCATACTATCATCCGTATACTAGGAAGTCAGAAAGCGGGACTAGCGATTCCAATAAATAGAAAGACTGAACAAACATATTATTAAAAAGGAAAAGGTCAAACCAGCGGGAAATGCTAATACCCAATGCGTGGAAAAATCGCAGTAATAAATGTACATGCAGGGGGATTGATCGTGTTGAATACGAGGACCTAGTGACGGGACTAAAAATTAAATAGAGGCAAGTACTGGAAAGCCGTAATGCTAATGGATAAAGCAAAGTTACCGGTTAATAAAGAGGGGGACTGGTCATAGGAACAAGGACCCAAATCCTAGGTCGAATTAGCCAATGTACACGGAGTATCATTAAAGCGGTTCCCTTACCTTGAGACGGCGTACGTGTCTGAAACCGCTCGACTCTGACGGCTAACTGACCACGCGGAGCGGCTCCCAGATAAGGAGAATGCTGAAACCGCGTGACGTTACACCGGGTGCAGCCGCTGGATGCTGCCATCAACGGGAGAATGGAAGAAAGACCATTCGGGTAGTTCGATAGCGAGGTGAAAAGAATTAATGTGGGTAAATAATTCCCGAGGAGAATAAATGAAATAAATAAAATAAATAGTTATGTCAATTGGAATATGTGTGTTAATGATTAATGTTCAGTGGAATACATCATTAGAAGGGCCTCATCGGGGCCCGGGGAAGCAGCATGATCGACGTTTTGAGGTTGGGGGCGGAGAATCAAAGGGTGGACATGTACGTGGGGGATCCTAAAAAAAGGAAGGTGACAATAGGAAAGAATCTAATTGATAAACAAACGTATGTGCACGTTAGGATTGCACAGATGTACAGACTAAAGGGCAACATACAGGTGCAGTGACTATTGTACAATGGGTGCATTATTTGAAAGCGTCTCAAAGTTATACGATGACACGTTGAACCGGAAAAATGTATAGATTCATTTGTAAAAAATGAAAAAAGAACAATGGTTGTTAAAAAGCAGACATATGAGCTTATATCAATAAACATTTTCTAAATGAAGATGCAAGAGAACCAAATGGTAATTACATTGGGAGAGAGACGTCAAATGGTCATTTAAATACATGTGAATGGATATTAGCTTGCTGGATAAGACAAATGATAGTTCCAATGGGAAAGAAACACTCAAAAAATTCATGTGCATAATACGTACATTCGTCATAAATGTCTCATGGTCAACATCATAAAGTGTCTCAGAAATAACGTTAACAACAGGTTAGATAATGGGCTGGGGCAAACAGAGCAAAGTGAACCTTGTTCATGAGTTACCGAGAGTAGCTAATTGAGCATTATTCGGGTCTTGTTCGTTCAAACCAGTTAGAATAGTGTCAAAGCGTATCATCATTTTAGACTCTCTAATGAGCAGGATAGAGGATATATTACCTCCCCGAGGTCCCAGTTCTGTCTTTTCCAAGACAATCCATTTCATTTCATCGGGGTGGTGTCCCAGTTGGTGATAGTGTTCAACTAGAGGTGCACCTGTCACATTGCATCTTATTCGACTTTGGTGTTGAAGAATTCTAGCCTTGACTTTCTGCTGTGTCTGGCCAATATATAGTTGGTCACATGGACACAGGATCCCATAGATGACGTTGCTGGAGTTACAGTTGGTATGTGATTGTAATGTAATGGTCTGATGCTTATATTCAAAGTTCTTTGATTGCATAGTTGTGGGGCATGCTTTACACGACCCACACTTGAAGTGACCTATGATTGGTGGTAAACTCCAAAGTGACCGAATAGTTGGTTCAACTGGGTCCTCAAGGAAGGAATGCACCACATGGTCCTTAATGCTCATTGCTTTCTTAAAAGAATGCATCGGTGGATCGGGTTGGTCAATCTCCGTGGATATAATGTTCCAGTGTTTATTGATGATCTTTTTCACTGCATTACTGCGAGTGGAGAATGTTGTGACACATATCATTTTGTTATTTTGGCATGATACATTGGGATGTTTGGGTGAGAGCAGAGTGTCCCGTGGGTTGTACCAGGCCCTCTTCCGGGCCCTCTTTACCAGGCGTTTTGGGTAACCTCTTAGGATTAACCTGGCCGTTAGGTTTTCAGACTCTGTTGTGTAGTCTGTTCGTTTTGTGCAGTTCCTGCGGATCCGCAGGAACTGTCCCACTGGGAGATTGTCGCGCAAGCCGCGCGGGTGGTGGCTACTGTACCTCAGTAGAGAATTTCTTTCCGTTGGCTTCCTATATGGGGTAGTAAGAAGTTTATCATCTTCGTGGAAGATTTTCAAATCGAGGAAGGGTATCTCCTGTGTGCTGGACTGAATAGTGAACTGAATGTTGTGATCGCACTGGTTCAGCCATTGGTGGAACAAATTGAGTTGGATAGTCTCACCATTCCAAATCATCAATATATCGTCAATATATCTCTTCCATGTATGGACATGGGCCGAAAATGGGTTGTTGTTGAGGACGAAACGTTTCTCAAAGTTATCCATATATAGGATCGCTAGATCTGGAGCGAAGGCAGCCCCCATCGCGACTCCTTTCGTTTGTACATAGTACTTTCCTTGGAAGTAAAAGAAATTCTTTTTCATAGCGATGGTCAAAAGAGCTATGATAAAATCCGTAGGTACCCTTGTTGGTGCTGGTCTTAGATCCAGAACTTCCCGCATAACCGCCAGTGCAGGTTCCTGCGGAATGCTGGTGTATAGCGAGACAATATCACAGGTGACAAGTATCTGCTCACTTGGGTTGAAGGGTTGTTGGTCAATCATTGCAATAACTTGCATGGTGTCTCGAAGGTATGTTTCTGTTTCTTCTGCCAATGGTTTCAGGAAAATGTCTATGGGGGAAATCCATCTAATAACTCTGGACGCTTTAAACTGTGGTTTTCTAAGTAAATTGGAATACGACTATCTGAATCAACAACATCCACGACTACCTACTATCTATACGCTACCAAAGATACATAAGGACATCCTACATCCACCTGGTCGCCCTATAGTATCCGGCTGCGGTTCACTATTGGAACCTCTATGTAAGTACATAGACATTTTCCTGAAACCATTGGCAGAAGAAACAGAAACATACCTTCGAGACACAATGCAAGTTATTGCAATGATTGACCAACAACCCTTCAACCCAAGTGAGCAGATACTTGTCACCTGTGATATTGTCTCGCTATACACCAGCATTCCGCAGGAACCTGCACTGGCGGTTATGCGGGAAGTTCTGGATCTAAGACCAGCACCAACAAGGGTACCTACGGATTTTATCATAGCTCTTTTGACCATCGCTATGAAAAAGAATTTCTTTTACTTCCAAGGAAAGTACTATGTACAAACGAAAGGAGTCGCGATGGGGGCTGCCTTCGCTCCAGATCTAGCGATCCTATATATGGATAACTTTGAGAAACGTTTCGTCCTCAACAACAACCCATTTTCGGCCCATGTCCATACATGGAAGAGATATATTGACGATATATTGATGATTTGGAATGGTGAGACTATCCAACTCAATTTGTTCCACCAATGGCTGAACCAGTGCGATCACAACATTCAGTTCACTATTCAGTCCAGCACACAGGAGATACCCTTCCTCGATTTGAAAATCTTCCACGAAGATGATAAACTTCTTACTACCCTATATAGGAAGCCAACGGAAAGAAATTCTCTACTGAGGTACAGTAGCCACCACCCGCGCGGCTTGCGCGACAATCTCCCAGTGGGACAGTTCCTGCGGATCCGCAGGAACTGCACAAAACGAACAGACTACACAACAGAGTCTGAAAACCTAACGGCCAGGTTAATCCTAAGAGGTTACCCAAAACGCCTGGTAAAGAGGGCCCGGAAGAGGGCCTGGTACAACCCACGGGACACTCTGCTCTCACCCAAACATCCCAATGTATCACGCCAAAATAACAAAATGATATGTGTCACAACATTCTCCACTCGCAGTAATGCAGTGAAAAAGATCATCAATAAACACTGGAACATTATATCCACGGAGATTGACCAACCCGATCCACCGATGCATTCTTTTAAGAAAGCAATGAGCATTAAGGACCATGTGGTGCATTCCTTCCTTGAGGACCCAGTTGAACCAACTATTCGGTCACTTTGGAGTTTACCACCAATCATAGGTCACTTCAAGTGTGGGTCGTGTAAAGCATGCCCCACAACTATGCAATCAAAGAACTTTGAATATAAGCATCAGACCATTACATTACAATCACATACCAACTGTAACTCCAGCAACGTCATCTATGGGATCCTGTGTCCATGTGACCAACTATATATTGGCCAGACACAGCAGAAAGTCAAGGCTAGAATTCTTCAACACCAAAGTCGAATAAGATGCAATGTGACAGGTGCACCTCTAGTTGAACACTATCACCAACTGGGACACCACCCCGATGAAATGAAATGGATTGTCTTGGAAAAGACAGAACTGGGACCTCGGGGAGGTAATATATCCTCTATCCTGCTCATTAGAGAGTCTAAAATGATGATACGCTTTGACACTATTCTAACTGGTTTGAACGAACAAGACCCGAGTAATGCTCAATTAGCTACTCTCGGTAACTCATGAACAAGGTTCACTTTGCTCTGTTTGCCCCAGCCCATTATCTAACCTGTTGTTAACGTTATTTCTGAGACACTTTATGATGTTGACCATGAGACATTTATGACGAATGTACGTATTATGCACATGAATTTTTTGAGTGTTTCTTTCCCATTGGAACTATCATTTGTCTTATCCAGCAAGCTAATATCCATTCACATGTATTTAAATGACCATTTGACGTCTCTCTCCCAATGTAATTACCATTTGGTTCTCTTGCATCTTCATTTAGAAAATGTTTATTGATATAAGCTCATATGTCTGCTTTTTAACAACCATTGTTCTTTTTTCATTTTTTACAAATGAATCTATACATTTTTCCGGTTCAACGTGTCATCGTATAACTTTGAGACGCTTTCAAATAATGCACCCATTGTACAATAGTCACTGCACCTGTATGTTGCCCTTTAGTCTGTACATCTGTGCAATCCTAACGTGCACATACGTTTGTTTATCAATTAGATTCTTTCCTATTGTCACCTTCCTTTTTTTAGGATCCCCCACGTACATGTCCACCCTTTGATTCTCCGCCCCCAACCTCAAAACGTCGATCATGCTGCTTCCCCGGGCCCCGATGAGGCCCTTCTAATGATGTATTCCACTGAACATTAATCATTAACACACATATTCCACTTGACATAACTATTTATTTTATTTATTTCATTTATTCTCCTCGGGAATTATTTACCCACATTAATTCTTTTCACCTCGCTATCGAACTACCCGAATGGTCTTTCTTCCATTCTCCCGTTGATGGCAGCATCCAGCGGCTGCACCCGGTGTAACGTCACGCGGTTTCAGCGTTCTCCTTATCTGGGAGCCGCTCCGCGTGGTCAGTTAGCCGTCAGAGTCGAGCGGTTTCAGACACGTACGCCGTCTCAAGGTAAGGGAACCGCTTTAATGATACTCCGTGTACATTGGCTAATTCGACCTAGGATTTGGGTCCTTGTTCCTATGACCAGTCCCCCTCTTTATTAACCGGTAACTTTGCTTTATCCATTAGCATTACGGCTTTCCAGTACTTGCCTCTATTTAATTTTTAGTCCCGTCACTAGGTCCTCGTATTCAACACGATCAATCCCCCTGCATGTACATTTATTACTGCGATTTTTCCACGCATTGGGTATTAGCATTTCCCGCTGGTTTGACCTTTTCCTTTTTAATAATATGTTTGTTCAGTCTTTCTATTTATTGGAATCGCTAGTCCCGCTTTCTGACTTCCTAGTATACGGATGATAGTATGGGGTACCAGGTCCTGTTTGCTTTGTATTTCTTCAGTTTTGGACTACCTATCAGGTTTCCCATTTAAAGAGCGCTCTCTCCATTTGGTTTTTAGAGGCTGCTTTCTCGGTGATTCATTTCAAACAACATACCGAATTAACTGACCGGTGTGATTTGACGGAGTAATCTAATCCTCCCATTTTTGCTAAACAATACACGTGAGTTTATATTAAATTGGAGTCATTACCTACCTCCCTTTTTTCAAGTCAACTCCACTGTTGACCACACTGTCGCTTTTAAATTCATTTTTAGGTGACTTTTCACTCCCACCCGACCGTGGAGCCTTCTTTGCCCAGATGCCAAGCTGTCACTGACTAGATGCTCTCTTTTTCTGGTAATTATGGCAGTTATATCCATATCCAGCCCTGCAGTTGAATCTTTGCTTGGCACTATCATTTCTAATTCCCACCCATATCTTTGCATAGGTGCCTACCTTCCCCGGTTCACCATCCTCTTTGTCCTGAGGAAGACCCCACCTGTAAGGAATGAATCTACCTACCTTTGAAGAGGGGTCGAAACGTCGACATCCCATCATGCCAGTACCCTCAATAGTGCGTTGAGCACTGTGGACTTCCACTTGTATATGGCTATTTGGCAATAACATTTAATTCTGTCAATGAATGACTCTTAAATATTTGGCACGACAGTAAGGTGCCCAGCAATTGACTTGTACCATTGTTATGAACTTGTTTATGTCACTTATCCTACTACCCCACCTAATTCGTCACTCCCTCCCCTTCCCCGTTGCACCCCGCACTTTTGTAAATAGTGTGATTTATCGTATGCATTTATGTGCCTGTTCCAAGTGTGATTAAATAACACTATGGTTCTGCCTTAAAATTGTTGCAATATTTGTTGTGTTGATCTTTCTCAATTTTTATGCATGCTCTGGGACCATTTCTATTCCTCTGATTTGAGTTCAGCCGTGGAAAGCGGCTCTGAGTCAGAAAATTTGGGAACAAGATCAGAGGCAAGCAACATCAACTTAACGTTGGGGGAAGAGCTGGAGATTTTAAAACGCAGTCGGAGAGAGACAATAAGGCCACGCATCCAGGTACCCGGCAAAACAGGGCAACCCGTAGGAGAAGGGGGCGTAGGCAAGCAAGGAGAAGGTGCCAGGAAGCGTGGGAGAGGCAGAGCTCGACGGTAGGGAATACAGCAATGGGAGATGAAATGGCTGACCCCGTTGCCTCAGGAAATAGCAACACTATTGTTAACCTTGTGGGAATTGATCTCTCTGCTGCAGAAAAGCAGCTTTTACCATTGGGACTTTCTTACTGTCCGGAATCGAATTTTAACTATACCCAGACCCGGGCAGACATTTACAGGTTCATACGTAAATTAAAATTAAAAAAGTTTCATCACCAGCGCAGCGCCAGGGGTGGATTGGAGGAAGCTGAAAGGGCAACTCAAACCTCGGGGATGCAAGGATTGCTGGGATCAGATTATGAACTACTAAATGATCTGCGGAGTTTGGAAAGAGGGGATACAATGGCAACTGGTATCCCTAATCAGTCCCAAGGGACAATAGAGTCAATGGACACTCAGGTATCCCAAATCCAAGGGACAGATGTTAAGCCACGGACTCCATTTAAACAAAAATCTAAATTTGTTCCTATTATGGCAAGAGACTCCATAGATGTTTTTAATGAGCAGATTGTGGCACAAATAAAGAGACTCAACATTGCTTTTAATAGTGCCAATAACAAGAAATTTACAAATCATGAGAGGAGAAATTGGCAACTCATCAAGAAGTTGAAAGAAAATCATCAGATTATTATACGCAATTCGGACAAAGGAGGTAATCTGGTGTTATGGCCCCTAAAGGAATATCTGGAAGAGGCATACAGTCAACATAATAACATAGAGTGCTATAGAAGGGTCTCACCTACTACATTTAAGGACATCCAGGAGGCATTGTTTTCTCAACTTGTAGCTTGGAGGAGTATGGGGTTGTTAAATTGGGATGAATTTAAATACCTTAAGAAGGAGCATGCCATTATTGCGGTGATTTATTTCGTACCCAAATTGCATAAAGATATGAACAAACCACCGGGACGCCCTATTATTGCTGATTGTGATGGCCTGTTGGAGAACCTGTCTAGATATATTGATTTTTTCCTTCAGGAATTTGTAAGGAATTTGAAGTCATATGTGCAGGATACAAGTGACTTCCTGAGAAAGGTGCAGAACATCACATGGAAGTCTATTTATCTAATGATAGCACTCGATGTGTCCTCATTATACACTTGTATTAGGAATAATGATGGTATGAGGGCGGTTGAACACTTTTTGATGAATAGACCGATTGATCTCTTTCAGCATAACAACATGCTCCTTAAAATGTTATTATTCTGCCTGGAAAACAATCTGTTTTTGTTTAATGAAAAGATGTATCAACAGATCCAGGGAGTTGCTATGGGGGCCAACTTCTCTCCCAGCTACGCCTGTTTATTTATGGGGTGGTGGGAGGAGCTGGTCCTCATGCAGCAACATGAGCAGATTTTCCATAGGAGAGTTGTTACTTTGCTCCGCTATATTGATGATTTGTTTATAGTGTGGGATGGCGATGTTGAAAGTGCCACAACCTTTATTGAGGTATTAAATGATAATTCGCTCAATCTTAAATTCAGATGTGACATAAGCAGGGGAATGATCACATTTCTGGACGTACAAATCCAGATATTGAATAACAGGTTATCTACTACCCTCTACAGAAAACCCACGGCGGGCAATACTTTGCTTCATGCCTCTAGTGCTCATCCTCCTCACCTCATCAAGAGCATCCCTTATGAGCAGATGCTCCGAATCAGACGGATATGTAGTGAGGAAGAAGAATGCAATAGAAAACAGAAGAAAAGCCGAATTAGGTTTCTGGATAGGGGGTATAGCTCAGATGTGATTGAATCTGCAATCGCTAAGTCTAAGTCTTTGGCCAGGCAAGATCTGTTAAAGTATAAGAATACACAAGCTGGCCATGAAGGAGGAGAAGAACCCATCAGGTTGATCCTAGGATTCTCACACCAAGAAAAACAAATAAGGGCTATAGTGAGAAAAAATTGGCCCATTGTGAAGGATGACCCAGTAATTTGGGGATTATTACCTAATAATCCTTCAGTCACCTTCAGGAAAACAAACAGCATGGGCATGGCACTAGTAAAAAGCAACCTTGAGATGAAGGGAAAGGGTTCATGGCTTATGACAAGGAAGGGGTTCTTTAAATGCTCTTCATGCAAGGCATGCCAATATGGAATTAATACTAAGACCTATATAACAGCATTTGGGTCTAAAACATGTGAAATCGGACATTTTCTTACATGCAAGTCTGATTTTGCAGTATATGTGCTAACCTGCAGCTGTAACTTGAAATATGTAGGTAGCACGAAGCTGCCTGTGCGCAAAAGAATCCTTCAACACATCCGGGCTATTTGCAACAATGATGACAATTATCCAGTTGCAAGACATTTTAAGACTAACCATAATAGTGACCCGAAGTATCTGAAATATTATGTTATAGACACTGTTACCCCTCAAAGAAGAGGAGGAGATAGGGAATCTAAATTAAGAAGGCTGGAAACAACCTATATTCTGCAATTTGATTCCAAACATCCGAGGGGTTTAAATAACAGTGAAGATTTATACACATTTCTATAACATTTGTGTATTTAATAAGTAACATTGATGGGGACTCAAGCATAACAAATAGGACAAATGTTTTTTTCCTCTATTGTCAGTCTTTCTTTTTGAGATGTGCGTGAAACAATCTCCACTAGACAAGAATTTTTAAGGTAAATTTTAGGATGGTATTTATATATTTATGATGTTTTAGGATTGATTTTAGAAATCAGTAATGGAAAGCATATTGTATGCTTCCATATATATGGAATGATTTCTAGCTGGATCTACCTATTATATTTATGATATTTATTGTTGTCCTGAAAACTGTGCACTTTAGAAAACTCTTGCTGTTTGCACAACCTCTCGACCCACAGTGGAGATACATGACGTAATATGTGAGTTTGAATAGGAATGGAGACTCGATTGGTCACCTTGTTGTAACCCGAAACTGTTTAGTGTTTATACATTTCTTTCTTTTTTAAGTTTTATTTTAAATAGCACTTTATTATATTTTGGTAAGCACTCTTATGGTTTCAAAGTAAGGACATAATGAAATATAGAATTAATTTATGCATTTATGCTGCTACTAGTACTTGTTTATTTTAAACAATGGAAATCTTAAAGGAACATAAGAAAACAGTTTCCTTCTCGCAATCCTGTAGGTAAAAAAGTGTGATCTGTACTTTTACATTTATGTAATTATTTATGATTCTGTCTAGCGCTTTTTTGATATACTACAGTGTTTTTACTATGTCCATGTACTAAGCCATTGCACTTGCACTTTAAACAATATGGTTTTCAGCCAATGAGATGTCATGTGATCAAGGGCGGGATCGCCC